>NC_135212.1:24744261-25354261 GCF_052324685.1 Brachyhypopomus gauderio
TGTGTGTGTGTGTGTGTGTGTGTGTGTGTGTGTTTGCTGTGAGAGGGGTGTGATTGATGGGCATCTCGATCTCTCCGTCTTTCCGTCTCTGTCTTTTCTTGATCCCCAGTATGCTGCCTGAGAGAGTGGACACAGGACAGCCCCCCCCCCCCCAGCATAATAGCACACCTCCCACACTACATAAGCAGCCTCTCTCCCAACCACCAGCCTGCAATTTACATGAAAACATTAGAACCATGGAGCTACATCCAGCATATGTCTTTATTACCCATACACTTGCAGAGCGAAGGGTCTTGAGTTCTGCAGGCAGTAGATGATGGTTTTAGGTTTCAGACTGAATCAGTTCCATCTTCGGCCTGGGTCTGATGTGGCTCTGGGCTCCTGAGGTCTGATATGAACCTGGGCTCCTGTGTTCTGATGTGGCCCTAGATTTCTGGAGTCTGATGTGGCTCTGGGCTGAAGGGCTGCAAGTCCTCCGTGGGCCCCACACTGCTCTGCTGCGCCTGTTCCCACTGTTTCTACACATTCAAATTAATTCTGGTTTTCATATATAATTAAACAGTTTTAAATGCCTAAAGTGCAGCAAATTAAATCATGCACAATAAAATCTGCTTCCTGTCCTTTACTGACCTCCAGCATGTGTGTGTGTGTGTCTGTGTGTTGGTTTAGAGCTCCAGAGATCATTCTCGGCTTGCCGTTCTGTGAGGCCATAGACATGTGGTCCCTGGGCTGTGTGATTGCTGAACTCTTCCTGGGCTGGCCGCTTTACCCCGGTGCTTCAGAGTACGACCAGGTAAGACGCTCAGAAGGCCTTAATCCCACAGAGTGCAGGGAGCATATTGTGCGTGTGCTCAGGCAGCTCAGATCCAGAGATCCGCTGGACGATTCTCCTCTCACTCCGGATACTTTGGTTGATTGTAGAAAGAGGGGAATCAAAGGACAATTATACATTAGTAATATTTATTAGAAAAATAAAATGGCATTTTCTGTTTACATTTGTTATTGAGCTTGGAACTCTCTTGCTGCAAATGTCTATAAAAACATCCTTCAATTACTGTTTATGCTCCAGGGAGGGAAAACATAACAAACCTCTGGCTATGCTGCTGTTCTCAGTTTTTCTAAAGTGTATTGTGTGTGTGTGTGTGTGCGTACGTGTGTGTGTGTGTGTGTGTGTGTGTGTGTGTGTGTGTGTGTGTGTGTGTGTGTGTGTGTGTGTGTGTGTGTGTGTGTGTGTGCACTCAGGCTTTCATGTCTCAGGCTGCTCTGCAGTGCTGGACAGATGCCACAACCTGCCCAATTAGCCCAGTTCCTGAGCTCCAGAGTGGGGCCTTCTCTTAAAAATACAAAAACTGAAAGGCTGGGCTAAAGGCACAGGGCCAGTGATCTAGCACAAAGTGATTCAGAACCACGCTAAACAAGCTCTGGAATTCCTCTCAAAGTGAATCAGGACCACCCTAAACAAGCTCCGGAACTCCTCTCATAGCGAATCAGAACCACCCTAAACAAGCTCCGGAACTCCTCTCATAGCGAATCAGAACCACCCTAAACAAGCTCCGGAACTCCTCTCATAGCGAATCAGAAACACCCTAAACAAGCTCTGGAACTCCTCTCAATGCTGCCGATCTTCCTGCTGCTATTACACTGTCAGTGCTCCTTACTTTGTCTTTGGGTTTGACAAGGGACTGGGTTGCATATTACAAACTGAGCAACAAGTGACCATGCTATCTTTGCTTTAGTAAATATCAGAGTTAAGGGTAGCGGAACCAGTGAGGGTAGGGGTTATGGTTAACAGGGGGCATATGGTTGGGGTAGGGGTGAGGTTATGGCTAACGGGGCATATGATTGGGGTAGTGGTGAGGTTATGGTTAACAGGGGGCATATGGTTGGGGTAGGGGTGAGGTTATGGCTAACGGGGCATATGGTTGGGGTAGGGGTGAGGTTATGGCTAAAATGGGGCATATGGTTGGGGTAGGGGTGAGGTTATGGCTAACGGGGCATATGGTTGGGGTAGGGGTGAGGTTATGGCTAAAATGGGGCATATGGTTGGGGTAGGGGTGAGGTTATGGCTAACAGGGGGCATATGGTTGGGGTAGGGGTGAGGTTATGGCTAAAAGGGGGCATATGGTTGGGGTAGGGGTGAGGTTATGGCTAACAGGGGGCATATGGTTGGGGTAGGGGTGAGGTTATGGCTAAAAGGGGGCATATGGTTGGGGTAGGGGTGAGGTTATGGCTAACAGGGGGCATATGGTTGGGGTAGGGGTGAGGTTATGGCTAACAGAGGGGAAATGATTGGGGTACGATGAGGTTATGGCTAATGGGGCATATGGTTGGGGTAGGGGGGTAGGTAGTATTAGGGCAATGTTTGTAAGCAGCACTGCCTCTGCTAACACTTATCATTTACCTCTGCTAATTATAAACCCAAAAGATGAATAAATTAAGAACGTGCCAGTTGTCTGCTCACTAGTGTCACACCTTTAGCATATTTCTAATTATTACATTTGGAAACCCTATAATGCAGAAAATAACAAAATTTTTATTTCCAAAGATGAAAAAGATTTGGTGCTGTTTTCAAGGTTCCAGGAGCGTCTGTGACCTCAGGGTAAGGCTATATAGGCTCTGATTGGTTTTCAGACAGACCGGTGGGGGGATAAGAGAATCTTTGACCGGTGTGAAGGCAGACCAGGGTATGGATAAGAGAAACTCTGATTGGTGCAGAGGCTGACGAGGGGAGGGTTAAGAGAACCTGATTGATGTTGAGGCAGTCCAAGGAAGGGATAAGAGAAGCTTTGATTGGTCTGGAAGCAGATCAGGGGATGGATAAGAGAAGCTCTGATTGGTGTAGAGGCAGACAGGCAGAAGGATAAGAGAAGCACTAATTGGGGTGGAGGCAGTCTAGGGTAGGGATAAGACGAGCTCTGATTGGTGCAGAGGCAGACTGGGGAGGTAATTATGCTAGATGCTGCTGCCTGGCAGGCTTCTGTGTTTAGATGCCTTTCAGGTGTCTGAATGGCATTCTGGGTAATTGCACCTCTGGGGCAAACCTATAAAAAGACTTTCTGAGGAACGAATATAAACTTGACAGTGACGGTATTTTCTTCAGATGCTGGTTACTCAAGTTCTTCGGCTGTTTTGCTAAGGCTGAGAAGATGAACGAGTGAGCGGTGGAGATGAAACTTCAGTCTGACTCCGCCGGATATGAAGGATTCGCTTTACATGAAATGAGGCTTCTAGCCTTCTTCACTTGTTAAGCTACTATATCACCTGTTTTGGTGTCTGTTCCCCAGATTCGGTACATTTCTCAAACACAGGGGCTGCCGGCAGAATATCTGCTCAGCGCAGGCACAAAAACGACCAGGTTCTTCAACAGAGACCCAGAATCCACTTATCCTCTATGGAGACTGAAGGTACTGTTAGGCACCAGCTCTCACAAACACACACGCACACACACACACGGCTCATACACTGCAACGCAAAGACATCAGCATTCCCCTCATTCCCCATTATCACTGCAGAGCCTGACTGTTGAGCCCAGACATTCTGCTCCTATAGTTTTCTGTTCTGGCTCACAGCTGGTCCGCTAAAAAAACGTCCTTGTTCTGTTTCCCCTCCCCAAAGTCTTGGCCTGCAGCCCCCACGCTCTGACTGCTGTCTGTATTCCACACCCAAAGCAGAGCAGACCGTGGACTGTTTAATGGTCCTGAGCAGAGCAGTCCCTCCGATGCACAGGCCTGATTCCACCTCCCTCCCTCTGCGCCCCACGTGTCCGTCACTCACTGCTGGTCTCCAGAGAGTGTAGTTTTTCAGATTAACCTTGCACTTTGCGAGGTGCAGTAGCACATGGCCACAGTCCACAAATAAAAAGCTCCTTGGAGGTTTTGCTCCGCCCACCTCCTCAATGCCCAGTGATGCTCTGGTGGGCAGCGACTGCTCTGGGTCCACAGAGCGATCGATGAGCTCCATTCCCACATACTGCTCAGCACATGTTATGCTCTGCTAACACATGACGCACAGCAAATGTCACATGTCAAAATGCTATATTGTGATGTTGCAAAAAATTTTTTATTTTTATTACTGATATTTAAATTTTAAAAAAGCAACTCTCTTTTGTCCTCCAGACTCCAGAAGACCATGAGGGGGAGACAGGAATCAAGTCAAAAGAGGCACGCAAGTATATCTTCAACTGCCTGGACGATATGGCACAGGTGAGACATATACCCAAACACCTACACCCTACACCCAAACACCTATACCCTACACCCTTTCTCGAAACCCAAACTCAACAATAGAAAGCACACACACACACAGACACACACACACAGACACACACACACACACAGACACACACACAGAGCACACCATCTCCATAACAAAGCATATTATACCAACAGCATTACATGGGTGAAGCCTCATTGCTGATGTATGTGTGAAATGACAGCCATATGTGTTATAGCTAATGTAAATGATCAGTCATACACTGTCAGAGCTGGTTTAGACTGTCCTTGTGTTTAACTGCACATGAGGGAGCTTTGAGTATGAGTATGCGAGTCCTTTTTCCTTGGTGATGAACCCAAACTCAGCATATCATGACAAAGCCTCATTTGCACTATGGGACCCTCGAATGTGACCTAGAAGCCTCTAGCCAGATTTTGCCTGATAGGTCAAATGGAATAAATTAAAAAATATATTTTCCTGCAGATAGCTGAATGTTATTGGAAATGAAATCATTGTGCCCCATAATGTCAGCCCTCTGTCAGTCTGCAGCAGCCTTTCTCCAAGACCAGCCCTGCGCTTAGGGACTTAGCATCAGTGTTACCAGCTTCATTTGATTAAAAGTTTGCCTGATCTAATTTACTGTAACTGAGGTGAATTCATGGAAATGTGCTGACGTCAGGACGCTTGGTCTTCTTGTCAGCTCACAGGATCTGGGGAAGAATTAGGTCACCGTCCCCGTTTCCACCTAGTTGTTTTGTGCATCTTGAGTATCAAAGTTATATCCAAATAGAGATTATCAGCAAAATAATATATGGGTAAACATACCCAAGACATATTTAAATCAGCAATCAAAGCCACGCCCCATATATGTCACATGTCATCAGTGAGCCCAAGGAGGTCTCCCACACCACACACTCTCACCAGTCCTGGTTCCGTCCCAAACTGGCTGGTGGACCGTAGTGGTATTAGCCAGTTAATTGGTCGGAACAGTCGTTTTCTTCTTAACATTGACTGCTGGAGCAGGTGTGGACTTGTGAAGAGACACAATGGCACAATGCATGCAAAATTTTCATTTTCAAGGCAGCACCGAACTTTGCATAGTAAGGAAATGCAGAACAAGAAAAACACTGCCTGTTGGTTGTGGTATATGAACTGATTTGCACATTACGTGCCACATAGCAATCGGATTTCAAAGTGGCTAACCAGAGATGCTTTTGACTACCAGGTGTAATTGCATGTAGTTAAAATCTTATCAGGATGCAATCCACATACTAGAGTTCTGAATCAACTGGATGTAAACAAGAGCTTTCCTGTGCAATGTGTGAGGGCTCCCTGCTTCGGTGTCAGAGACAGATGGAGTCAAACCTCGCGCTTCCATTAAAATCTGGAATGTTGATATTCTGAGTGACCTAGACCCTGGTCTGAATAAAAGAGTAATGTTGGAAATGTGCTTGTTTTTGTTTTACTGATGATTACTAAAAGCCTAAATGCTGGGACAGTGCCCAGGAAAGGAAATGACTCTCCTGCACTGTGTCTGAAAAAAAACATCAAATAGTGAGAAGCTGCTTACAGGGGATGCAGGAACACCAATTGTTTATGACCACCAATGTTTCTTATGAAAATCAACACATGGCTTGTCCTGCCAGGGTAATATTTTAGTGCACATATGTTAGGTAGTATTTTAGTGTGGTTAGTCTTTTAGTGAGCTCTGGGCAGTCTCTGCACTCAAGTGCAGGTTCTATATTAGTTCTCTCAGAATATTTCTAGATGAAAGATGTGGTATTGGTCCAGTGTTAACTTAGGGACATGATTGACTGTGGCAGTCATAAATTTACTTGCTGTTCATTATGCAGTGTTTTTGTGTGAAATGTTTGTATTGCACTGGCATGTTTTCATTCCTGTGTGTGTGTGTGTGTGTGTGTGTGTGTGTGTGTGTGTGTGTGTGTGTGTGTGTTTCCCTAAAGTCATCACATTCTCCTGCATAGGACAGTTTGATTAGTTTTTGCTGTGTGTTGTAGATTATTCCCTTATAATGCAGCAGGTGATGCGGGGGTGGGGCCCAGAATAAAACAGTGTGTGTGAAGCAGAAACAGAGGTGACTCTAGATTTAGTAAGAGAGGATTCAGGACATAGAGCGGGAGAACAGGTGATGCTGCTCATTCAGAAGGCATGCACGCTCACAGGGTATGCACACTTAGAAGGCATGCACGCTCACAGGGTATGCACACTTAGAAGGCATGCATGCTCTGAGTTTATGCGCACTGAAACTTAGACGCCATGTGCTCTGATTAAGACCTTGGAGGTTTATGTATTTGTGAAGGCCAGAGGCGTTTAAGTGTTTGGGAAGGTCAGAGAGGTTTAAGTGTAGTACTTGTTTTAGCACAATGACATTCTGATGATGTATTAACCAGGCTGTCAAAACACCACTAGACCTTTGCATTACTCCCATGGGTCAAATTATCATGTCTCATTAAGGAAATTAAGTGATTGTAAGTGATAATATGCTTAATAAATGCTTTCATTTGATTCATTAACTGCTTAAATATTGCTCTTTCAAATATTAATTTAGTTTCTTCAATAATACCTGTGAACACCTATGGCGTGGTCTAATTCTGTCAGTCACGTGGGGCGGGAGGCTCACATTCAAACACAGGGTCGGTAAGCCTGGCTCTGTTCTCTCACGTGCAGGTGAACGTGACCACAGAGCTGGAGGGCAGTGACGTGCTGGCGGAGAAGGCAGACCGGAGAGAATTTATCGACCTCCTGACCAAGATGCTGACCATTGACGCAGACAAGAGGACCACACCTATTGAAACACTCAACCACCCTTTTGTTACCATGGCTCACCTACTGGATTTCCCTCACAGCACGCAGTGAGTCTATCTCTCCACACTCCTGTTACACCCCTCCACACTGCTGTTACACCCCTCCACACTCCTGTTACACCCCTCCACACTCCTGTTACACCCCTCCACACTGCAGATACACCCCTCCACACTGCAGATACACCCCTCCACACTGCAGATACACCCCTCCACACTGCAGATACACCCCTCCACACTGCAGATACACCCCTCCACACTGCTGTTACACCCCTCCACACTGCTGTTACACCCCTCCACACTCCTGTTACACCCCTCCACACTCCTGTTACACCCCTCCACACTCCTGTTACACCCCTCCACACTCCAGATACACTCCTACTCTACTCCATACTCCTGTTCAGAAGATGATGAGGGTGGTGGAGGTGCAGGTGTAATGGAACACTAACCCCTGTTCCTTTCATGTGCAGTGTCAAATCCTGCTTCCAGAACATGGAGATCTGTAAACGTCGGGTGAACATGTATGACTCCGTCAACCAGAGCAAGACTCCGTTCATTAGCCACGTAGCTCCCAGCACTTCAACTAACCTCACCATGACATTCAACAACCAGCTCAACACTGTGCACAACCAGGTCAGTGTACACACACACACACACACACACACACACACACACACACACAAGGATGCATACACTCACACCCTTTTCTATTTCCTGTTTGATGCAGATCACAAGTATGGGTCACAAGTACTGTAGCTACTACAGGACCCCAGAATTAAGGACTGATTACTTTCTAAAAGCTGATTATCAGCTACTTACACTCCACTGTCTTATGCAAGTGTGTGTGTGTGTGTGTGTGTGAGTCTAGCTCTGTGCCCCTGATCATGAAGTGCTGATTAAACACACTCAGACTTCCTGCTTCATTTGCGTTTTCTGACTCTGGTTGGTTAGTCAGAAAACGCACACACACACACACACACACACACACACACACACACACACACACACACACACACACACACACACACACACACACATATATATATATATATGCAAATAGCACCATTATTGTTCTAATCAGTACTGTTATTATGCTCCATTTCTGTTTTAAGCATAACCACTGTTTTATGCCCAGTGAAATATATTCATGTGTTGGGTGTCGTGCTGAGCTGGCTAATGCGGGGGGACTGGGGGGACTGGGTGAACTGTGTGCTGTGTGTTAGTGAGAGTGTTGGTGAGACTGGGGCCACAGCTCAGCTTTGTATTAGTGGGCTGCAGTTTGAAGTGTTTATTCTGTTTGATGAATGCCACAGTGCTGTATTGATTAACTCTCTCCCCTGGTGCTCGTCCGCCACACTAAACAGAGAAAATGAAAAATGAAACGTGCCGCTCAGAATTTTTCCCTGCACAGGCTCTAATGAAAAGCCCGTAATTACTAGCAGTGGTGTGAAATGGAACAGTATCGCCTCAGCAGCAGATGAAAGTAAATATGGCCGTCCTCTGTTTCAAAAGGCAGGTTTGGAGCAAGGCCTGCTGATCAAGGAGATTCAGGTGGCCCTCTGCTTTCTGTATTTGAGGATCATAAGTACTACATCTGAATCAACAAGAATGAGTAGAGATGCTACAAGTAAATTCTTTCATCTAATCCTTTTATCTAATACTGTTCCCAAAACACTCCTCCCAGATGTTTTTCCTCAGTCTGTTAGCTTGTATATTATTGTTAATGACAGTACCCCCAGGGTCTGCTTTTCTTCCTTGGGGGGAGTAAACCTCTTTCTTGTGTCTGTTGCCATGGTGCACATACATTACGACTCCGTGACTCTCCTTTTTAAGACTTAAAACAAGCGAATTTCACTGAACTCCCCCTGGCCACTGTGAAACGCCCCCTGGCCACTGTGAAATTCCCCCTGGCCACTGTGAAACACGCTCACTAGACCCGCCTAAGCGGGGGAAATGATAGAACAGTAGGTGAATGGCCGGGTAACGGCACAGCAGTCGGGTGGGTTAAAGCACTCTGAAGGTGGGCAAAGAGCAGACACGGCCCTCTGAAGAGATCGGGGGCCCTTTCTCTCCTCTCAGACGTGTGGCTACATTTAATCACAGTGCAGTTCAGAGAGGAATTATTATCTTCTGCTAATGAGACTGAGCAAATTCAATGAGCCAGAATAGCGTGGCTCTGAAATAAACTGTAAGGCAGGAGCACTCGCTGCCTGTCTCCCTCCTGCTGTCTGCGAGCAGTCAGTAAGGTGTGTTTACAGAACCTGCACGTGTCGTCCTAGACCTGTGTAGCAGCAAATACACGTCCCCAGTTAGGCGCTTCGTGTTTTCATGTGCATGATTATTAGTGTGTTGATATAAAAAATTATCAGTACATCAGTTACATGAAATGTTTACATTAAATAAAAATAAGTGAAACATACCTCATATTTATCAGTTTATTCAGTTAACTGAAACTTTTAACATTTTTCTTGTAAATATCTCAGTCACAAGGAAAGATTTTAGAAATACACAAATGTTTTTTTTCCTCTTCTGCTGCATTAGTTTGGTAGTTTCCTACATCCTATGTATTTATGTATTCATTTTCATATTGTTATCTACTGAACTGAAGCCAACCCTCAGCTGGATTAACATGTCATCATGAGTTTAAAGTTTCTCCTTCCTCATTGTTGCTCCAACCTGCCCCTCCTCCACCAACCTCCACACCCCCCCCACCCCCCACCCCCCACACACACACACCTCATGCTTTTGTTTTGTCTTTGTTCGTATGTTGACTCCATCGGTTCCTTTAGGGCACCAACCTGGCTCCCCCCACAACCAGTGCCACCCTTCCCCTTGCCAACCCCGACGTCTCCGTACTAAACTACCCGTCTGCACTCTACCAGTCCTCTGCAGCTCCCATGGCTGCTGTAGCACCCAGGACCATGCCCCTCCAGCCCGGGCCCCCACAGCTCTGCGCCGCCCGCCCAGACCCCTTCCAGCAGGCCCTCATTGTCTGCCCGCCTGCTTTCCAAGGTGAGAGCTCCACTCTTACTGGGTCGTTATACAGTTGTTCGAAATTTGTATGGAACCGAGACACTCGGCTGTAAACCAACAGTGTGTTTCTGTATCTGTAGTTTCTGGGGTAAGCGTGGTGCGCCTCCTTTTGAATGTCAGTGGCGTGGTGTTTAGGAGTAGAGACGTTTTTGTTGAAAGCTGCATGTTCTCCAGGGCTGCAGGCATCTCCTTCCAAACACAGTGGCTACTCTGTGCGCATGGAGAATGCTGTTCCCATAGTGACGCAGGCCCCTGGTGCCCAACCCCTTCAAATCCAGCCTGGCCTTCTGACACAGGTACAGTCTACATCATCATGGCATCCTAAACTAATTATACCCCTCACTCACCCAAATTCACTGTTACAGACAAAATTGGCTCAGGCGAACAGCTATTAGCGTGACCTACTTTGTTTTTAATCATACAAGTGTAACTCACCCTCCTCTGTCATTTTT
Organism: Brachyhypopomus gauderio; assembly: GCF_052324685.1. Lineage (NCBI taxonomy): Eukaryota > Metazoa > Chordata > Actinopteri > Gymnotiformes > Hypopomidae > Brachyhypopomus > Brachyhypopomus gauderio. The sequence goes on from NC_135212.1 coordinate 24,754,781, forward strand.
ATCCTATGTCATCATTGCAGAAGATGTTTCTACAGTGTGTGTCTTGGGAACTGTTCACATCTGTCTTTCTAGGATGAGAATTCTGGAGTTTCAGGGGGATTTGAGAATTCTGGGTGGAGTCTAGGGGTTTGGAGTTTCTGGGGGATCTGAGAATTCAGGGTGGTGTTCTGGGGGTTCTAGAGTTTCGGATGGATCTGAGAATTCTGGTTGGGGTTCTGGGGTTCCAGGGGGCCCTACTCTGCTTTCACAGTGCTTGTATTGTCTTGTTAGTGAGAAGTCTGTCATAATCTGGTGAAGATTATCTGCAGACACTGAGGGATTTTTAGACCCGAGGGTCTGTGATGCCCAACATCAGCTAGAATGAAGACAGTTCATGTGGTACTTGGTGTGCTTAACCGTACGGCGCAGTTTGGTTAAGACAAACTGGTCTCTTCATCGGTCTCCTTGTCTGTGTGCCTGTCTGAAAGGCCCTCGTCTCTCAGAGCTATGAGCAGAGAGGGCGAGGGCTGGCTCCACGAGGCCCCAGTCTGCCTGGGCCTTTATCTGGAACAGGAATGCAGAAAATGCCGGAACAATTGGGGAGGGCGAGCTAACGCATTCAGAGCCTCTGGGGTGACAAAGGGCTTTCACAGCCGGGGGAGAGGGGCAAGTAGACAGCTCTGCGCGGAAAAGAGCCCTTATCTGGGTTACTGTTCCAAGGCAGACAGGACGATTACACAATCCAGGCCTGAGGGGGAGAAGGGGGGAATGGAAAATGGCAGGAATAGAAGCAAAGGACTGCAGGGATGTGCTGTATAGTACTGTTGTGCTGTATAGTACTGTTGTGCTGTATAGTACTGTTGTGCTGTATAGTACTGTTGTGCTGTATAATACTGATCTGCTGTATAGTACAGTTGTGCTGTATAATACTGATCTGCTGTATAGTACAGTTGTGCTGTATAGTACTGTTGTGCTGTATAGTACAGTTGTGCTGTATAATAGTTATAGTAAGGCCATATAGTAAGGATGTAGATATTTGTGTCAGTGTGATAATAAAGAAAAGCAAACATGGCTGTCCAGCATGTAAAGCTGTTAAATTACAGGAAGCTGAAAATGCATATGCATATAGGTCAGTAGAGCTTTTAGTGCTGACTTCATATTGTTTAGCTAACTTGAAGAAAACACCTGTTTTGCTGTTAATGGTGTTGTAGATTTGTCCATGATGGGTGTCCTTAGTGTAACTTAGCATTGTTAGGAGATAACAATGGAGATAACCTCTACTACTCATCACCTCTTTGCCTGCTCTCCTCTAATCACAACATTTGCTGCAGACAAAACAATTCCAGTTCCCAGGAACAACAAAGGTGACTAAAGATGTCTAGGCAATCAGGCCTTGCAGCCTTAAGAATATTCCAATAAGACCTGAGCAAAACAGAAGCCATATACCACAGGAGATGTGCGCTTTGCACTCACGCCCAAACATCTTCATGTTTTGGTCTTCCCTGAAGCCTTTGTTGGGTCTGTCTCTGAGCGTGAACATAATAACCCCCTGGTGTTTGCAGTAAGGGCCCTTTGTCAAAGCCCTGGGCAGGAGCCCATACTGATGGCACCGTAAAAGAGATGTGCAAATGGTATTAAAGGAACAATTCATTAGTTGTACATTAAACTGCTAATCAGTGGAGCTGCATTAAACCATTAGAGCTGCAGACAGTCCTCTGCTAGCTTCGTCTCCGGGCCAATGACGCCTAGCACTCCCTGTGTGCCATGCCAGCCATACAAAGCAGCTCCTTACAAAGCAACTGAATGGGGCCCCTGAATTTAATTAAATCCTGAGCTGATTTGGAAACTGTCTAACACATCAGCGCCCTGCCTAGGAGAGGCAGCGTGTCTTTATTAAAGCAGGGTCTTATCTTTTTTCTTTTTTTGGAGGCATGAATCAAGACTACGGTTAGTTTTTCGAGGTTTATTCTAAATCACTACAATATCAATGCCAAGACAAGACTGATGTTAAAATGAAAGTGACAAAAGCTTCTTGTGTCCCACAGTAGCTTTTTGTCCTTTGAAACGCTTTTCTTTGCTTAGACAAGTTGTTCCATTTTTGTCTGTATAATCTTTCTGAGCGACACAAAATCACTTTTGATGACAGCGACATCAAAAAAATGAAACCCAGCTTGTTGGCTTTAAGGTGACCTGTATTTACCTTGATGTAAGAATGTTCATTCCGCAACATGCCATATTCAGTGTGTCCAAAGGGGCTGCTTGACCTGTTTGATAGATCATTGGTGTAGTTTGGCACACTTGCTAGCGGTCACAGCTGCAAATAGCTTTATCCTTCTCTCCTCGTTCTAAATATGTGTGTGTTAACTGGCCTGTTTAGCTGAAATCTAGCCCTGTACACAACTGAACCCTTGCCATGTTTTAAGGGGGGGATAATTTTTTTAGTTCCTCAGTCATATAACATGCAATGTGAATGATAGATGTCTAGGTTTACATCCAATGCCTCCCTTTCTCTGTCTCTCTCTCTTTGTTTCACTCCCTCTCTTTCTGTCTCTCCCCTTCTCTCTGACTCTTTCCTTCATTTTCTCTCCCTCTCTTTCTCCCTTCTCCCCTCTTGCCCTCTCTCTCTCCCTCACTCCCTGTCTCCCTCCCCCTGTCTCTCTCTCCTGCAGCAGGCGTGGCCCTCCGGTACCCAGCAGATCCTGCTGCCCCCAGCATGGCAGCAGCTCACACACACCTCCGTACAACACACCGCCGTCATTCCTGAGCCCATGAACAGCTCTCAGCCTCTGGCCAACTGGAGGTACCACTCTACCACCACCACTGGAGAATTCTTGGGGGGAACTACTCTTATTTAAACATGACACACATCAAAAAGCTTGTACACATGAAACAACATACACACACCACTGGCAGCCATTAGTCAACACGTATTTGTAATCCTGTTAGAGAACATGTGGATATTTATCTGCAATTGTAAACATTGGCCTTTAAAACACCGCGGAAAAAATGTACCATTACATGGCCATTTTACTTTGATGAATGTGCAGATTAAATGAGTTGGAATGCTATGTACCAAAGCCTACAAATCTACAAGCTGTGTTCATGAACTATGGAACCAAAAAGAGCTAGCACTATTTAAAATCCTGTAGTCACAAGTATTGCATATAACATCCAGCCCTTATAGAAAATTAATGAAAATTAATGTAGTAATAATGTAATGTTTGCTAGAGGTTCAGAGTGACTCTGCGAGGAGCAGGTCAGGTCAGTGAAGTGTAGGAGTGTGGTATTGCCTGCCCAGGCCTGAGCTAATGTGGTTTTGCTGACGTCTGGAGAACTGGAGAACGGAGCCTCCAGCTGAAGCCTGAGGGCTTTGTTGTCCTCAGCCAGCCCAGCTGCAGGAGTGCCACACTTGCACTGCGGGGTGGGAGATGTCTCCACTGAGAGCCCTCTCTGCCACGCTGCTGCACTCTGTGTGCTGCAGACACTACTGCCTCCTGCTGGCCGGTTATGATATAACATTTTGTCTCTGACATTAGCCTGGGGTGTAGAAACTTAGGACTGGGCTTAAATATTAAGACAGTCATTGTTGAGATTTGATTGATTTGATGTTTAGACATAAAAATGAGGACATCGGAGAAGCTGAGGCACCTGGCTCTATGCCATCACCATGTAACTGTTGCTTTCACTTTTCAGGAATTCCCATCCCCATGGCAGCCATTACAATCCCATCATGCAGCAGCCAGCCTTGCTTGCTGGTCATGTGACACTACCTTCCCAGCAGCCTTTAAATGTGGGTGTGGCTCACGTTATGAGGCAGCCGTCAAATAATACCTCCTCCTCCAAAAAGAGTAAGCAGCACCAGATGAACAGCAGGTTAGTGTAAGAAGTTTTCATGTTTTATAAAATGCCATTGAGACACTGATATATCTTATTTAAAAAAAAAACAATAAAGCCGGGTGTAGTGTATAACTGACTGCCTGTAACTTCCTGCTGTAGGAATATGTCAGTGTGTGAGGTATCCTCGTGCCAAGCTGTGCTATCCCCTCAACGTTCCAAGCGCGTGAAGGAGAACACTCCACCTCGCGGCGCCCCACTACAGAACGGCACCTGTGTGCCTTGTGGTCCCCTCCATGGTGCCGGAGGGGTAGGAGGGTGGACAGAGGACCAGGCCTCCAGCACCACACGTGACCACCAGGGGGCGAACACGCAACACAACCCCCCTCGACAAACCATTGTCATCGCCGACACTCCCAGCCCAGCAGTTAGCATCATCACCATCAGCAGCGATACAGATGAGGAGGATGAGCACAAGCAAGCGGGTAGCACCAGGTCAGCAGGACGGTCGACGGGTGTGGCTTTGGCTTTAGGGGAGGGGCCACAGCTAGCAGTGCAGAGCCAGACCTCTGATGGTCGACTCAGGAACATCCACTGCTGTCGCTAGCAAAGGACTGTGGTTTGTCTTCATCTGGGCAAAATGCACTATGCAACTCTGACGAAAGAGCATGACAACACTAAGTTGCTATTTCCTTTTCACAGCACGTCATCCAAACAGAGGAAGAACGTCATCAGCTGTGTGACGGTCCACGACTCCCCCGACTCTGACTCCAGCAACAGCCCCTATGCCGTAGCGTCTCGGCCCTCTGGCCCCAACGCCAACAGCTGTGACTCAAAGGGCATCATGCTGGACGACTACAGCAACGGAAACCCCCGCACCATCATCATCCCTCCTCTGAAGAGCCAGACTGCCGAAACCCTGAACGAGTGTGACCGCCTCATGCCTGGTGAGCATAAACTGCGGTCATAGGCAAGACAGCAGGCATTTTTAAAGATATAATTTAAGCAATGCCCTGCTGCCTCTGGGTACTATAGTTATGACACTTTTAAGACAAGGAAAAAGGAAATTTAAGACATCCTTAGCATTATTATACAACATAGACACTGTATTTATATTTTATTCGTATCCTCTTACATAATCTGACATTTCTTTAATCATTATAGACACTATAAATCACCAGAATTCTGCTTACAAGTTTAAGTCCTCCAATGGAGGGCTATCTGGCAACAATCATTCATCAGGAGGCATTCCTGTGGGTGGGGCCTATCGACAGCAGCGTGCTGGGCCACACCCCTTCCAGCAGCAGCAGCCTCTCAATCTCAGCCAGGTTTGAACATCACTGATGTGTTATTGAGAGTGTGCTTGGTGTATGTTTATAGCAATGTGTTGGTGCGAGTGTGTGTGATGTATGATTACAGCAATGCTACTGGCACTGTGTTTGGTATGTGATAATAATGTGTTAGCAAGAGTGTGTTTAATGTCATTTTAATGGCGTGTTTGTGGGAATGTGGTGTTTGTGATTTTAGCGATGTGTCAGTGAGAATGTGTTTGGTGTATCATTACAAAGTTTAATGTTTAGTGTTAGTGGGTCTGCTGTGTGATTATAATGATGTTTTACCACTTCGTATTGCCAGTGTGTATGAAAGGTGCTTTATAAAGTTGCCTTGCCTTTAGCGAGAATGCATTTGGTGTTTCGTTATGTGTTAAAAAGACTTTGTTTGATGTTTCATTATGTGTTAGAGACTGTGTTTGGTGTGTCGTTATGTGTTAGTGAGACTGTGTTTGTGTCATTTTGTGTTAGAGAGACTTTGTTTGGTGTGTCATTATGTGTTAGAGCAGGGGTGCCCAAAACGTCAATCGCGATCTACCGGTCAATGGCGATCTACTGGTCGATCGCGAAGGAAGTGTGGGTAGATCGCATGACATTAAAAAGTAGTGGATGAATGACAAACTGTCGTCCATCTGCACTGACGGTTGTATTTTGATTGACATACATGGTAGCCAATCTGACGTCTAGGGTTTGACACATGCCTCCACCAAACCCATCCCCCCCGGAACAACATTTGACACACACGCTAAAAAATAAATAGGTAGATCATTTTGACTTGGTCATCTTATAAGTAGCTCACAAGCTGAAAAGTTGTGGGCACCCCTGTGTTAGAGAGACTGTTTGGTGTGTTATGTTTTAGTGAGACTTTGTTTGGTGTGTCGTTATGTGTTGGAGAGACTTTGTGTCGTTATGTGTTGGAGAGACTTTGTTTGGTGTGTCGTTATGTGTTAGAGAGACTGTGTTTGGTGTGTTATAGCGATGAGATAGTGGGAGTTCTTTGATGTAATCTTGCTCTCTGTTTTAGGCTCAACAGCACATGCCAGTAGAGAGGAATGGTGGTCACCGGCGACAACAGGCCTACATCACACCCACCATGGCTGCCCAGGCTCCCTACTCCTTCCACCACAACAGCCCCTCTCATAGCACCAACGTCCACCCTCACCTGGCGGCCACACACCTTTCGGGCCAACCCCACCTTTACACTTACACTGCCCCTGCTGCCCTGGGCTCCACTGGCACAGTGGCCCACCTGGTGGCGTCACAGGGCTCCGCCCACCATGCTGTTCAGCATGCCAGTTACCCACCTGGCATCGTCCACCAGGTGCCCGTCAGTATGGGTCACCGTGTGCTACCTTCGCCCACGCTGCACCACAGCCAGTACCAGGCCCAGTTTGCCCACCAAACTTATATCAGCGCTTCTCCCGCCTCCACAGTCTACACTGGATATCCTCTGAGCCCTACCAAGATGAACCAGTACCCTTACCTCTAGAGCCGAAACACTGGAGTCCCGATCGCTGCTTACCATCCCCCCCCCCCCCCAGAGACAGAGATGGAGAGATGTGCTCCAACTGGCCGTCCCTGAACCTTTTCCCCTGACCCTGTCATGCCTAAACTTGAAGATGAGGAAGACGCTGAAGGAGAGGAAAAGAGTATCCTGGGAGGGAACAGAGGATTGAAGTTTTCAGTTTGTTTCCTTTGCATATGAGTTCTCTCAAAAGGGCCAGTTCTGTTTGTTTTTGTCATTTGGATATTTCATTACTTTCAACATGGAAATCTGATAATGTTTTTTCTTTTTTTTTTTATTCTCAATTTCCTTTACAGCAAGGTCACATCTGTTGGCATTTTGGGAGAGTCCGAGAGTGTGTTTCAACCATGGTTTAATTTGGTTTTCTATCTTAAAAAAATAAGCATTCACAGACTGTTGAGCTGAGGTCACATGTGGATGAGAACTATGGATAAGGTGAAATACGGATATCTGCTGCTCTACAAAGAATAAAATAATGATGGCCTTGAACTGTCTTTAACATTTCCAAATCACACACGGTGAGGGTTAGTGCATTCTCTCCCGTCCTCTCCTAAGAACAACTGGAGGAATCTTCTGGAAATATGTCAAAAAGACAAAAAAACTTTTTAGTGTATTTATAGACTTTTCTCTGTTTGTGTTCACATTTAGAAAAGAAAATAAGTTTTGTCATACAGTAGGACATTTAGCTAGGCCCCCTTTTTAGAATGTAGCAGGCTGCACCCATTTATTTTATGAAGAACCTTTCTGATACCAATAGATTTTTTTCCTTCTCTTTAAATGTGATTGCACAACGTGGTTGTAATAACATAAGCATGTAGAACATAGTGTGTGTGCGTGTGTGTATGAGCTGCCGTCAGCCATGTGGTTGGTACACCTTCCTCCGCACCTATGTGCGATGTGTTCTCCACAGTCCTAGGTTTATCATTGTTCCCTCGTAGTGCCTTACAGATATTACGACAGTTTACTTGGCTGGAGACCCTCTAGAACCAACAGAAATTAGTTTGAGAGTTGGCTCCTAGGTTGAACATCTTTGTCTGAGGTGTTTTGTTTTATCTTCCAGGTGTAAGCGTAGTCCTAAATGTTATTTATAGCTATATTATTATACGCAAAACCATCTCGTACAACAGTGTTTCTTGTTTAGCATGCATGAGGTTATTTGGCATTTAGATGAAGAAACTTGCCTGGGGTAATGAACCAAAGTTGTCATTCAGTAAAGATTAGTAACATTTGTTACTATATTATATATAGTATGTTTACTGTATATCATAGCTGTGTGTCTTAGAAACCTTGAAGCCCATCCAATGGAACAGACTATAGACTCTATTTGTTTTGTCATACAAAGGAAATTCACGTGTATTGATTAAAAAAAAAAAAAACTGAAGACCTACACATGATTAATGTGACATCTGTGTTACACAACATGTCAGACCAGTAGTCATCAAACTGAATTTCAGGACAAAGATTTAAATATTATCTGCTAGCGGAGTCCAACTCTGCATAATGTCCAGTTATGGCAGGCACTGATTGGAGTTTAGCTGAGTAGGAGTGTTTGCAGTGAGAGGCCGGCCCTAGAGAGTCAGGAGCAGAGACATAGGTGTAGAAGCAGCAATGTGGAAGGGCATGAGCATGGTCTAGGTAGGGACAGGAGCGATTAAGATGCTAAAAGATGGCACTGGGTGGATCTGGATGGGAACTGTAGGCCTGGGTGACAGAGAGAGAGAGAGACTACATTCCACATCTTAATGAAAATAGCATGTTGGCTTTGAGCATGTCGATTGAAGCTGGAGGAGGCTTCGCACGAACGCACACCATACTCTGATCCAAGAGATTGTTGAGCAGCCTTGGAAAGATCTGTGGTGGGTTTTTTTTTAAGTCTCATGTGTATAAAGGCTGTGGTCCTAACAGCTGCCCTGCATGAGCTGAAGCTGACCGCTGTAGTGGTCACACACTAGAAGACCTGTGCCGAAATCTGTGCTGTTTTAGTTGTTTTGCTCTGCTTAAAGGAATCACTCGTGTTAGATAACACTTCAAGAGAATGAAGAGAAGCAGTTATGTGATTTATGTCATTTGCGGGCCTTTTTCTGCTGCTTAACATCAGCCAATGATTTCATTTGTTTTGTTATCTTTTTTCGTCTTCTTCACTTTGTCTTTAGACAGAGGGCACATGCATGTGAGTTTATAAATACATCCAGTACTCATGCTATAGTGCTCACATTGAAGTGGTTTTATTTTTTACATTGAAAGCTTTTTTTAATCTTGCTATGCTACCGTTGTATGTTCTTTAGAGACTGCTGCAATAATTTTCATAGATGTTTATTAGTGTGAGTTTTCTATTATCCATTAAGCTCATTTTATTTGTATCTGGTGGCTAAGTTATAGTAGTGTTAAGTATTCGTAAGAATCCATTACCTGTGCAAGCATAAACCATTGATCTTTTAGTGTGTTAGACTAAGGTTTGATACCATCTCCCCAAACACACATCATTAATAAGCTTTGTTCATAGTTTGTCAGTTTGACTCACGTGGTTGTGGGACTGTATATGGTAGCCAGGATGCATATTGCTTTTCTTGCTGTATTTGATTTATTTCAGTCCCACAGGAGCACAGTGGCTCCAGCCCATGCGAAGGGAGAGGTTCCTCTGTTCTAAGAACCATATATAACATTCCATTCCAGAACCATATTGTCTCACTGCACTGTCTGACTGTCTACAGTCTTCAGTCCTGTCTCACCTCACAAGGACTGGCCTATCTGACAAAATGGGGACTCATCATTTAAGAATTTTAAGAGTTTTTCCCACCAAAGAAATTAAGCATGTTGATGATGCCCAAAATTGTCTCTTGGCATAAATAAGAAGATAAACGGCCCGATGAATGCCTAGAAGTAAAAAAAGACCCATATGAGAAATATACATGAACAAAGCAAATATATACGACACACAAATATTCACACACACTTAAACATTCAAAAAATTCATCAGATCTTTGTAGCATCTAAACTGTGTATCTTTTCTTTAAAATTAGTCAGTGCTGTTTATGTTGAAATACACTACATTTCATCTGATGTAAAGATAGTGGATTTCTACATAACAGTAAGGCTCCTTTACAAGTTGCCCTTCAGCTTAAATGAGGTTAAGAAGTGAACGTGTAAAACAATTAAGGAAAATAAGGTAGTGCTCCATAGTGACGTTTGGGGGGAATGATACCAGTAGTACCTTTAACAAAAAGGTCACTAGTGCAAAATTAATGTGCAGTGTGAGACTAAAACATCTGATATACTTCATGATAGGTATTACATGATAGGTATTGTTACATGTGTCATCTTTTTACTGTTACTCTATACATTTTTCCTCAAGAAGAATGCAATAAGTCCCATTTAAAAACATGTTTTGAATTCCCTTAAATTTGATCCTGAAAGTTAATGTTGTTTCTTTAGTGCTTTCCTCTATTTGGTTATATCTGAACTTCTTAAAGCTATCCATGAACCCCTATTAGCTCTACAAGGTAATTACTTAATTTTGTGATATACAGGATGTACTGCTTTGAGGCAATGTGTGTCTTTTTGAGAACACTAGGCAGTGAATGCAGATCTAGTGACCTTACAATTACCAAAATGTGCTATACCTGATAAATGAGCAGCTTTTATATATGGAACAGTTTTTAACACTTTTTAATTATAATTTTACATGATCCCCTTCTGGAAATTCATTTTCATGTCAGAACACTGCCTTCCAAATGATGAATTCAAAGCTTTAAGCAATGGTCAAAAGTGAAACGTACTGATTCATTTGTGAGGTTTGAAGAAGAGCTTTTGTTGTGTTCAGGTTATTCAAGACATCATCCAGTTTCATGTTTGTTAAAGTATTAAATGACCCCTCACACCAATCCCACAGTTAGGAAAACATTCCCATCACTCCAGCTGGTGTCTTAAGTATATATTAATTTTTAGTATCAGGCAAGACAAACATAAAGTAAACAATCCCAGTCAATATGAGAAAACATTGTAAAGCACATACTCTTAAATGAACTTGGCGCTCACAGATGTTTCTGTCTTTTGGCACAGTGACAGCCATTCGACACCCTTAAAGCTCTGTAGTTAGGTGTTTGTTTTACACTGTTTTTTCTTCAGGGCATTGACTATAACATAGTACTTATGAGTTTAATGTAGTCTGTGATGTCCCAATGCACAAATGAGTGAAAAGGCCAAATATTACAATGTGGACAATGCCATCCCATTGTATTATATTTAAAAAATCACTGACCTTTAATCACAAGGTAGAAATCTGTTTAATTTTTAACTGAAACATTTTTAGAATCGCTGTCAGGTAAACACATCATTGACTTTAACCTGACTGTATCAGCAGTTCTAAATGGGATTGTATTTGTTAATTTAAACTGATTTGCAGTGTACTGGCTACTGTTTAATACATTATCCAGCACCATGAACCAATTGGTACAGCTAAACTTGATCATGTAGAAACCTGTAATGTAAGGTTGACAATGTTGACAATGTTACAAACCCAATAATTACAGTGTCATGCAACAGCAATCCCTACTATAAATGTATTCTGTTATGTAGCTCGGTTGTACAGTAGACAGTCTTACAGCCATTGGACATGAACTTTTTTTTTCACTTGCACAGCAGCAAACATTCACAATAAAATGCTAAACTAAATATTTTTCCATGTCTCCAGACCTAAGAACCTAAAACATCAGACCCTGATTTCATTTCCATCACTGTATGGTTTCTCAGTTGTCTATCTCATTAGTTGTTGTCAAAGCTATTGTGTGCTGCAGTATTTCCAAGTATACTTTGTTAATGTAATTTTTTATTTAGCTTTCTTTATTGGGGATGTGAAGAAGTGTGATGTCTCATTATTTCAATCTGTTAACGTAGCGCTATGTGTACCCTATACCTTAGACTAATATTATTAAGTATGTTATGAGAATGGATATTTTACTGGCTTTATAGAATGTTAAAATGAATATAATGATAATAAGAAGAATGATTTAACTCCTAAAAGCTGAGTACTTGCTACTAAGCGCTTGTGTTACCATTAAGATGTTGTGTGCTTCTCTTAATTTTCGTTGTAGAAAAATTGAGTGAATTTGTATTAGGCTTCAACAACTAATGACAGCAGTGTAAATTTATGGAAGATTTTAACAAACATCTGGGTTATAGAAGAATATAGTTCTTTTAATTGTTCTATTTCCTAACTGTAGGGTGAAAAGGGGCTTGCATTGTGATGCACTATGTTATAGCTTCTTATTCACTGTTACTTTTGATCATTTTTTCGGTCTCCGAGGTGAATCGAATTATTAATGAGAATTTGTATGCTCACATATGCATATTGTATATGTGTAGAAATGTAATCACACTTTGTCTTGGATTTACATTAAACTGTTAAGTCACCGAATTTAAGTCCCAGTTTATAATCTTGTTGATTTTTTATATGGCTTAAAGCATTTCACACCCAGCCTTTAATTAATTTAGAGAACATCTGGTTATTGGCATTGTGTGTTATTATCTTAGAGAATAGCACCATTGCACAGCACTCTGGCCAATATTGCTGTTTATACAAACAACATATACAACATACAGTATGTACTAGGGCTGCACGATGAATCGTATTTTTATCGTTATCGCGATGTGAAGTTTCACGATAAACACATCGAAAGAGCCACGATAACTCCTTGAATAACAGCAAACTCAAATTGCATTATCCTCGTCCAGCAATAGAGGGAGCTATTCGCGCTGCAGACTATGATCACGTGACGTAAGTAGGCAAGAGGCAGAGTGAGGTGAACACGCTCATCAGACACGCGATTTGGTTTAAGCCTGGTTTACACTTGACGCAGCGCGAGGGTCCGCAAGGCGAAAATAACGTAATCACGGTGGCTTCGCCCGTGCGCGATGGTCTCGCGCGCTGTCGATTCACGAGGTCGTGCACCTCTCGAATTTTCTCGAATCTCGCCGCGTCTCAGCGCAATGAGAACAGTCATGTTTGCCGGGCTCATACACCTATACAAGGTGGAATTAAAGCACTTGTACGTCACTTTCAAGGTCCATTTCAATAATTCCCAGCTCGTTAAACTTAATTGAATTAAATATTTATACATATACTCTAAATGATTCGAAATAATTCACTTTTTTTTATCACATTATTTAATGGTTGTTTATTTTCAAAACACCCAATCTTAACGTCTTCACGTTCTTTCATGTTTCGTCCTGGAATTACAAGAGGCTCGTATTTGTTAATGTAATTACAAGAGAACTGTTCAGTCAGACAGATATTTGTTGTGAAACGAAGTAGTTACAATTTCAAGTACTTTAGCCTAAATTCCAGCACTTTTCAAACCTGATACACAAAGCAACATTAAAATTGGTCAGGTAAATGTTCATTCCCCTGTATTTGAGGGGTGTTTTTTCTATACTACTAGGCCTACATATTGTTTCGGACAACACTGCAAAGAATGTGACACGGCAAGATTAAACGCTTCCATCGTTCGCGGACGTTTACGCGAGGTGTGCGGAGTCGCGCTACGGTCACTCGTGAAAGTATAAACCTAGATTGAATCTATTGTTGAATAAACCTGCAAAATATTTGGAATTATTCTGGATTCATTACACAGTAAAAAAAAACTAATTAACGTGCTGCTGTTCAGAGAGACACTACATCTCTGTATTTTAATCTTAATTTATCGTGGTTCACATCGATATCGGGATATCCAACAATGTTATCGCACATCGTAATTCTAGTCCATATCGTGCACCCCTAGTATGTACAATCAAAAGTATGAACATATTTGTATAAGTAAAAATATGAAAACACAATACTGTATAACATACAAAATAAAGCATTAGGGGAACACACCAGAAAATCTTGTCCTAAAAGCATCATCATCAAAAAACGATATATAAAATCACCTTGTTTGTCTCCTCCGCTGTTCTACTGCTCTTTCCAGAGGCAAAAATGGGAAGAATTACATTACATGTTCATCTATGGGACTGAGTTCATGATGCTGGTCAGGACGTGTCTCTTATTTTTCTTCTTTGTCAGGTGTGCTGAAGAATGAAGAACAGTCCATTGACCTTAAATTGTGATGGAATGATAATCAGTATGCAAATTCTGCTAGCTAAGACTGCTAAGCTTGGTAAAGATCTCAAACTCTGTCACAATCCAAGGCCATCTTTTGGAGATGTACAATTTTGTAGTTAAAAAAACATCACATTTTATAAAGCTATAAACAATATTGCACCACAAAACCTTTATTTATTCGTTCGTTCATTCATTCATCCTTCATTACTTTTTAATGCCAAAAGGTGGCAGTCTGAGCCAACATCTTGGCATTATAGGCTTCTATTGATCATTTTTCATAAATTTATTCCTAACTGACCTGCATTATACAATAAATAAATCCCTGTCCTTATTCCTCTGAATATGAATTATAAATATTTAGCATTTAAATTTGTCAGATTGTGTACGCAAATATTGGAACTACATATTACAGTTCAGACTGCTCCCACAAACATATAATTTATTATCAGCTTACAATGCTAACAGTCTTTAAAAGCTACACGTGTGCACTTATTTTAGGCATTTTACCTCACCTGTCTCATAAAACACTCCAGCTTGCGTTGCCGTGAAACCACAGACGCCGGTGGGCGTGTCAACCGACCTCAGATATTGATGGACGGCGCCTGAAGCCAATAGTTATGGGGAATAAAACACCAAACCACGGCTGCGGGGCGGGAGGAGTTAGTGCAATACGAGTGGTTACATCGGAGGAGGGAATGATGCTCCGAGTGTCGAGTGTGGAGTCAGGCACCTATCCATAAAAATACTGTTGCGTTTGGAGATGATGGGAAATAGAAAACTTTAGTAAAGCCCGTACTTTATCTTTGATCAGACACGGAATACGTCCACTCATGTGGCCATTTAGTTAGCTAATCGCCTTTGAAGGTAAGAACTACCTCGTCATGTTTAATTATGATTTCAGAGATGCATCTGTGGCAGCTAGCTAAATGTTTCGTTTTTCTCAAAGGGTAGCTAGCATGGGATATAGCTGCAGATGTACATAGAATATATGTAGAAGTCTTTACAGATCGGTTATTTTTTGAACAATATCACACAGTAAGCTGTCCTAGCTAGCCTTCTAAGTTACATGCCCCTACAAAATGACACCGTTAGCTAACGCCGTTATTGCTGTCAGAATCCCTCTAGCTAGCTAGCTGGGTACTTCTGAGTCAAGATACCAGCATGTGTCAAGATTCATTTTCTCTCGCATCGAAACCCCAGTATCAAATATCGTTAGACCATAATAAAAGGAAAGTCAGTTAGGGTAGCTAACCGGCTAGCTAGTTTAGATAATCCCTGGTCGTTGAACGTCCCTTTAACAACACCTTATTTCAAACTGTACCACCACCCGCTTTTCACCCGCTGAGTTACTGTGTTCATATTTGTAGACGAGGTATCTCCAGCGGCAAATGACCGTTAACTACACCCATAGCTATGGATTTGAATTATTTGAAGTAAACGGTTGACACTGAAGGTCAGCGTAACTGACCCATCGAGGCGAGCGCTCGCGTCCCTTTCTGCGCGAGCCCATCTGAAGGCGCGTGGTGGAGAAGGAACAAAGGAAGTGTGGTGGTGCTCTCGCGCTGACCTACCAGCCAGTGGCAGCGCGCGAGCTGGCCGCCCTCGTGCTGCTTACAGCTGTGGACGTCGGAAAGAACTGCGTGCAGCGCGCGAGTTCGGGTTCGCGTTCTGTTCTTATTTTCAGTCCTTTTTATCAAGCTGATGCGTCGTGCGTTTAGTAAGATCACTGCGTTGTAGATACTGACCCATTTAATAATTTCGGGTTTGATATTTGGTTTTATTTGTTTGATTTTGGCGCAGCAACCCAAAGCAATTGCAGATAGATTTGAAGATACCAGTGTGGACTGTTCTTTGGTCATCTCGGGCAAAGCATGAGTTTCTCTAAATGGAGGGTCTGATGTTCGCTGCTGGTTCAACGGCGTTCAGCCGGTCCACCGTACACAGAAGAGGATGGTGCATGCTGTATCTGAGATTGATAATGTTGGTCTCCATGACGACCGCAGACCCACCTGCTGAAGGTAAGTTGCATAAAAATCCTTTCCTAACTAGAAGTTAGTTAGCTAGGGTTCATACATAGATGTCATACATCTTTCATACTCTTTTCTTTTTAATCACACTTTGTCCTTAATGATTATATAAAGGACATCATGGTAATCCCCCTAGAATTCTAGTCCCAAACCTATATTATGGACTTCCAGAAACCATTTACATTACAGTGTATTATGCTGCTGGCCAAAGGATGATTCTTGTCTACACCACTTGCAGTATTATTTCAGAACTCTTATCTTTCCCTCTGTTAGTAATGAGATTTAGTTACCAGATTTAAGACAGTGATTTAAGCCTAATTATTTTGGTGGGAATGGTTTAGCTGTTGAAGGCTCCTGTCCTCTCTTTGCTGTATCTCTGAGCTGCAGAGATTTAAGAGTGCTGTGAAGAGTCTGGTGATGAAAGTCATTATGGAGAGTAATGAAATCTGTTCCACTGCCAGTTACCTGGGAGCCATGGGCTTTGGGCTACATGAACAACCCAGAAAAGAATCGGTTCCAAAATGTTTCTGCTTGGATGATTAATGATTAGATTCAATGGTCAAAGGATAGAAATGCATGGAAGGCATGCAGTGTTATTCTAGTACAACCAGTCTGTCTTTGTTGAACTCCTTCCTCATCCCAAATTTTAGTTTTTATGTGATCAACTAAAATATTTTCAGCTTTTCTTCATCCTTTTCCCCTGTGTTGCTCTCATACAGTTACTATAAAGTACATTTGATTCTCGCTACATTTGATGCAGTGTGTTTGTAAATGGTGATTTCTAAAAGTGGGCCTAATTTGGGTGCTGAGCACCCCAGCTCAAACAGTCAGGAAACAGCTGCCATCAGTGCATTTCCCAAACTGCTCCATTCAAACTGTCTCTATGCACCAATTACGGTTGGAGAGTTTCAGTGGCTGTAAGTTTTGCTAGCTGGTTGTTTTCAGTTCTTCTGAGTTAACAGTCCATCAACACCTTAATCCCTGTGGTTTTTGCATATTTTACTGTGGAAGCGTCCTGGCCTTGTTTTGACTTTCGCACAGTAAGCAGAGATGTGCCATGGAGTCCTATCTCAGAAGGTTTCCTGTTTGGCTTTGAGCTCAGAAATGCCATCAAAATAAGAAACAACAAAACAATGATACGACATACATTACAGAAACAACCTTTGGGCAGCAGTCCAGTCTAGACGTCTTGAAGGCAGTCTGCACCAAATAGTTATCAATTTCAGGTAATGTCCACCAGGTACTCATGTATGGGAAGTTTAATAGACTAATAACTACACTTTACATGACAGTATTTACAAGATTAACTTTCTTTTAGTTACAGGCAAACCCAATGAGAAATTCACATTTGCATCAGAACTAATTTATTGTGTGTTGTCATCAAGATGATCTGATGCAAACCTTGCAGTGTTAAAATGAATCTTCCTCTACCAACTTCCTCATTGGTTGATTTTGGGAAAGATGAGAAGTTGTCTGCTACAAACAACCCTTTCGCTCCTCTGATATCTGGAAATGTTTGTGCACATGGATGAATATGTTTTGGTAGCAGCATTTCTGTCCAAAACTTTCTGCGATTGAGGCCAAACATGTCAAGAATCTTAGAAATTAATGATAACGGTGATGCCATAATAACTTATAAGTCGAACCTCTCTCTCTGATCATGCAGCTGTAGTGAGTTTAAACTAAAGTTTCTT
Organism: Brachyhypopomus gauderio; assembly: GCF_052324685.1. Classification (NCBI taxonomy): domain Eukaryota; kingdom Metazoa; phylum Chordata; class Actinopteri; order Gymnotiformes; family Hypopomidae; genus Brachyhypopomus; species Brachyhypopomus gauderio. Next base: position 24,772,267 of record NC_135212.1, read on the forward strand.
TCCCAGAATTAATTCGTGTTCAAGATATTGCTGAAAGAATGACAGTCAATTAACTAAAGTAAATGCTTGAATATGTGTGCTGGAATCGAATTTATTTGTTTGCTTACTAAAGTAAAAAAAACATCAGTTGAAGACTAAATCTGTTACCTCCTTACCTCAGGGCAGAATGAATGTGAAATTATTAGTTTGTTGTCAGCAGGATTTTTGTGCAGGATTTCTGAAGCTTATGGGCTCTAATGCCTCTACCAATCAAGAGCTTAAAGATCCTTTAAACTGATTGAAGCTCTTTTGATGAGGCACTGCAGAGATATTTGCTTGATGCTTGCAAACGGATGCTGGATTTCCAGGGTTTTTAAGACTGATCTTCTAATATGTGAAATGCACATTATTGTAATTCATAGGCTGTCACCCTAACATCGGAGATTCCAGTGTATGGGGCCATTGTTGTTGTTAGCGGCTGTGTTTACCCTCAGTTTCAGAGTAGGAATCAGCAAGCATTTTTTAAATTAATGCTTTAGGTTAAATTAGGTTTTGGTATGTGCATGTGTGCCCATGTGCATGTGTGTCCATGTGCTCATGTGTTTGGGGGGGGGGGGGGGGGGGGGGTGTGCATGTGTGTGTTGAGTATTTCAGGAGCACATTCTCATGAGTTTTCAGACTGTTGTCTGTTCTACAGACGAGTGTTCTACAGACGAGGTCTCTGCTATGCTTTAGCTGTACACATACATTTAAATGCTTAAACATCCATGATATCCAAACTTTTTTTATATTAGATTTGATGTAGTTACTGTGTAATATATAATAATTATGTAATTATATGTTTTAAGGCTAATGATTAAATAATACCCAGATTGTGTAAGAGGTTAAGTCAAGCTTGTTCTTTTCTGTAGAAGCGTCCGATCCTCCTCATCTCATTCACAATGCTTCTCTGCTTTCCTGTTATCAGAGCACTGCTATCTAACTCTACTGCTATCTACCTCTACTGCTAACTCTACTGCAATCTATCTCTACTGCTAACTCTACTGCTATCTAACTCTACTGCAATCTAACTCTACTGCTAACTCTACTGCAATCTATCTCTACTGCTAACTCTACTGCTATCTAACTCTACTGCAATCTATCTCTACTGCTAACTCTACTGCTATCTAACTCTACTGCTAACTCTACTGCTAACTCTACTGCTATCTAACTCTACTGCTAACTACTGCTATCTAACTCTACTGCTAACTCTACTACTATGTAACTCTACTGCTGTCTAACTCTACCGCTAACTCTACTGCTATCTAACTATACTGCTAACTCTACTGCTATCGAACTCTACTGCTAACTCTACTGCTATCTAACTATACTATTGAACTCTACTGCTAACTCTACTGCTATCTAACTATACTATTGAACTCTACTGCTAACTCTACTGCTATCTAACTATACTATTGAACTCTACTGCTAACTCTACTGCTATCTAACTATACTATTGAACTCTACTGCTAACTCTACTGCTAACTCTACTGCTATCTAACTCTACTGCTAACTACTGCTATCTAACTCTACTGCTAACTCTACTACTATGTAACTCTACTGCTGTCTAACTCTACCGCTAACTCTACTGCTATCTAACTATACTGCTAACTCTACTGCTATCGAACTCTACTACTAACTCTACTGCTATCTAACTATACTATTGAACTCTACTGCTAACTCTACTGCTATCTAACTATACTATTGAACTCTACTGCTAACTCTACTGCTAACTGTACTGCTATCTAACTATACTATTGAACTCTACTGCTAACTCTACTGCTAACTACTGCTATCTAACTATACTATTGAACTCTACTGCTAACTCTACTGCTAACTCTACTGCTATCTAACTATACTATCGAACTCTACTGCTAACTCTACTGCTAACTCTACTGCTATCTAACTATACTATTGAACTCTACTGCTAACTCTACTGCTATCAAGCTCTACTGCTAACTCTACTACTATGTAACTCTACTGCTGTCTAACTCTACTGCTAACTCTACTGCTATCTAACTATACTATTGAACTCTACTGCTAACTCTACTGCTATCAAACTCTACTCTCTACTCTAACTCTACTATTCTACTATTGTCTTACTCTACCAGTACCTAACTCCACTGTTGTCTTATTCATACCCTGATATATTCTCAAAAATGTTCACTAGTATCCAGTGCACTGCTGTCTAACTCTGCTCATGTCTCATTCCACTGCTGCGTTTTTACGAGGACTGAGGTAACTGTAGTGCAGAACTCTGAGGTGCTGCAGCCCAGTTGCTGAAGTGGCCCCCTGTCCCCTGGGCCTATAGGAGACACACTGTTCCCAGTCAGTTGCTTAGGTTGTTGTTCCTCATATTAATTCAAGTATAAGCAGGAGATGCACTGAATGCAAGCTCTGAGTAAAGCTGTACTGAGTTGAGAAGATGGAGATTACTGTTGGATTTTGGCCTTGTTCTTCATCCTGTGGGCTTGTCTGGTATATTCTACATAGGTGCTTTCCTATGACTAGGTAGAGGGAGCCTTGTTTTAATAGTAACTAGGTGCTGGTGTTAGAACTGAGGAATATATGTATCTCTGTCCCTTTTAACAACATGGTGCAGGTTTACTATCTAAGGCCTCCACAGATGTCTTACTCAGTATTTGGTGTGCCATTGAGACCTCCAAAACGAAAACCTTTGGCTAATTACAAGAGACTCATTTCATGTGAAAGCTGAAAGCTTGGGGTGACAGTGAGAGCATTCATTACTCATTATTCATTATTCATTGCCTTTGGGAGTAGGGACAGAACAGCACACCACGCCCATCAGAGTGTCGGTATCAAGCACGCCCCCGAGCGTATGTTGCAAGCGTCTGTCCCGAGTGTTTGTTCCAAGTGTCCTGAATGTTTGTATGGAGGGTCTGCACGTAATGTCCAAGCATCTGTACCCAAACATCTGTCCTGAGTATCTGTCACGAACATCTGTCCTGACGATCTGTCCCAATGATTTGTCTCAAACGTCTGCCCTGACTGTCGGTCCTGTCCTGAGTGCCTATCCTGAGCTTCTCAGTCACACAGGCAAACAGTCCCACCGGGAGACAGTGGCACTCCTGGAATACTGCCACTGTGTTTCTGAAGGCTTTCACCACAAACAGAGATGTCGTGTTTTTACAGAGCACTGGTTTGTCTTTTGTCTTTGACAATTGCTGTAACTTGCGGTCAAGGTCGGGGGGCAACAGGGAGAGGACAGGCTTTATGAGCAGAGGCACGAGTCAGGGAATATGAGACACTGTCCTGGCTCAAACGGCCACTTCCCGCTGATGGAAAGAATATGGCAGTGTATGACAGTTTGTTCTGTAATTATTCAAACCCTGGAACACTTTCAAAAAGGCTCAGTATGGGCATTTTACTCTAATGATAAACTATCATTAAATAATGGGACTTTTATAGGGCTTCCAATAAAAGAAATGCTTATTTTTAATGAGCATTTTCCCCAGCTGAATGAAAAATAATAAAATGCCTATTATTCCGATTAGTCCAATGTGTTTGGTTCTGTGTCACCATGGAGAAAGTGATCAATGCTCCATTGCCAAATGTAGGTATTAATGACGTCTGTAAGCAATTTGGAGTATTTTTCTGTGGTTCAGTCTTTTAACAAGGTAGTTTTCCACACCATCGTGCTTTAACAGATTTCACATTCTGAACATGGTAAGGCTGTTAAAAGTTTTTAAGGGACCCCAGTTAGTTGATTATCACGGGGCTAAGCACTGATCACAAATACACCAGTCCTCATATACTATATGCTTGAAACACTCTCCTAAGAGACTGTTGTTTATTTTAGCTCTGTTGGTTCTGTCAGTTCTTGGTAATTAGTTCTTATTCTCTTTACTGTTCTGATCAGAAGGGCCTGATATTTCTCTCTGCTAGTTTATGTTAGACCCTCCAGGAGTCCATCTCTATCATAATTTATCTCATTAATTGGCCCAAGATGCTGTCTATGATGGCAGGGCATTTGCAGGCTTGCTGTGTCAGTCATGAATTGCATCCCAAAACCTTTGGCCAAGCTATGTGTACAGGTGATGTGTCCACCAGATCTGTGTGGTTTGATAGAGCATGTCATTTGCCTAGTCCAATCCCTGTGGCTTGAGGTTTTTCTCTTTGATTCTGGACTGGACAACTCTTGTCTCCTATTAATTTGTTCAGTAGTGTATTACAAGAGTAGCAGTCCTCACCGGTAAGAAGGGGCTGTTCTACTTTGTAATCACACTCGGGGCAAGCAGAAGAAAGCGTGACGTGGTTCTGGGAGGTTGAGATAACACTGTCTCATTGGTACTGCTGGAGACGTCTGGCAGGAGCTTTGAGGCTATTTTAAACTACTCCCAGAAACCAGACAACTGAAAGATAAACATATGATGGTATCATTCATCACGTGTTGGCTTCATACTTTTGAAAGGATGCTAGTGTTTGTTAAGCTTCCGTCTGTAAGTGATCTTCTGTTCTTTGTTACCATATGAGCAGTAATGAACAGTAAAAACCCTTTAAAAACAAAGACACATAAACCTACCTTCACCCTAACCAGAGGGCAATGACACTGGAGGCATCTCTGATGTTAGGGAATACTAGTACGAGGGCTGTGATGTATAGATACGTCAATATGACAATATATCACATCAATATTTATGAAAATCTCTTATTTTTCTCCCCATCATGAAACTCAAGTTTAAGTGCAGCATTAAACATTTCCAGCAGTTGATACTCAAAAAAAGAGGCTTGAAGAAAAATCAATGGATCTGTTTAGGATACAGTACGGAAGAACAGCTGCACTGTTCCCCTTCAAAATGTGAAGATGACTCTATTTAGAGTTACATCACTTCCTGTTAGTGGAAGGTTAGACGCTATTGGCCAGTATTCAGGAATTCCTTTTTGACTTTTTATTTTCTCTATATTGGTACTTTAGATTTGCTCTCTACGTTCATTATGTTATTTATCTTTATTTCTTAATTATTATTGAATATTAAATATTAATACTTTGTTAAAAATAAATAATTCAATATTAATACAGATTATTAAATACTGCTGTGTCCTGTCATATTGTATCATGACGCTTGTATCGTGATGTATATCATATTGTGAAAAGAATTGGCAATCATTCCCTCACAGCAGATGGTGCTGTCCTGGCAGAGGGCATTTAATAGGGCAGATAGTCCCCTAGTAAAACATTGGCACTGTACAGTCAAACATGTACTGATAGTGTGAGCAATCGCAAAAATACAAACCTGTCTGACATGAAAACGGAAGTGAGGGTTGCTAAACAAGATTACCACTCCCAAGTATAGGCAGAAAGTGAGCTGTTTGTCTCATATGCTGGACTGGTTACTGTGTTATTGAATCTAATCTTTAGCTAATAGACCCAATGTTTTCAATCCAAATACAGTGTTTTTTTTTTAACCCAGACATTCTGTGTGCTTCTCAAAACTGTGTTTACCTTAACACAACCATCACATTGTTGTCATTCCTGTTATTGGTAATGCTATCTGAAGCATGTGTCTGAATCTGGTGTAGGCTCCACAGGAGGCTTAAGCTGAAGTCACCAAACAGAGAGGGTCAACCTGTCAAAGCACTAAACCAGTGATAAGACAGTAAGGTGCTGTTCAGTGTCACAGTCTCCAGGCCTTTCAGAGTTAAGAGAAAGTTAAGATAAAACTTTCAGAAATAACAGAAGAGCAAGTGAGGCAGTGAAAGAGAAGCAGTGAAAGAGTGAGAGAGTAAGGCAGTGAGAGAGAGAGAGAAGTAATGAGAGAGAGAGGCAGTGAGGGAAGGAGGCAGTGGGAACATGAGGCAGTTACTCGCACTATTTGATGTGCCTAAAGCAAAAACATGTGTGGGCAGAGAGGTTTGCCTTTATCCCCACCTCATCCCCTTATTTCTGCAGTGGCCCCACCATCAAATAAGACTAAAAGTAGAAAATAAAGGGAAATTACATCACTAAGGGGGCCTGTAATTGGTGTCTCACTTTTTCCCTGCAGCAGGCCTTTACTACAAGCTTGCATTTAAGTGATTCATAGCTGTCCCTCTCCAACGAACCTTCTAATCCAGCCCAGATTAAGAAAGTTGGGGTAGTTCTTATAAAACATTTATGATGTAGACAGGCACACAGTTCCCACATATAAAGACTGTATAGTATTCAGCCCAGAGCTGTCTACTAGCTACTAACTCTGTTCAGCCTGGTCGTTGTTCAGTTTGAACAGCATGCAATGTGTGTATTTTTAATGTTTTAAGTCTGAAAAGTGTCTCCTTCTCTTGGTTTGATCTTCCTACTTGAGGTGCATTGCATTTTCAGTCTATGAACTTGTGATGCTGGAAAACTAGTAACTAGACATGGGTGGTTGATTGCGTGAGGAAGATATCTTTGCATTGCTGTATTTTAAGGGACAAAACATAATTTCTATATTTTGAGAGAGGTGTATCTAAGCTATATTTTGAAGGACATTTTTGAACTGCTGTATTATGAGGGAGCTTGCTGGATTGCTCTGGTTTGATATTAGATTATATTATCAGGTTTAGCACTAGATGGGAGTTCAAGCAGGAGCAAATTACATTTGTGTCTGCTAGCCTGACTCATTTATGTGGATTTGATCTCATCTTCAGTCTCTGTGTTATTCCAAAAACATATTTCTGTTCACATATACATACATAGAAAGAAAGAGAAATAAACACTTATATAGTTGCATGTTGACAGCAGTCTTCTATCTGATGCTCTCTTACTGTGCATAAGATCAATCTTTTTATCAAATTGTTATGGCTTATTCAGTCACAAATCATGCAAGTCGGTTTTAAATTCACACACCTCTAAATAAAATCAAACCCAGTCTTTTCATTATTCTTTTCTTTTTTTTTGTTTTTTCCTTTCTCTGAAGTGTAATTTCATCTTCTGTACTTAGTACATTTCAGCGTCGTAGTGACAGTAGGATGAGAAGAAAAACCCAGGTGTTTGTGACCTCAGCTCCCCCTGGGGGATCCTAGGCGTTCCCAGGACAACTGGGAGATGTGATCCCTCTAGTGGATCCTGGATCTACCACAAAGTCTGCTCTCAATGGGGAGCAACCAGGAGACTTCTATCAAATGCCTGAACCATCTCATCTGGCTGCACTCAACCTGGAGGAGCAGCATCTTTACTATGAGCTCCAGTGAGCTCCTCACTACATCAAGAACAGTGAATCCACGCAGCCGTTGGAGGAAGCTCGTTTCAGCCACTTGTTCTTTTGGTCATTTCCCAGAGTTGAGGTGAGGCTGGGGACATAGACTAACAAAATGAGAGCTTTGCTCCCTATAAACCACAGCAGTCCTGTACAGTGACCACATTACTGGTCCACGTGCACTTAACTATGAGTAGTCTTGCGACCCCTCTTCCCATCACTTGTGAAAAAGGTCCTGAGATACTTAAACAGCCCGTAAGTTCTCACTCCCCTACCTGAAGGAACCATCCCATTCGTTTTTGAAGATAACCTCGGTCTCAGACCTGCCGATCAACCTCAAGTGTGTGCTGATGGTCTCTCTACGAAAGCTAGAAGGACAGCGTTATCTGCAAATATCACTGAAGCATCTCCCGGTCCCCTGCCAGAAGCCCGTCTGTCCTTTTTGCTATCCTACTCAAGACATATCACAACCAGGAGTGGAGTCAAGCCACACCCTTAACTGAGCCCAGTGCTCACACTGAACTGTGATGGCATCGTGGAAGTAGTTGACATAGCTGCGGCCAAAAGCTTGTCGTGCCTGTTATGGCGCCAACCCAAGAACCCAATGGTGGACACCAGCTGTGAGGGATGCTGTCGAGTAGAACTGTATAGTCACCAGCCAGGGACTCATGAGTATGACCACACCCACTTGGTGCCTCACCCCATTGCCAGCTCCTTTGCAGGAGAGGGACCACCTTCTGTTGAGTTTAGTTGCAGAGCCCACATTTTTTGTTGAGTTGAGCTCATCTATATCTAACTGCTATCGTTTTTCCTCACTGCTCTCATCCAGACTGACTGGGTTGAAAAATGAATGACTTCTTGTGATTTCTACCTCTCTCTCTTCCCTCCTCCACATTCCATGCACTAAGAGCTGGTCTCTGCTGCCAGTGTGGGTAAGACCTCGGGCCTCTTTGCTTCTGCCTTTTGCCCGACAGGCATTGCACCACGTCCAAAATCTGGACTTTGCAGATGGTGGGCCCACATGGTTCTCCCATGTAGGTTCTGGTAAACCTCATTTAGCCAGGTACTCAGTACTCTGGAACTTTTGTGGTTTGTGTTTGTCTGCATCTTCACCCAGAGCTGTTTGTCATGGGACCCCCTTCCAGGAGCTTCATGCTCCTGATGACATAGCCCTGAAGATTAGTTCTCCACACAAGCTCTTTCACTGTTTAATATTGAACTCTTTTGCAAATAAATCCGCTTTTTAAATGTAATAGACACAACCATAATTGTGTTTGTTAGCAATTTAATTACCATTCCTATAATATGTCTTTTCATTCATTGGTGCAGTACCAATGAACAGGTAGTACAGATCATGCATTAACAGTGCCAGTGGGGCAATGTACAGCCCTGGTTTACCCAGTAACCCAATGTGGATTGTTAAGAGATAGGTATGTGGTTTAAAACTGAGCTTGGATGGGGTGAGTGTAGTGAGCTTAAATCAACAAAAGACCAATGAAGGAAAGTGCCCCCCCCCCCCCCACTTATATTGTGATTATAGCTTTGACATCCTATGATACATAAGCTACAAGATAAAAAAAACAAGTTGCAAACAGCATCACCACTTAGAAAATGTCCAGTTTTAGTAACTTAGTAACTAGAAAGCGGTCTAGGGTCAGGAGGGAACAGAAAAGACAGAGGAAGGACTAAACAAAAGATTGACAGAAGGAGGCGGATCCAAACAGTTCCAGCTGAAACTCAAAATATCACATGATCATTTGATTGCTGTGAGGTTTCTGATCTTGCACCAAATGTTTAATTGAGTTTAGGTTGGGTGATTTAGAACATTCTACATTCTGGATTCAGTTAATTCCTCGGATATCAGTACCTCTGGTGTGAATTCCTCTGGTGTGAATACCTCTGGTGGACAGTATTTTTGTAGACTAATATTATTTTTCAGTTAGATGGTTCTCTTGAAGTATCATTCTACACACATATCAATATGCATACTATGACATGCTATCACTGTGTCACCTGATGTTCACCACCTGATACTGGGACGTGTAGGGATGTCTAGGCCTGGCTCCTCAGGGATACAACCTGTCATGCAATACCCACGGTGCATGACTGTTTTGTTTCTGAAACAGGTGGCAGAGTGAGTTATTCCCATACTGTTCTCCTGAGTCATGGTATGGTCCATGCTTTCTGTCTGTCTAGTAGCAGTCTTAACTGTCATTGTACAAGGTCAGCTCTGGTTTATTCAAGCTGGTGATCCTATCTGAATTATTGAATGTGTTCTTTAAACTTGCCTGTGTCTCCTAGGGCTTTATCCTGTTTATCCTTAGACTTGATAATGACATGATACATATATTAAGCAATATCAAAGATAGCTTCAGTTTACCACTTATTTTGATGTGAAATAAACTAATCACTGTCCAAAGATGAAAGATTGTGGTGTTATGTATTTACCATTAATGGATCATTCTGCTTCACCCCAAGTCACAAAGCATTGGTTTTAATCATGCCACATAGCTCAGCGTTCATCTTTGTGGCATGGTATAGCCCCATAACCCCTCCCTTTGGGCGTGTGTATGTGTAGTTTGTGTCTGTTTATATCCATACATGTATTTCTTTTGGGTATGGTTACATGTGTGTGTGTTCATTCGTCGCACCCATGTCCTTAACCTGATGTGTTGTACTTGGGCCTCGTTTATTTCTAGATATTTAATGTGTGTCTATGTTGTGATGTTTGCTCGTCTTTGTTTGAGTCTATCCATGTTTCGTTCATAAGTATATGTTCTTTGTCTTTAAGCACTATCGCGCTAATAAAGAATAATGTCTTGTCCACCATTCTTCCGACAACCCCTTATTACACTTTGAAGTTTTTATGTATATTGAATGCTTGGATGCACTGCAGTGCCATGTGCTAAAGAAGGTACTGAAGTATGGGAAGGAAATGGAAAGAATACTCTGCTCTCACTTTTAATTAAGTTTGCAATAGCAGAGCAAAAAATACTTTTACATTGAGTGACTTGGAACTGTTTAGACCAATAGGCAGGATGCATTTGCAGAGTTAACGCATGTTTATTATAGGCAAATCCAAATTTGAGAGCCATAACAAAGTTTGTTGTCTTACAGCTGGGAGTCAATTAAATAAACCAGAGTACATGATGAAAACCGAATAAGAAAAACCAAGACAAAAACAAGGAATACAACAAAAAGCAGATGTACAAGTTAAGAGTCAATTGCCACAAGACACAGAAATTAACAACCTGACATGCATTACAGCACAAAAACAGAACCTTACAGCAATGACTTCCTCAAACAGACCTGAGTATGTGAGGTACAAGTATAATGCCTTGGACACACTAGACATTTGCAAGCAGAACTGTGTCAGCTGGGTGGCTGCAGTGAAGTGGGTGGGTGAAGTGAGAGCAGGTCCCTAACAAAGTCTTCAACTGCTCTGATGTAGATGCTTCATCTTATTGATGGCTTCTATATGTACTTGACAGCATATAATGCACAGGTAATAGCCTGTGAGGAATCTTGTTTACGGTAAACAGAAATTATCTATGCATTGGTGTATCATCTGGTCACTCTGGGGTCGCATTTTACGAGTGTAAATGCAATCCAGCCAAAGCTAATCCAGACACAATCCAGATATCAAACACATGTTAATGCAAGGCGGAGAGAAACAGTGAAAGCAGATGCAGAACAAGTTCAATCAAATACGGATGAGTAAAACAGAGAGAAGGGGATCATCAAAGAAGCCTCGGAACAAGCAGGAAGAGAGTGAAGCAACCAAACAGGGAGAAGGAGGGGGCAAAATGAGTGGCAAGATCAAGAGCCTGGTCTGTGCACCCTTTCTTCTGTATGTGCTCTGGTGCTTCATGTAGTCTAGAAATGCCCCAGCGTATATTGTTGGCAGTGTAGAAGTAGGTCTGGCTTTTGTATAATTGTTTCAAATTGCATCTACTCTTGACAAGGACGGAGATATTTGCAGTCTTTTAGGCCATTCTCCTTTTTGCGGACGAGGTCTGTAGATAGTTACTGCCACAGTTAGTTCTGTGGCGTACTTTTTAACTTTGCAGTATATTTTGACAACTCATTTGCTCCACCCCAACCCCGTCCCATTTTCCATCGTGAATACTGTTTTCAATACACATACTAATATTGTGCAAATCTCTGCACGTCCCTAGTAAGTGTCCCTACTCTACAGCCTAATTAGGGGAAACAGGACACAAGTGAAACCAATTAAGGGTGAGAGTAATCAAAACGAGAGAGAAGGGCATAGGCAGAGATAACACTGAAAAACAAAACACATTAGCACCATGGGAACTGTAGCGCCACAGGTGGCAAATGCACTTGTCTCTAATAAAGAACTAAGACATTTCTTGTTTTATAGTGAATGATCAATGCAGATTAAAATCTCAAACTGTTTTGTCTCTTGAAGTGTGGTGGGCAAGGTGCATACCTGTGCATGAGCTTAACACATGGGGGGCGGGCTTTATGAATGGATGTGTTCCTGTCCAAAAGTCAGGCACTGATCAGTGTGCTAAGCTGTGCTGTGCTGATTGTCATACCCTCTGGCCAATGACAGGATAAGTAGCGTTTGGCCTACTTAGCTTCTCGTGTTAAAATCCACCCATGTGTGATTAACCCACTGGTCTTGACATTAATTAATGACAGGCCACAATGAGGCTACGAATGAGGTCCTCTGTGTTCCCTATTAGACAAAAGGTGTCTAAATGATAGGAGTCACCTAATAATGTTGGACTCTTCTTTGCTATTGCTAAAGGTACTGTCTGATTACTAGCGTTAGCTTTAGAATAAGATCCCAATTAATAGCCATAATTAAGTTAAGTAATAATTAAGTAGTATTTATGCTTTTATTTATTTACAATAAAGAACATATATTCTATGATATGCCACAAAAGTTCTACCTAACATAAATATAACAGTATACTATTAATATGTTTTGTCATGTATACTTAAACTTAAATGTATACTTACTGTAGGTGAGCTGTATAACCAGAGTATCCTACTCTGGCTTTTAAAGCTGTAAATTTTTATTGTAAAGTGAATTCAGTCAGATTTCACTTTGATGTGAACTATGTATAATAGTTCTTTGCTTTCTGGTACGTTCTAAGGCCTGGTTGTCACGTTGAGGACCCCGGCCCCTCCCTTTTGGGCGTGTGTTAACGTTGTCCACGTGCTTTGTCTGCGTCAGTGGATCTCCATGGTTATGGTTATGTCGTGTGATAATCCGTCTCACCTATGAATCGTCTCGTAATCACGTGGGGCTAATGTCGTCTGTCTATTTAATGTGCGTTCGCGCAGTGTCCTGTGCTCGTCGTTGTCTAAGTTTGCACGTTGTGTGCTGTGTTCATGTTTATCGTGCGCTGATTGCGCAATATCTGTCTACATTAAACGTGTCGTTGTGTCAAAGAAGTCGGATTTGTGTCTCGTCCTTCGCCTCGCATCCCAACGTCACACTGGTGCTATGTCAAACTGACTCATAGGCAAGCTAATGGACTCCAGGTAGAGAGAAGCTATTCATCATGGCAGCCCTTCTGAACTTGTCTCTGGAGCTTTGGATGAACACTGAATCTGATTCTTCTGGTAAAGGAGAGCCTTATTGATTAACCCTAAAAACAGGAGTACATTTGCACATTAAATCTTTTGCTTTCGTTCAGGTTCTGTTCATGTGACTTGGTGCTCATGCTGATGAATTTCAACATAATCTAAAAGCTGTTTGTACTCCGGAAGAGACTGCGCTTCTGAATCCTAAATGCTGTCACACAATTTTCTTTTACAAATTGGCGATGATGAAGTAGATTCTCGTGTGCATTTGCATGCTAACGAGCCTGTTTGGAATTGCACACCCGCATGACCGTCAAGCCTGTTGGCATTGCATAAGTACATTTCTAAACAGCAAGCTGCTAAAAACTAGACAAAAACGATGTCACAAAAGTGTGCCAAAAAGACCAAAGGCATTTCCAAACCTTCCAAACGTATGATTCATGCAGTACATGAGCCCTAATGACATGACATCATTATCCCTTATACGGTACAGCAAGTCTTTGGTTGAAGTCCCACAGAACAAAAAATCATAAATAAGTACTTAGAGGCCTATATATATATATATATATATATATATATATATATATATATATATATATATATATATATATATATATATATATATATATATATATATATATATATATATATAATAAGATTGTAATGTAAAAGTCAGTCTTGCTTGTATTTCAGCTCTTATTTTTAGTTGTACACACCACACAAGGGCACTGTTGGTCTTCATCTGGGTGTAAAATGCACTGATCTGATTAAGTTGGCACACAATCTTGGTTTTGCCCAGTTTGTCTCGTTTTGGCAACAAATCTAAGTGCTAGAGGAGGATCATTTTGCTTTCAGAAAGTAGAAGAAAATCCAAAGAGTGTATGTTATTTTACGGGAGTGCTGTTGTCTGTCTCAGTCAACTTATTTCTTTAGCTTCCATCGCTTTACTCATTCCCCTTCATTTCTTGTTTTTTTTTTTTGAGGTTTTTTTTTCTTAGTGTGCGCAAGTCTAAATATAGTTGTGTAATATAGTGTTGTGTCCTGGAAACTTGCTGAATGCAGTCCATGGGAGAGGAGTAACTTCAAACGGCTAAGGGATGTCAGCTGCTCCTACCCACAGAGCCATCTGTCTGATTGCTGGTTTGAATGTTGAATGATATTCAGTGGTCTCTGTGGTCATTCTGCACTGGCTCAGAATGTGAGGGACAGTTACAGATTCCAAGCAATACGTATTTATGATGATGTTTTTTTTTTTATTTGGTTGTATCAGCATAATTGTGTAGATATTTGAGATATTGTAAAGGCCTGGCATTTCAGACAGTTACCAGTTTCAAACCATATTATTCACATTTCATAGAATGTTTCTTTCAGCCTTTAAATGTCACAAATTTGTTGGCTCTAGTTTTCATTGCATTCACATATTTATAAAGCACATTTAAAAACACCATCAATTGACCAATGTGCTGTATAGTCATATAAGACAACCATAAATGGAGCAATATGGCACAAAGACCAGGTTAAACTAACAACAAAGGACAAATGACAGGTATAGAAGAAAACAAAATAAAAGTGGTAAAAAAATTCCTGTCATACTTAGTTAAAAAATGATAAAGAAAATACCTTTTAAGACAAGATTTACAAACAAATAATGTGGGGCCAATCTAGCATAAAAGGAGGTCTTTCTAGAGCTTAGGAGCTGCAAATGCTCAGTCACCTCTATGCTTCAACTTTGACATCGAGACAACCAACAGATGTTCAGTTAATAGAGATTTGAGGCCAGAAAGATTTGGAGCTAGGCTACTTAAGGATTTATACACAGATAATAATCTTTCTGTTCATTTTTTATACATTTTGGTGTAATCTGCATAACAATGAAGAGAAATGCCATATTTTCTAAGTATGGACTCTAGAGGAAATAGGATAAATCTGAGAAAAGATTTTTTTTTGCTGACAAGACTGAGCATTAGAATTCTCGTTTCATCCCCTTCTTATGACCCATCTTAATACTATCACCTGCTTGGCTGTGTTGTCTCTTTGTGTCCCTGTCTCTTTATGAAGATGTGTTTGGTCATATGAAGTTTTCATCTTGTCCCACAGATGTTCTTGTCCTTTGCCTCTTCCAAGAATGGTTTAAGTCTACTGGGCAGTTGTCCAAGGTATTATAACAGCAGTCTTGACTCACGTGATGTACCAACCAATTTTAAGTAGTGGACCAACTAATTTAAAAAAGAATTTAAAAATCTCAATTTATTTTAATAATTCTAGTAAAAAAAATCAACTGCAATAATTTTTGACAGGCATGATGTTTTTGAGGTCTTCCAGTTTGGGTTTAAACATTCCACAGCACAGAATCTACAATTTTTAAAGTGTCCAATGATCTGTTATTAGTTACGGCCTCTGGAGACTCTTATGCCACCCTTAGGCTTTTAAACCTTACAGCTGCTGTTGATAGACCAGAGCATCCTCATCTCTCTCATAATTCTGGAGTGCTTCAGATCCTGTTTGACTGACAGAAGTTGTTTGTTGTTGTTGTTTTATTTGTTTGTTTGTTTTTTTTGTATCTTCCTAACTGTGTCTTGTTTGTGGAGTCCCCCAAGTTTCTGTTCTCAGAATCCAAAGTTCATGACATGGATATAAATAGTGGTGACTGAGTGGTCACTTTGTCGTAGGAATTTACAACCCGTCCGTACTTCACAGAGCTGTGTTGTCATGCAATGCCAGGGTCCCTATTGAGGTGCCAAGCTCTGCCCTCACTCCTCCAACGGAGAGCCATTTTGTCATTAAAAAACCTCTCACCTTTCCTCTCCATCCTCCTTAGAAAAGCCCATTTCATTACTGCACAGCTGCTACTGAGTATACTGCCAGTCTTTATACACCAGCCCCACTTCGCATCCTAAAGCTTGCGCTGTTGGATAATTTATGAAGCTGTTTTTTTGCATATAACTGAGCAAACTCATAGTGCTTTTAAGAACCCTGTTTGAAAGTTCCACTTTTAATTATTTAAAGGAGTTTTCATGGCACAGGTGCCTTCAGACAATTTCTGCTTGTGTGTCTGCCTTGTGTGATCATAACAGCTACCAGTGCAGTCATGCATGTGTATAAGTACAGAACATCATGGAAGAGCTGAAATGCTACAAAAGTGCTCTGTGCTCATACATATCAAGTGAACTTGCCTTTATCCATTTAACTATTAAAAATAGAAGTTAGATCTGTTGGAGATATTTTTAAAATCTCAACCATTTTTGTTTACTTGTAGGTGACGCTGAGTGCTAATTCCTAAAATCCTACATAGCCTACACTGCAGAGGTGGGGACTCGAGTCACATGACTTGGACTCGAGTCAGACTCGAGTCATTATTATTAAGACTTTTGACTTGACTTGAAAAACTATTCAGAGACTTAGACTTGACTTGGACTTTTACACCAATAACTTGGGACTTGAATTGGACTTGAACCTGTTTACTTGCAAAGACTTGATTTTTTTTACCCCAAATCTAAATTTTAAAACGCATATTAATATTTATAAAGTGCGCCCCATTAATTTCATTTCCGTCCTTCTGACGCAGACCGGTCCTCTGCTTTTCCACACTCTGTACGTGTATGTGTGTGTGTGTGTGTGTGTGTGCATGAGCTGCAGCACAACCAATCAAATGGGGGGGGGGGGGGGGGGGTCAGCGAGTGAATTGTTACCGGGCGGGGTGTAAAATGGACACAAATTCAGTATTATATCGCGATCGATCGATCGCAAGTCGTTGGTGCCAGAGCGAACTAGTAACTCATTGAATCACAGATATGGATCAGAGGTAAATAAACTAGATTTTTTTTTTCGGCGTGAGAAATCGGATGTGTGGCGTGAGAGCGTGTGAAGACGGTCAAATGCGTGTGTCTCACGCTCAATGCGTGAGAGTTGGCAACCCTGGGTTCTATATCTGAACTCAGGGAAGAGAGCCTCTCTCTGTCACCATCATATCCAGTTCTATCTCAGCATGGATTGTGTATTTGAAGACGTCTACGTCGAGAAAAAAATATCTTGACAAAAGTGGAGCGAGTTTTCAGCTGTGAGGGCATCATTCTACGGCCTCATCGTGCACAAATGACAGACAGACTTTTGGCCAGTTTGGTCTTTTCTAAATGCAATGCAGAATAGTTTACTGAAATGTCTAAAGTTGCAGATTCCTGTTAATTGTTCAGTTCTTATATTTGTTTGTCTTGTGTCAATCACACATGGACACACATGTTCTCCAAGAAACCAGATAAGAGAAGAGAGGGAAAAATGCTGTTATGGTTCTTTGTATTGTACTGTGAAAATATCACCCCTTTTTATTTGAACATGGAATTCTACTTATGACTTTTTCACAGAATTTATTTCTGGAAAATTGTAGTTTAAAGTATGAATATTTTTGCAGCTAATTTTAACAAATTGAACTGCGCAATAAAGAGGTGTAATTTAATTTTTTTTTAATATACTTCGTGTTTTCATTTGCACATGTTTTATCAAGATTTGAGGAGAATACAGATTTTAAAAAAGAACACATGTCTGTTATTTACATTAAAAATATACCTGCAACATTGGTTAAAAAAAAAAGACTCGAAAGGACTTGAAATTCCAAGTTTCAGACTTGGGACTTGACTTGACTGTTGCCTGTCTTGACTCGAGGCTTGACTTGACTTGACTGTCTTTGCTTGAGACTTGAATCGGGACTTGAGGATAAAGACTTGGACTTACTTGAGACTTGCAAAACACTGACTTGGTCCCACCTCTGCTACACTGTGACAGGATATCATATGCATGATCTGTGGAAGTAAATGTTTTTATTTTTGCTGGTGCTAGTCATTTTTCTTGCAGACCAGGATTTTGAATGTTCTGTCTCTTTTTGTCTCCATCAGACTGGCATTTGTTGGCATCCATGTCACAGCAGCCTTTGGAGGAAGTGTCACATTCCACAGATTCACCCTCTGCCTTACAACCTTCTTCCTCTAAACTCTTGGGACAGTCAAGTGAGGTTGGAAACACATTCTCCCCAAGGCCTATCACTGACCCACCCAAAGCCTCAGAGAATGACTATAGTCATACAGTGTTTGGCTTAGCAATCCCTGGCCCAGAGCCACTCCCTGTCCCAGCATCGACTTCCTCAGACTGGGATAAACAAAAGGGAATCGGCTTTGAAGATTCCCCAAGGCAGACACGGAATGTGAAGGCTCACCATGTGTCCTCGCACCAAGGAACTGACTCATCAGGAATCCAGCTCTCCATAACTTCACCCAAGTTTTCAGGGCCAGATTTAAACATACCTTCAGCTGAATTGGAATCTCCTGAAGAATCACCTTTTCCTTCCCCTGAATTACATTCTGCCTCTGGAGACCAAGTAGAACCTTCTAGAAGAATCAGAGACTTTGATCATTTATATCTTAGTCATGACTTAAATATTCAAAATGATGCTAATCCAGATGTTTACCTATTAAATCCAAGTCATGCTCTATTTGAAAACCATCACGTGACATCATATTCTACAGACCCAACTATGGGCCCACCAGGGACCGTCTTCATAACCAGTTCTATGAATGTGGACTATGGTTCTGGAGATTACCTAGAAACTGGGTCCTTTGTGGCTTCTGACTCTTTGGTCACCAATATCCCCTCTGAGATGTATGACTTTGAGGACTCAAACTCTGTGTCCTATGACACATCTTTTCCTACAAGAGTTGTGATACCACTGTCCACCAGGCACCTGTCTCCCAGTCCCACTAGTGCTATGCACAGTACAGATGTTACCACTTTTCCTAACCTGACCCTTGCTGTTAACCACAGTGCAACCATTAATGTAAACAGAACTGCACACAGCAGACAAATAACCACCTCAAGTGTAACGGCCTCTAATCTCACGGCCTCGCCATTGCCCCCCACCAGTGTTCCTAACATTATGAGCCATCTACCCATCTACTCTCCCATCTATTCGGACATCCCGGCCATTCGCCAAACAGCGGTGCCTTCTTCACCAACTCCTCACCCTGTTCCTGCCTCTTTAAATCAGAGCACTTCAGCTAGAGAAAGTTCAGACGCTGACTGGCCTGACATTACCATAGAACCCACCGATGTTCTTCTGCCCGATATGAACAGTTTGGAATACTACACCATTCAACTCTCAAAGGGCACTGAAAACCTACCAGAGCAGAAGAGTAATCATACCAGTTTCAAATATATATCTCTTACTCCACTAACCACTACTCATGTTAAGGCCACCAACACAGACAGTGTTAATCTGAGTCACATGCTAACAGAGATGTATGGAGGAGCGTCACAGCCTATGGACAACAACTCCTGGACTGAGGAATCCTCTACTGACACCTCTGTTTTTGATTCATTTAACAGTACTCTCCTGGATCTGTCAGAAGGGACACCTCATCTAGTGAACTCTACATGGCCATTTCTTGACCCATCGGTCACGTTAACTTCCTCGGCTGATTTTTCTACTTCACTGTGGGATCTGGCCTCAACACCTGATTGGATTAGCTCTGAATCTGTGCCAAATCACACCTCTATGTCACTTTTGATCACTGTTGCAGCAGAACCTGACAGTGCACCACCAAATGACACAGACATCTACTGGTTTGCAAACTCCAGTGGGACAGAACCAACCTTCCCTACGGAAGCCCCCACCAGTCACATATTACCAGATATTCTCAGTGCCTCTGACATCCCCACTGGATCAACATACAACAGTACTTTTTCCCATCCTGTGACAGAGAGGGCTGACCAAAACACCATGGGAGAGTCCTCAGAGAGGCCTTTTATAACTGTAGAAACTCCATCTACTCCAGTGTTGCACGATGAGACAACCGTGACATTTCTGTCAGCTGTCACAACCAAGATGACCGAGGCCTCTGCCAGCAGGACCCTGCCCACAACAGTTGAACCCCAGCCAATGACAACCCTGACGGCCACCCCCAAGACTACCACTGTACGGGAATACCTCTGTAGCATCACCGAGCCTGACACCTACTTAGTACGAGTCGGTAAGGTGCATGTTCATTCATGGTTGCTTTCTTGTCAGAGAGTTTGTATATGCTTTCATATTTCCGTTTAACTTATAGCAGTTTAACTGAATGAAAGAAAGAAGGAAAGTTTAATAATGTAATAAGAAATCTGACTGGAGATTAAGGCTGTGGCCTTGTTGGAAACAGAATATAGTTTTTACTCTGTGTGTGTTTGTGTGTGTGTGTGTTTGTGTGTGTGTGTGTGTGTGTGTGTGTGTGTGTGTGTGTGTGTGTGTGTGTGTGTGTGTGTGTGTGTGTGTGTGTGTGTGTGTGTGTGTGTGTGTGTGTGTGCGCGCATGCTCCTGATCTTCCCTATTGACTGATCTGTCCATCTTGACACAGGTTTCCAGCCTGGATCCACATCTGGCTATGCTAAAGCAAAGGTCAGAGAGATCCTCAAGATGGAGTTCAATCGATCAGTTGAACTGCAGGTATGTCAGAGATCCATGAGTTAATAACTTATCACATTTATTAAGAGTCATTTTAATGAGGACTTGGTTTAAACTAGCAGGTACTGCCTACTTTTTGGGATTATATTAGATTCTAGGATCTAGAAGCTGTCATCTATGGAAATGAAGTTTGGGGCTGAGCTGTGCCTTCACCTTCTTGACTGTGTAAAGCTGTAACTGCTTTTACTACAGCTGTGGGCTGTTGGCTAGAGGTTGTGCTTTGGCTTTGTGTCGTGTTTTAGATGTGCATCCGGAAAACACAGCTCTTCCTGTCCCACGTTATCTGTTGATGTCACATAAACAAAATGGGGTTTCATGGCTAGCATTAAAGGAGTAAACTGATTTCTAAATCATAAACATAGATTACAGCGCTTCTTGTTCTCTTTCTTCGCAACTTTCTTCTTCAAAGAACTGTCGGATGGCTTGTGTCCAGTTGGGTTCATTTTATGAAATTGTAATGCACATGTGTTAACGTATATATGCACATTTTTGAGAATATTATAGCTATTTGCTGTTATTTCATTCTTGCCTTGCTGGGTCTGTGTGCGTGTGTGTGTGCGCGCGTGTGTGTGTGTGCGTGTTTGTGCATGCATGTGTGTGCGTGTATGTGCGTGCACGTGCATGTGTGTGTGTGCGTGCGTGTGTAGGTAGTGAAAGCCCCTCCAGATTTCGTGTTTCGGGCCGTGTCTGGTCCGGTCATCTACACTGCTGCCTCTGTCATCAATGCTCTACGCAAGGCTGTGCGTTCCTCTCGCTCCGTTCTCACCGTGTCCTCCATCAGAGTCGTGGCAGACCTACAGTACCACGTCCACTCTGGTACACCTGCCCGTGTCACTCACACACTCACACACACACACACACCTACCTCATGCATGCGTTCCAGTGTGTCTGATTATGGCAGGTTGTGAGGCGCAGTGATCTGACATGTTTGGTGCCTCCTCCTCTCTCTGCAGTGCTTCAGTTTGTCCCCAGTGACGTGGACGTCCACACGTGCACGTTCAGTGAGCGCGTGGAGAAAGGCCTCACCCTGGCCTTCGCTGAGGTCCGTCGCCGCTCACAGGAGTCCACGAACTTCACTGTGCATGTAAGACCTGCTCTCACCCGTCACGGCCCTGTGTGTATGTTCGTATCTCCTCAATTTTTTTGTATGCTAATTAACTTGCCTTAATTAAAATATATGGCCATAGACAGTGGATAGTTAGTTAGGGTGCATGTGGGATTATATGTTTGTATTTTGACCATTTTGCTGAGATGAGTGGCCTATTCTTCACTAGAGCTGTGCTCACAGGCCAATAGGTACACCTCATCCATGATGAGAAGAGCTCTCGTTTTGCCATGATCTGTTGAGCGCTACAGACCGCTGACTCTGGCTTGATCCCCTCAGATCTACCTGATTGCTTTGTTTTATTCTGGTAACCTTGTTCTCCAGGCTTTTGGGATCACAAAGAAATGAAAGAAATACAAATACTTAAGTGCTGGCTGTTGTAGATAGGTTACACGATGGATCAAACCCAAGAAATCCATTTTTCAATCTGAAGCTCCGTTCAGAAATGAAACATATGGGCTGTTTTCCTGCCCTTGTTCTGTCGTAACGTGTCTGCTGATAGGAGGGCTAAATCGTTTCTGCTGTGTCGCGTGCGGTGAAATGACATCACCTCAGCAGTTTGCTTTGTCTGGATTTGGGGAAAGTAACACTGTTCGCCTCAGCAGTTGTCAAGGCAACAAAATTAATGAGTGAAATTTGTTGCCATAGGAGACTGGAACTGAATATGGTACCAAACCCCCAATGTTGCATGTGGATTTGAAGTGATTTGAATGTAGCTGATGTTTTTACACGCACATCTAAATGGGTTCTGATGAATGTTAAATATAATTATGCTTGTAAAAATAACAGAAGTCATTTTGCATGAGCCTCCATGTATTGCAGAATGATTCAGTATACTCCAGATACACTTTGTAAAGATGAGGGGGAAAATGTCTTTATGAATTTCTTATGAAGTTATCAGCTTGATCATGTACAGAAAATATGAAATACATTTTTGGAACCTATTAATACTCATCTACCAGTATTAAATGTAGTGAATTCAATAAACATCACTGGAACTCTGAAATCACAATGTGTGTTCAGATGAGACAAGAATAGGTTTTTGACAACCAAAATCTAGTGGGTGGGTTGAACGTTTAAAAAAACAATCAAGGTTCTGAAGAAGAGGTCATGAAGAAGAGGTCATGAAGATGTCTGTCAAACACAATAACATTTTAGAGAAGAAGACATCTATGAGACATCTGGATGGATCCAGCAGGACAAAAAAAAAAGAATAGGTCACACCCCTGACCCAAACCCACTGAGGTTGTGTGAGGTGAGATGAACAGGAGACTCCCCAAACAGGAACCAAGGACTCGGAAGGACTCTGGAAAGTTTTTGTATGAAGTAATAATGTCTGAATAGTGTGTTTGACTGGCAAAGAGAACGTGTACTGATTGCTTAAATGCAAATAACTGACGTGATTTTAATCATGTTTATTTTTTATGGGGGTTGTTTTTCTTTGAATAATTTTACCTTCCAGCGAGGCTAAATTTCTTTCATTTTTTGTGTAAGAGAAAGCTGGTAAACAGCAGACATTTTCATAGCATGTTTGCTTGTCATTATCAAGAATGGCAAAGATTTTATTTTATTTTTTTTTTTGTTTTTTTTCCCCTTTTCATATGTAGCAGAATGTAACGTTCCAAACTGCATTTCAGGTGTTGAATATCACGCAGAGTCCTGTGACCAAGGCACAAAGACAGCTGAGTGGACCCGTAGACCTCACGTTTGTGGTTTATGCTGCTCATGGGTACATACTGGGGTCAGAGGTCAGCGCTCTCCTTAGACAACTTAGCCTGGTGGAGTTCAGCTACTACATGGGTTACCCGGTCCAGCAGATAGCCGAACGTGAGTCTTCACTGACATACGTTCATGCTCAAGTCGTTGGACTCCATCTCTCGGTTGATGTGGCTGATGGTGTATTTCCTATATCCACAGCATTCCACTACCCAGAGCTGAACACCACCCAGCTGCTACGATCCTCCTGGGTGAAAACAGGTGCATTGTCCTCATCATTATTATTTATTTGCTTTATTCAACTAAACCCTTATTTCTCCAATAACTGCACCGTTTCTGCGAGATGGTTAGATGTGTTTTTTATGTATGTCCAGTCTTACTGGGTGTGGCAGAGGGGCATGTGAGTGACCGGATCTTCCAGGCCACGATGGAGAGGAGATTGGCGGTGCTGCTGGGGGAGGTGCTAAGGGAGGAGCTGGGGGCGGAGCTTAGCAGATGGCGGCGCTTCAGACGAGCCACCAGCATGGGCAACAGCAGTGTGCAGGTAACATTCTGCCGGGGTCTGTCCCACTGCCTTCATGCAGATATTGCCTGTTCACCTGCTCTGTAGGTACATGGAAAATTCAGCAGCAGCTTCAAAGCCTGTATTTTTACTTATTTATTGTTCTTGTTGTTTGGTTGTTTGTTTGTCTTGGGGGTGGTTGTGTGTGTGTGTGTGTGTGTGTGTGTGTGTGTGTGTGTGTGTGTGTGTGTGTGTGTACACCAAACACTTGCTCTGGTCCTCTACATTACATCTGTGGGTTATCGTGGAAGTCCTCATTATGGAAATTCCCATACGTCTCAGCATCTCTGGCTTCTAAATGGCTCTTTCATGCCCCCCACCCCTCCCCCCCAGCACCTGCCCCATTCTGCACACCATCATTCAGACCCATGAGTATCCATGGCAACATCCCTATTCATCCCTGGGCCACTGAGCAACTCGCTGGCTTCAGCTGTCCCCACAGGGCAGCTAGCTGATACCAGATCAATTATTGAACACTCCTCCTAGATGGCTAGAGTGCTTCTCCAGCATAGTGTGTGTTCATCCTGGACGGAGGGGAGAGGTCTTTTCCTGTTTCACGCGGGGCACACAGAGCAGGACAGTCTGCTTGCACCGTGTGGAGCTGTCAGTGTGATTAAATACAGCCCGGTTTTACACCAGACCCCCTTCACACACTGACCTTTAGTTCCTCCTAACTGCTCGTGATGCTGCTAATGCTAATGCAACCTTCAGCACTACCAGCATTACCTTTAATGAACTAATTTAGCCGAATGTGAATATAGAATAGATCTACTGAAAATACGTCTGTATTTATACCGTGCACAAAAACGATTTAATGTAATTGATCTAATTATGAATGTGAAATATCAGATAATATCAATGGAAGATCTTTCATGGTCAGAAATGGTAATGTGTTTGGATTCTTTGAGTAGTTGTTGGATGATGTAGATGGATGGTGGTCACACTGCTAAATTGCCTCCTAATGCAGTGGAGACCCATCTTTCACTGTCAGGATGTTGCCTAAGTTAGCTACTTACACTTTAATACAGTCTGAAAGGGGAGCTAGCGGGAGCTCAGAAGGCACTGGAGCCTGGCTAGCTGGAGCCCAGTACTTAGCGTTTGTAATGTAGGTCAAGTTCAGGTAGCGTCTCCCCCCTCCACCACAGTAAGGCAGACACAGTATGGGGAATCTCTCCACATTCTCCAGCTGCTCTCTCCAGCTCTCACTCACCTGATTTTTTTGCCACTTTATTTTATTTTTTTTATGTTTTCATTGCATTTGTGTGTGTGTGTGTGTGTGTGTGTGTGTGTGTGTGTGTGTGTGTGTGTGTGTGTGTGTGTGTGTGTGTGTGTGTGTGTGTGTGTGTGTGAAAGGGTAATATTTGTGGGTTTGATTCTGTAACCAGTGGTGCTCTATCTAAAACAACTAACTGTGAGGTGCTGTGTTGTGTGTGGTGTTTGGTGCAGGTTGTGCAGACTACTCGGCCGGCGGGGTCCGATAACCCCCTGGAGATGATCTACTTTGTGGAAGCTGCCAGTGGCGAGAGGCTGCCAGCAGACACCACTGCCGGCCTGCTGAACCTGCTGGAGGTGCAGCATGCCGCCATCGTGCTGGGCTACCGCATCCGGGGCGTCCTGGCCCAACGTGAGTGTCCGCCCAGGACCGGCCCACACGGACCCCGCGCTGGTCTGAATCAAATGTTCGCGACAGCTCTCCCCGCCCCTAGGTTTACTTGCTACGGCGCTATTTCTGAAGCGACTTCATCCACTCCACCTACAGCAGACGGAAGCTTCTAGTCTCAATCCACTTAATGCAGACCTGAAAAACGGTCTCTGCAATCTTTGGCTGCACACACATGTTCGCAAGCGTTAACAGTAATTCACCGTCATCCTAGGTCGCCAAGCACATGCTTCTGGCCTTGCAGTGTTATTAAATGCTACCCTTTTTTGATTTATATTACATTTGATATTTTGCCGCAGGTAACAATCAATGTGGGATCCATGTTCTCAGTGTATTTAGCATGTACTGTAAGTATGTAGCATTTAAGGTAAGCATGCAATCATGCTTGTGATGCTCTGTTTGCCTCTGTGTGTTTAGCTGTAGAGAAGCAGGTGTCGTCAGCCTCGGACATGGAGAGCACCACCACGTGGATTATAGTGGGAGTGGTGGTGCCGGTGGTGCTGGTGGTGATCATCATAACTGTGTTGTATTGGAAACTGTGCCGCACGGATAAGCTGGAGTTCCAGCCAGATGCTGTGAGCGCCGCCCAGCAGAGGCAGAAAGTAAGTCAGGATCAGTTTCTCTCCTACAGCTACTGCTGATATCCCACTGATCTCTCACAGCCATCACTGATCTCCCACAGACACCACTGATCTCCCATAGACACCACTGATCTCCCATAGACACCACTGATCTCTCACAGCCATCACTGATCTCCCACAGACACCACTGATCTCCCACAGACACCACTGATCTCCCATAGACACCACTGATCTCTCACAGCCATCACTGATCTCCCACAGACACCACTGATCTCCCACAGACACCACTGATCTCCCATAGACACCACTGATCTCCCATAGACACCACTGATCTCCCACAGACACCACTGATCTCCCACAGACACCACTGATCTCCCACAGACACCACTGATCTCCCATAGACACCACTGATCTCCCACAGCCATCACTGATCTCCCATGGCCAGCACTGATCTGCCATGGATACCACTGATTTGCAGTGGTCACCACTGATCTTCCAATGATCTCCAATTGAACTCCCATGGCCACCACTGAGCTCCCACTGATCTCCCACTGATCTCCCATGGCCACCACTCATCTCAGACTGATCTCCCATTGAACTCCCATGGCCACCACTAATCTCCTACTGATCTCCCATGGCCACTACTGATCTCCTACTGATCTCCAACTGATCTCCCATGGTCACCGGTGATCTTCCACTGATCTCCTACTGATCACACACATGTGCGCGTGCACGTGCGTGTGTGCTGGTGTGTGCTGGTGTGTGCTGGTGTGTGTGTGTGTGTGTGTGTGTGTGTGTGTGTGTGTGTGTGTGTGTGTGTGTGTGTGTGTGTGTGCTGGTGCGTAGGTAGTGAAAGCCCCTCCAGATTTCGTGTTTCGGGCCATGTCTGGTCCTGCCGTCTACACCAAGGTTCCGCGTTCCTCTCGCTCCTTGCTTGCAGGGTTGCACTGCTAAAGGACTGATGGTCTCTGCTTTGCCTGGTTCTCTGTGTGGGACTGATCTCAGACACTCCCAGTCTGTCCTCACAGGTCTTTCTGAATCTTCAGGATCAGTTATTTTCTGTATTTATATATCTATACATACAGTAAATACTAATAGCTAATAATGCTTAAAATGTATTAATGAACTAATGCACAATTAAATCTACAAATAAATATATAATTAGATCAGTTAATATTTAACAGTCAGTTTTTAATTACCGGTAGATAAGTATTAAAGTCAAATATTAGTCAGCTAAATGCCAAATCCAACACGTGTGTATCCATGGATTGTGATGAGTGATGACCACCAATCATTCAGCTCACATTTCTTATTGAAGTTGTTTAATAATATTAGTGTGATCATCCATATTGTGTACTGCTATGTCTATATTAGCATGTGTTTCTGTACGAAAGTGGTTTTCAGTAACTATACACAAATATACTCAGCTACTCTAAACCATAACCATTTGTTATCAATAAACCTGAAGTTCAAAGACAACATAAAGGAGACTGACAGCCTTGTTTTCTCGTAAGACGAATAGAGGTCAGAACAGCAGTACAGAGAAAAACAGCAATATTAGCGGCAAACTATTAAATGTGACTGCGCGCAAAATACTAAATTACATTTGCAATTTAAAAGTACACAACTATATTTACATGTTTGCAATGGGTTGACTGTTATGAATAATAATAAGTAGGTAGATGCTGTATTTATGAGTGGTAGGCTATATGTCCTAAATGTCCTTTCTGAGGTTAAAGGTCAGCGTGTGCATGTATGCATATGTGCCACAGTCCTTCACAGTTTTCATAATCAGCTCTTCGGTGGTCAGAAAAAGCTATTGCTATTGGTCCTTGGAGCTTGTGAAAGATACTATATAAATGGAAATTGTTATTGCTATTGATGCAAGAACTTATTGTCCTGAATTGATTAACTGATGGCAGTAGTTCAAACATGGAGTGACTGGGGTGTGTGGTGTCTTTGGTGATTCTGCTGAGCCTTCTTCAGCCGCAGTAGGAATGATTTTCATTGATCTTCCTCTAGAAATTCACCACCAATTCTGCGGAAGCAGGGCTTTTTAGCTTTTTTGAGCGTTGTTAGAGGTCAGCAGATTTGACATACAAACTCCAAAGGAATTTTAGTCTTTCCACCCTTCACTGCTTCTCCGTGGATGTGGTGGGCAGGTGGTCTATCTCCTTTGTTCCCGTGAAGTCGAGATCTCTTTGGTCTTAGAGGTGTTACAGACCAAGTTGTTGTCCCTAGACCACTCGGCTAGATGCTCGAACTCAGGCCTGTAGGCCTGGAGAGTGTGAAAAGAGTAGGCTTCAGTGCATTTGCTAAAATGTGTTTAGGATAAGTGTGGAGGAGGTGTGATCTCCAATTCTGACCTTCTGTGAAAAAGTCCATGACCTGCTAGCATGTAGAAGAACTAAGGCCCAGGCCCAGGTGTTCTAACCAGGAGGCAAACTGATGTTTATCCTCATGAAATAATGGTACTGATGTGTGAAACACAATCTTTCCTATAGTATTTCATTAGGCGTTAGTGCCACTGGATAGCCACTGGAGTCGGGAACTTCACAGTTAATTTCTTGGGCACCGGGATGATGATACAGGACTTCAGACATGCTCAACCAGCATTTGAGAACTGTGTGATTAAAATCCACTGCTACAAGGAACCAGTTTTGAACTACAGATCCAGGCAGCAATGCTTACTGATCATATCCGTGGTTGAGCGTGTGTTTATGTAGACGCACAGCGTTCCTCCTCTGGTGGTCCCAGAGTCCTTAGTCAGGTCTGCTCTGTAAACGGAGGCACCAGCCAGCTCGATGGAAGCATCTGGCACATTTAAGGTCCAGCCAGGTCAATGCGATGTTCGTGATACAGTGAGTTGTTTTAACTCTGATCTCATCCACCTTGTTACCAAGAGACCTTGGCGAGGAACAGGAGAGGGGAGTGCTGGTCTGTACACATTAGCGTTTAGCGCCTGGCTTCCTCTCACTCTCACACCTCTCACTCACAATTCTAAAGATCTCTTTGATTAAGTGCACATTCAGAACTACCACATGTGCAGAGCTACAGGCTCCTGTGGTGATTGTCCCCAATGAAGTTCCAGATCTTCTTTTACCTCATTGTACAGCACCTCAGGTCTTACTAACAGGGGTTTATTTTGCTGTTGGTGTGACGTTGGTTTGTTGTTGTAGTCAGAGCAAAAACCCAATCACCTGTCTCTCCTTTCCCTCTGTCCATTTTGTCCATTCCCTGATCAGTCCAGCTCTTCATTACAGAAATCCATACCCCCAGTGCAGAGGTCAACGGTCCCGGTCAGACCTAACAAGCTAGAGGTTATGGAGAGCGTTAATGAAGATGAGGAAGAAGAAGAGGAAGAGGAGAGAAGGAAGAGAAAGAAGAAGGAGAAGAGAAGGGTGAGAGTAAAAATAGAAGAGGTATAGCAAGAGGGTTGTAAAGTAGTACTGAGGACATGTAGCACCTCTTGAAGATATTAGTGTCCTGGTAGTTTATAGTTTCAAGGCGTGTGGCGGTGCACAGTTCAGTTCATACCACAGCTTGGACATCATGGTTTGGTAGGTTGGTGCAAGTGGAAAAAAGTAACAAGACAAACACATGTACCATTACACCCCTAGGAAAAAGTCTGAAAAAGATACCTCGCCCTGCGGTGAGTTCTTTTCAGTCTTGTAGTACCAAGTTCTGTAGTATTGTAGTGGGCAGATTGTGTCTGTACCTGGATGTGCCTGCGATTATCTGCGTGTCTTTCGCTGCGACGTGTCTGTCGCTGCGACGTGTCTGTCTGCGTGTCCATAGCTGTTCCCTCCACTCCATACATACTTCACAACTGCACACTGCTTCCCTGGAGATGGAGCGACAGGGTAGAAAAGCCAAAAAACGTTAACAAGTAAAATTCGCAAGAGTGTAGAAGATGGACTGCGGAGAACCATGAGAGGAGAAGAACTGCTGGAGATGTTTCAGTGCTGGAGATGTTTCGGTGCTGGAGGTGTTTCGGTGCTGGAGATGTTTCGGTGCTGGAGATGTTTCAGTGCTGGAGGTGTTTCAGTGCTGGAGATGTTTCAGTGCTGGAGATGTTTCAGTGCTGGAGATGTTTCAGTGCTGGAGATGTTTCGGTGCTGGAGGTGTTTCAGTGCTGGAGGTGTTTCAGTGCTGGAGGTGTTTCAGTGCTCGCTGTGCAGCGTGGCTGAACAATCACTGTTGATCCTTCCCATTAGCTCTGAGTAGAGCATTGAAAACAGCACCAGCCAGTATGAGTGACTTGCCTGAAAGATCCCAAAGATGTCCTGTGGCAGAAGGGAGAACATGAAATCTAATTTGAACTGCAGCAGTGTACTTCAAACATCACATGTACTGCAAAAACTGCATTCATTACAGTTCCCTTAAGTGCATGTGATTTTACACCGACTGATTTTACAAAACGACTGTAGATTACTTTTTTTAGTTTTATACAGCTAGTGTGGGTGGGTTGATCCCTATAGAACCATGCACATTAAACAGCATTACAATACCTGGTCTGCTAATCACACACACACACACACACACACACACACACACACACACGGGAGAGCAGGTTGAATACACCACCTGTCATTCAGCCAATAGTCCTGACCTCACAGTCACCCCTCAACCTTGCGTTCATGTCCACCTGTTTATTCATCATCCCCTTAAATCTGTTTATTTATTTGAGGCGTATTGACTGTTTCCATTTATGAATGTGGGTTGGGTAATTCTGTATTATACAGAGCATTTGGTTACTGTTTTTTTGCATTCATGCCACTTGTCATCTGACCTGACACTTGTACTACATTCTTTACTTTCTCCTAAACTGAAGGTCATTCGTCTCTCTTGTGTCTCTGTCCGCTTCTCGATGTGCTCCTGCCAGTCCGGTCCTGCTGGGTTCACCCATGTCTCTGCTTGTCCCCCTGTCTCCTCAGCTGCAGCCTCCCAGTGTGAAGGGCTTCGACTTTGCTAAGCTGCACCTGGGCCAGCACAGCAAGGACGACCTGGTGGTGATCCAGGAGCCACTTCCCCTCCCTGCAGCCTCCAAGGAGACAGGGAGCGGAGAGACCGTCCAGGCGTCCACTCCCAAGTCCAAAGGTTCCTCCACCAAGGCCTCCCGCAGCGTCCAGCGCAAGAGGGGACGGTGAGAAAATCCCACCACCCAACCCACACCACCCAACCCCCACCACCCAACCCACACCACCCAACCCACACCACCCAACCCCCACAACCCAACCCCAAGCATCCAACCCCAAGCACCCAACCCCCACCACCCACCTTTGAAGTCAGAACAACATCCCCTCGAGGGTACTTCTGGCTTGCTAATGCATTTCTCAGGTTATGATGCTAGAATATTAAAATAACATGCATTCATTGATTTTAAGAGAGGAATTCAGTCAATACTGAGGTCTCTGTAAATCAATATAATGCTTTTAATGGGGTGTTTCCCTGTAGCCGCCCCTCAGTAGTTCCTGCATCTCAGTAATGGGAAGGCTCCAGCCCGCACGTTTTATTACCACACGGGTCTCCGTGTGTGAACTGAATTACCTCAGAGGCAGGTCTCCGCATGTGAAGTGTAAGAAAATCATTCAGAAACAGCAAAAAATATATATGGATGAGTTGACGTAATGTTCAAAATGAGACATACCGTTGATTATTAAGCACAACCCATAGGTATTACAAATTATAACTATTTCAATATTTAACAGATTGTGACTGTTGCTGTTTCAGTTTTTAAGGCCGAAAGCTTGAATATGGCCATCAGTTGTGAGGGTTGTAGCAGACCACTCGACATGCTGTGTGAACCTAACTGATGCAGTTTTGTCATCTTATTTAAATGGAATGAGTCCTCTCAGGAAGACAGAAGTGGGTCGTGTGTCCTTCTCATGCCTCCTTCAAGCCCGCCTTATGAGCACTCGTTCAAACGAACGTGCTACTCTTTTACAATGCAAGAGGGGAAATGCGTTAATTATGAATTTTTCAGCAGATGTTGCTGGGCTGGATTGGCCATTGCATTAATCAGAATCTAAATGAGGAAACATTAATAATTTGCAGTCAATTATAATATCCGAGTGAAGGCATCTGCTTCTCGTGATTACATGGACAGCGCTGTTTTTAACTGTGTCGATGAGGATCGCCTTTGTTTTACGCTTCCTGTGGCTCTGGGCCTGATGCTCTCAACAGGCGCTGCTGACCGAGCTCTGGATCTGCAGAAATAGCTTTGTGATGAGTTCCGCTGTGGTCTGTGTTACAGGATTTCACCTTCGGACGCTGATTCCGTGGGAAGCGACCCGTCCAGCGAGCGGGAGACGCCCGAGGAGAACCCACGGCAGAATGCCGCCAGCACGGAGGCCCGGCAGCAGCGCAAGACGGCGGCTAACGGGCTGGACGGTGAGGCCAGCGTTGTTCGCCAGACCGCCTGATACGCCACCGTTACGGCTCCCGCGTGGGGAAGTGAAGACTGAAATGGAGGGAGTGTTCAAAAGAGACCGGGAAAGACAAAAAGACAATACACCCACTTAGCCGAGTGTTTCAGTGGGTTATTAACCACCCGAGCCCACATGTGATCCGCTTTTAACCTTCCACCCCTTACTCCTGCTCAATTCTTTTCAGCAGTTCAGTAGTCGTTCAGAAGGTTGGCGTGCTCATCTCGTTCAGTAGTATAGTGTGACGGGACTAATGGCACTCATCAGCCCTGGTCCTTTCTGCCCTCTCTCTCCTTCCCCCCTCTCTCTCTCCAAACTCTCCCTCTCTCTCTCTCCTTCTCCCCCTCTCTCCTTCCCTCCCTCTCTCTCTCCAAACTCTCCCTCTCACCCTGTGACTGACAGCTTGTGTCAGG
Organism: Brachyhypopomus gauderio; assembly: GCF_052324685.1. Classification (NCBI taxonomy): domain Eukaryota; kingdom Metazoa; phylum Chordata; class Actinopteri; order Gymnotiformes; family Hypopomidae; genus Brachyhypopomus; species Brachyhypopomus gauderio. Next base: position 24,804,970 of record NC_135212.1, read on the forward strand.
CTAGATACAGACGATCTGTTCTGTTGTGCCTGCAGATTCATGTCTCTCCTCCAGGGTGTGTGTTTCCCCTACAGGTTCCCCCCCATCCAACACAAGCTGAACCTGGAAGTCTCACTCTCTTGCTCTTTTTCTCTGCCTGCCTTTCTCTGTCTCTTTCTGTCAGGAAGTAATATGGTCATTAATAGTATCTCTACTCTATAAAGTAGAATAGTTTGTGGTGACAGAGCGGTTTTGTGTGATGTATATTGTGATTTTACCAATATTCCTTTTGGAATATTTTTGGATTGTATTTTGGTTGCTATAAATTTTTCATCAGATGCTGGACATTTATCATTTTTTTCTGATATAGACTTTAAATTACAATTGTAGAACTTGAAACCTTTAGTGTCACTTTATCTTGGATACAGAATGCTGTGTGATAACTGACTCCTCAACTTTATGCAGTCCATATGGCTGGCTGCTGAATGTTTTACTTTATTTGAAAGGCAATACCCTCAGAGATACAGTAAACACTGCCCCCTGCTGGAATGGAATGGTGTTGCCAATACCTTGCAAACAGGGCCTTTGTTGTTCGACACATGTGTTATCTGTGCCTCACTCTAAACATATGCCTCACGATACATGGATTATGAAACTAGCTTCTATATGACAGCGGTCTAATTCAACCCTGATCTCTGCAGGCCCTCCTGCGGTCACCACGGAGGACGAGCAGGCCTCTTCAGCCTCCATGTTTGAGCACGTGGACCGGATATCACGTGCGGCGGACGTGCCCAGCAAACGCTTCTCCAGCAGCATCCAGCTGATCGCCCTGCAGCCCATGCCGACCCTGGCTGTCCCGCGGGCCCCGCCCCCCGACCACGCCGCCCCGGGAGCCAAGATCAACAAGGAGGTGCGCCAGTCCGCACACGCCTGACCACACAGATAATGCTAAATACACCTGACCGCACACGCCTGACCACACAGATCACGCTAAATACACCTGACCGCACACGCCTGATCGTACACGCCTGACCACACACGCCTTACCACAGACATTGCTGATCATACACTCCACACCACACTGTCCTGACCACCTGAGCAGCTTGGTGATCTGGGCCACAAACCTAACATGCCTGACTTCACATGGCTGACCGCACACATGTGATGATGCACGCCTGACTGTACTCTCAGAATTTGCAGACTGCAGACCGCACATGCCACACTCTATACACCAGACCATACAAACCAGACGGTACACTCCAGACAGTACACTCCAGACAGTACACTCCAGACGGTACACTCCAGACGGTACACTCCAGACAGTACACTCCAGACGGTACACTCCAGACAGTACACTCCAGACGGTACACACCAGACGGTACAGACCAGACTGTACAGACCAGACCACACATTTCAGACTGTACCTCCAATGCCAAACTTGAAGTGACTGGAAATACAGCCATTTGCTGGTTTCCTTTTCTTACAACCTAGAGTTCAATGACCTGAATGACAAAAAAACCTTTGTAGACACGTCTGCAAGAAATTTCTGGAACAGACACTGAATGTTGTTTCCTACGTCAGATAATACCAAAGGACTGTTTACAATTGCACTCCTTCACTCCTGTTGTCAGCTTGGTAATTGAGGATGTTGACGCACAATGACGGTGCTCCCTTACTCAGTAGACATGGTCATGATAAATAGAATATTGTATAAGTGTATTGGCAGATAGCAATAGGTCTTCCTGTCTCTTCTGTCCTCTGTCTCCTGCTCTCTGTCCCTCATTCTGTCTCCTTCCACCCCTTCCTCTCTGCCTCCTCCTCCTCCATCTTCTTCCTATTCTCTTTTCTCTCCCTCCCTCTTCCGCTCCTTTCTCTCTCCCCTCCCTCCTTCTGCCCACTCTCTCTCTCTCTCTCTCTCTCTCTCTCTCTCTCTTTCCCTCCTTCCCTATCTGCCTTTCTGTTTCTGTTCAGATCCAGGTTGCTCTGAGGCAGAAGTCTGAGATCGAGCACCATCGCAATAAGATCCGTCTGAGGGCTAAGAGGAAAGGTCACTATGACTTCCCCGCCATGGATGATGTCATTGATGGCCTGGGGGACCCCAAAGAGCAGGACCGCATCTACCAGAAAGCTCAGATGCAGATTGATAAGATCTTGGAGCCGGATGTCCACATGCCTCCCCTCTACACGGAGCCCAAGAAAAGGTTGGAGACAGCATGCCTAACTGCAGCCCCACTTTAAGTCATTTGCAAAGTATTTTGGGCTCATGTTGACTTGGCTTTGTGCTTAGACATATTCAGTATAATTGTGGGCATGTGTGTGTGCGTATGTGTTTGTGTGTGTGCAGTGGCCGAGAGAGGCGTTCCCCCAGGCAGAAGAAGAGACAGCACGTGAACGGGGACGTCCCAGACGCAGACAGAGACAGGCTCATCACCACAGACAGCGACGGCACATATAAGAAATACCCAGGCGTCAATAATATAGCATATGTGGTCAGTTCACTCATTCAGTGTTTATGCTTCTTCTCTTACTTTTGGAATTGTTTACAACAGCATAATAATAACACATGTTTTGGTTGATATTAAATTATGCATATGATTATGCATATTTATAATATATCTGCATATTTCTCTGTCCCCTACAGTCGGATCCAGACCAGGGCCCTGAGCTCAACAGCCCGTCTCCTACTGATGATGTATTTCTGGGTCCGGCGTCGCCCCCGCCAGGCCACGCCCCCCCTCCTCCCCCCTACCTGCCCCCGCAGGCCTCCATAGAGGAGGCCCGCCTGCAGATGCACACCCTGCTGGATGACGCATTCGCCCTGGTGTCTCCCTCCTCGCAGGGCAGTAACACGGGCGTCTCGCTGCCCGCTGCTCCCTCCAGCCCCCCGTCCCGCGGCCCGCCGCCCTGGGGCCCCTCCTACGCCGGCCTCGGCCACTTCCCCGCGGTAAGACAAACTCAGCTGAGCGCAGAGACTAAATTTTAAAAGTATTGCCTCTTATTTCCTCTCTTTGGCAACACAGCAGGTTTTACCTTCATTGCGGCACAGATATTTCATGCCTCGGTCCACAGCATATGCACCTACGTGAGATTTTTTTACCGTCATTATCGTCAGAAACATTAATTCTTCTGTCTCTACACATATGCTTTGTGCTACATGGCTGGGTGCAGATGCATATCAACAGTAGTATACAGGACTACAGAATGCTCCTGTAGTGTTATTAGAACAGTGCCATGGTCTTCTGCGTGATTCTGTTATGGCCATCTGCAAGGCAGACTGACAGCGCTAGTCTCTTAAGCTGGGGGCTGTACACCAGGCTAATCGGATGGAGACATTTCCATGTGTCTGCCTTGAGTACCCTGTAATCCTGTGTGTTGGGGTTTTCCTGCTTTTAGCTAATGACTCCTAGACTCATTCTCGATTGCTAGTAACGTGATGAGCTTGGATCTTATGGTCAGGGTGTGGCAGTATAGCAAAAATAGAGCCATGAAATGACTATGAATAAGAGTATGAATCTCAGTAGTTATATGGCTGGACAGAAACAGTATAGCAGTACACTGCTTGAAAAAGGGCTTAAAAACCTGAATTGGCTATGATCATATTGCAATGAACAGAGAGTGGTTTTTATGACGTATGGTGTTATATTAGTATATAGAAAAGCTGATATGTGTCCCTGGACCTGTCTTGACGGCCACAGACTTTACTGACTGTGCTGCCGATGGATGGGTCTAACATTCCTGATTAAACACACAGCTCGGTGTAGAGGGTGGAGAGCCAGAACTGCTCTATGGGCCCTTCATTATCTCTGGATGAAAAGCCTTCACTTGTAATGCTAGAGGATCGCTAACAGTGCTTGTATCAAATTAGGTTAATGGTTGCTATTTATTTATTATCTATTTATTGGTATTTAGACATCAAGTCCTGTTCCTGTGTGTGTGTGTGTGTGTGTGTGTGTGTGTGTGTGTGTGTGTGTGTGTGTGTGTGTGTGTGTGTGTGTGTGTGTGTGTGTGTGTGTGTGTGTGTGTGTGTACATTTAAATGTACACCTCCAACAGTAGCACTGCCCTTCACACGCTCAGTTGCATCATGAATTAGCACCTGCATACACCAGGAATCAGGAAGCTAAATATTTAGAGTTCAAAAAGTCTAAAATGTTCTACAATTTAAAATGTTAAATTTGTGTGTGTGTGTGTGTGTGTGTGTGCGTGTGTGTGTGTGTGCGTGTGTGTGTGTGTGTGTGTGTGTGTGTGTGTGTGTGTGTGTGTGTGCGTCTCCCTTTTCAGAGATATGCTGAGTTAGGTCTCCCACCTTCTACAGTGCAAGCATTACTGCACAGGTGAGTCTCCTGGAGCCCAAAGGTCTCTCTACATCACATGTGTCAAAGTCAAGGCCCGCGGGCCGGGCCAGATCTGGCCCGCGAATTGATTATCTATGGCCCCCTGGATGATATTTAATTACTATTAGAACCGGCCTGCAGGCCACAGCCGCCCGATGGTGTTTTGCACGCACAAACACTACATTCCCCACAATGCAACGGTAGCCCGTGAAGTCACTGCAGCGCGCACAAGCGGCGAGGGTCAGCGCGGCGAAAATTACGTAATCGCAGTCGTGCACCTCTCGAATTTTGTAACTTTGCGCGCACCAGTTAAACTTAATTAAGTAAATATTTATACATATAGTCGAAATGATTAGAAATAATTTGCTTTTTATTCACATTATTTAATGGTTGTTTATTTTCAAAACGCCCAAAATTAACGTCTTCACGTTCTCTCATGTTTCGTCCTGGAATTACAAGAGGCTCATATTTGTTAACGTAATACAAGAGAACTGTTCAGTCAGATAGATATTTGTTGTGAAACGAAGTAGTTACAATTTCAAGCATTTTCAAGTACTTTAGCCTAAATTCCAGCAATTTTCAAACCTTTATTACTTTTTCCATTTAATGTACAAAACATGTTTTCTTTGAAGGAAGTTTGTTTTTATCTGTTTGCTTGTTGAAAAATGTTTTCACTTGAAATTACTGACAGATCCATAAGAAAATATTGCTTTATTCATTTAGGCATTAAATAATATACACTGTGTTAGGTCTTGGTTCAATAGGCTATGTGCAATCATTTCAATATGTTTTAATAAACATTGAACCAGTCCGGCCCTCGGCTTGTAGCAAATTTGGTTTTTTGGCCCTCGGTGTATTTGACTTTGACACCCCTGCTCTACATGCTCTACATGTGAATATGCACCACTGGTTTCTAATGGGCATTTTACTATTAGATGATCTTCTCCTGAATTTTAAATTTTTTTTCATGTGGCCCCTTTTGGAAGCTGGACCCTCTTTAAAAAACTTGCTTATAAGATTTTTTATGCCATTCATCAAGACAGGAATACATTTCTGGAGGGGGGGCACGACTTAAATTAAATGTAAATGTTATGTAAAATTGACCCAACAAGTTGAGTGCAGCGCTAGACACCACTAGAAGCAGTGAGGAGCAGATGTAGTGTTCATTAGGCAGGCATGATGCGCACCCACTCCACCACACAGTGTCCATTACAGTGTGTGGCTTTGCCCCTCCCTCTGTCCCTGTGTCCCAGGCCTTACCTCACCCACGGTCAAAGGCCATTTCACAGTCCTTCATCAATAATTCAAACAAGCACATTTCATTTCATCACTCCTGTGAAGCTCTGAACTTTTAGCTCCCCACTTACCTCACAACCCACTGTAGACACACAGGGGACGCCAGACGTATGAATAAAGCAACAACTGCATATGATGTGTTCCTCTAGGTCAGGATTGGGCTCCCGCTACCCACTAGGAGACGCTGTAGGTGGAGAGCGGCTGCAGGCTGAGGTGCTCTACAGCAGCAGAGGAGGGTACATGGACGAGCTGCCTTCTTCCGCCAGACCACGGCCAGTAGGGGGCTCCACAGGTACGCGCGTGCTTGAACAGTTGGTCAAGATGGACAAAAGCCTTTCTTCTACATGTAAAGGACTGCATTTCTGATCTGGTGTGTGTGTGTGTGTGTGTGTGTTTGTGTGTTTGTGTGTGTGTGTGTGTGTGTGTGTGTGTGTGTGTGTGTGTGTGTGTGTGTGTGTGTGTGTGTGTGTGTAGGTGCTCAGCTACATCACTTAAACCCAGTTAGTATGTCAAGTGTCATGGCTGAAGGCAGGTCAATTGGAGGTCTAAACTGGGGACCTCATCATGAAGAAGACTTCAGTAAACCTGCTATGAGAGACCCTGTAAGTTCAACAGGGTTCATGCTTTCCAATAGAAATGGCACTGATCTGAAATTACAGAATCGGATTGATATCAGCAAAAATTCTGGAACGGATATCAGTCAAGAAATGTTTTAAGGATGTTTATCCAATACTGATATTCAATATGCTTTAGTAATGCAATGCTTTAGTCTTGTACACCAAGATTTAAGTTTTTAATCATTTGGTTTATTTTTATATGTCATAAGCACCTCCTCTCACCTTATTTACTCTTCTGTTCTCGTTCCATGTCTTCTCTGCGTCTCCTGCATACTCCCTCATGTCTGGTGTTCCAGACCTCCAGGAATGGTCTAAGGGAGCCTACTGCTCCCCCGGCCCACCTGGACTCTGTAGCCCTGGGATACCCTGGCTCCGCCCCTCCCGAGGAGTACCCCTCCCCCAGCCACTCCTCCGCCTCGCTCATCAAAGCCATCCGGGAGGAGCTTATGCGTCTTTCCCAGAAACAAGCAGCTGTCAGCACCTACCACAGCTGAGCCTTGCCCCACCCCCTGGCTCCTTCAGGCTCCGCCCACAGCCATACGTCACGGCACTGCACTCTGCTTCCCGTGGAAGTGGTTCTGTGAGTGGGGAGGAGCCTGCTACATTGTTGCCGAAGCACTGTGCTAGGACAGGGCATTGTGACACTCTCGTGGGAGTGGCCACGTCACTGGTAGCTAAAGCTTTACCTGCAAATGAACATTATGTCCGATTCCCACCAAACACACATATTGATGACTCAGTATTGCTCCATCACTGACTCAGTACTGCTCCATCACTGACTCAGTATCGCTCCATCACTGACTCAGTATTGCTCCATCACTGACTCAGTACTGCTCCATCACTGACTCAGTACTGCTCCATCACTGACTCAGTATCGCTCCATCACTGACTCAGTACTGCTCCATCACTGACTCAGTACTGCTCCATCACTGACTCAGTACTGCTCCATCACTGACTCAGTATCGCTCCATCACTGACTCAGTACTGCTCCATCACTGACTCAGTACTGCTCCATCACTGACTCAGTATCGCTCCATCACTGACTCAGTACTGCTCCATCACTGACTCAGTACTGCTCCATCACTGACTCAGTATTGCTCCATCACTGACTCAGTATCGCTCCATCACTGACTCAGTATCGCTCCATCACTGACTCAGTATCGCTCCATCACTGACTCAATATTGCTCCATCACTGACTCAGTACTGCTCCATCACTGACTCAGTATCGCTCCATCACTGACTCAGTACTGCTCCATCACTGACTCAGTATCGCTCCATCACTGACTCAGTACTGCTCCATCACTGACTCAGTACTGCTCCAACACTGACTCAGCATTGCTCCATCACTGACTCAGCATTGCTCCATCACTGACTCAGTATCGCTCCATCACTGACTCAGTACTGCTCCAACACTGACTCAGTATTGCTCCATCACTGACTCAGTATCGCTCCATCACTGACTCAGTATCGCTCCATCACTGATTCAGTATTGCTCCATCACTGACTCAGTACTGCTCCATCACTGACTCAGTATCGCTCCATCACTGACTCAGTATCGCTCCATCACTGACTCAGTACTGCTCCATCACTGACTCAGTACTGCTCCATCACTGACTCAGTATCGCTCCATCACTGACTCAGTATCGCTCCATCACTGACTCAGTAATGCTCCTTTCATTTTCTTCTGTAGGTCTGCTCAACACAGACAGACTAAGCAACGCTGTTCTTAATGTAAACACTGTATCAAGACAGAGAACGAGCTTGGTGTTGGATTCAGTACTGGACTTGTACCTTTTTAGCCTCTTAGTAGTTTTTGCATTGAAGATATTTACCTTGCTTACTGTGACGTCATGGCAACCCAGAATCTCTGCTAGCATGTCATCACGCTCCCTTTGACCTGCACACGGTAGACCTGCAGCTACGACAACCACAGCTTATACACTATGATGTGTGCTGTGCAGCAGTGACTGGTGTCTCAGCAAGGAGCAGTGCTGTTTGTTTTTCACCTGACTAATATTCCCACAGGCCCTTGTGCTAGTGGACTTTGAACATTGAGAAGCAGTGTTCTTGATAGCTTAAAGACATGCTTAGAACCGTGCACTATTTTTCTAGATTTGGAGTTTGTCGTGTCCCTGGTAACTCCCTTTTCTAGACCCTTCTGTGGTGCTTTTCCTGTTCAGTGTTCTGGTCATGACTCACACACAGCCTTCTGCTGTAAGGGACAGAAGCTCCTAATGCGTCTGCTAATGTCACATGTGTATCTCTGAAATACAGTAGCTTTCAAGAAGTCTTGTTTTTTTCACTCGGTTCAGTTGTACATGCTGTTTTTGTTACATATTGCAAAGCTTGTCACTCGAGGTCTTAGTTCCCAGTTGCTGGAGGTCTTTAACCCAATGAGAACATGCCCTCAGCTCCATTACTCCTGCGTCAGACCCGATGATGTGCTTGTCGGTTTGTTCACTATATCCCTTTAAGACTGTACTAAAAGATGCTGAATCATTTGTACATTATTTACATGAGAAGATGCACTGCATTGGCTGTACATTAATAGTATTTAATGGAGACTCTTCATGAAAAAAGTCTTTAAAGTATTTTTCCAAATTAATAGTAACAATTAATCAGTAAGTACTAATTAAGTAATTGTACTAATGAGCATTATAAATTATAAAGTCATTTGGTTCAAGGACCAAAGTATTACCTCACTGAAGTTTTAACTGGGATGTTGCTGGATCTGTTTGTTCCAAATGTTCTGGAGGCAGATGTAAAGCAGTGCTTTAATCTCTGGTTGGATTTCACAGAATTTAATTTACAATATGTCAATTTACAGTCTGATTAACTGGATTGAGCTTACAGTCCCCCAGTCACTGTATAACACGTGTGTGTGTGTGTGTGTGTGTGTGTGTGTGTGTGTGTGTGTGTGTGTGTGTGTGTGTGTGTGTGTGTGTGTGTGTGTGTGTGTGTGTGTGTTGAGTTAACTATTCAGTTGGTCTTCCAGCTGTATGGGACTCAGACACTAACTCAGTCTACAGTACTGACGTTCACCCTTCTGTACATTGTTACATTATTTATGATCAAAATTGCATTCTTACATTTCCAAAACAAATTCTGTTACATGTTTAAATTGTCCAGTTAAAAAAGAAAATGCTAAAAACAAATGTTCCTCTGAACACATCTGAATGGTTTCAAACTGTTACAGTTCCTGAGTTTTCTGTTTTTTCTGTTTTGTAATTTTGAGTTGGACTGTGTGATGGAACTGCCTTTTTCTGTAGTTAAGAATTAACCAATTCTTTATTTAAATGACACTTTACAAAATAAAAATAGTAACCTGTGGATTTGCATGGCTCACTTGCGTGCTTCCATAAACAGTTATATCAGCGTTTGATCTCAGCAGTAGTATCCCTTGGGCTGCATCTGTAGTTTAATTGTCTAGAGCGCCATCTGCTGGGTGTAGTGGATATTTACTGTAGAAGATTGTCCTCGACGCAACACTGCATTTAGTTCAAGGAAAAGAAATTGCTATAGCCTACTGTCACTACAGTATCCTACTTTCAGACAATTTAGTCTTAATTAAAATGATTTTGGTTATATATATTATACATTTAAAACATCTTCATAGTGCTACATACATCCACAAGGCAAAAAAAAGAAACATTTACATGAATGAGTTCATGTTTCCACACACCACATATGGCTCCACTGTGCACTCTCACTGGGCTGGAAACTAAAGTCCTGTTTACATCCTCCAACAAAAGAGCAGATTAATGATTCATTGGCTCTCTACTGTCCAATTTGTATGCCGTGTAATGTGATGAGCAAGTGCTAATGCTAGTGCTAACGTTTACACCATCAAATGCCCAAACACAAAATGTGTTTTCTGATCTGTTTCAGATCTTTCAGACGATTGAAGCTCATGGTTTTGATGTTTCATAAATTCACCTAAGGTGTCTAAACTGAACTGTAGAACAAGTTTTTTTCCCAGATCTCAACTTTTTTCCATCCAAACTGCACGAAAGTCCCTTCCCACTGGCCTCTCCTATGATCTTCATCATCTATCATCATCTGTGTAGGACAGGAGCGGACATAGCAGTGAAGGCTACACACTTCGTTAACACTCCCTTTGTCCAGACATGAATATTTCACTGTCAGTAACACCAGACCACTTGACCCTGGTTTTTAAGTTTATTGCTTTTACGTTCGCGGCGTGCTGTGCGACAGCTCTGATAACACTCCGCTGTTCTCCAACTCCCAGTTGTGGTTGGGCTCTGTGGGGGGTTGTGTGGTATCGCTTACTGCCGCCCTGGAAGACAACACCTCAGCAGCCGCATGGTCGCTGGCAGGGCGAGTAGCTCCCCATCCAACCTGACACCCCAGTCGCACACTCGCAACCCGCTTGTTGCTTCACAACCACTCGGCACCAGCGAGCAGGACCTAGCAGAGATGCAGAGCAGAAGGTAAACCAGAGACACAGCTTGGTTGACTTTTTAAATCATGTGCAGCCGTGGCCTGAGTCTTCTTCACTGATCACGCTGAGAAGAGCCAACGTCACTCCGAGTCGAGGTGTCATTAAAACAGGGTGTAGCCTTGGAGTATCCTGGAGGGATGTACTAAGGGACACAGGAGGATCTGAACAGATACACTCATCTCATGATTTTAAACTGCACATCTTCTGGATCGTAGAGAGGCAGAAATCGCGTCGACGTGTAAAGTACTGGTTGGACTCTTCGTTGTCTGTGGAGGTGTCGCATGGATCTGCCCCTCACTGCTCCAATTGGGCCGATGGCCGGCAGAGTCCTACCCTCGTGATGCGGGGACTCCCATGCGCCTCTCTCCAGCACTGCTTCGGGGCTTCCACGGACGTGCCTGCCGAGCCTGACCTCTGCCTGGACTCGGAGCACCATGGATCCCGTGCACGCCCTATCCCCACCCCCGCCGTTCTTAGCCAGCCTGGAGCGGCCCGTGCAGCAGGAACCCAGCACCAGCAGGCAGTGAGCTGCATCTCACTACACACCAAAACTAATGGAGTTCAGACTAAAGAGTCCGTTCCAGACGACAAGCACATCTTCCACGCCTCCTCCAGCACCAAGGGACTGTCGGAGGAGGTCTCGGAAGAGCTGTCAGAAGGACTGGAAGAGGAGGTCTCGGAAGAGCTGTCAGGAGGACTGTCAGAGGATGACAGACCGCACTGTATCCACAACGAGAGTCCAATTCCGGACACAAAGTATCCACATATACCACGGCCATCCATCATTAAACTGCACAAGGTAAGACCGTAAGAGTGAGGGTCCAACAGTCATATGAGTTTGATAGTTACTGGGTTAGTTAAAACACAGCACGTTGAAGATATGTTGCAGGACTGTTAAATAATCACAGGTCAACACAGACATATAAATACATAAACACATATTGCTCTGCTTGAGTACTTCTTACAGTGTCTCGTTTTCCCTTTTTCCCAAGTGTACAGTTCCCTGCTGTTATTAAATGAACACTCGCCAGTTCAGGGGTCCTTTATGTTCCTACCACAGATCATCTTTACAACACCATAAGTTTTACAACCACCCAAGCTTTTTGTTGCTGTTGACTTTACACTGTGACGAGGGGAATCCACAATCCCCACAAGAGGGCGATCCAACTTCGGGCCATGGCAGGTTATGTTCAGACTGCAAGACCAAATCCGATTTTGGCATATCTAGATTGTATCCAGATAGATTTTTCGGAGTGTGAACAGGAAAAAAACGTATTTTTATTTAGAGTTGGTTTAAAATGCAATTTCAATGTACCAATGTTTGGACCCGACAAACAACCAGAGGTGGGCATTCCAGGTTCAGGACTTTTACTTTCTGAACCTGGAATGGCCACCTCTGCACAACTATATCAAATAGTGATTTTTGAGTGAAAAGGTGATTTTTGAGAGGGTAAGATGATGCACCTCCATCTCTATAACCGCGAGTGAAATTCGCGTCACCGGTGTAGCTACGTAGTCACTGACACTACGTCATTACCACAGCGACCCCTGCAGGTAGGTTAAGTTCAGTTAAGTCCAACGATGCTTTGGAATGAACCAGAGCCGTATAGAGAGAGTCGCGACAACGGAAGTTCAATTTGAGCGCATAAACACAGAGACAGAACTGCGATTTGAGGATTATTGTGAACATATAACGACCAACTTTAGGCTAATTTTAGAGCACATTGCTGTTTAATGCTTTGATTGTTTTATAATTGTTATATATTACGTTCATTTATATATTTAGAGGGACAGGAAGGGGTGAGAAATTCAGATTAGATTAATTTTCTAACATTAACATATCTTTAAATCATGGTGATTTCTGTAATCCCATGGTATTGGGGACCTAAGTAATCTAAATGACTAATGTACATTTTCTGACAGAAGGAAAATTTTCTTTGACTTCATTGTGCAGAAATATGCTTTAAAATGGTACATTAAAACACATTACATTTACATCCAGACAGTATATGACATATTAAAATACATTGATAAATTATATATATCTTGTCTTTTTAATACACACTTATTTACAGCAATTAATTCATTAAATAAATCTCTAATAATCTCAAATATGAATATCATGTCAAGCAGTTTTTCTGTGTCCTTTCCTCCGTGTTGTTTGTGTAGTGTCCACCATGGTTTGCTGTGTTGCATGGGGATGCTCCAATCGAGCAAAAATGTATGGTTTCCCCACTGATACTGAGAGGAGAAAAAAATGGTTGTCTCAACTAAGCAGGAGCAATCTTACCCTATTGGAAAGCTTAATGCCTGATTTATTAAAATACAGAATAGTGAACAAAAAAAATCAAAGACTCCAGACAGACTCGGGTGCAGGGTGAGGGTGCTATCTAGTTGCAGGCTCCATTGAATCCCCTATGGTTCTTTGGCTTAAAGAGAGAGAGGAGAAAAAGACAGGAGAAAATGAATATTATGAGTATTGATGTGATATGAATTTGAACTTGTTGCACATCCTTGGTTGTTTTTTATACGTGTAATGAGTGTATACGTATCCAGTAAGTGTTCTCTAATACTGTGTATTCACCCACTATGGGATATGTAGGCTATATGGGTAGACAAAACTGAGTTGTCATGTGTGAGGAGTAAACTCACATCACTCTGCAGGCACATTTTGAGGCAGACCAGTTCATCAAAACCAAACAGGGCAAGACTAGGCTGAGAGCAGATGCTGTTCCCACCATTTTTCTGCATCGCCCCGCACTCAGAAAGAGGAAGCCCCCTGCACTACGATGCACCACTGGACCTGTAAAGACAGGGCCCATAGCTGCTGATCACAGCTATAGTGTTGACACAGGTATAATAAGTATGAACTCCTAATAATTATATTATTTCTTTAAGTGATAAAATATTTAAAACTTAATCACACTAAACAGTATACGTCTTTTATATCCAGCAGTTTCAAAAACTGAGGAAATACATTAATAAAATAAAATAAAAATAAATAAAATGAAATAAAAAGGAAAATAAAATAAATAAAAGGATAAATAAATAAAATAAAAGGAAATAAAATGTTAGCTGGTACTTCAAAATGGATATCCTCATTTCACCTCCTCGATCCAACACACTCTACAATCACACTCAAATGTTATATTTAACCAATACTTAGCTGCCCCGCAAAAATATTGCATTTAGGTGAAATGGCATTAAGAGATGAATTTACTATTAATAGGCTGTCAGTCGTTAATGTGAAATCTCGTTAACCGTATTCGCACATTGTGAGCACATAAATATTACTTGTTTAGTCAATAGCCCAGCCACTAGCTGTTCTCTAGGTTAACCTGGGTGTGGAGGATATCAGAGGACTTGTGACACTGCGTTTTGTTCTTGCAAAAGTAAAGTTTGGGGCTATAGCAAAGCTACATCCAATCCATGTAAACTTTCCACTGGAGTCCCCCAAGGCTCAGTCCTAGGCCCTCTTCTCTTCTCTTCTCTTTATATATTCGTTCCCTTGGTGACATTATTTTGTCTCATGGTTTCTCCTATCATTGCTATGCTGATGACACCCAGGTAATTCTTTCCTTCCCTCATTCTGACATCCAGGTTTCTAGGCATATCTCGGCATGCTTGGCAGATATTGTTTCATGGATGACTGCTCACCACTTGAAACTCAACCCTAGCAAAACTGAGCATCTGTACATTCCAGGAACCCCAAACCCACACAACGACCTCACAGTTTCCTTTGAGAACACCTTGTTAACACCATCAGAAACTGCAAGAAGCCTGGGTGTAACGTTGGACAAGGAGTTGTCCTTCTCAACACGTTTCAAAACTGACTAGATCCTGAAGATTTCTCCTCTGCAACATACCGAGAATACGACCCTTCCTTTCACAGGAAGCTACTCAAGTGCTTGTGCAGTCTCTAGTAATCTCTAAGCTGGACTACTGCAATTCCCTACTTGCAGGTCTTCCTCTACGGGTCATCAGACCTCTACAACTAATTTAGAATGCTGCAGCATGACTGGTCTTCAATCTCCCCAAGTTTTCACATGTGACTCCTCTGCTACGCTCTCTTCACTGGTTTCCAGTAGCGGCACACATCAGATATAAAAACTTGATGCTTGCTTACAAAGCCAAAAATGGACTGGCCCCTCCATTACATTTACATTTACATTTACGGCATTTAGCAGACGCTCTTATCCAGAGTGACTTACAAAAGTGCTAAGTGTTTAGTCAGAATATGCATCTCTATCTAGTATAAATAGGCTTAAGTCCAAACTACTCAAGCTCAAGCACTGCCATAAACAGTTGCCAGTGCTAATACCTAGAAAGAAGACAACAAAATACATGATGTCCATGTATGGCATGATGTCCATGGTCAAAAGCCGATCTGTACAGAGAACACTCCGAACCTCAAGCTTGGCTCAACTCGAAACTCCATGCTTAAAGTCTCATGGAAGACAAAGCTCCAGACTATTCTCCATCCTGGCTCCAAGATGGTGGAACGATCTTCCATTAGCTGCTAGGACTGCAGAATCTATTGCTATCTTCAAGCGTAGACTGAAGACCCACCTGTTTGTTGAGTTCTTATCAGAGCACTAGCTCGGCTGATACCACTTGCCGTTGTTCTTAAATGTCTGCCTATGGTTATTTGTGCTTCTTGGCAAACATCTAACTTGCAAAACACTAAGTAATGACATTGACTCCTGTAGTTTAGTAGTAGTCTGACTCAATGGTATCTTGAATTCTGGCCTATCCGTACTATTACCTAGGATGAATTCTGTGATCAAATGCAAAGCACTTTGTAAGTCTGGATAAGCTCGTCTGCTAAATGCCGTAAATGTAAATGTAAGAATAAGAAGAGCTGAAGTAAATCAGAAGATGTTTTTTAATACCATTTTAGATGGTAGACTTTTTCTTTAATTTCACAGGCCTCTGCCACAGCCATAAAGTCCTCTGGACAGGCATCTCCATGGTGCCTAGAAGTGGTCTTCTGCATGTTCAAAGCAAATGACTGGACCTTCCATTCATCATCTATAATATGAGCTGTCACACCAAGATTATTCTTGTTGCTAACAACGACGCTGAAGTCACAGGAGCAATTACACCCTTCGTTACCACCTCAATGCAAAACATGTTGGGGCTAACGCGCAGGTCAGTAATGATAACTTAGCTGCTAAATGTATTCCTAGTGTGAGCAAACAGTGTTGCCAGTCAACACTCGACCACATGTCGGGGTAAAGGCCTACAAGAAGCACTGCAAATTCCGTCAGCTGATGCAAATTACGAACTGCCGTCCAGAAAGACAATGTCGAAGAAAATCCAGCAGCTGTATGATGAGAAAAGGGAAGTAAAACAGGTTATTGCGAAAAGCGTCACAAATGTGGCTCTGACTGGGGATAACTAGACCTCTGTTTGCTAACAATAACCTGTTTTACACGTTTCGACTAGTCAGAATAATTATTCAAGATAACAGGAATAAAAAACACGTCTAGATAAAAAATGTTCAAGATATCTGTAACTTATTTGTAGATATCTTTAAATGACTTTTGACTAGTCAAAAATACAGTTCTGGATATCCCTAACTGTGTTTTGCCTAGTCCAGGGGTACTCAACTGGCGGACCGCGGTCCGGATCCGGACCCGAACGCAGTCCTGTCCGGACCCAATCTCATTCCTGATTAACTGGATACGGACTAAAACAAAACCGTAGCATTTATTTCAGGGCTATTGATAAAACACTCCGTCACTAGTGTTACGTTCGCCACCCCCGCTCAACAACTTACGTTCGCCACCCCGCTCAACAACTTACGTTCGCCGCCCCCCGCTCAACAACTTACGTTCACCACCCCCGCCGCACCGGACCTCAGGTCACAGGTATCTGCCAAAATTGGACCGCGGACAAATTTAGTTGAGTACGCCTGGCCTAGTCATTACTTACTTTCAAGATATCTGATATTTAATTTGCACTAGTCAAATCTTAGTTTCAGATATCTAAAAATATGTTTAAGATATCTTAAATAATGAGTATGTGTAGAAAAGACTACGGACTTGTATGTTTAGCGAGTGGTTCTTCGTTTGACGTACCCGTTACGTTTAACCTGAGAGCTTTTATTTGATATTGTAGGCTCACGAGACGTAACTACGTACGCCTCGACTTTGTTGTTTTTTGAGAGTTCGCGCAGTCATCCTTAACCGTTTCAGTGTTCTGTGTGCATTAATGAGCAACGTAAGTAGACAAATCTCGGGTCTTGGGTGAATCTTTGTAGTAGTTTGTGTATGTTTCGTTACCTATGTTTATTCTGATGTTATTCAGAGTATCGTTATGAACCTGTTTAAATCATATCCTGCCTATCCTAAGTTTTGATTAATCTCTCCTGGGTAGATGTTAGCGGTTAGCATGTAGCTTAACGTATGCGAATGTTACAGTACCATCTCAGACGGTAAATACTGTTTTATTTTCCGTTGTGTTTAGGATCACACGACACATGACATATGACCTCACCCAACTCCTAACACACGCACAAATGCATGAATGTTGATCAGTACCCTGTGAAATGTAACTGCAAAGTTTAATAGAAGAAACCAAGTTCTACTTCAACCTGTCTGGCGTCGTTATTTCCATTTAAACTCCCATTCACCATCTTCACGCTATCAGTAATGCTCTGACCGGCATTCCTTGGTTGTGTTCGATGACAAACAGAACGGTGCAACCTATTTAGATTAATATACAGTCCATCTACTCCATATACTTCCCTACATTAATTGGTCCTTCGAGCCGGATATACATTGCACTCAATCAACAAGGATATGGAAGATGTTGAATCCCCCGCTGTGCGGCCCCGACGCCAGACACGCCCTCCTCTCCATTATGAAGATTATGAAGTTGACTACAAGGGGCTTGGTGCTCATTGGCATGAAGAGGAACATGTGAGCGGTCACAGTACTCCTCATCGCCACCTAAGTCACTCACCTGCCAGGAGCACAGCCTACGACGCAGAGCTAGAAGACACCCAGCATGAGAGGCGTGTGTTAGACCACATGCTAGAGCAGTCACTGCAACCCCGGCAGCGCATGTCAGCAGGCTTGACAGAATTGAGACCAGCCCGTACAGACAAGCTACAGCTGGTAAATACTGCACGCACCCCACAACAGCTACATGAGGCACATGGCTATCACTCAGCCTCAGTGGAGGACGATGGAGGATGGCCACCACCACCACCGTGGTTAAGTAACACTGAAGATACGCCACCCTCAAGTGAACAGCCCATGATCGACCGTCTCGACCATTTGATGAGTGAACTACAGCTATTAAGAAATGAGACGCTAGCAGTTGGGCGGGATGCGGTGCCAGTAGCCCAGTCACTGTCAGCACCACCAGTTAGCCAACCTTTCGGGGCTACCTACCTCAGCAATAGCCACGGCATCACAGTAACCCAGCGACAGCGCCCTGCATGGTCCAGCTTGCCCTCACCTCCACCACAGCACCCCTACACTTCTTACGGCGCGTCTCAGAACCCTACAGCACTCCGCCTCCCGCCTATGCAACATCCACCACCTCCTCAGGGTCTACCATATGTAACTAGGCAGGCTCCAACCTGCTCCAGGCCATCGTACCACACCTCCATTGTAGAATCAACATATCGGGGCCCCCGTGCTACCATACCCAACTTCTCTCATCGAGACCCTGGTGAATTTACTCATCTCAAGATCGCCTTAGAGAACCTTCTACCTGCTGATAGCACTGAAATGTTTAAGTATCAAGTCCTAGTTGACCATCTGAGGCTAGAGGAGGCCAAACTGATAGCTGATGCCTACATCTACTCCCAGACACCATTCACAGACACAATGATGGCCCTCAATGAGAAATTCGGACAGCCGCATCAGCTAACCGTTAAGCGGATTGCAGAGGTAATGGACACACCTGACATTAGACGCGGTGATGCAGTAGCCTTTGAACAGTTCTCACTTCAGATACAGTCACTGGTGGGGATGTTGAAGACACTTGGTCCTGATGGTGAGGTGGAGCTCCTATGCGGT
Source organism: Brachyhypopomus gauderio (assembly GCF_052324685.1). Classification (NCBI taxonomy): domain Eukaryota; kingdom Metazoa; phylum Chordata; class Actinopteri; order Gymnotiformes; family Hypopomidae; genus Brachyhypopomus; species Brachyhypopomus gauderio. Next base: position 24,823,694 of record NC_135212.1, read on the forward strand.
TCCCACGTTGCACGCCTGCTCGGCAAGCTGCCACCAGAACAGCGAGCTGATTTCCGCAGATGTTTGTTCAGCCAGTCTAAGAGAAGTTACATCCTCTACGATTTAGCGCAGTGGCTGAAGCATGAAGCTTGGTGTCAAGACTTCGATGGCCAGCTGTCTTCCAGAGGAGTGAAAGCCAAGCCCAGCGTTAGGCTTAACACTCACTCAAAGAAGCCCTCCATCACTGTGTTGCATGGAACAGACAGTACCCCTAGGGAGGTCAAACCTACCAGTGACAGTTCAGCCAAGGTCAAACCAGCTCCTTATTGTGCATTCTGTGACAATCGAGAACACCACCTGAGTCAGTGTACAGCCATCCGTAAGCTCAGCAAAGAACAGCTAACGGAGTGGATTAGTCAATAAGAGATGCTGGCGCTGCGCGCGCTCACACCAGGCAGCACAGTGCACCCTAAAGAAGACCTGCAACCTGTGTCAAGGTCGCCACCTACAGGCCCTGCACGATGTCAATACAGCAACCCAGAGAGACCACACTCGAGCAACAGTGCCACCTTTAGACAGAGGCTCAACCTCAACCGAGGTGCTATACCTCGAGGGCAGCAGAGTGCAGCAGAGTGCTGCTGAAAGTGGTTCCAGTGCTCCTACAACATGGTGGCCACACTCTGGATACCTATGCTGTATTAGATGACGGGTCAGAGAGAACGATGCTGCTGCCAGCTGCCGCTGAGGCATTGGAACTCCAAGAAACTCCTGAATCCCTACCTCTACATACAATCAGGCAGGATGTTCAAACCCTCCGAGGTGTCAGCGTGTCCTTCACCATCGCCTCCAAGGCAAAGCCCAAGACCAAGTACCGGATCAGTAATGCCTTCACCTCGGCCCGCATTGATCTCGCTGAACATACTTACCCTCTGGAACAATTACAGAGGAAGTATAAGCATCTCTCAGGACTGCCTATTCAGCCCTTCAAGAGGGTCAAGCCACTCCTGCTCGTAGGCAGTGACCACCCCCACCTGGTGATCCCTACTCAGCCAGTACGACTGGGTCCACCTGGTGGTCCAGCAGCAGTCCACACTAGGTTGGGCTGGGCCCTGCAGGGCCCCTCCAGTGTTCTGGGCGAGATCTCTAGCCCACGGCATTGCCTCCTCGCTTCGGTCCCTCTTGAAGAGACTGAGTTGATGAGGCATGTCGAAAAGCTGTGGCGAGCCGACCTCATACCACTCAGGGATAGCAAGGTGGTGACCCGTTCCAAACAAGACAACCTAGCCATCAGCCTGCTCGAGGAAAGGACAACCTATGTTGAGGTTGAGGGCATCTCTCGGCTCACCACCCCCCTGCTGCGGTATAAGGACATGCCACGCCTTCAAGCCAACCCTGATGCAGTCTTGCCAAGCCTCAGAGGAGTCGAGAGACGCCTGCACAGGGATCCTGAGAGGGCCACAGTGTATCGCGCCGAGATTGACAAGTTGGTACAGGCAGGGTCTGTTGTGAAGCTTGACCCATCAGAAGTAACCAGAGGAGAGGAAGCATGGTACATCCCCCATCACCTAGTTAGCCATAACGGTAAGCACCGCCTCGTATTCAACTGCTCATTCCAGTATCGTGGTCAGAACCTCAACGCATACCTCCTACCTGGGCCTACGCTCGGAGCATCTCTGCTGGGAGTACTCCTCCGGTTCCGGGAGCATGAAGTGGCTGTGAGTGGAGACATAAAGAGCATGTTCCACCAAGTTTGCCTGTTACCGGAAGACCGGCCTCTCCTGCGTTTTGTGTGGCGCGACCTACAGCAACACGAACCTCCTTCAGTGTACGAGTGGCAAGTGCTGCCGTTTGGCACCACTTGTAGCCCATGTTGTGCTGTGTTCGCCATGCAGCACCATACAAAGAAGAACACACAGCCTGGAGATGAGGTGAGGACTTCAGTAGAGCAATGCTTCTATGTGGACAATTGTCTGCAGTCTCTCCCTACCACCGCAGCTGCCAGGGACCTTGTGGACAAGATAAGAGCCCTCCTGTCCTCAGCTGGTTTTGTACTTCGACAGTGGGCCAGTAACGTACCTGAAGTAATCCGTCACTTACCTGAGGACCTCAGATCCAGCAGTGCGGACCTCTGGTTGGCGCATGAGAAGACAGACAGTCCTGAATCAACATTAGGTCTCAGCTGGCAGTTTTCCCCTGACATCCTGGGATACAAATGTCGCCCTATCCAGTACGATGAGCCTACAATGCGCAACATCTACAAGGTGCTTGCCAGCCAGTATGACCCCTTGGGCTTCATACTGCCCTACACTACCAGAGCAAAGATGTTAGTGAGAAGCCTTTGGGACAAGCACAGAGGCTGGGATGACCCTCAGTTACCCCCACATCTCATCCAGCAGTGGAGAGACTGGGAGGGAGAGTTACGGTTTGTCCCGGAAGTCCGTCTCAGTCGTCCATACCTACCTAAGGGTGCAGCTGGTACTGTAAGCAAGAGAGACCTTCATATCTTCTGCGATGCGTCGGAGCTGGCTTACGGAGCGGTGGCATACCTCAGAATGGTCGACAGTGATGACACACCCCATCTGGCCTTCGTCATGGCCCGATCCAGAGTGGCCCCCAGACGCCTACACTCTATGCCGAGGTTAGAACTGTGTGGTGCCCTTATTGGAGCTCAGCTCTCCAAGCTCCTGAGTGCTGAGCTTACCCTTGAAATCGAGCAAACCACGATGTGGACTGACTCCACAACTGTGCTGATGTGGCTGAGATCGGAATCTTGCCAATTCAAAGTCTTCGTCGGCACCCGTGTCGCTGAAATACAAGATCTCACTCAGCAACACACATGGCGGTACGTCGACTCTGCTCAGAATCCTGCTGACGATATTACTCGTGGCAAGAGACTGCAGGACCTAGCCCAACCCAACCGATGGAGCCAAGGCCCTCCGTTCCTCCTCCTCCCTCATGACCAGTGGCCAGTGGAGCCTCCAGGTGTTTTGAGAGATCCTCCAGACCCCTCAGAACTTCGTAAAGAGGCCTTCTGTGGTGCCACCTCCACGACTGTGAGTCAAGCCGATCTAGAGCTGAACCAATACAACACCTGGAAAGAGCTGTTACAAGCCACAGCCCAGGAACTTCATGGGGCGGCTGATAAGGATGGATGTGCTGGAGCGGAGGATTACCGTCATGCAGAGACTCACCTCCTTCGAAAGGCCCAGCAGGACTGCTTCCCCAATGAAATTCATCTCCTTAAAGCAGGGAGACCGGTTCCATGGAGCAGCCGCCTCTGCAACCTTTCTCCAAAACTGGATGGAAGGAGTGGCCTTGTCAGAGTTGGTGGTCGCCTTCGTCGGTCAGAGGATTTGGACTACACTAATCTGCACCCCGTGGTGTTAGACCCCTCACACCCAGTGACCCGCCTACTCATTCAGGACTTTGATAGTCGCCTGAAACATCCAGGGCCGGAGCGTGTTTTCGCAGAGATCAGGCGTTCGCACTGGATTCTGCGAGGTCGAGAGGCGGTCCGTCGCTTCCAGAGGACGTGTGTGGACTGCCGCCGCTGGAAAGCCAAGCCCACTGTCCCTTGAATGTCCGACTTGCCCCTGGCCCGCCTACGCCTGTTTAAACCTGCCTTCCACTCTACGGGCGTAGATTGTTTCGGGCCGTTGGAAGTTAAGGTAGGAAGACGTTTGGAGAAGAGGTGGGGGATCATATTCAAATGCCTAACTGTCAGAGCAGTACACCTCGATATACTTACCTCTATCGATGCCGACTCCTTCCTCATGGCCTTAAGAAGATTCATTGCCCGTAGGGGGACCCCTACTGAGCTCTATTCAGACCAGGGAACTAACTTCAAAGCTGGCGCCAAGGAGCTTCACAAGGCGTTCACGGCCATGTCACCTGACCTTCAGTCCCGCTTAGCACCTTACAGGATCCACTTCCACTGCAACCCTCCCGCTGCGCCACACTTCGGAGGAGTGTGGGAGCGAGAGATCCGCTCTGTTAAGAATGCATTGTACACCTCTGCAGGCGCTCAACCCCTGCAGGAGGAGGTCCTCAGCACCGTCCTCATCGAAGTGGAGGCAATCCTGAACTCCAAACCTTTGGGGTACGTACCCTCAGACGTCAGTGACCCAGACCCGGTCACTCCCAACTGTCTGCTGAAGGGGCGGCCTGACGGGTCTCTTCCACAAGTCGTATACCCCAAAGATGAGCTCCTCGGCCAGCAAAGGTGGAAACACGCTCAGGTCCTGGCAGACCACTTCTGGGCTCGTTTCATCAGTCTGTACTTGCCTGGGCTGCAACTCAGACAGAAGTGGCAGTCCTCTTCGGTCGACGTCACAGAAGGCTCTGTGGTAATGATTGTGGACCCTCAGCTCCCTAGGGCTACGTGGCCTATTGGGCGCATCATCAAGCTTCACCCCAGCCCCGATGGTCATATCCGATCTGCGGATGTGAGAGTCAGAGACCCCACCTACACCCGACCCGTCGCTCGGCTGGTCATTCTGCCAGCCCTTCCAGTCGACAACGAGAGACGCCCTCATGAGTAGTCTTTATCTTAGTTGCAAATGTACTACGTACATTCGGGGGCGGCTGTAGAAAAGACTACGGACTTGTATGTTTAGCGAGTGGTTCTTCGTTTGACGTACCCGTTACGTTTAACCTGAGAGCTTTTATTTGATATTGTAGGCTCACGAGACGTAACTACGTACGCCTCGACTTTGTTGTTTTTTGAGAGTTCGCGCAGTCATCCTTAACCGTTTCAGTGTTCTGTGTGCATTAATGAGCAACGTAAGTAGACAAATCTCGGGTCTTGGGTGAATCTTTGTAGTAGTTTGTGTATGTTTCGTTACCTATGTTTATTCTGATGTTATTCAGAGTATCGTTATGAACCTGTTTAAATCATATCCTGCCTATCCTAAGTTTTGATTAATCTCTCCTGGGTAGATGTTAGCGGTTAGCATGTAGCTTAACGCATGCGAATGTTACAGTACCATCTCAGACGGTAAATACTGTTTTATTTTCCGTTGTGTTTAGGATCACACGATACATGACATACGACCTCACCCAACTCCTAACACACGCACAAATGCATGAATGTTGATCAGTACCCTGTGAAATGTAACTGCAAAGTTTAATAGAAGAAACCAAGTTCTACTTCAACCTGTCTGGCATCGTTATTTCCATTTAAACTCCCATTCATCATCTTCACGCTATCAGTAATGCTCTGACCGGCATTCCTTGGTTGTGTTCGATGACAAACAGAACGGTGCAACCTATTTAGATTAATATACAGTCCATCTACTCCATATACTTCCCTACAGTATGCTTAAGATATCTTTAATTAGAATAATGACTAGTCAGAACAAAAAACAAGATATGTGTAATTGACTTTTTGACTAGTAATAATTTAATTGTAGATATCTGAAATGTACGTTTCAGATAGTCAGTAATTAATTGCAGATATCTTGAGCCTCCATACAAATCAACGGTGAATATTACGTAATTTATACAAGTCAGAATGTAATTGGAGATATCTCAAATTGACATTTTGCCTAGTTAAAATATAATTAGAGATTCTTAAATTAAATATACAGATATCTGTAATGTAGTTACAGATATCTGTAATGTAAGTGGGGTGAAGCCCATTTTATGTTAAAATGGCCTGCGATAGTAGGAGAAGAGATTGTCAAATGAACATTACAAACAAAACATTGTTCACGAGTCTAAAATTACCAGTCCAAGTCGAGTTGGAAATCTTTTGAATGTAAGTCTAAGTCAAGTCTGAAGTCACTCTATATGCGACTTAAGTGCGACTCAAGCACGAGTCCCAAACTCTATTCCCCATCTCTGCTTATTGTGCATCCTTATTATCTGTATGCTTGGAACAAGTGCACTGAGAATCATTCCACGGTGCAAAAGTGTCTCATGCGTTAAAATGCGTTAATTTTTTAGTTCGTTATTTTCCTTGTAATTAATTAATCGAAATTAACGTGTTAAAGTCCTACCCCTAAAATAAATATAAGATTAACATAAATAGCGACATCTAGACACATATCTGATCAGATCTAACCTGATACCTTGCGATAACAATGCGGGCAGCAGACGGAAAAGATCTGATTTGAGAAACAAATCCAGTTTGCCTGCAGTCTGAACATAGCACAAGAACAAGTTCAAGATATGATCAAGAACAGCATGAGCCAGAGACTAATCTGACACTGTTTAATTTGACATTGTTTAATCCAACTTTGAGTTGGATGAATCTCATTTGGGTGACCAAACAGAGCAGTGATAGAATTTTGAATATTTCCAAACCAATTTTGAAAGAATTTTGAATGTGTGTGTGTGTGTGTGTGTGTGTGTGTGTGTCTGGAATGCATGTGTCCTTCCATACTTAGAGATATGTTATTATTATTATCATGTTATTTGTAATCCTTGAAAAACTTGTGCTGCCTTGCTGGAAGAGACGGTGCTATTCACTGCTGCATATTTACTCTGTCTCGAAGGAGCTAATACTCTGTGATTTCAGGAGTCAGAAGTATCTCTGGGGCACAATTATCAAGAAAAAGTCTCAGACTGACTGTTTTCCTTCTTACTGTGTACCAGGAACAGGAGAGTCTTACCCAGGAAGTCCAAGCCAACCCCACAGGTCATATAGAAACAGAGGATGGACCGTTATCAGGTGACCCACACACACACACACACACACACACACACACACACACACACACACACACACACACACACACACACACACACACACACACACACACACAAACATTGATATCTTAAATAAAACATTATGGACAGGGAATGGTTATCAGGGGGGAGGAGGGTGGTTTCCTCTCTGCCAATTCCGCCCAGTGTCCCTGATAGTGAACAGGAGAGGAAACACACACACACACACACACACACACACACACACACACACACACACACACAGTGGAAAAAGGACAGTAATGATGCAGACATAGTGGAAAACATAATGACATAGAGGACTACAGCGAGCCATCGCCGGCATAATGGAGTGTGTCTGATTGCTGCTCTGTGTGTGTGTGTGTGTGTGTGTGTGCGTGCACTCTTCCACGTAGATTAGTCACTTCTGATAAACAAAAAGGAAACTTTGACTTTTATTACTTTTGTCTCATTGTCTCTGGGTGATTTAAGCAACATAATCTTAATCTTTCCCTCTCCCTCCCTCCCTCTTTCTCTCCCTCTCTACCTCCCTTGCTGTCTTTCTCTCTCTGACAGAAAACATACATAAATTTCATCAGTGGTTTTAGCAGTATACACGTTCCTGTCAAAGAGTCTTCCTCTATCCTCATTTCATCCATTAACATTAAAGAGATAATATTAAATAAACTATATGTATATAATTTGCATGTGTTTGTGTGTGCAATGTATCCTTAAGTGTTTGTATATGTGTGTGCATATGTGCATTGTGTGTCTGCATATGTCTTTATCTGTATGTTCATATGTCTCTGTGTATCTGTAAGTGTGTATATGTAACTGTGTTGGTGTGTGTGTGTGTGTGCATTTGCTCTGTGTGTGTCTGCGTGTGTTTTTTCCTGCTCTGAACTGAAGACCTTGCTGGATCAGCGGATTCACAGTGACGAGCCAGTGGGCGATCCTCGCTCTATTGTTATCTGTCTGTGAGTCCTGCTTTTCTGTGACATGTAGGTGTTACTGATGAGCAAAGCTTCAGAGAAACAGCAACCCCAAAAATCTGTGTTTGTGATCAGTTTGACAGAAACATCCTCTCAGACTTCCCCTGTGATTATCCTTTTTTATCCCTCACCCTCTCCCCTTTCTCTCTCTCTCTCTCTGTCTCTCTCTCTCTTCTCCTCTCACCGTCTCTCTCTCTCTCTCTGCATGCCTGCTGCTTCTAAGGTTCATGACCACTGTTCAGGTCTGATTGATTGGCATTTACATTATGGAAATAGAAAAAAAAACATTATTACATCATCTCTGAATCTCTGCGTGGTCGCCTTCCTCGTTAGTTCCCCTCAGATCCATTAGCTTAAGTGCTCAGGGTACTGAGAGAGTAGCTCTATGCACATGTATTACAGTGAAGCCAGTGGAAGTGACAGACGCACTCCGACCAGGTCTGATTTAAGGCTCAGAGCTGTCTTTAAACGTAAAGCCGGCTCTAGTCGCTCTAAATGCAGTCATATTCGGCCTAATGAGCTGTATCATCTGTTCTCATTCATCACAAAGGCATAACAGGCCTCAGCCAACCTTAATGGTTAATTACCTTAAGCAGTTGTGTTTAATCTGAACCAATACTTGGCTGGTCATTTTGTCTGGCATGTTTTACGCACTGCAGTAATTTAAAGAAACTGCAGGTATAATTTGGCATACTGCCATACATGAGATGTTCTACTGATATAAAATGTACCATGGCTCGATTTCTATCACATTGTGGATAGCACATTGTGAGCACATAAATATTACTTGTTTAGTCAATAGCCCAGCCACTAGCTGTTCTCTAGGTTAACCTGGGTGTGGAGGATATCAGAGGACTTGTGACACTGCGTTTTGTTCTTGCAAAAGTAAAGTTTGGGGCTATAGCAAAGCCAAACAGTAAAGACTAAGTTTGAGCCAACTATCCATAAGCCTTAACCCATGAGGTCAGAGTTCAGCACATGACCTGAGTTCAATGTTGGGCATGGTCACTTCTCTCAAATGTTCCTGCATTTGGTCTTTGGTAAAATTCTGTGTTTGAAGAATATCCTCAGAAAAACTAGAGTATTATATTAACTTTAGTCTGAGATTCTACAAAGTTATCTTATCTGCCATTTTAAGAGGTATTGTCCATCTGCCCCTCACATCTGCCCCAGCCTGGGCAGATAGAGATGGTACAGGTCTGCCTACTGCTCCCCCAAGACCTAGAATGTCCATACCAGGATGCAATACAACATCTAAGGATGCTCTCAATACAAGACTTCTAAAAGAGTGTATGAACTGTGTTATCAATGTTTTAAATGTTTAGTTTTGTAAGAATATGTGTATGTATACATGTGGTTCATGAAATAGTTCCATTTATCTCAGGATAAGTCGTTATCTATAATAGGTCCAAAGGGTCTTCTTCCCTCTCTTCCTAGATTGGGTGAGAGATAGAGCATGATCACCAAAATCAAAAATCAATTGACACCAGTTGAAAAAGCCATTTAGAACTGGACTGTGTTTTACTGCTTTCTGCTCCAATAAGTGGAGCAAGGGAGATTGGCCTACATGCTTACGGCAGGGTATCTGCTATACACCCATTCATATTCAGGAGGTCTAGAGATCTGTCATGTATCGCATCGTTGTGATATGAGTGCAACTAAACTATAAGATTGAACTGAATTGAATATACGTTATTGATTATTTATGCTGGGTGTTGGGGTAGTGTGAGTGTGGTGGGTGTGTTAGTAAGAGTATGACTGTCAGCCTGGCCTTTGGCCCACAAGGCCCTGAGCTCATCCTGCCTTCAACAGAAACCAATACACATAACGATCGGGGCTGTTTTTCATAGTGGAACAATAGATTCTAGTCACAAAGTAAATGAGTATTGACTGATTATAGATTATTGGGGAGTAAAGAAAAAAAGGTCTCTAGTCAGCAACTCTATCTCCATATAAGGCATGAAGACTCTAGTGGCCGCATTTGTGTGCATTAACTCTTGACATTTTTATGCATGTGCCATGTGCAGGATTAAAGCAGAGATTAAGATTTGTTGTATATGGTGCAGTGGATGGTGTTGTATAAGTGATTGTCCTGTGATTATAAATAGCCTCAAATTATTAGTAATATACATTAAAGGGGACCTATTATGCTTTTCTGTTTTCCCCTTTCTTTTAGTGTTATGTAGCTTTTTGTGTGTGTTAATACTCTACAAAGTTACAAAGCTTAAAGTACATAGCGGATTTAGTAACTCTCTCCCACAGAAACACTGGGTTACTTAATATAAACCCTGGTTCTCTGATAAGGTGAGGTGTTTCCTCTTGGGTGTGACCAACTACGGAAGCTGCAATGACACAACATCTGGTTGTAAATAACAGGTCAATTCTGTGAACAGGCTCTGCCTCTGCCTGTATTGCTACAGTTGATCCACTAGATCAGGTATCACCAAATGGCGGACCGCGGTCCGGATCCGGACCCGAACGCCGTCCTGTCCGGACCCAATCACATTCCTGATTAACTGGATACGGACCCAAATGCCAAAAAAAATTTAACGGGAGACTATATTTTAAACCGGAGAATTTATTTTCAGATGAGTGTTACATTCACCACCCATTTGAGTGTTACGTTCGCCCCCCCCCGCTCAACAACTTTCGTTCGCCACCGCGGACCCGGACCTAAGGTCTGAGCTATCTGCCAAAAATGGACCGCGGAAAGATTTAATTGATTACCCCTGCACTAGATTGTTATTCTACAAAGATTTCTTCCAATCCCTGTGCAAGGACCTTACTCTGTTATTGCAAGGCCTTCACTACAGTGCCTTTGATAGTTGGGAGCTTTTGACTTATAAGCTGCAGTAATCACCTCCACAATCGAGTGGCAGAGTGTTTGGTAAGACATCCCCTTATGAGGAGAGGCCCATGACACTAACAGTTGTTCGGGCCTCCTAAGAACCACCGTCCTGGTTATATATTGACGGCCCTGACGGGAAATAAGCAGTTAAGCCTCTTATTTGCAAGGGTGGGGGTGAAAGGCCACCAGTTCCACTACTGCGCACAACCACAGGATTAGGGTGCAGACGAAGACCAGTGAAGTGGAAGTCAAACTGCAGATGTGAGGGACAGATGGACAATACCTCTAAATCACTCATCCTTTTCCACATGGTCAGAGGCATAAGCAAAGCTGTTTATAGAGAGAGACACTTCAACTCAAAATCCCCTAGGGGCTCAAAGGGGTGATTACTAAGAGCACTCAGCACCAGTGGACACCAGTGGACTCCAGACATTGACACCTCTTCTACGAACATGTAATGTACCTCTTCCATAAGCACTAGACCAGAACACTTGATAGGCAGAAATACCCATTAATTACACCCCAACAGCAGAAAACACAACTCTACCACTCAGCAATATTCCTGGAAGCACATAGTCCCGCCATGCAAGACAGACAGCACCCAGTGCTTGGATGGCCAGTGTAGAGTTATCAGTAGAGCATTTTCATCTAGTCGAGAAAAATTTTCCTGTGATATGAAGAGATATACAGTGGCCTCCATGAATCTCTGGCACAACTGAGCCAGCACTTGAAGATGAGTCAATAAGGTTTCACCCCTCATGTTTCAATATCCCCATTTAATTTGTCATGAGGAAGGGCAGAAACTGGATGCTGAGCATAAAAGCTCAGCATCAACTCCATGGTGGTAACCTATATCATTCACCATTACACTCACACACTCAGAAAATCCAAGAATGTTCCAAAACACCAAGAATGTTCCAGAAGATTTATGTGCACCTGACCCAAACGAGGCCACACACCATTCATGACTATACCCATGAGAGTTGGGCCGCAATGCGTCAGGGACACGTGTAATCAGCATTATTCAGAAGGACATGCCCAAAGGGGGATCCATGCTAACAGGACAGCAGGATCTCTCCACAAATGTGTGCTGTCAGACAAACTGTGGTTATTGTGACTATACATCTGAGGTGACAGTAGGTGTCACTCATTATAAGACCCACTGCACCAAAGAAATCGCTGAAGCCATCAGCCTAGTATACTCGGTCAAAGTCTTAACCAAGCCTCTCTTTGCAAACGAAAGTGGGCTAGACCTGTGTCGTCTATCCACAGAGTGGGTAGGGCAATTCTGAACCACTACTACTGCAAACGAATGTTTTTGGAACTTGATGTTGGAGGCCGTTGATTGGCTTGCTGCCTCACTGGGGCTGGGTCTCCTCCAGCAGAAGGTTATCTACATGTCTAGTTAATAACCCCTATATTTTTACACATACAGTATATTATAATGAATTCTGCTCACCTGCAGAGTTTCACGTTTGTTTGCAAGACCACAAAGAGCATTGAAACTACCAGACAATGTAATGATTTCTAACATGATTTCAAACACATTGGTGTTTACAGCTGCTCAAGAGACAATGGTCTATGTACAGACATCAAGACTGGGGTGGAACATGTAGGGGCAGGATCAGTCTGACAGTTGACAAGTTAGGACAAAATGGGCAGGCTGACCAATCAGAGGAGACTGAGCTCATTGGGAGGAGGAGCTTAAAGACATAGGCTTGAGATAGAGGATGAAAATAGGTGTACAGTATGAGAAAGATTTTGTTTTTTCAGACCTTGAAGTTTGTAAATCTATTCTAGTAGAACCTAAACATTATGAATATTTAAAATGAGCATAATAGGACCATGTGGTGGGCTGGCGACCTGCCCGTGGTGTATCCTGCCTTTGCCTGGAGATACTGGGATTGGCTTCAGCCCCCCGTGACTCCGACTAGCCACTAAAATGGCATATAAAGAAATGTAAAAATGCATTGCCCATCTATTTAGTAATCCAATTATATTTCAATTAATGTGTAGCTTTCACAAGCCTCAGGCTTAAGTTCCTTTTTCTTGTAATTTGTACCACACCTGGAGGTCCAGGTAGCATTTGGTGCTAGTAATGCTAAGAGTGTGGGTTTATTTCACAAGTAGCACATTTACTGTCATATTGGTAAAATATGTTCTGGTAAAATGAGCTTCTGCAGCACCTTCACCATCGCTGGTTCAGATTTTAAACTCTCAGTCTGTTTTCCAGTTAGATACACTCACTGTAAAAGTGGGTCCTAAATCCAAAACAGAACAAGGTTGCACTAAGAAAGTCTGCATTTATGGCCAATTATTTGTGATATCCTGCCTTCTAAAATCAGTTTTGACAGTTTGCTTACATTATTTGTAGAGGAGCATTAGGACGTCTCAGTGATTGTTACCATGAGGACATGAAAGAAGTGTTACTCAGTGGAGAAGAAGCTCATGCTGTTTGGATAAAACATACTACTACTGAAAAAACACTAGTCTTAAAGCTGTGTGCAATTGCCTAAATATATAATCCAATCTAATAATTTAATCTAATCTAGTCTTACAAGTTGCATAGAATATTGCTATATTATGTAATGTAGACCTAACTTTTATCAAAAAATGTGAGCAATGCAAATGAGGAAGTTAAAACCATCATCATGGTTTCAGATATCATTTCCTTTCAAGTAGGAAACTATTTTGTGGTAGCCTAGTTATTTGAGACCCAAGACCCCTTCATACAGCAGGGAGGCAAAACTCAGTTTCCAACCGTAGCTGGACTGATGGGGGACATGATTGAAACTAAAGCAAAGATGTGCCAGATGTGTTTTCAGATGCCCCATGCCATAAATGCCAGGTCACAATGTCATGGCAGTTTCTGTATCTCTGTTCTTTTGTCTGTGAATTTCCCTTCAGATCTGCTGTTATCTCACTTATCTCTATCTCTGTCATTTCCTCACAATGACTGTACTTGTGCACCTGTCTTGCAACAGTTGACAACAGTTGAGTCTAGAACAGTTGCGTCAGGAACAGTTGAGTCTAGCACAGTGCTGCCATGGATGATGTTACAAGAGGACAGATTTTGTGCATAATAAACTCTTCCCCAAGTACGTGCTGTAAAATAACACAAATCAGAGCAGACTCACCAGGAGGGGGAAATAAGAAAACAACTGTAAGTAGAGAGATTCTGTTGACGGGAAATTTAGGGAAAAAAATGCCTTGAATTTTCCGTCATTGGTATTCTGAAGTATTGACTGGATCTCTGGGGATTGTCCGATTCCGTCCGAATCTCGTCAGCTCCAAACACCAGACCCTCCCCTGTCTCCATATACAGGCCACATCTGTTTCCTGAAAGTTCTGCTGGGAGGCAGTTCAGGTTAACCTTTAGATCTCCCCCAACTATGACTCACCCTTCTGGGGTTATAGAACGCTGTGGCGCTCTTCCCCATTACACTAGTGCGGGACTGTGGAATGCGGGGCATAACCTTGAGTCAGAGAGAGAGAGAGACAGAGAGAGAGAGAGAGAGAGAGAGAGAGAGAGAGAGAGAGAGAGAGAGAGAGAGAGAGAGAAATAAAGAAAGGGAATCCAAGAGGTCTACGTTATTACTTATTTTTCCACACGCGACTCAGCTGTAAAACAAACTTGGTGAACTTGCTGCATCCTTCCTAACACCCCCCCCCCACACACACACCCGAGCTCACTACGTCACTTATGGGAAAGCCTGCCTTTAGCTAAGTGCATGACACATCTATATTCTCCGCGCAGCATGGTCACCATTCACGTCACTCGCGCGCTCAAGTCCGAGTCTAACTGATGTCTGCCATATGTACCAAAAAATGTCGCGAGACTCTGTATTGTCTTCCAACCGGATTAAAATCACATATATGCCCACCCTCCTCATACATGTGCGTACGTGTACTAATGCTAAATCTGCAGCAGCAGACAACCGACACTTAAAGTCAAATCACGTCGTGTGTGCTGTAAAAGAAGACAATAACGGTAAAGTATCCATCGTGAGAGGGAGGCTATCCTGCTTTGTGTGCGCCGGAGCCTCACAGGCCCCGCCCACCGTCTCTGTGCCACGCCCAGCCGAGTGTCGGGGTCTCCCCGCCATGAGAACGCATGAAAGAGATGGGCGGAGTCTGGCGTGTGACTCAGGCGCTCGCTCACGTTGGCCACCCCCCTCAAGTATTCATTTACATTTTCTATGGGTCTTGTCTACTACTGAACTGTTTCCAGGAGAGATTTGCAGACACACCTTAACGGAGAAGTGATATATAAAAATCAGCTAATGTGTTTCCAGCGGCTTTTCGTACGATCCAGTTGAAATAGTTTGTCGGAGAAGTGTCCTTTAAAGTAATTGTGAGGTGAGTATTAAATGGTTTTTTTATGGGACGTGTGTATCGAAAGCGCATCTATTATGTTGGGCACCGCGTGCGGGACCTGTGTTGTTGATGGGAGCTCGCTCTTGCGTCTCTGGCGTTTTGTTTCAAAATATTACATCACTCTCACGTTTTTGCTCGGACAGTAACAAGTAAAACAACAGCCCGATCTTTTGTTCGGAGAATAGTGTTGCAACAACAACAATACCAAACAAAACCGTCCATAGAACTCAATTAATCTACTTTCATGTATGGTATTGTTGTTAACCTGCAGTTGGTACACTGTTGAGAACCTGAACGTCCTAAGGCTTTGATCGCTAAAATTTTAATTTTAATAATGCAAAGAATTAATCATATTAATGAACGTTCAAAGCGCTCCTAAATCAAATGGGTCGCAGTCGTTTTAATTTGGTGTAATGCTCACAAAAGTGTTCAGGCCTAAATGACAGGTTAGCCAGATTTGCATACAGTGGGAGAGTGTCTGTTGAACTGAGATGTTTAGCGTTCAGTTCATCTCAGTAGACCTGGGATGTAGGACTAGAAGCTGTGACTTCAGCAACATGGAATTAGTCAAGTTGTATCATGTCTGTTGCAGTGCTTGACAGCCTGACAAGTGTGTGTGTGTGAGAGAGAGAGAGCGTCGCCTTTCCTTCTGTCTACATTTATCTCTTTGATATTTAGGTTACACTAAATGCCAAAGTATGAAAGGGAAGGCTACCTGTCTACTCTTGGAGTTTATACATTCAGCAACAATCTACTGTATGTGTTGTTGTTTTTGTGTTTTTTAAGCACACTTTAAAACACCTTTAAAATAGTGCAGCACAATGACAGGTCCTATAAAGGGCCTTCTAGTACAAATCTGCTGAGTACTGCATATCTTTCATTAAGAAATGAGATGGGAACATTCTTCCAGTGGAGCTCCAGTGTCTGAGCGAGAGTGGGGCATACCAGAGCGGGTTGCTCCGCTCAAGAAGACAGTAAGAGGAGGGAGAGTCTGACCACATGTGTTTGCTATTTGGAGAGTATTTCGTCAAACGTCTTACATCTGTTTTTTGATCTTTGAACCAGCTCCCCCACCCCCTCCAGTGCTATGAAACTCTTTCCTGTCTCCTGTGTGTGTCCTTGTCTGTTTCTCTTTGTCTTTCTCTGTGTGTGTGAACAATAATAAAAAAGAAAGTGTAAACATGATTAAGAGAGAGTGAGCGAAGCTTCTTTCCTTGTCCTGTGTGGGCCGGTTCGCGCAGTGGACGCTGCTCTCTGTGTGCTTCAGTTCTGACCAGTACATGAGGGAACAGTTATGCCAGTACTGATCTCTCTGTAAGACGGGTTTTGTTGTTTTTCGCGTCTTAGCAAATTGGGTTCTTAAACGGGGACGGTCATCTCTATAGTCTTGACATTCTGGGATTCAGATTTTTTAATCGCCGACATTTTGATTTGTCCTGGAACATTTTGCTTTTTGTCTTTGACATTTGCTTGTAGTGGGTGTCTTATTTATATATCATAAAAACAACCCCCTCCCACACAGACATACACACACACACACACACACACACACACACACATGTGAGGCTTTCTAATGAGCATGTCCTCTCTCTATGAGCGATCTTTATGGTTAAAATGACTGCAGAGAGGAGGCCCTTGTGAGTTTTATAAGACTGTCATGGGTCTTAAAACTGTTGTCTGTCAGTGTGGTGTGTTTCACTCACACGTACATGCCATGTGAAGGACCAGCAGACCTCGAGAGCTCATCTAACGTTTGCCGCTGTAGTTTAGTTGACTTTCTCAAACAGCAGCAGACTCAGTGACTTGAAGCACGTGGACTGTGTGATAGTTGTGGAGTCGGGTTTTTAGAACGTTGGCACAGTGCGGTTTGGCGTAACTGCTGGTGCCGTTGTATCTTTGTGATGGAGTTCTCATCACTACAGTCTTGCTTTTATTATTGGATGCTCCACTGTACAAACTGCCCAAAGTGTCTGTAGGCTGCCAGCCACCAGACTATGTTGTATGTACATGGCACGTTTTGGGGTGGGTGTAGCTGTGTCTGTGTTTACAGTTATTGTTGTGCTTATCTTGATTGTAGAGGGGTAAAAAAGCCTTCCCAGGACATATTCATGCGCATGCTTCTTAAGACCTGTTTATATTAATTGTATGTTTTTGAGGGTGTGGACACTGTTGCTGGTTCTACGTTGTTGTGTGGAAGTGTGTGTGACACTGTTGCTGGTTCTACGTTGTTGTGTGGAAGTGTGTGTGACACTGTTGCTGGTTCTACGTTGTTGTGTGGAAGTGTGTGTGACACTGTTGCTGGTTCTACGTTGTTGTGTGGAAGTGTGTGTGACACTGTTGCTGGTTCTACGTTGTTGTGTGGAAGTGTGTGTATTCTCTGTAGTGGAACTTGTGCTTTGAGAGCTGTCTGTTTTTTTGTTGCTTCCTCTGTTGGCCCACATTCGCTCTGTCCTCATCCTTTACTCTTTTCTCTCTGTGCTAATGATTAACTGATCTGATTACATCAGCATCACTGTATAAACACTGATGGGTGTTTATAGTTAAGCAATGAAGTCTGGTAGAAACTGTTACTGCTCTGAAATCATACAGCATGACACGTGTGTATGTTCTTTGTTTCCCGTTGCCATGGCTTTCTATTGTGACATCATCATCCAGGGACTTGATGAGAATCATGCCAGAGTTGTTTTGTTTTGCTCCAGTTCCAGTGCTCTTATTGGGCGATACTGTGAGACAGGGGTGTGGATAAGTATTCATGTGGATGGTAATTGGTTTATCAGAAAGTATCCGAGACGTTCCCTCTCGGTCCCTGATGTGGCAGAAACATGCTGTTGCTCTGCCAAGCTACACACACATGCACACAAAGGACGAGGTAAGCTGTGCATTAATCACACTTGTAGTTTGGAATAACAGCGCAAAGGGCTTTAGCCTGCAGTCCTGCAGTTACACAAACACACATATATATACACACACACATACAGGCAGAAACTGTCCAACTGTTCCAGATCACCTGGCCAACATTTACATGATCAAAACAACACCAGGGGTTATTTTAAAGAAGGCGTGTGCGCGCGCGCGTGTGTGTGTGTGTGTGTGTGTGTCTGAAATGTGTATGCAAGTATGTGGAAAAAACCTCTGGGTGAAACATGATACCCCATTAAAATAAAAACACATTTTCATATGACATTTATACAGTGATAGGATTGGTGGGTTTACTAATTGGAAATCAATGAAAATGAAATTTTTTGTCCAATGTACAATGAGCTGATTTTATTTTGTTCAACAAAGATGTAGCACTGCTTTTAACAAAGATGTAGCAGTGTGGTAAACATAGGTGTAGCACTGCCTTAAACAAAGATGTAGCTGTTGTTTTTGTTCTTCCCTGAACAAAGAGGTGGCGCCTGCAGTTCACAGTGCCATGCTGCCTGACCAGGGCTGCCAGGCATCTGAAAAACATGCGGGTGGAGCTAAGGTTGGGGGTGGTGTAGGAGGTGGAGCTAGGGGTGGAGGTGGATGTGATGTTTGGTGGGGTGCATGGTCCTGTGTTGTCAGCTGAAATACATGATGTCTACTGAACATGTAGGAAATGTAATGTAGGCTAGTGTAAAGTGTCCCGTGTCCATGCAGGACAGGAAGTAGTGCTTATGTAGTCTCCTCTGGAGATTGATAGAAGTGAATATAGTAAAACTGATCAGCTAGTGGAGAAGCATGTAATAAAATGAGGCACTATGGCTGTAGTGATGGTCTGTGTATTCGAAAATCACATCCATAAGTGATGCCTAGATTTGTTATGGCTTCATACATAATAAACTGTTGGGAAATGTGTGTGTGTGTGTGTGTGTGTGTGTGTGTGTATTTGTGGAATCCATAGAGCAGGTCTGTCATGGACAGTTGTCTGTAAATCTGTCAGCTGACCAATTGCAGCCCAAATCTCTACTGCACACATTGATTTCTTTCCCAGTCAAGAGGCTGATACTGAACAAAGAGGCCCTGCGGTGTTCCCTCCGCTCCCCATACACACCCTCTCTGTCCCGTATTTCTATGGTGGCCCTGCGGTGTTCCCTCCGCTTCCCACACACACCCTCTCTGTCCCGTATTTCTACGGTGGCCCTGCGGTGTTCCCTCCGTTCCCCATACACACCCTCTCTGTCCCGTATTTCTACGGTGGCCCTGCGGTGTTACCTCCGCTCCCCATACACACCCTCTCTGTCCCGTATTTCTACGGTGGCCCTGCGGTGTTCCCTCCGCTCCCCATACCCATTCTGTTCCGTATTTCTTTTCTTCTAATTTTTAATATCCCAGAAAGTAGGGCTGGGTATCAATTCAAATTCCAAGAATCGATCCGATTCCGAAGATCAAGAATCGATTTATTTCGATTTATTTCGATTTAATCCGATTCAATCGATTCGATCCGATTCAATCCAATTCGGGGTTTAGTGTTATTAAAAATGTATTTGAGCTGTTTCCTGACTATGTACAGAAGCAACATGTTAAAACTAGTATTATATCGATATTAATCAGCAAATAGTTACTGGTAGTTGGTAGTTACTGACGGCTGGACAATAAACAGAGGACATCTTTGAGGTGTCTATATCTGCAACAGTGGACTCCTACTGGGACACTAACCAGTGCATTATTATTATGATTGAAATAATTAAGAATTCACTCAAAAGCTGTTGCTACCAAATGCATTTTTATTTTAAAAGTGCTCACACTTAATAAACTGAAAGTATAAAAAGTAAACGTGTATTTTTCTTTAAAGTGCGAATATAAGAACAGAACTGTCATGTTACGGTCCCCGACCCCTCACTGTTGGGCGTGTGTTAACGTTGTCTGCGTCTACTCGTCTGCGTATCTCCGTGGGTGCGGGTGCGTCTTGTGATAATCCGTCTCACCTCGTGGGGTTTGTGTGTTCGCGCAGCGTCCGGTGCTCGTCGTTGTTTGAGTCACACATGTTCTATGTAAACGTGTTTTATGTGCGCTGTCTGCGCTTCGGTAAATGTAATAAAGGTAACGATTTGGAAAGTGCAAAGAATTCTGTCTCGTCCATCGCCTTGCGCCCAACGTTACAAGAACATTTTAAACTTTTTTAAACTGTAAAAACACTGGGTAAACTGTCAGTGACATGGACTAACTGTAAATAGTCACTGACACTGGATAAACTGTCCTTCTGCTTTTAGATTTCCGATTTGACTATCGTCGTTACCGGCACTGTCCGACGCCATGTTGTTTTACAGTTAGTTAGACCGAGCACGCCTGCGTGAATTCAGTGACGAGGCGGGGGTAAAAGATTACTAAAAAATCGATCTTTGGACGTACGAATCGATAATCAGATCATCATATGCGAATCGATCCTGAATCGGAAAATCGATTTTTTAAACACAGGCCTACCAGAAAGCTAAGACGTTCATGTAAGAAGATTCATGTAGAAGTAACTGAAAGAAGTCCAGTAACATTCAATGAAGAAAAAATGAGTGTGTGTGTATGTGTGCGCACACGCGCGTGTGTGTGTGTGTGTGTGTGTGTGTGTGTGTGTGTGTGTGTGTGTGTGTGTGTGTGTGTGTGTGTACGCACACCCGCGCATTGTTTGGTTGCGATCAGGTCAGCAGTCTCTCGTGGCTTATTTACACTATGTGGATAACAGGGGCAGCTGGAGGGTTGTGAGTGTCTGTGTGTCAGTGTGTTGCTGATGCCAGCTAATCTCTTTAACTGTGACAGAGAGCCAGTGTGCTTATGAGGCATGAGTGCATCAGTGAGACTCCTCTCTTCATGACCAAACATCTCAGCATGGACCTTACAATATTGTGACATGAAGTGACATCACTTTTACTGTTATAATAAACAAAATCTGATTTCATTCTAGGTAAATAAGTTGTCTAGGTAAGTAAATAAGGATCATAATCACCATTCTTTGTGACATGCACACACACGCACACACACACACACACCTCCTTAAAGGCCCTTAAACTTCACTTGTGATGTAACAGGTGCTGACCCCATATGATGAGTATACAGCTCTGCTATACTGCAGTCTTTGTGCTTTAGCACACAGCTGCTACACACACTCTCTCTTGCACAAACGCACACCTGACCTTCCTAGAACAGGCGCCATGTCCTCTGACCTCTGACATGTAACTGAGCACAGTCCATATGAACCAGGGCCTCCCTAAGAGATTGTGTAGTGTGTAATGACGTATGGTGACAAATAATACACTGCATTAGAAAATGGTCTTTTGGTATAAAATAGTAAGATGTATTTTGGTACCAGAGGCATGTATGTATGAAATATACTATATGTGCGTGCGTGTGTGTGTGTGTGTGTGTGTACACTTTAATGTTTGTGTATTTCTACCTCTGCCAGAACATTCTGTCTTATGTCCTCGTAGAAAAACACCGGACAAATCCTCTGCAGGTTCATCACATTCTTTAAGCGTGACATAAACTGGTGTTTTAGTCCGTCTGAGTGAGTCACGCGCTCCACTGAGCAGACGCACGCTGTGGCACGCACACACTTCAGGACTCTCAAAGTCATCAGTGTCATCTGTGCTTCCTTGGTATGTGGACATTGCTGAAGTACATGAGCTTCCGTTCAGAGAACGGCAGAAAAAGGAGGAGAGAGAGTGAGAGTGAGAGAATGGGGCAGCTTTGTTTTTTGCATTTTTGCAATAGGAAGTAGCTTCTTCATGGTTACAGTTAGCAAATCACACACCGGAACCTGGTTGTGAACGTGTGTGTGATCATTTATAGCTTGTTTTTTTGAGGCATGAGCTAAAATACACGTCTGAAGCCATTTTGACAGTGATGAGATAACGGACGTATTTGTATTTGCCTGTTTGATTTGTAAGGACAGCTAAGTTTAGCACACAGACTCTCACTCAAGAGGCTTCACTTCCTTAAAGGGGTTTGGCCGTTTTTATAGGCAGACCTCTCCACACCTCCACCCAGCCACACACTTTTCAAGTAACTGTTAACCGCAGAAGCAGTGATAGCTCTGTGGTACACGCTTTACTTCGCGCTTCGTTCTGTTGTTGACTTATGTCTCCATAGAGCTGCATGTAGCAAAATGCCTGTAGTTCTAAGAAATGGCCTCTAAACACTTTCCTGGTGATGCTCCTTCTGACTTTTCTGTTTACTTCTGCTGGGTGTGTATGTTTGTAAGATTTTGTAAACGCTCTTGTGGCTATGACGTGTGTGTGTGTGTGTGTGTGTGTGTGTATGTATGTGTGTGTGTGTGTGTGCGCGTGTGCGTGTGTATGGGTTTGCAGTGAATACATACAAGTTGCCAATCTTTTTCAAGGAGCCACACTTCAGGGGATGCATTAAATAAAAATGTTTTTTTTTGTTTTACTATTATTGCCAAAAATCTTTTTAAATTCTGATTTGTAATTACAAAATACTCTGAAATGTGTTAATAATCATGTTTCTTTTGTCAAAGATCGTCATAAATGTATGCTTTCTCTCAGACACATGACACGGTGCAGTGTGAGCAGAGACACTCTGTAATGAGAGAAGTGTCCTAATCCCAGTCCAACCAACTGGTGCTATGCTGAGTATGCCTTTAATAATGGGATATACTGGCTAAACTGGACTGGTGTACAAATGTACTGGCTCTTTTGAGGTGATGGTCTTTCAGCACAGCAAACTGTGACGTTACAATGTGAAATCAGCGTGAACTTCAATATTACATCACAATGAACTGTGACAGAACATTGTGACATCACAGGATGACATCAAAGTGAACTGTGACATTATCTTGGGCATGTCTGATCTATGGTTGACCTACAGTGGCTGAACTGTCAGGACAAGGATACCATTACTTATCCAGCCAGTCACTGGGCACATGAATTCTGTCAGTGTGGAAACGTAGTATAGAATACATCATGTTATTATTTCAGTTATTCCACCTTTCACCACAACGTTGTGAGTGAGATTCTGACATGCAATCATCTGTCTCTCTGACCTACTTCACTCACCCCTAAGTTAGAGCTCTCCTCTAGTGGACCAGAAACAATATAAGGGGAAATGCCCAGGTGGACTAAACTACCACAGATGGTGTGTGTGTTAATTGTGTGTGTGTGTGTGTGTGTGTGTGTGTGTGTGCTGGAAAGTGGAAGAATTTCTAAGGAATCTGATGGTCTACCATTCAAATGTAGCTTTTGGTAACAGAGTCCAACCCCAAGACTGCACTATATTCAGTTTATTATTGGGATTGGTCAGATTGCCTTGTTTTGAACCTGATGAGTTCATTTGGCAGGACTAATTATGCCATGCTGATCCGAGCTGACAGGCCTTTAGAGGATTGTGGGAACTAAATTCTTAACCTCAGGAGAATTTCCACACTTGCCTTGTTCCTGTTATTCTTTCCATAGGACACATTGACTTTGTGGGTTGTAAAATTCCAGTGGAAATAAATACGATTCCTCTCCAAATCCAGTTCCTTGAGGACAAATGCACAACGTGTGTGTGTGTGTGTGTGTGAGGGAGAGAGAGCGAGCCTGCAGAATTAAACAATAAAGGGACTTTAAGGGAGAGTGGATGGACTAATACGCCTTCCTGGTGGGTGGAGAAGTGCCCACAGAGAAAGGCGGAGGGTCAGGTGGTGTAATAGCCTGCCAGCTGCTACTCCAACTCCTCCTCCATCATTCTGTGTCTGTGGTGGCTTTGCCGAGTGCCTAGGAAACAGCAGGCACTGCTGTGTCTCTTCTCCATCCTCTGTGTCCTCTCCATCTTCTCCACTGCTACTGAGCCGCATGTGTCCTTTTCCTGCTCCTCCTCGGAGAAACGGCTCTGGTGATCACAGAGCACCCAGAGCTCCTTCACTATCGATTCCTTTTATCAGAACCTGGTAGTTCTTCCTCACTGTGTGGAGGGAAATGTCTATGATAAACAGCTCTGCTGTGGCTACTGGTACTTAAAATACAAATCATCTTACATATTCCTTAGCCAATTATGTACCTGATGCTCATATATACCGAAACCACGTATTGATAGTAATCAATCTGAAGCACCTGTTGTGTCATGATGAATGTGTAGATGTCGACCCCTCAAATGGACTACAGCCGTGAAGTCACAGGCCTCCCAAAGAGGGAGCTAGCTCACTAGTGAAGTGCTCAGTGTGTGTGGCTGCCATTCTGATGGTTTTCTCAGCATGCTCTACCTCAGAGCTTTCCACTCACACTTGTGGACAGGAAGGTGTGGTTAAGATTTGACCTACTTTAAAGTCTAATGTCTTGGTCAAAGATCTAACATCTGGGTACGATTAACTCAGGGTAATGTCACTTTTAGTTTAGGCTATTTGGAATGTTTTTGGATTACAAAAAAACTTTTGTAAAATAAAAATAAATGCAGTCCAACGGTTTTCTGATGGATCTGCTATTTTTGAGAATTCTCGCTTGTCCACATACTTAATTCTAGATTATCAGATCATTAACAAATTGTTTTGTTGTCTAATTGCGTCCCTCTTTTATGAGACATGTTAATTTGAATGTGAGTGTCGTGGCGACCTCTAGTGGATACACTGTGACAATACGTTTATTTACCGAATAACAATCCGTTTGGCTCTCGTCTGTAATCTACCATGTCGAGAAAATGCACGTAACAATGTCGTCTAAAATGATCTTATGAAAATTAATTATAGCCTACGTTTTTTCAACAGACGTTTTACTCGTCTATTAAACCAAAATTAGGTGGCGTTTTCAGAATAGTCAATGATCAGCGTGGGTCCTAGGCTATTGTACAGTAGATTTATCAATGTTTCAGATATAAACTATCAATACTCTTACTTCATAATGTTTGTCCCGCTCGAAACTCCCTTAAACTTCGCGCAGTAGTTTAGTTTTTGCGAAGAGAAAGTATGCCGTGCTGTTTTTTTGCGTATCGTACGTTTTATGTGTGTCGCAGCTATTAAAGGTTTCACTGCTGGAGTGAGTGGGCGTTTAGGGAATAAAGCGGTGGGCTGAGGACTTTCAGCCCTGTGCGCTATAAGACGCACGATCACGATCGTCCTGGTCACCTGCAAGTTTCTTTATACGGTTTCTTGTCAGGTTTAGCCGCGATGGCCACCGTGTTCAGATACACAGTGTGTCCCTTTATGCAAGGTAAGTGTTTGAACGGTTTCCGTGAGATTTTCGGGGATTTTTTCTGAACCTGCCAGTGTACCAGATTTGGCGTTTTTCGTCTTTTCAGTGTTTTTGACTGTCCAGCTAATTGTCACATGCAGAGAAGGTTGTGATTCACATGGTAAATCAAAGCGCGATATAAGGTGCAGGCTGTGAGGAGTGAGGAGCCTTTACACTTTCCTCTGCGGCTCGAGCCCGGAGCACGTGCCTCCTCTGTGCCTGTGTTGTTTTCCTTGCTATAGAGTCCTTACGCATGCTCGGAGTTCTGGTGTGCCCTGTCCACAACTGTGTTGTTCCTTTAAATGCCTTTAATGATGCACATTAGTGTCTCTTAGAGCACTGACTGCAGTTCCTTTCCTTCTCAGTAATGACCCTGTTTGTCACATTCTGTACATGTGTATAGTACACAGCTACAGAGTAGTGCAACTCTTTGTGTGAAATCTTAATGTAGGATGATATTATGGATGTCTCTTCCTCCGACAGGTCTGGAGCAGTCGGAGTTGGTAGAGGGGTTCCCTCGTGTGCACAGCGTCATGGCAGAACCAGACTACATGGACGGAGACTGTGATGAGCTCATTAAGCCCAAGAAACTCATCAATCCAGTAAAAACGTCCAGAAACCATCAAGATCTACATCGAGAGCTCCTGATGAATCAGAAGAGGTGAAGCTCCAGACATGCCCAGCCTCTCCACCTCCTCTCCTCCTCTCTTCCACTCCTCCTCTCCTCCTCCTTAAGCTTGTCTTTTTTCCCCATCTACCCAGAATTCTAGCTTTAGCTTCTTTTACACAGTCTGGTGTGTAATCAGTGTTGTGACATGTGCATCATTTCATGTGCATTGTCTTAATTTTTGCCAAATCCCCTGTTGTTTATTCTCATGGCTTCCTCATAGCTGTCCTACCATTCCCCCAGCCAGTGTGTTGCCTTAGTGTGTTGCAGGCTGGGATTGATGGCAGTTGTGCCATTTATAGCAGGGCGGGGTTGGTTAATATAGTAAAGGTCAGTGTTTGTTATCGACTGAGTTTATATAGCCACATGTTATTCATATTGACTCCGCCAACACTGAACATTCATTGTTTACATTAGAATCATGAATGATCTCCACAGCAGTACTGGGCAGTGACGCACATTAACTTTCCAGCTTCAGGTAGATCAGCGTTGTCTGTAAAATCAACTTCACGGAGAAGAAACCTGAAGTGAACTGAATATTCTGGAGATGTTTAAAACTGACTTCTGAGAAAAGGCAGCACCGGTCTTCCAGAACCCTCTCCTGATTCAGGATTATACTGCATCGTACCAGCAGCACTGGGAGCACCATGGCTCAGGCCTGCTAGCTATTTGACCTTTTAACCCCACTTTTGTCAGCTGGTTTCAAATCCTCTTCATTCAGTTCTCTCAGCTAGTCAAAACATAATGCTGGAGGTACAATTG
The DNA here is from genome assembly GCF_052324685.1 of Brachyhypopomus gauderio. Classification (NCBI taxonomy): domain Eukaryota; kingdom Metazoa; phylum Chordata; class Actinopteri; order Gymnotiformes; family Hypopomidae; genus Brachyhypopomus; species Brachyhypopomus gauderio. The sequence goes on from NC_135212.1 coordinate 24,850,100, forward strand.
AGGACTAGAGTCCATTTTGTAAACTGGTTTTATTACATTGGTGAACCTCTTTTATTGAGAAAATAAGCCAAAAGAATTATTTGAAAGCATGTTGCATCTCCTGCGTAATGAAAAGAGCAATAACAGAACATTGTCAGATTCCACTACATCTCCAGGTACGTTTATTGCTTACGTTGGACCGACAGTAGAGAAGCAGTAGGCAGTAAGAGGAAAGTGTGCATCAATCAGATGTGTGTGTGTGTGTGTGTGTGTGTGTTTCCCCTGTTCAGTGTTCCAGGGCCGTCTTTGTCTTTGTGATCCACCACACCTCCTCTTCAAAGAGCCCATGCACAACCTAATGAGAATGGAAAAGATTTTACTGGCTCTTTACCATGTGCATCGATGCCAGACCCCGCCCACGACTCTGTGCTGGCGGGTTCCTACTGTAGGTGTTGCTAAGGTACAACTACAGGAATAGCTGAGGTACCTGTAGGCCTCACAGCTGGATGATGTTTGTGCTTGAGTTTCGGTTGGATAAGGAAATGCTTAGTGTGGAGTCAGTATGGCACTTGTAGGGATGAATAGAGATGGAGTTACATTAGCAGCATTACATACCCCAAGGTTCCCTGCTTGTCTCATTCTCCTGTCTGTCTCTCTGTCCTGTCTCCTTCTATGGGTAGGTCAGGCCTTTATTTGGAGCTGTGTTTTGTAGACTTGGGAAGTATCAAAGAAATTTGATAGTATTGTCAAAGAAATAATTTTCAGTACAGGTTTGTGTATTTTCTTTTTGGTGGAACATGAAAACTTGTAATAAATACATTTCATTTTATAACAGGGAATTTAACCAACAGAAGAAATATTTAGAGGTAGAAAAAAAAGTGTTAATTCCTGTTTACAATAACACTTCTGTTAGGAGATTGGTTAACTATGTTTACCATATAACCTATGGGGTGATGACACTGTGTGTGATGTGACAACAAGGAACTGGAGTGGTAGTGTTGAAAGAAATGAATGGTGACCTTTTTTCCTCTTCATGACCTCCATGTGGGTCCCGCTCTCCGGAGCGTAAACCTTTTGATTCATCATCTCACCTGAGCACAGTGGGACAGGTGGTGTGCACGCAGGGCACACACTGCGGTGGGGGAGGTGTTGTGTGAGGGTTGGGGTCAGACCATGTGTGGAGGGACATGTGTTAGTGACTAGAGGGTCACTCAGTCGGGGCGAGTTGCACATGTTTAATAAAGTGCGTGCTGTCTGCTTGCCTGTGGTCGTTGCTGTGTATCGTAGTCCCTCTCCCAGACGCGCGTGTGTGTGTGCTCGGAGGAGAACGGTGGGCGTGTGAGTCTCCAGGTCTGTGTGTATAACCAGTGACTGCATGAGCTGGAAGCTGCGTAGGCTGTTTGACTCATGAAGCTGCTCCGCTGTTTTCTAATGGATGATGCGTTTCTGTGATAAAGTAATTCATACCGTGATGAGTCTTATCTAATCCCAGTGTAGTTATGTCTGACAGCTTTGGATCTTTGAATGGTCCAGTTCTCTAGCAGACGGGGAGGTGTGACAGGAAAATGATATTTTGTTGGTTGTTTATTTCTCTCCTCATATTTGGGGTTATTGTACATGATCCTACAGTTTACATACTGTAAATATCAGTACATTATCTATTGTATCTTACTTTTTGAGTCCAGGGTGGATAAGCGTGTTTGGCCCAAACGTGGTCCCTGATCTAGCCCTCTGATGCCCGGTTAGGGGGCAGAATGTGGATGTTTTAGCCAGAGTGTTTGAATTCTGCCCTGTTTCTCCACCTCCTCCGTACTCCCAGAACTCAGAAGCCAGAACTCCATTGTTGCTTCCTTAGATCAGATCAGTGAATTTTCAGTAGTTCTTCAGTAGTTTGCACCTTCCTCTTTAAATGTATGATAGTTTCCGGTTCTTCTGTTGACACAAATTGCCATTTGCAAAACTATTTCCAAACGGGTTTCTGGCTGTTCCTTCTTGCACCTGCTGGTCAGGTTGAGTGGGTCATGCCTCAGTTCAGCTGGTCAGGTTGAGTGGGTCATGCCTCAGTTCAGCTGGTCAGGTTGAGTGGGTCATGCCTCAGTTCAGCTGGTCAGGTTGAGGGGGTCATGCCTCAGTTCAGCTGGTCAGGTTGAGGGGGTCATGCCTCCTAACACAGTCCTTCATCTTCACAGCAGAATGACGTACAGGATGTTACCAGCGCTGCTGTAGGGAGGATGCAGGCCAGCAGAACAGAGTGAATGGAGGTACAGGGGCATGAGGCAGGGAACCGCGCGATGAAGGACAGATTACTAATACAGCAGCCTGCTGTGTATGAGAGGAAGGCTGAATTTGCAGGTCTATGAAACAGATCGTTAAGCTGTTTGCTCACCAAACGGCGCCGTAAACTTTGAACACGACTGCTTCTTCATTGGTGTGCAGATTGTACTCTTTCCTTCCCCAACATACAGGGAGGGAAAAAACCTTATAAAGAAAGAAAGCCTTTATAAAAGGGTCATTCTCAGCATTGCATGAGTCTGTTCCCTGATCTAAATCGCATGATATTGCTGGGACAGGGTTACCATGGTGATGCACAGAGGATTGCATCTGTGTTTATGACTTGACGGAAGTCTCTCATTCATTCTGTCACACACACATTACCCAGTATAGGATTGTTTCCATGACTCTTTGAACAGCAGTGAATTTTATTGCGTTGTGTAGCGCAGCGTGCTCCAAGGATGTTTCACAGCTGACGTCTTTTTTATGTCTTGTTTCTGGCCCATAGAGGACTGTCTCCGCAGAACAAACCGGAGCTCCAGAAAGTGATGGAGAAGAGGAAGAGGGAGCAGGTGCTGAAGGCTCAGAAGGAAGAGCAGGAAGCCCACAAGAAGCGATCAGACCTGGAGATTGAGCTCCTAAAGCGGCAGCAAAAACTCGAACAGGTACGGACAAACACGCACGCATGGAATATAGTGTGAAACGCAGCAAACATGTGGACTGACTGTATTTTTCTTTGTCTTTTAGCTGGAGCTTGAGCAGCATAAGATTGAAGAGGAGCAGGAAAACACCCCTGAATTTATTAAAATGAAAAGCAATCTAAGAAGAACCGCACTGGAAGTGGATGAGCAGGAGCGTACCACCTAGACACCTTGTGGGGGCTTTTGAAGGCGTTCATGGCACATGACTACATGGCACCTGGTCTGCAGTTTGTAGACATCGTCTGGTGTTCCTACTCCCTGCGCTCCTGTGAAACAAGTGACTATGAATGGTTCCTATTGCTTGCTTACATGACCAGTATTCATTTCAACCTTTTCCCTGAACATCGACAACCAATGAAGGGATTTGCACTCACAGACACGAAGGCCCAGCGTCTACGTTGCTGGATGGCTTTAGTGAACTTGCATGGCAGGACAGAGCTTACAGAGAACCTCCACCGAGCCTACATAGGGCCTACACAGAGTCTTTCCATGTGTTTGTCTTTGGTTTTTTTTTTTTTGGGGGGGGGGGGGGGGGGTGTTGGAATAACCACTTTTTTTTCATTCCTTTGAGAAATGGGACACTGGATGGACTCTTGTAAGCCAGAATAATGAGTTTTTATTTTGCCTTGGGACAGAGAGGAGATCTCATGAGGTCTCCGTGTTTTCCTTTTGGTTGATGATAAAAGAAGAAAAAATCATAATGAATCAAAGTTTGGGTGTATAATATACAGAACTTGCTTTTGGTTTGGTTTATTTGTGTCCTGCCTTTGACCTACATCTCTTTTAAGCAATAATAGATCTAGTTTGGTGTGTTTATGAATATTTTTGTGTGTATTGTTATTGTTTTTTATGGATAAGATCCTAATAAAAACGTTTTAGTTACATGTGTTCTAGAATGCAACAGGAAGGCACTCTGTTCTCGTACCAGAATAGTAGTTGTTCAGAGCAATCAGGAAGCTGTAGAAAACCACGCCTGTTTGTTAGTTCAGTGTTTGGTTTTATGTATACTAACCACTCATATTCCCTTTAAATTGGAAACCCTCTTTTAATAAATATTATTTTGTCATGTTGAAATTTGTTTGTCATCACTCAGTGGTCAAAATGTTCCTTTAGGGGGCAGTGTTTTATCATTTGTTGATTTCCTGTGAAAATAAAGACCAAAGGCACAAGTTTATGTACCAGATTTGATACACAAGATGATTTAAGGTACTTTACAAATAAGGTTTGAGGCTATGGATTTTAATGAAATACCTAACCAAAATCACAATAAGTAAACAATACAGATAAGCCTGGAATATTGTAAACTTTTATTATTTATGTAAACACTGAAACCATTTTTGTGTCCATGAATTGCCATATTGACAAGTCACATAAGAGTTCCAAAATTACAGTTACTATTCTAAACAAATATTTAAAGCAGGATTTGTGTTGCAAAAAAAAAAAGTCTGTAGCTATTCTGTTGTACAACTTGGTTGTGTCTCTGATTCATGTTAATGTGAAACTGCATGATTTGTAGGTACCTCATTGAGGAGGTCAAAGCTGAACATACATGTTTATATGTTTTACTTTTATATCTAAAGATAACCTATACCTAAGATCTCAACACTATTTCAGTATATATGTCAAGCTCTATATTCTTATGAACATAGAGAATGAAGATGTCTTCATGTGAAAACAATAACAGAAGAAACTTGGACACTTTTACAGAATATTTAATTCAGCTTTGTCAGCTGAAAGCAGACTTGAATGAAAGCATTGCGTGTGTTTTAATCCTGTTGCTCTGTAAATTAGATCATACCCAGGCCTGCAACTAGGATGTGTAGTTGTGTTAAGAAATTTCCTTCAGCATAATATACTGAAGACACATAGAAAGAAAAACTGAAAAGCACTTCAGTTTCTTCACTGGGTGAACCGGATGAATTACATTATCATAAGGTACGTTTCCTGAAGGCAAGTTACACTTAAGCAATGTGTCTCAAATGAAGATGATACAGTCTTTGGTTTCAGATTAAATGAGCTTCATGCCCTGTATTTTAAGCAGAGGTGGACATTCCAGATTCAAAAAGTAAAAGTACTCATCAAGATTTTGATCAGGCTTGCTGGATTGTGTTGATTCCACTAATTTTACCTGCTAGAAAATCTAGCAAGCTTGAGTAAAATCCTGAGAAGTTTTACTTTCTGAACCTGGAATGTCCACCTCTGATTTTAAACTTCTTGTTAATGCACTTTAAAGGTATACTTCCATGTTTTTAATATCAATTTCATTATATCAGATCCATTATTATTATTTAACAACAACAATAATGGTCATTATTATTAGTATAAAAAAAGTGACCCACATCATGTGGCTACTGTGTCACTGCTTAGTGACCCTGTGGAATGAAGTGTACTTCATTCATCGTTGGCCTAAATGTGTTTATTTGTGAATCGCCTGAGAGAAAATAATAAGAGCGCCAATCAAATTTTGTCATGTGTTATTGGGAATTTGAATGTTGAGCATTTCAAATAGTATAAACTTATAGAAAACAATACGATAAACTGCTTATCACATGAGAAAACGAAAGTGTATATATATGTTTTTTTATTTTTATTTTACTCTGGCATTAATTATGGCCGACTAGCGCTGGCTCGCCTGCAAATAAGACATGGCTGCGCAGATGGCGGTAAATTCAGGTACAAAACCATTCTGTAATTTTAAAACATGTTACAGCATTTTGCGTATTTTTAACAGCCTTATTTTAATCTCAAAGTGTTGCTTAGTGTATTTCACGAGGTACAGATATGAAGCGATATTTACATGAACATAAATGCTGCTCAGTTTTAGCCTCGCTGTAGTACCCAACGTTAGCTGCCTCCTCCAGCTTGTGGTAGCTGCGCGTTAGCATTAGCGTTAGCATTAGCATCACCTAGCTTAGCTTCTCGGCTAGCGGTATTGACAAAGTTTTTGTTTACTATATTTTTGTAGATGTTTGGTCACTGTCTATAGGCGATACAGCCCACTGGCATCTGATGTGTTACGCGTGATTGTAGTGGACCAGGCCCCATAAAAGACTCGCTAGCTGGGCTACAAGGCGACAGCTAATTCCATGTCTGCTAGCTTACACTCCTGCCGGCTAGCAAGACAAGTTGTGCCAAAGTTGTGCCTTCTGTATCCAAGTAAAATAAGAGAAAACATTTTCCTCCAAAAACAACTACTTTGAACGGTTGAAATTATTGGAACTGTTCGAATATTTTGTACACATGGACTTTTAAATAAATTATAGTTAATGGGGTGATATAAATAATCTAGGTTAGTCTCTCAAATTCTCTCTAAGCAGAGAATTTCTAGAGAGTAAAATTGCTACTCGTTATCATACTTTACAAACAGTGTTACAAATGATTTGCCTCTATAATATTCAATACAGAATGGCAAACAGTTTCGTTGGTAAAAATGTAGAACATTTGAACAGTGAAATATTGTTTGGGGACCTGTTGCCATTTATATGAAACTAATTTAATTCCTGCCTTGCTCTGTGCTGTTTTCTGTTGGGATGGGCTTTGTTAAATGAGACCTTTCATAAACATGTTGATGGTTAATAATCTACCATGTCTTCATAGTGGCCGGATTATGCATATTAACATGTTTTATACAGTTGCCTGTACAGACTTTGTACTAGGTTACTGTTTTGAACAGTTTTTTACAAATAATCGTAAACGCTAAAACGATCATTGCTTTTTCTTCCTGAAGATGTTGCCTGCCAGTTTACACAAACAACCCACTGCAGTGCTTCTAATATGCATAAATTACATTTGCGATAGCAGGTCCAGCATCACCAGCAAGGAGCTGCCATTGTAAATGTAGCCTAATTTATACGTATTGACAGCACGGCAGCAGGTCACTTGTAATTCTCTCACACACAGAGCACATAAAAAAACAAGAACTAAATTAAGGAAAAGTGAAATTGATGTACCATGTATTTCTATATATATAAATGATTTTCTATCTTATAGTGGGGGGGGGGGGTGGTTGAAAAGTTCATTAAACAGTGTAACAATAGACGGCAGCGTTTCTGTGTTACTGGTGGCAATGATAGAGCAGGTAGAGTCTGGGATTTCCCCCAGAGAGCATGTGAACTATATTAATGAATATATTCTTTATTTATTTGAAGGAGCCAGTCTGTGGGGTCCCCTAAAGGAGCTGTGGGAGACCGTGGAGGGGGCGATATGGAGGAGACAGCCGGAGAGTGTGCATCTTTTGGATTTGCAGTTGAAAAAACACAAGCCTTATTTTCTGTCTCTGTTCAAAAACCCAGTAAGTACAACACTGAAGATCCCTGGCTGTTTTAGGCTGGTGAATTTTGTGCTAAGCTTTGAGTAGTCCGTGCAAAGCTGCTCTCTGCTTCATCGTGGATGTTTAACGACTATATTTTGTGTCTATATTTTGTGTATAAATGGAATATATTTAACCCTTTAAAAGTAATGTCTGTTGAACTTTATGTGGAAGCTTGTTGGTATAGTGAATGTCTTATCTGTGTCATTTTAGAGAAGTGTGTAATGCGCTAGTTTTGGCATTTGAACTTATGAGTCTTTGTTTGCTGAAAACAGCCCAAGAGTACAGAGCAGAGGGAGAAGGTGCGCAAGGCCAGCACCGAGGGCATTTCTATCCAGGGCCAGCAGGGGGCGCGTCTCCTCCCTGAACAGCTACTCACGGAGGCCTTCATCCTCAGTGACCTTTTTGACCTTGGAGAGCTTGCGGCACTGGAACTGCTGCTTGCAGGTACCGCGGCACACTGGACGGTTCTGTTTGGTGCTGGATGTGTGCAGCAGTAGTAAATAAGTTAGACATGTGTGGCCTGTATCGTGCATCACTGATTCGTGTGTGTGTGTGTGTGTGTGTGTGTGTGTGTGTGTGTGTGTGTGTGTGTGTGGTTGAAGGAGAGCACCAGCAGCCTCACTTCCCTGGGCTGACCAGAGGCCTGGTGGCGATTTTGCTTTACTGGGATGGCAAACGCTGTGTTGCTAATTCCCTGCGCTCTCTCATCCAGTCCCGGCATGGCAAGACCTTCACGCTTGATCTTGGGTATGGAGCCTTTAAAAAAAAAAAACCCTATGGTAGCTGCCTGTCTGTGGTTTCGTGTGTTTCATGCCTCATTTGTGAACGTGTGAGGAGGTTTTAGAGACGTGTGCTGTACCCTGTGGTTAATGGGGTACTGCGCTCTTCCCCATTATTCCCTGCAGTGCGGATCTGGTTAATCTCACCACCCACTTCACAGACGAGCTGATGGCTCACGGTTTGACAAAGCAAATTTTGAGCCTTGTGTCAGACATCAGCGTCACGCGAGAGTTTGAGAGACTGCAGAAGGAGCGTGGTCTCGGAAATGAGAAACACAGGAAAGAGGTGAGGGTTAGGCACTCTTGTATTGTCAGATGTAAATCTGACCTTTGGGGTTTTCATTGGCTGTAGACCATAATCATCAACATTAGCAGAAATAAAAGCTTGGAATAGATCTTGGAATGAATCTATATACGAGTTTCACTTTTTGAATTGAACATAAATTAACTTGTCTGATCTAATTTATTTATCCTCTGCAGGTGTCTGATCTCATCAAAGAGTGCCGACAATCATTAGCTGAATGTCTGTTTTCATGGACGTGCCAGTCGCCACTTAACAAAGATGATACGCTTGCCCTGATTGGCCATCTGGAGACAGTAACAGCAGAAGCTGATGGCTCATTGGATAGCGTAAACCTTGCCTTGGTCATGGCATTGCTGTATTGCTTGGATATCAGTTTTCTGGAGCAGGGGACAGAGGACAGGGAAGGTATATGTTCATTATACTGAAACTGCTTTGAAATGAGGGATGTCTGCATTGCCCTTGATCTAGACGGACTCCTTGGTCTTTATATTCGTTGGAAGTGGATTATGCATGACTGCTGTCCTGTCAGTGAAGTCTGCTATAAGTGTGATATGTAATGACGGGTTTCTGAGCTCTTTGTGTGTGTGTGTGTGTCCAGACCTGCTCCAGGCGCTGCCCCTGCTCACAGAGAAGCAGTACGTGTCGGCGGTGCACTCGCGCCTGGTGGACGGTAACGTGTGGAAGCTTCCGGGCCTGCAGGCCGTGGTGCGGCTGGCCTGGGCTCTCTCGCTTCGGGCCCTCTCCCAGCTGCCACAGGGCGCAGGTACTGACCACTCACGCCACACAGTACCCTACAGGGTGCAGGTACTGACCACTCACACCACACAGTACCCTACAGGGCGCAGGTACTAATCACTCACGCCACACAGTACCCTACAGGGTGCAGGTACTAATCACTCACGCCACACAGTACCCTACAGGGTGCAGGTACTAATCACTCATGCCACACAGTACCCTACAGGGTGCAGGTACTGACCACTCACGCCACACAGTACCCTACAGGGTGCAGGTACTAATCACTCACGCCACACAGTACCCTACAGGGCGCAGGTACTAATCACTCACGCCACACTGTACCTTACAGGGCGCAGGTACTGACCACTCGCACCACACAGGGTGCAGGTACTGACCACTCACGCCACACTGTACCTTACAAGGTGCAGGTACTGACCACTCGCACCACACAGTACCCTACAGGGTGCAGGTACTAATCACTCATGCCACACAGTACCCTACAGGGCGCAGGTACTGACCACTCGCACCACACAGTACCCTACAGGGTGCAGGTACTAATCACTCATGCCATACAGTACCTTACAGGGCGCAGGTACTGACCACTCGCACCACACAGTACCCTACAGGGTGCAGGTACTGACCACGCACACTTCACAACAGCGGGCGGTGTTTATAATACTCAAGCTTGTGGGAGTCTGCGCTGTGTGGATATTGGTGTCTTGTGATGACTCTGTGCTGTTTCACTTGATTGTTCACATGTGTCTTCCTCAGCTCTGGTAGAGTTCACGGAGGCAGATGAGGCACTGGCTGACCAGGCCCTTCTGGGAGGGGTCTTCCTCTTCCTGACAGAGGGCATTCTGGGAAGTGAAGGCTTCCGCCAGGAGGAGTTCTATACTCGCCGCCTTCATGCCCTGATCACGGACTTCCTGGCTCTCATGCCCATGAAGGTGAGACCCTCTCGTGGAGGAGGCCCATGCCGTGTGTGTGTGTGTCAGGTGTAACGTCGTGTGTGTGTGTGTGTGTGTCCAGATGAAGCAGCTGCGTAACCGTGCAGACGAGGACGCTCGCCTGATCCACATGGCCCTGCAGATGGGTAGTGAGCCCCCACCCTCCCTGCGCAAGGACCTGGAGCACCTCATGATTCTGGTGGGGCTCTTCTTCCTGCCCCCGACCCCCTGTGTGAGGAAGCCGTGCTGCTCGGTTTGGGCTGATGTGTGTGTGTGTGTGTGTGTGTGTGTGCGCGCGCCTGGCAGATTGGGGAGTTCTACTGGAAAGACCCGTTTGGGCTGGAGCTCGCCCTCGACTTCTGGTGTCCATCGGAGTCTCTGCAGCACACGTCTCTGACTGGCTCCTTCCTGGGGGTGGCCCTGCAGAGGCCCCCTCACAAACAGGTGAGTGTGTGTGTGTGTGTGTGAGAGTGTGTAATGCTGAAATGTGTAACGTGTTTGTGGGTTTTACCTGTAGGACCTCACTACACAACATAACCGTGTGTGTGTGTGTGTCCAGGTGGTCCTCTCCAAGTTTGTGCGTCAGATGGGGGAGCTGTTGCCCGCGCCGCTCTACATCCCCTACCTGCGCATGCTGAAGGGCCTGGCCTGCAGCCCCCAGTCCTCACACTACTGCTTCAGTCTGCTCAAGAGCAACGGAGCTCCCCACGGTAACCACCAGGGCGGTGCCGGTGCCTTCACACCCCGGGGCACCACAGCTGCCACCGCACTAGACGTCTAGACCTGTTGGCGTCAACCCATCTTTTGATTGTATTTGCTTGGCAGTTGGTTCTGGTCCACATGTAATGACGACACTGGGCGTCTGCCGTCACTCTCCACATGGCCCAGTTACACCACACCTGCCATCCTGGACATTTTTGTAGCCGCTTTCCTCTGGTTACGAGAATCAAGCTCACGGTGGAGCTCCCAACGTTTCATTTAGGTTTAGAGTCACCACGTCGTGTAGCACTGCAACACTTCATCAGACGTGTGTGTGTGTGTGTGTGCGTGTGTGTGTGTGTGTGTGTGTGTGTGTTTCAGGAGAGAACTTGCAGGGCGGGGTATCCGGGAGCCCCGTGTCGTGGGAGCACTTGTTCCACTCCCTCATGCTGTACCACGAGAGCCTGAGGAAGGATGTTCCCAGCGCAGACTCCGCCCAGTACCGCCACCCACCAATCAGGGGCATCACCCCCAGAGAGATGGATGGCCTGACTGCCTTCCTACAGCTGCTCACCACTATCACTACCTGGGTAACACACACACACATACACACACACACATTCATAAACCCCATAGAAACGTCAGTGTCATCGATGTGCATGGGGATCACTAGCTCATCTGGTCTCATCCCACATTGGAGCTGCTGTAGCACAAATTGCTGACAAGCTTCATACTGGCGGCGATATAAAGGTCTAAGAACACACTGCACTGCAGCTTGTCTTGGGGGGGGGGGGGGGGGGGGGGTCTGGGTAGCTGCAGTCTGGTCAGAGTGCTCACAGTCACGCCTGTCCATTGCCACAGTGCCCTTATGTGGGCGTGTGAGCATCAGAACTAGACCAATGGGTCAGAGGTGGTCTGGTTTGATGGATCACGTACAAGTGTGAGTAACCTGGGAAGAGATGGCACCAGGATGCATTATGGGAAAAACACGAGTGGGTGGAGACTCTGCTCTGGGCTGCTGAGGAACCTTGGATCTGGCCTTCATGTGGATATTACTTCAACACATCCCACCTATGTAAACATTGCTGCAGGCCAGGTACACCTCTTCATGGTGATGGATCAAGAATGTCTGAGGAACACAATAAAGAGTTCAGGCTGTTGACTTGGTCTTCGATGATGGAATATCTGTGGGATGTGCTGGAAAAACATGTGTGATCCATGGACGCCCCACCTCACATCTCACAAGACGTAAGAGTTAGAGGACCCTGGTGCCAAACACCACAGACTCCTACACTGGTGGGCTTCCATGTTTCACTGAGCTGTTTTGGTAACATCAGGAGAGCCTACACAATATTAGGCAGGTGCTTTGGTGTGTGTATGAATATTTCATTGTGTGCGTGTGGAACATATGCACACACACGCAAAAATACACGTTCCTGCACACACACACACACACACCTTTTGTTTATTTTTAGCTTTGTTCAGTAGTGAATGCACTCAAGGCATAACAATTGATTTTGCAGTCAATGGACACTTGTGTAAGTTTTGTTCATGCTTGTGACCGTGCGTGCGTGTGTGTGTGTGTGTGTGTGTGTGTGTGTGTGTGTGTTAGAGTGAGACGGCACGCCTGGCGCTGTGTGAGCATCCCCAGTGGACTCCTGTGGTGGTGATGCTGGGCCTGCTACAGTGCAGTGTTCCCCCGGTGCTGAAGGCCCACCTGCTGCACGCCCTCGCTGCCTTCGCCAAGTCCCCCGAGATCGCCGCCTCCCTCTGGCAGTCCCTGGAGTACGCACAGGTGGGGGCTCACGCAGGGTGGGGGCTCACGCAGGGTGGGGGCTCACGTGGACAGGGGGCTCATGTAGCTTGAGACTTCACAGAGGTGCAGTAAGGTGATCGTATTGGAACATGTGCTGATGGTCAGTTGCATGTGAGTGATTGTGCTTTCAAATGTCTTCGTCCTCGTAGGTCCTCCAGACAGTGAAAGCTCCAGGACAGAGACAGGCAGGAGGCATAGAGGTGAGATACCCACCCCTCCTTATGTGTGTGTACATGTTCATGTGTACAGATGAATAGACATTGTTTTGACTGGGTATGTGTGCTTTGATATAAAAAAGCTCTGAACACTTAAGCTACTGATCTAAATTATTCCCAATATCACTCTGACTTCACCCTTATAAACTATTCCCTATAAACTAGAAATGTATCACTGTGGTAAAGAAAAGGGAGTGTTTAATATAGGGTGGTAATACAGCTTCATATTGTGATTGCAGTATGCACTATAGTACCATATATTATGTTGTGTTTGTACAAGAGGTTCACAGTATTGTGGTTAAAGATTGGTTCTTCTGAGCAGAATGACTCCAGCGTCGTGGCTGGTCTGAATGCTGAGGATCAGATCAGGTCATAGTTCCCTCAGGTTCCTCTGAGCTTGGGCAGGACAGTAAATCACGAGAACCCTTTAGTCCGCTTTCACTTCAGTGTCTTCCCTCTGTGGGAAAACAAATTATAAGCTCATTAGTTGCATAGAATGCTACAGTATTGGTGCACTTTGTGTGTTTATAGCTGCAGTTAATAAATGTTATTCATAAAGTCTCTGTAATGCCTTGTTCATTCTTGTATAATGAGACCCTAACAGCCCTGGAGAATATGATAATGATGAGGATGATGGGTTTTATCACAAAGCACTCACCTGCAGTATCTTGAGAATTCATTAAGTACAAGTTTAATGTAACTAATCTTTCATGTTAGTTGGCTCACTCAGAAACATTCCTCTTGGCTTGCTAATAGTGACACATGTTTACAAGTGTAAAGCTGGATTAGTGATAATTACTGTAATCGTTTCCCTTGCAGATGGAGCTGAATGAGATCGAGTCGAGCTGTGAGGAGTATCCCCTGACACGGGCGTTCTGTCAGCTGATAAGCACCCTGGTGGAGACTTCACTTCCTGTTAATCTGGGGGCCGGGCTGCGTGCGCCTGGTTTCGATCCGTACCTGGCCTTCCTGCGAGACGCCGTCTTCCTGCCCTTCCCAACAAGGGCCTACCGGCGGCCGGCCGAGAAGGTACCCGTGTCCCTGGACCACGCCAAGTTCCGCCTCTCCACCTAACCCCTAACCCCTAACGGTGGCTGGTCTCCCCACAGTGGGAGGTGGCGGAGGCCGTGTTGGAGGTGTTCCACAAGCTGCTGCGTGGGTACGAGCCCCAGCCGGCGGACTTCCTGCTGGAGACGGTGGAGCTGCAAGGCGAGCAGGTTCCGGCCCATAAGCCCCCGGGACACAGCCTGATGTACCACCTGCTGAACGACTCCCCAACGCTGTCGCTGTGCCTCAGTCTTCTGGAGGAGGGCGTCCGTCAGCTGGACACATACGCTCCCTTCCCCGGTTAGTGGGGGGCCCCTCACACGCACACTCCTCTCCGTGGTCTTACTCTGTGGTCTCGCTACGCCTCACCGACCCGTGAAAACGCTCGGGGCATAAGGCTAAAGATGTTGGCGGTGGTGGTGGTGATTTTAGTCATGTCGCGGGTGGTGCTGGTGGTGTAGGTAAGAAGCAGCTGGAGTCGGCAGTGCTGCACTGTCTGGGCCTTCTGGACCTGGCCCTGCAGAAGGAGGTGGTGTTCATGGAGCTGCTGAGGGAGAGCCCCGCCTCCCTGCTGGTGTCCCCGCTAGAGCAGCTCCTGCAGGGGGTGAGCGCACAGACCCGACGGGCCGACCACATCATCAACATCGGGAGGTGCGGTTCGCACGCACGCACGCACGTACTGTCCCATTTAAAAGTGTTTTCACAGAATTAGAACAGAATAAAGGATCAGGTGTCGACAATAAAGAAATATTCTGAAGATAAGTAATTTTGGTTTCATTTAGCACAGCATTGTTATTAAAGCTGGGCCAAAGTAAAATAATAATGATAATTTCATAATTTCATCTGTTTTCAAATCTATCATATGAAGGTTTATGCTCTTCTGGGAAGATTTCATAAACTCATAGTACAGTATTTTCTTCATATTATGCAGTTATATTACCAGGCTGTGGATTTCAAAACTCTTAATATCTTACATTAACATCTTATTTCCTTACAGTGAAGAAATACAATGCATATACAAAGCAGTTTTCAACCATTTTGGGGTTTACCAGACCATGCATGCCAACTGCCCTTTTGTCCACTGTAGGTACCTGTACCACAGCAGTTCCAACCCAGAGGCAGCATTCCTGAGCGCCAAGATCCTACGTCACATGGCCCGCTACCCCAACATCCAGTCTAGACTGGTGGGAGACTTCACCCATGACCCGGTGAGATGTCTCCTATGTGCTCTGTGGTCTTGTGTGGATGGCGCACAGACTCTAGTGTGTGTTGAGGTGGGTCGGGTGTGTGCTAAACCCCCGGGCTGTTGTGGTCCAAGCAGGCGGTGAGTGACCGCTTGCTGGCTGGCTTCGTGGAGTGTCTGGATAACGAGGAGGCCCAGGAGGAGGGAGAGAAAACAGACGGTCAGTGATGCCTCACTCATTCATCTATTCGTTCATGCAGCTTGTAAATTTGTGTGATCCAGTTCAGGCTTGCAGGGGCGGAGGCCAGAGAGAGCCCTCTTAAAGGAGAACGCTGGATCAGCCACTGTATCTCCTTAATGAATGTCCCCGTAATATTTGTTCCATACAGACTCTGACCCCGAGAAGCGTGTGGCTCGAATCCGGCACGAGACGCAGATCCACATTCTCAACCTGCTGATCACCTCCCTGGAACTGAAGGGGCCCAACCTGGCCCTCTACCTGCTGGGCTACGAGGTGAAGAAACCCGTGTCCTCCACCAACCTACAGGACCCAGGTGAGCACGTCCACTGAACCGCAGGTCCGTTCTCCATTGTTAGTGCCTGATGACTAATGAGTGGTGATCTGAGGAGAGGAGTTTGTGTTTGTGGTAGGGGTCCTGGGCTGTCCACGAAGTTGCCTGCATGCAATTCTGAGTCTGCTTCAGAGAGGGAGTGAGAGACGCACCGGCCCCATCCTCACACAGCAGGCTCCACACCTGGCTCAACTGTGCTATCAGGTACACACACACACACACACACACACATTAACATGGTGTTTCACTTGTGCTCATATGTGTATCACTAACTTTGGTGAATCTGCACCCTTTCAGGTGATCTATCAGCTGTGTGTGTGCTCCGACACCTCAGGGCCCACCATGCGCTATCTGAGGACCAGCCAGGACTTCCTCTTCTCTCACCTGAAGCACTTACCTTTCATCGTTACAGGTTGGCTCCTTCTGTCAGTCACCTGTCAGTAACCCCGCCCCTAAACACCCCCACCCTGGTCCTCACCATTCTCCTGTTAACCTTGCAGGGAATGAGATCGCTGCTCTCAGCCAGATGTCCTGGCTCATGAAGACAGCAGCCATTGAGCTCCGAGTGACCTCACTGAACCGCCAGCGATCTCACACACAGAGACTCCTCAACCTCCTCCTGGATGACCAACCTCACATGCAGCATGCAGGTAACAAGTGCGCGCACACACATACACACACACACACACACACACACACACAGACTCCTCAACCTCGTCCTGGATAACCAACCACTGCTTCTGTTTCTCTGCTGATTCCCAAGACGGGGAGATGGGTATGGAGGATGAGAGCAGGTCCGTTAGTGGCTTCCTGCACTTCGACACGGTCTCTAAAGGTTGGTGAAGACCCTCAGCCTGCAGCACCTCCAGACAGCCTCCCCGCTGTAGTTCTGGGCTTCCTCACGTAACTTTGGCCTGGTGCTGTGTTCAGTGCGCAGGAAGTTGCTGAGTGTTCTCGATGCGATAGACTTCAGCCAGGAGGTTCCCGACAGTCTGCAGCTGGACTTCTTTGAGCGCGCTCAGATCGAGCAGGTCATCTCCAACTGTGAGCATGTCAACGAGCAAGGCCACGCCGTCTGCAACATCAAGGTCTGGGACACGCCCCCTGCTCTGGGTCACGCCCTCATCCCAGACACGCCTTCTCTGGCCTTCATTCGAACGCTCACTGTCATGTTTACATTTGAGTTTGAATTCCTTTGCTGTGCTTCACAGTTGCTGCACAGGGTGTTGGTGGCTGAGGTCAACGCCCTGCAGGGAATGGCTGCGATTGGCCAGCGCCCTCTGCTCATGGAGGTCAGAACCGTGTCTCTGCTACCCGCCCGCTCAACACCCATGTCGTTTAGTGCCGGAAGCTTTTCTCCCAGCGTCTCAACTGTCTCAACTCTGTCTCTCTCTCTCTGTCTCTCTGTCTCTCTCTCTCTCTCTCTCTGTGTGTGTGTGGCAGGAGGTGAACTCCATCCTGCAGCAGGTGGTGGAGCGTAACCAGGTGCGGCGGTGCCTCAGTGCCAAGCGACACGCCCTGCAGAGCTGGCGCAGCCTGGTGGAGACCATCCTGACCGCCTGCCCCGCGGAGCTCATGCCTGCCGACCAGAGACAGCTGATCATCAGAGACCTGCTCCTCGACCTGCACGACAAGGTCCCGCTCGCACCACGCCTGCTCCGCCCACGCCTGCTCCGCCCCCTGTTTGTCTCACGCCTCGCCGCTGTCCTTCTCTTAGGTTCTGGCAGAAGACGCTGCCGTCGAGCTGATGCCCATCGTCGCCGGGGCGGTGTTCACCTTGACGGCACACCTCAGCCAGTCGGTGCTGTCAGAGCAGCAGCAAGGGGCGGGGCTAGAGGGCGGAGCTTCGTCAGGCTTCGCCTCCATCGCCAACTCTGCCCTGCACCTAATTCTGCGGAAGCTCCTGAACTTTATTCTGTGCACAGGTGTGCATGCTGCCCTAACACCTGTTGGAACATTATGGGAGGTGGTCTCAGTCCGAGCGTGTCTGGACCGGTCCGAGCGTGTCTGGACCGGTCCGAGCGTGTCTGGACCGGTCCGAGCGTGTCTGGACCGGTCTGTAGGTGACTCTGGCTGTGAATCCATTGCAGGCGGCGGGTTCCAGCG
This sequence comes from Brachyhypopomus gauderio, assembly GCF_052324685.1. Lineage (NCBI taxonomy): Eukaryota > Metazoa > Chordata > Actinopteri > Gymnotiformes > Hypopomidae > Brachyhypopomus > Brachyhypopomus gauderio. The sequence goes on from NC_135212.1 coordinate 24,867,766, forward strand.
ACTGCGAGCTCACCTGTACGGCTCTCTTCTCTACTACCTGCAAATCGCTCAGAAACCCGAAGAGCCACACACACTGCGAACAGGTGAGTCGACTCTCGGCGCTGACCGACCGCACGTGGACACGAAATGAGGGGTGCAAAATTTGACGTCGTTGGTCTCTGTGCTTGTGCTGGATTGTGCGGACCTGCAGGTGCGTGCATGTGGGAGCGTCTCACTGCTCCCGAGGATGGCTTCTCCAAGCTGCAGAGGGAGAATCTGGCCATCATCGAGAGCTACGGCACCGCCCTGATGGAGGTGGTGTGCAGGGACGCCTGTGATGGCCACGAGATAGGCAGGGTAGGCAGGCAGCTTCACCGTACACCACCACCTCAATCTGGACTTGTGCCCATCCGGAGGCCGCATGCCTCTCCCCTCTGGTCTTCGCTTGGCCATTGGATTGTTCTCAGAACTACTGTAGTTCTGTTGTACTGTTGTGTTAAAGCCTCTTTACATCCGAGCCGTGCGGGCGGTATTGTGTGCAGATGTTGGCCCTGGCCGTGCTGGACCGCGTGCTGTTGATAGACAGACAGAGCCAGTGGCTGGTGTACCTGTGTAACAGCGGCTACCTGCGCGTGCTGGTGGAGAGCGTGAGTCAGGATGACTCCGCCCTTCAGACGTTGCTCCTCCCACAACCTCCACTTCTCAAACCCTTATACATCTACGAGTCCAAGATGGTGAGTTTCAGTCTGACTTGTTCAGATGACTTGTTCAGTGCACCCAGTGGGATAATCTGTGCTATTTGTGGTATATTCTTAAAGCAGTGTGTGTGTGTGTGTGTGTGTGTGTGTGTGTGTGTGTGTGTGTGTGTGTGTGTGTGTGTGTGTGTGTGTGTGTGTGTGTGTGTGTGTGTGTGTGTGTGTGTGTGTGTGTGTGTGTGTGTGTGTGTGTGTCCAGGCGTTACTGACGCGTGTGGCTAAGTCTCCACAGGGCGCTGTAGAACTGCTCTCCTGTGGTCTGGTCTCTCAGCTGGCCGAGTGCCAGGTCTTCCACATGCTGCCAGAGAACGACTCACTCAGGTAAGGCAGGGAGTGTGTGTGTGTGTGTGTGAGATAGATAGAGGCCTAAGGTTCAGGTACCCAGAGAAATATGGTATGGATAGATTTTTATTACTGTGGTGAAAAGCAATGTGTCCCTGTAGTTTTTTAAAAGCTTAATAAAAGGTCATCGTTATCAGTGACAGGGCAACTCAGGACAATGTCTTCATCTGAAGAAATCCTAGTAAATATGCAGTCTTCACCACTGTGTTTGTGTGCGTGTGTGTTTGTGTGTTATCCTCTTCCTCCCCGGTAGAGTGCTGGGTCAGAGGGACCCGTCAGGTTTCATCCCCAGCCCCCTGGAGCGATACAGACAGATCCTCCTACCTACACTCAGGTTACTGCAGGTCATCCTGACCTCCACTACCACTCACCACCAACAGGGGGCAGCACAGGTACACTCTTCTTTCCATCACATTCGTGTATGTGGACAGTGATGTCTAGCATATGAAGCCAACAATAATTGTGTGTGTGTGTGTGTAGGTGCTTCAGTGGCTGATCGTGCATTCCGACACCATCCAGTCGATCCTGCGTAGTCATGACGTGAGCATGGGGTCGTTACAGGAACTCTCTCTCCTCACAGCCATCATCAGCAAGGCTGCCGTCCCAGGTATCCACCACACACTCACATGTGTTTCAGTTCTTTCACACCTGAGTGGTGTCAGCGCTGATTGTGGGTGTGTACGCGTGTGTGTGTGTGATGTCAGGAGTTCTAGATCTAGGGCAGATCAACAGCGCCGCCCTGCTGGAATTCCAGGGACACATTGGCAGGTTCCAGGTATTGAACAGCAGTGATTCCTTAATGTGAAGGCTGGGATTAATTTCTCAGAGGAACCCAGAGCTGTTTATAAATCCACACACACACACACTCTGTTCTCTCTCCACTCAGCGGCAGTGTCTGTCTCTGCTTGTGCGTCTGGCCGGCACCGAGCGCGCTCGATACCTCAAGCAGATAGAGGAGAGTGTGTCCCCCGGTGACGCGGCGGAGAAGAGGGAGGAGATGGAGGTCGCCTTGCAACAGGTAGAACGCCAGCCGAGCCGCCCGCCCTCTGCTGTCCATCTGACGCAGCTGCGCGTGTTCTGGAGTTCAGCGTGTCTTCTCTGGGCCCTCAGATCTGTGCCAACGTGATGGAGTACTGCCAGAGTCTCCTCCTGCAGAGTTCCAGCCAGGCCCAGTTCACCGTGTGTCTCTTCAGCCCCTCCGCCACCGAGCCCACGGGTCAGTCTGCAGACTCCTCCACCTACACCACCCCTCCCTGACCCACCGCACTGTGCTCATTTGTGTGTGTGTGTGTCCTCCGCTGCGTGCCCCAGACGTGGCGGTCCCGTCCGTGTCTCGTGTGCCCAGCCTGGGTCTGGTCCTTCTCCTGCTCAAGAACACCACCGCATCCTTCTTCCAGTACCATGACACACACACCCAGAGTATGGCCAAGCTGGAGAGACTACAGCAGCTCGCTCCCGAGGAGCTCAGAGAGGTGCAGCACACACACACACACACACACCTCTCGCCGCACACACACCACACGGCTGCAGCACCCCTGAACATCACAGCCTCTCCAAATTCATTTTACTTCTTCATCAATGGAGTAACAAACAAGTGTCTATCTTGACACTGACTTCATCTTATTACTTACCAAGGGGTGTGAAATTCTATTAGAAGCTTCCTGCCAAAGAAAAACCCTTCAGTTCATAGAGAACGTGTGGAATTGAAGGACTGCGTGAATGTGCGTGAGTTTTCATTTGTGTGTGTGTGTGTAGCTGTGCCAGGGTCTGGTGTCTGGGACCGGGGGTGTGGAGAAGATCCCATCCGTGCAGAGAAGTGTGCTGGCTAAACGCCGTCTGATCCAGCTCATCAACAACCGTGCCAAGCTGCTGGCTCTCTGCTCCTGTATCCTCACACACACACAGCCCCAGCAGTATACATACCCACCACTTAAGTTCACATTTATTTTGAACTGGATGAGAATAAATCAGGCGAGCACACTCTGCATTGGGTTTGTGTGTGCGTTTTTTTAATTTTATTTTATTTATTTATTTATTTATTTTAAAGTCATTTTCCAAGTGCAATTGTATCATCATTGTATTTTGGCTTCTGGTGGGAAAACGCTGTTTTTCTTGACATCCCATTCCTAAGACATCGTTGAAACTTGCCTGTTTGCGATCTGGCGCCACCTGGAGTATTACCTCCTCTACTGCACCCCTAGTGATCCCAAAGAATCCCTGCTGCCAGAATACAGAGGTGAGTGTGCACCTGTTGTCATGTCAGACGCCAGTGTCTACATCTCCTAGACTCCTGCTCTAGATGCCCAACCACTTTCCTCTGTGCAGATGCCCGAGGGGTTGGGCTAGGCCTGTCCAGAGTCTCCCAGCAGGAACTGGAACAGGTACACACACTAGACCCGTCCCCCTCCCATGCAGGGCTTCTGTCAGCCAGAGTATGGTTTGAGTAGGCACTGAGAGTGTGTGTGTGTGTGTGTGCGCAGTTGCAGACAGATGTGGCGAGCAGTTTCACTGAGCCGTTCCAGCGGAAGCTTCTGGAAGTGGAGGCACTGTACACCAAGGCTCACTCTCACCACACCTTCATCCAGGCCCTGACCCGCAGGATCCGCGGGCTCGTACGCCACGCCAAGAACTAGACCCACACGCTTCTATATTCTATAGGATCAGCTATACTGGAGAGGGGCCACTTCAGGAGCCAATCACGGTCTTACACAACTGGGTCTTCTATGGAGAAGACGCCTAACCCTGAATCAGACATCTGTCTAAACTTATATACCATGTTTGTAACTGCTTTGTTTACAGAATCCTGTCATGAAAATTTTCCATGTTAATATGTTTTCTTTAGGTATTATTTTCTAAGGAAGTGAATAAAATTACATTGACAAACTTGTTTTTCTGGCCTTGTTTAGTTCTGGGCCACTGAGCGTGTTGGTTACCCGCATGGAAGGTGTCACATGGTCCAGAACGAAAATACCAACCAACAAAGTTCCATTTTCCTTTAGGTACATTGGAGGAAACATACCTGAGCCACATTTTACATAACGATGAAGATAAAACTAAGAGCAGATGGCCTGTAGCCCAGGCTGGGGGTGGTCTGTCAGCCCAGTGTCATAGCCGCTTGCTGTGGGCTCACGCCCACATTAGAAGTTTGTCTTAGTACAGAATGAAACTGACACAACATGTACATCAAAACCACAGAAAACACTGGCTCCTGTACTTTTACAAGGTACTTTATAGACGAGACTAAAGTGCAGTTCTGATTTGGAAAAGGTGGGTATAAAATCACATCTCTCTGTGTAGGTGTAGATAAGTGTATGTAGCTGTTAAACTCTGACCAGACTAGACTACATTCAGACAGCACCAATCTGCCTCACCAGGGCCAAAGGTTTCTTGAACCAATGCTATAAAGTGGGAACTGGGCCCGCAAGCACAGGACTGCATGGTTCTACACTAGTGGTGTTGTGTTTAGATGACCAAGGACACTAAACAGCAACACACACATTGTAACTGGAGATTTCATAGTCAATATATGCAAATAGTTGTAGGATATGTCTTATAATTTCATGAATGTGACTGTCATAGGCACATTATACTCTATAAAATGCTGACCTTTTCTGATATTTAAGTATCAGAATAACATGAGGCATGACACAGCGGAGAAACAGGTTACAAGATGGTGGAGATAATGACTATAGCTCTGATTGGAAGCAGAATATCAAACTTAATGTCAGATAAATGTCACATATTTGATGGAGGCAAAAATGGTATGAAATTGTTTTTGTTGTGCTACTATTCTTCAAAATCATGCACATCTTTTATAAATTACTCTTTAAATAAAATTAATTACAGTATTTCATAAAACATTTACAGGTCTCATAGGCATATTTGATTGTGCTGTTCGCACAGAAAGTCTCTTAAGACACTCATCAGTCACCAATCCCTCTTTTCACTGTTCAGCAAGTCGGACATAAACACGCAATGATAATAGACAAAAATGGAAACACATGGTGCTCATGAATAATGAACAGGTAAATGTCTACAAGGATGGACGTAGGCCTAAATGAAACATCATACATTTCTGTGTTCTTAAACCGAAAGCTATCTTGACTAGAAATTAAGCATTACAAACGTCCCATCTAGAGTAAAAACACAGGGCCTTTCAGGTGTGATTTGCCCAAGTTTGTATAGTAAGGTATCAGTCCAGCTTACATCCAACGTGATGGATTCATGTACTCGTGTGGGTAGCTCACACAATGGTTTTAGTCAGCGCAGCTGCACCGACCCAGAGAGCGGTTTCTGCAGTGACGGGCTGGGATGGAATTCCAGAGAGTGACCAGATGACATCACGACTCTGGTTGGCAGGTACGGGGACATGAAGTGGTGTGACCTGCTGCTGCAGTCTGATCTCAGATTTGTCGTCAGCGTTGGAGATGTTCCCCTCGCCATAAGAGTGAGTCATGGTATTAACTAACAGCCATGCACACAAATGGACTGACGGCCCTTATGTAGCTGCAACATAATCCAGAGTGTCAGAGACATGATCCCGTGCTCTTCCAAAAGCAGGGCTTGGATTAAAGTGAACTGGCGTGGCTGGGATCAGGTGTGGGAATGTTATGGTCGTGTGCTCATCCGTATGAGGCCCTGGCAAAGAGCTTGTGGACACCAGTGAAGGTTCAAAGCACTTGTGTGTGCGCCATCGCTTTGGATCCCAATGTTTCAGACCCACTTCACAGGGAACGCCTCATGCTTCTTGCCCCCAAAGCTTTTTAAAATCCAGCTTGCAGGTGCAGTACTCCATGCTGGCAGCAGATGGCGATCATGTTCCGCATGCAAGTGACTTGAGTAGTAGCATTTTATTATAATTCAGCACGTCCAGGCTCCTTTGCTTCAGAATGGCTGAAAGACCTTCATAGTCATATATGTGAGTTATGTTCAGGGGGCTTGACAGCTGTCCGGCCTGCTGACTGCGGTTCTTTCTCTCTCTGTTTGAGGCCTGCTGCACTCGCAACAGATTCAGCCGACGTTCTCGTCTCACATGCTCTCTGTGCTCGGCTCCTGACTGCTCTCCAGCACGGTGGCGTCGCCAGGGGGCGGGGCCTCTGGCACCTCGCCGGTCACGGCCAAGCGGACGACACGTAGCCAGCGCTGCTTCAGCTCCTCGGTCTCCGCTGCGAAACTGTGCACGGACTTCGACTGGGACAGCCGGAAAATGGCCGGAGGATCCGTGGGCCGGGCAGCGTCGTCTACCAAGTAGCCCAGCAGAGGAATGGTGCACTGGGCCTTAACGTCCTGCACAGACAGGAGCATACACGCACGCACACACACACACGCACATGAGTGCTGGCCCCACTTCACAATCCGGCTGAAACCTTGAATATACGTGCAGTATGTAAACCAACTCTGTTAGAAATCTCACAGTGACAGATGTGAACAGCCGTAAGTTCAGTTTATTAAGAGCAGTAATATAAAGACGCTGTAGAAAGTGCTTCAATTACATTACAAAGTTTTGACTGATTGAAAGAACAAAAGAAGATTAAGTTCCCTGAATGTTATGAAACCAGTCATAATTTCTCAAACCTGTGACACAACTGTTGCACATGTGACCAAATGGTTGCACATGTTACCAAGTTGTTGCATATATGTTTTCAGCACATATTACATATTACAGTATTTTGCAGCTGCTAAGACCCTAAAAGTGGTAATTATAACACAATTTTGGAAACCACTAACCCATGTGGCCTATTTACTGACCTGGTGCACTAAACCTAAAGTGCATTCTCTGCCTTACACATTTCCTAAATTCTAAAACACACTTTTTGCAAAACATTAAACACAGTTATTTACATAAGACACAACATTTAAAACTGAAAACCACATGTTTGGAAAACACTGCCACATACTACACACACCTACCAAAATCCAAACCCTGTGAGGAGCAACTATAACTATAAGATCAGAGCCACTCTGGTTGACCATGTGGTCAACCATGCGTTGGGTTTTCTGGAGGCAAAGGGTCCAACCTAATCTGTGCTGCTACACTGTAGCATCATCCAGACATTTCAAAATGAGAACAGATAAGCAGACCTGTCCTCTATACACACTACATCATGTTTTGCACTACTAGACTACCCCTTGCTGGGGGACGAAGACAGCTGTCCACCTCAAAACAGAAAGAGACCATCGTCAATATGATCAGAGCAAACAATAGCGTACGTTTCTGACAACTAAAACAGGACATCATTACTGACAACGTCACCATCAGCAACATCAATTCAGTGAGCCTATTCGCAGACCTTTACAGCAGACTATTCACTGAACACTCAAAAAAACACACAGTGGTAGTGTTTCCCATCCGTCACATCAGTGTGTAGTTGTCATATAGGAAATGCTGTTCATCTGATATTTTAATGCAATAATATGGTTTTGGCAAGAGTTGCAAGAGTTTTGTTTGCAATGTTAGCTTTTTCAAAAAATGTGTGATGTTTTGCGTGTTGTGTGTGTTTTCGCTGCTGTGTGTTAAGTTGTGACAAAAGGAGACATTCTTTCAGAAACTGGGTCTTAGCAACTGCACAAAACTGTAAGTTATGATATACGGCATGTCAGTCCAAGTCACACGTTATACCGAGTATATGTTATGGTGGTGCACATACATGAGGAATGTCATATCTGTAAATGTAAATCTTTAAGTGATATGTGAATATGCGTTATGCTGTGGCATGTGTGTGGCAGATGATGCATGTGAAAAGTGTAGGGACAAGAGCTTTGTGGGACATCAGCTGAGAGAAACCTGATGGCTACTGCATCTGTGGTTACTGTCCTGACTCATTCTAAAATGATTAACCACCCCAGTGCTAAAATGACCAGAGAAGGATGTTGAGTCATGAATGGTACAACTGTAATCTGAGAGATTGGGTCACGGTTGCTAATGTGCTAGGTCACATTATATCTTTTGGCAGACCAATCGCTACTGACCGCTACTATGAGCGCAGAGAAGGCACTGGTGCACGTGGCAGCTGCTCAAGGGCATCCACGCATGATGTTCAGGGCCCTGGTCTCTGGAGCTCTGGAGCTACATTCATATTGATGTTAGCAGCTGGTGCCTTCAATCTTAACAGTGTTGTGCATGGCCAGTGATTCTGCTGTACCTCCTGAACACTTAACTGAACACTCAACAGAAATCCAAGGAAACAGAAACACTGGATCTCCTGGGGGGGAACACACCATGATAAACTCCTCTTCTGTATCAGTATTCTGGACCATTGCGATATAGGCCAGACTAGAATTCATCACTCCTGATCCATTTGACTGGATAACTAAATGGCTTAGTAAATGGAGTGCTGTGTTCTCTATTCAAAGTTTTTATTGTGATTTGACATCCTGTTATATCCAACATGTTTTCACTTCACAGCAGAGTGATACAAACATACACAAGCCCAAGTCCCGCCCACAAGCCCAGAGCCCACCCACAAGCCCATAACTCCGCCCATGAGCCCTTGACCCACCCTCGAACCCAGGTCCCGCCCACCGTCTCCTGCTGTTTATTAGGTGTTTAGTGATGAGGACACCTATGCGCGTGAGGTATGTTATGATGTATGGGACAGATGTGATCCACTCACCTGTGGAGCTCCGTACAGGTAGAGCACTAAAGCCTCCTTCTGGGGAATGACACACCAGACCTTCTGCCAGGGCTTGTTCTTCTCACAGTACTGCAGGAAGCCACACATTATGCTACTACCTGAGAACTGTGCTGCTTCAATCTGTCCGGGTGAGAGAGGGAGAGCAAGTGGGGCAAGAGAAGAGAGTGAGAGAGTGTGAGAGAGTGAGAGAGGGAGAGAGTGAGAGAGAGTTGGATAAAATGAACATCACTGTGAACCTGGAAGAAATGTAAGGCACCTTCACTGACACAGTTCCGCCCAAGATAACACACAAGGTCACAAAAGCTGAAAGGAGGGGCTCAAAGGTGAGTAAGTTCAGACCTAAATCACATCCATTAACACTTTAAAGGTGAGAGCAATGCTGTTTGTCTTTAGTCTCTAATCTGTACCAACTCAGGAATGGGTCTGATAATCCCACCCTTGTCCCATCTAGAATGGGTCTGATAATCCCACCCCTGTCCCATCTAGAATGGGTCTGATAATCCCACCCTTGTCCCATCTAGAATGGGTCTGATAATCCCACCCCTGTCCCATCTAGAATGCCAGTGTGACAGAGCTCTGCGCCAGGCTCCCAGCTGACCTGAGCTCAGCTCACACCCATGTGCGATGAAGCTTTCTGTGTGCATGCCACTTCTTAAAACGCACAATACAACACTTTTACATCTTGTGCTCTTCTTATCGAATAGTGTTTTTAGGGTGTGACTACTGGTCATCAGGTGAATCACCCCTTCATATTCCGTAATGTGTCAGGCTGCTCACGGGCAGCAGCGTGTGATCGGGCCCGGCGCTTCTTCTCACCTCCAGAATCCCTTTCTTCTTGCCTTCCTTCTCCTCGCTGTCCGCATGGCCGGTTAGGACCGAGTAGCAGTCACGACACACCTTGTTAATCTTGTTGCCATCGTATTCCAGCGCAGCCTTGTTGTCCGAGCACTTCCAGCAAACCACCTTGGGGAGGAACATTAGGAAGACCCTGATAGCACCTGCTTCATATGGCAGAGCGTTCTGCGTGGACTAGCGGGTAGGGAGAGGGTCAGTGCCCAGACGGCGGGACGGGGAGAGTGTGACTTACATAGCCGCACGCGCGGCAGTGGTGTCTCCTTCGCGTCAGGGCATTGAAAGGCTCTCTGCACTTCATGCACATGGTCACCTCATTGTCCCGAATCCAGCGGGGAGCTCGTTTCCCCAGCTCGGATATCTGAGAGTCGATCATGCTCGCATTTTAGAAACCAACCATGAAAAAGGAACTTCGAACCGAATTCTAGTATTCTAATATTGAACCTTAACTAATGTGTGAAATGACAGGTTTTCACATTAACCTTCAGGACTAGCACTACTCACCGATACTTCCTCCAGTTCCTTAGATGCTGTTTTAAACGTCTCGTTCTTTTGGAGAAAGACCTCAATTGTTTCCTGGAATGCCTACAAGGCACAGAGAACCGTTGTCAGACCAATTTGCGTGTGACGTGCGAGAAGCTGAAAGCGTCACCCAGTTCGGTCGTACTCTTACCTTTATCCAGCCCTCCTTGTCTTGCTCGGAGCTGAACACAAGCAAAGGAAATATGTTGGGGTGAGTTCAAACAAACTGCGGCGTTTTCTTGACAGCTGCAAGCATGACCCAGCAGTCTTGTGGGTTGGCGTCTGCGTTTGAATCACGACCGATGTGAGCCTCTCACCTGGCCTGCAGCTCCAGTGTGCGCTCCTTGCCGGACACCTGGAAGGTGTGTGGGTAGTCGTCGTTGAACGTCTCCGTCACCTTCAGGCCGTCGATTCCTATCCGTGTACGCAAAGTGAACTTCTGTCCAACAAGACTGAACTTGGGTACACAATACAGCAGCATGTTGTTGAACTGTGGAGAGATTTAACCAACATGACCAATGGGAAAGAATCACATACTAACAGAGACATTTAGCATAGAAACAAACATATATACTTTATAAAGTATCAGATTTCAAGACTAATATAACCTAGATAACTAAGTCAGATCAAAACCTAATTAACATAGATAGCCTAACTAACAGCCTAAATAACACAGATAACATTATATATGTGACGAGTATGATTCTTAAATGTGGCAAACAGCAGAATCGAAACCAACACTAGTCACTTGATCTCACCAGGAAGAGATATCTGTCCATGGCCGACGTGTTCCTGGCGGCCAGTTTGAGAATGTGGCCCTCTTTAATGAACTCGTTGGAGGCGTTCACAATGTCCTCCTCCTCCCCCAGCATCTCGTAGATTTCCAGCAATTTCTTCAAGTTGTCCTGGGAGGAATGACACAAATCACAATGGCGTTCATTCAGGGTCTCTTCCATCCGAACTAAACAGATGTAAACACATAAAGGTCAGTCTGTAGAGAGGCAGGAGGGAGTGAACATGTTCTGACTAAGAGAGAAGAAGCAAGGATGAAAAGTATTTGCACTTACATTTTTGCGAATTGCCGTGTTGGAATGGGTGGCTGCTGTAGCAATAATCTCCAAGGACTCTAAAAGGAAATGATTACATATGACATATAGTCACTAGCATCTTTATTTATTAATTTTTGCCAGGACGTGTTTCAAAGTGTCATAGACTCACTCTCCGCATCCCTGTGGTCCATGTGTTCCTGAGGAAGCTTCTTCAGGTAGTCTTTGAGGAGCATCTCATATCTAGGCACTCTCTGGACCGGCTCCAACATGTGGTGCTGTAGAGTGAGACTCCCACAAACTTCCTGCTTCTGAACCCAGCACACACAGAAGAAAACCATGAAGACCAGAGATCAGGAGCCCAGGTGTTCTAGGTGTTTAACCATGAACACCACACCACCAGCAGCTCCAGCAGTCCAGTGGTGAAAACCGTGAACACCAGATACTGCATACAACTGTAGTTCTTAAGTGGTTTCTAGTAAAGGGTAGTGTTTAGCTTGTGACTCAACACTTATGACACTTATATGACACTTATATTTCCAGCCATTCACTGAAATCACACTGGAATTTTAATAGTCACATCATAAGTACCTTGAAAAAAGTTTAGAATCCAGTAGTTCAGTATTAAACAAACCTGGATTTCCTGTATGATGGCTTTAAACTGAGGCGAGCGATCCGTCCAGAGTTTTAGCAGCTCCATGGCGTGATCAAAGTTCCTCACGTACTCTGCGTACATCTTCAGGAAAGGCGTGAGCTTCTGAAGGATGTCCCCGATGCGAGGTGTGGACTGCCTGTGAAAGGGATATCAACATATCAGCATATCAACTAATACACCACAAGAGGTCCAACCCCCTAGAAGCACAGCATATCCAACACCGACTGTGTTTGGCTTCATACGTTATCTTGAGACAGGTGGCCGTTCCAGTGAGCTGAAGAGAAATGCTCATTTCGTTCATAGTTGAGCGAGGCCGGATCTCTTACCATTCCCCCATGCGTTTTTCCAGGTCTGGCAGGAGGAACTGGCTGTGGAAGGCATTGATGGAGGAGATATTGGAGAAGATGTTCTTCACTACATCCACTGGGAATGTTCCTTTCCCTGCCTCCTCCATCAACTTTGCGAGGAACACCTACACAGCAGGGTTAGGAGAAGAATGTTTGTGTTTGTCAGATTGTCCAAGTCTAAAGCTGAAACTGAAACTAGCACTAAACACACAGATAAAGGTTAAAACATGTACACAAGCACTTACCTGGTCTAATAAGTTGAGTCTTGCCACATAAGCCTTCTCTGTCTGCAAAAGCTCACTGGCAATCTTATAAAGCTTCTGTTCATTGGTCTCCTAAACAGAGAAAGAAATCATCTTAGAATCCTTGTCCATAGGATAGACCCAGTGGACATATACTGTTTAATTTTCCCTGAAATATGAATAAATGTCTAATGAATCATAAAATCAAAATCCATTTAAAATGCAGTCCCTCACTGGCTGAATCCTGTGGGAACTGTACATACACCAGCTATCATCAGCTAATTATCATGAGCTCAACTAGGAGAGTTAACACAGGAAAAACCATAAAGTGTGAAGTGCAGGCACTTCCAGAGCTGGAGGAGTGGAACTACTCTGAGCTGCATTCTAGCTCTCCATCCTTCCTGGACATGGAGAACTGTTGTGAATGGTCTGGGAAGGTACGGCCATCCTAGCTGTGTGAGAAACGGGATTCAGTATCCAAAGGTCAAAGGAAGTCTGTCCACGCCCTCAACTGAACACACACCCAGTTACAGACCTTCTGTACTTTACACCAGCCCTGCCCTCAACATGTTCACACACACACACACACACACACACACACACACACTCACTCACTCACTCACTCACTCACTCACTCACTCACTCACTCACTCACTCACACACACACACAAACTCACTCACACACTCACACACTCACACACTCACACACTCACACACTCACACACTCACACACTCACACACTCACACACTCACACACAGCCATTGTGCTGGCAGAGGCTTGCGCAGGGAACTTCCTGGTGTAGAGAGACAAAGCACAATGCTGCTGTTAGTGTCAGCACTGTAAGAAGCCAAATCTCAAACCCAGGCAAAGGGCACAACTTTTAGCCTTTCTCCTACACACCAAACAGCTTGTACGTACACACTCTCTCTCTCTGACACACACACAGCTGAACCTTTAAAACTGCCTATCTAGCTTTTGGCATTTGGGTGATTTATTGTGGCATTATCATTGAAAGCGCATACACGGATGCATACATGAGGCACAGAGGAGCCAGAGCTAGCAGGAAATAAGAGGGGAAATGTCTTCTCTACACAGGAGAGACTGGTGATAGAGAGAGAGGGGGAGGAGTGAACGAGAGGAGAGAGAAAGGAAACATATTAGAGGATAGAGGAGAGAGGGTGAGGGAGAGGAGGAGAGAAAGAGAAGAGAGAGAAAGAGGAGAGAAAGGACAGAAGAGAGAAAGAGAATAGAGAGAGAGAGAGAGAGAGAGAGAGAGAGAGAGAGAGAGAGAGAGAGGCAGTGCAGGCGACTGTATTACTGAGTGAAGCTACACAGCACCCTGGTGCAATGGCCACTCCTGCCTCCATCTCATCTCAAGAATGTTTTTAAAGCAGAAGGCAGAAAGGGTCCGTCCCCCTGACCTTTATATGTACACCAATGTGATGTACACAGTACAGTCCTGCTAATTCTTTAATTATTTATTTAATTATATTTTTAGCAATGGCCAAGCACAACAGGAACTAAGTGTTCATACAGCAGCCGTACAGCTGGGCTCTAGGACGTCAGGCTCAGTCTCTACTCCAGCACAGAGATGAGCTGCAATCATGTTACATTAATAGCTCCTCCTCCTCTTGTCCTCAAAGTGACAAGACAATTTTGATGCTGAAAATGTGTGTACACATTACCAGTTAATCTATTCTGTTCTGAAATCAAACACATCATTTAGTTTCTGTGAAAATGTTAGTCGACTGCTTGCAAGACAGGCATATATGCTACAGTGCCTGTCTGACTGCACTGCTAAGATGTCCAGGTTGTGTACAGTAATCCAACCTCTCCACATCCTTCCAGTGCATGTCCATTGTTCACAAATAATACGACATGCTCCTCTAAAGGGAGAAGATGACTTGGGGTTTCTGACTGTGGCGCTAAAGTTAGCACCAGCTTGGCAGCTCTAGGGAGAGCTCAAGGCATCAACGGCACGAGGTGTCAAATAGCAGAGTTCCTCACCACAGTGCTACGACTGAAACCTACACGCAGCCCAGCAACTATAGCCAACAAATGATCTCCCCTGTCTTCCCCATCTCTCCCTCTCCCTCTCTATCACTCACTCACTCACTCACTCACTCACTCACTCACTCACTCACTATCACTTACTCACACACTAACACACTCTAAAAATATAAAAGGTTTGATTTGTGCAACCTAAAAAAGAGGAAGTCGCCACAGTGAAACTGAGAAATGCCTTGTGCATGCATGTTTCATCACACACACACACACACACACACACACACACACACACACACACACACACACACACACACACACACACACACACACACACCTTGTGTTCCATGCCCATGTCTTCCTTGCGGGTTTCATTTTCTGTGTCCTCCTGCTCTGCCGTATCGGGGCGAGAGGCAGACAGGTCTGGTTTCCCATCCACCGCCGAGTCCTCTGCGTCTCCGTTGAGCAGTGGCTGCTGGCCGTCCGGAGCAGCGTCTCTGTCCATCCGGGCTAGCACGCCGTTGGCCGAGGGCCTGCGCACATGGCTGCTGCTGTCCAGCGGCTTATCACAGGACTCGAGCGGCCTCACAACGCTCTTGTGCACAGGAGCGCCCTTGATAGGTTTGTGCTTGAGAGGAGAGCCCTCCCGCTTGCTCTCTGAGAGGCTGTCAGAGAGAGAGAGAGAGAGAGAGAGAGAGAGAGAGAGAGAGAGAGAGAGAGAGAGAGAGAGAGAGAGAGAGAGAGAGAGAGAGAGAGAGAGAGAGAGAGAAAGAGAGAGAGAAAGGATAAGGCAGTTCAGACTAGAGGTAGGTCAGTTTCTTTTAGCCAATCAGCAAAAAGCTGATTTTCTGTGAGCAGCAAACAGTTCCTCTCTGCCTGGAGAATGAGAACCAGTGAGAGCACGTGTGAAAATGTGAGTGTGTGAGAGTTAAAAATACACCGCTGTAGATGCACAAACTTCCTTTATCGCGTGGGGCAGCAGTGTAGGTTTGTGTGTGCGCGCGTGTGTGTGCGCGCGCGTGTGTGTGTGTGTGTGTGTGTGTGTGTGTGTGTGTGTGTGTGCGCGCGAGCACGTTCGGGTGCATGTGTGTTTGTGGAGGATGTGGGAGCAGGTGGGTCAGGGGAGAGCTGGAGAAAGACAGGGGAGGAGGAGGATGGGAGGAACTGTTAGAGGAAGAGAGGACAGGCACAGCTGCCCCACGTCCCAGAAGACACTCCACTGCCCTACTTCATACCAGCACACACACACACACACACACACACACATGAAAGATTCTGCCTAATGCACAGAAGCAGCACCAAGAAGGATCTCAGCAGCAGAGACATCATGAGCAGGGATACAGGTGTGAATCAGGACATGGGAAGAGGTGATCTAACCTGTAGTCTGAACCAGACATGGAATTAGGACAAGCAGTGAAGGAAACATGGAATATACACACAAACACATCCAAGACAGACAGACACACAGACACACACAGACACACACACACACACACGCACACACACACACGCGCACACACACACACAGACACACTCACGCGCACACACACACACACACAGACACACACACACACACACACACACACACACACACACACACACACACACAGACACACTCACGCGCGCACACACACACACACACACACACACACACACACACACACACACACACACACATCCTGAAGGCCCTGCAGCTGTTTCCCAGTCTGCAGCCACCTGCTGCACATGCGAGACTGACTTTTCCTGCAGGGTGGGGGTAGGAAGATCTTGGGCACAGCCGGGGCAGGAGGTGATGCATTACTGACATTTCACAGGTCTCGTTTTCTATGATGGACAGTACATGACATTTATGATCAAATGAGAAATGAGAATAAGAGTAATATCAAAGTGATATTGTCTAGTTTTTTGTTTTTATTCTCTAGCCCATTTACTTGGACCCTAGTGCAGGCTTCCTGCCTATGCTGTTTTTTCCAAATGGTTACAATACAGGCTGAGATTGTAGAGCATGTTGGCTTTTAAGCTTATTAAGATATGTCTTAATACATTTAAGATGATTAAAATATACTTTATGTGTCCTATTACAACTCAAGAGGCTACTAACACAAAGTTGGACTCCTACACAGACTGTAAGAACATCATTAGATCTGCAAGACAAACAGGATGTACGTGTGTGTGTGTGTGTGTGTGTGTGTGTGTATTTATAGATCTGAGAGCCAGTAGGTGGTAGCTGAGTCCCTCAGACATTGTTAATGTGCCATGAGTCTAAAGCTATCTTTTCACAACATATCTGTGTCATTTTAGGAAATCTTTAAGATTACATGAAAATGAAGGTAGAGTATAGCTCAGCCACATTATTAACATTGTGTAGTGCAGTTAGTCGTTGAGATATACACACTATAACCGTTTCTGGAATATTCACACACAGTCAACATGACTTACATTCTGGTCAACTGAATGTAATATTAACTCTACGTTCTGACCTTGTACCACTGCTCTAAAAGCTATTTTTAAACTAAATCTAAATACACTACCACCTACTGGATGAAAAGCACCAACTTTCAGCTACTGAAAAGAGTGTTGACACTGAAACCTAGAGACCAGGAGGATCAAAAAAAGAACTTCAGAACAGAAGGCGGCATAAGATTTCACTCCAAACCCCTACTTGAAACAACTCGTAAAAGTGAGTTCCGCACCGTTACCTGTGTTTAGGTTTCCATCATTTAAACCTTCATAACTGTGCTTCAAGTTTCAGACTCAGGCCCTCAAGCTCCTCCGCTGGTCTGAAACCTCTTCCCTTCTGAACATTCATGTTGAGAAACTTTTGCAAGTGGTAGTCACTCGACTTCTCCATCGTGATACAGACGCACAGACGCCTTTCCTCTTACCCTACTGGCCCACTGTAGAACTTTACATACGTAATTACAACATTACTTAACGTTCAGCGGCTTGAAATTTTTTTTTTAAACACGTCAGTAGAAAATCCGGTAAGTGCCGAGTGATAATAACACTGTTCTGACAAGGCACTGCTGGTCAAAGGCAGAGCAAACACCAAATGCACAGCTACAGGATATATAGCTGCAGTCACCAAACACCGTGCATGTATAATGTATGTGAATCAGAGGATATTGTAGGATTATTAGGAAAGTGTAGGATTATTAGCCTAACGGCTCATAGCGCAAGGTGCTGACGCAAACATCATAGTTGGGCTCGTCCATGATTTTGTGACTTAAGTGTCTGAAACGCAGGAGGGCGTGTACCTGTTCTCCTCAAAGTGGTTAATGAGGTCCAACACTCTGCCCTTCGTGCTTCCCCCACCTCCTCCATCCTCCATCTTGGAGCTGAAGGGTGGAGTCTTGCCCAGCGATACACACAGCTCTGTCACCGGGCTCTGGAGGTGTTCTGGTTTAGGTGGCACTATGGTTGACCACCCCATCAAACACAGACATGCGCATCAGTACATAAAAAAAAAAAAACAAACAAAAAAATCCCACACTTTTATGGGAGGAGAACCTATTAAATTTGTTTAAATAAAAATGCAGTGGCGCTAAATGAGCAGGAGGTGGCAGTAGAATTTTACTACAAATAGTTGAAGCTGTGTGAGCTGATCACTGAGAGGAGTGTTCAGTCGTGCTCCACCTGAACCACCTGCTGTGGTGCCTCAGCCACAGTTTCACTGCATGAACCATCTAACACATTTCTCATCCATGCAGGCATCTCTCAATGGCCTGACCATGGATCCTGGCTTGCGGGCTACTTTTTAATTCACACTCCTTCAGAGTGTGTTGGTGAATGAGCTATGCGATTCTTTCCCAGCCGATCTCTCCAGAACAGTAACACACCCAACACCCTCAAGGTCACTCTCTCTCTGCTGAGTAGGAGAACCACGACAACAGTCAGCACTCTACAGCAGTGAGACCACAAAACAGTACTGACATTTTCAACCATTACTGTTTACAGCATAGAGCAGACTCGTGAATGTATATTCATTATTCCAGTATATGTGCTCTCTTGGGTACTGAGCTCTCATCAACTCACCAACCACTTTAGTTAGTTTGGACAACATTTCATACTTGATACAACATTTCTGACTTCTGGTCTTGTATAGCCAGTCTTGTACAGCCAAAGTTTTATCTGTGCAGTTTTTTTTCCCCTAAGCTTAAATGTTAAGTGTCTATTAAAACATATAATTATTACATACAAGGCAATTTTTATTTTTAAAATGTACTTTAAAAACATGTCATGTCAGATAATGGTCTAAATTTCCTTATCAGTAATCAACTGTAAGCTTAGCCATACTACATTACACGTGATGGAGTTCCCCCTGTATGTATGTGTATGTGTGTGTGTGTAAATGTGTATATCTGTGTATGTGTATATGTTTGTCTCAACCTTGTGGTTTGAGATGCTGTGGTAGGCAGCGGCCCGAACCTCTTCCATTTACTCCAGGAGAGCTCTGGCCTCTGGGCCTGCTGTCCTGACTCTGTCTCTCACTGGAACTGCCTCGTGCGCTGGGGCTCCTCTCAGGATCTGACCATCAGACAGACAGACAGACAGACAGACAGACAGACAGAGGGGGAGTGGATGATCCATGGGCTCGTGAGACATGAATGTGAGTATGCCAGTCACACTAAGAGTGAAATGGCCCAAAGAATGATGCATCTTCTAAGATACATAAAGTCATAAGATACTAAAATCATAAGAGGGGAGAAGAAAAAGGCGTGTGCTTCATGCTGTAGAAACTGATCTTCTCAACCTCGGCTTCCTTCATCAGTTACAGGGAAAAGCCCAGAAGAGGCTCTTTAACAAGAAAGCTCACGACACATCTGTGAGTCTTGAGACCATCTCAGCACAATTAACCTACTGTCCTTTAAAGGTGTGGTTACATTTCAGATGTACACATCCAGTGTGCTAGATCATTTAACCTGTTTAATAACCTGTTGGGCCTCCCCTGAGCGGCATGTCGTCACCTGGGCATGTGATCTACAACATGCTGGATGTTTTATGTAGGAATGCTGGGTTATTGGGGAACGCCCGTGATGGTCAGGATACCAACAGCGCTCTTCCATCTCCACCCACACGTGCTCTGGAGGGTTGATGTCTGGAGAGTTTTATTCTTATCCTCAAACCTAATTAAACTAGGGCAGTCATGGTCTGGTGATTAGTGAACTGGTCTTGTGACCGGAGGGTCGTGGGTTTGATTCCCTAGAAGCTGGGCTAGGGCTGCCCACTACTCTGGGCATGTGTGCACCACAGCCCCCTAGTACTCACTAGTGTGTGTGTGTGTGTGTTTGTGTGTTCTAACTGCACATGTGTAAATGTGGAGGACAAATATGTTGGGGTTCAAATGTTCAGTTGGGGTGAAAATCACAATTGACAAATATGGCAACTCAACTGAACATTGGTCTGCACGATTTGTAATATGCAATAGAAGTAGAATCTGCCTTTTTTCTGCGTCTTCCACAGACCTTAGGTGTTGTGGTAACTGTACGTGCTCTGTGAGTTACACCTCGTCCTGCTGTATGGCTTCCACCAAACAACATGTGACTGATGGACAGGTCCAGCAGTGTTGGAGCAAAGCGCTTTAGTTCTGTGTACTGTTCCATTCCTCATTTCCCTCCACATATATTCATATTCAAAAGTTTCACTATCTTTTTGACATCTTCCATAATAAATACGAGAAGTTGAGATGAGCATGTTTTTTTCTATTCTGATATCTGTTGTGCTCATCAGTAAAGACATTGAAACAGTCTCACTCAAGGCAAGTATCAGGTTAGTCATCATGTTCCTCTTTGGAAATGAAAGAATGGTCATCTCGTCAATCAACAGGCGTATGGACAAGACTGCAGCTCTTCTACGCAAACAAGGTTTACGGGTTTGTTGTTTTGTTTTTTTGTGTGTGTGAGGAGAAAATCTCTAATCTCTCTATCTCTAATCTCGATCACCCTGACTTTTGT
This sequence comes from Brachyhypopomus gauderio, assembly GCF_052324685.1. Classification (NCBI taxonomy): domain Eukaryota; kingdom Metazoa; phylum Chordata; class Actinopteri; order Gymnotiformes; family Hypopomidae; genus Brachyhypopomus; species Brachyhypopomus gauderio. Next base: position 24,888,099 of record NC_135212.1, read on the forward strand.
CTTCAACTTTGTCTCTCTTTGGCCATGAGAAAACCTCAGACCTCTTTACCAAAAAAACAACCTAGCTCATGGAAAAAAAAGTCCCGGGAGTTTAAAGAATTACTGGAATGTGAATGGCGTTTATCTTTATAATCACAGGCCAGTGAGAGGCAAATAGCAAATAAATGGAAGGCTATTTTTACTGCTGCATAGAGACAAGAGGGGTTCACACAAGAAAGAACGCAGCTTTTCAAAAGGGAAGTACAATTGTCCCACGCGTCACTGCTAAAACAGGCACGGGACTTGACCCTACTGCAATACAGACCATTCTAATAGACAACTGCAATTAACTGAGGTCAGCTACCAGCCATTGATAAGTGCCAGTGTGAATGTGTGGTGGGGCGGGGCGGTGTAGCCTGCACATATGTAATAATAACACACTACACATTCAGCTCCCTAAACTATAAAGCCCCAACAGAGTGCTACAGAAAAGGACAGCCTGGGTCCTTTAAAAGAAAATGAGGCCATAGCAATGATGGGCCAGCACAAAGGGGACCTTTCTCTGCCCACATTCAGGCCTTTTTTGATATAATGTACAACTTGGTACCAGTAGGCTGTGGTTTTCATGTCTCACTATGAAAGATTTGAGGAGGGGCGTGTCAAAGCTTAGAGCTTCAGGCTTTAATGAACCAGAGAGGCTACAGCAGCTAACATGCCACCACACACTACAAAAGTAAACAACAGTATCTCCAACTTTTAGGTAGAACTAATGCATCTGTGTATCTGAACACAACCATCTGCTGAGACCTGGAGCCTAGCCTAATTCTATAACTGCCATTTGCATATACAACAGTGTGTTTACAGTAAAATGTTAGCGCTCAACTTTATGGAATGGTTACTCCACATCACAGATATACTTTCCCATACTATTTAGGAGCTCTTATGCAAGAACACACATGTTTATTATGCAACACGGTGTGAACTAGTGTTGGATGCAGAAGCGTCATCACCTTCTGGAGACAAAGGCATCTGTGATGAGCCCTACACATCAACCCAACATGGTTACACTTTCTCATAACAAACCACTACACTTCCTTCTGCTCACTTCCTCATGCATCTCTGCGTGTGAGCACTATAAAGTCTCCAGTAACAAGCCAAGCGATGCTGACCTCCTACTGCCTACATGGGGTGACAGAGATTCTATCTGTCTGTCTGAGCGGAGTGACTGAGATGATCTGTCTGAGCAGAGTGACTGAGATTCTATCTGTCTGTCTGAGCGGAGCGACTGAGACGATCCATCTGAGCAGAGTGACTGAGACAATCTGTCTGAGCAGAGTGACTGAGACAATCTGTCTGAGCAGAGTGACTGGGATTCTATCTGTCTGTCTGAGCGGAGCGACTGAGACGATCCATCTGAGCAGAGTGACTGAGACAATCTGTCTGAGCAGAGTGACTGAGATTCTATCTGTCTGTCTGAGCGGAGCGACTGAGACGATCCATCTGAGCAGAGTGACTGAGACAATCTGTCTGAGCAGAGTGACTGAGACAATCTGTCTGAGCAGAGTGACTGAGACAATCTGTCTGAGCAGAGTGACTGAGATTCTATCTGTCTGTCTGAGTGGAGTGACTGAGACGATCCATCTGAGCAGAGTGACTGAGACGATCCATCTGAGCAGAGTGACTGAGACAATCTGTCTGAGCAGAGTGACTGAGATTCTAACTGTCTGTCTGAGCGGAGCGACTTAGACGATCCATCTGAGCAGAGTGACTGAGACAATCTGTCTGAGCAGAGTGACTGAGACAATCTGTCTGAGCAGAATGACTGAGATTCTATCTGTCTGTCTGAGCGGAGCGACTGAGACGATCCGTCTGAGCGGAGCGACTGAGATGATCCGTCTGAGCGGAGCGACTGAGACGATCCGTCTGAGCGGAGTGACTGAGACGATCCGTCTGAGCGGAGTGACTGAGACGATCCGTCTGAGCGGAGTGACTGAGACGATCCGTCTGAGCGGAGTGATTGAGATTCTGTCAGCCTGACCAGAGTCAATGAGATTCTCTCTGTCCTTCTGAGTGGAGTGACTGAGATTTTTTTGGTCTGAACAGGCTGAGAGATTCTGTCCATCCATCTGAGCAGTCACTGAGGTTGTCAGAGTGGAATGGCAGAACTGTATGATCACTGAAACAAACCCTCCCAGGTGAGTCATGTGCCTAAAGGCAGACCACGGTCCTACAGACCAGCTACAAGGTTTCCATAGCAACCTGCCTGTATGAGATTGTGTGGATGAAACAGGAATTGCAGAGAGTCACAGACAACTGGTTTATTTCGGTCTATGCTGTGGTCCATTCACTATTGCTCATTTCCCAATGTTAAATGCACTACATGAAATAACATGATTGGCTAAAAGACCCGTCAGCACCAAATGTCAGTGTCCTGTGCTAGACATGGTTCTTGTATATTTTTCTGGCTTTCCAGACTGACTGTGAACAGAACAGCAACAACAAAAATATTAAAATCCTCATTCTCTGATTAACAAAGAGCAAAAATATCCATTGGCTTGAATTCACATTTTGCCCCCATGTTAAAAATGTCCTGCCATTAAAGCAAACCCGCATGGACCCGCAGCTGATCAGGACCCCACTGATATCATCCACGTATGGAGTTACGTTATGGAGCACGAGAGCACTGTCCTACGGCATCTGCTTTCCAACTTTGGACACCAACGTTGAGGATGTTTCCCAGCTCTCTGGGGTGCAGAGACGGAAGCTTTACTGCACCACTGTAACACAGTGTGACGATCCTCTCATCATCTAGCTATGAATGAAGAAGCAGAAACGCGTGGGACTCATTCCTATGACTTCCCATTTGCAGGCATGTACTTACAGTAGTTGAACATGCGGTGTGCTGCCTATGACCTTAGGAAACTCGAGCTTCGTCTTTTTTTGTTTTTGTGGGACAAATGAAAAACAAAAGCCCATTTATTTCTGTAAGAAGAGGAAATGATCTCAAACAGCAAGAAGAGATGTCAGATAAGGTTAAGGAATTTGGTTTGTAAGAAAAGAATTTTAGATAAGGCATAGTAGCTGATCACATGATGTGGACAGATGGTTCCATCCTTTATATCAGAACAGACACTGACCCATGTTCACCTGTGCTCATCTGAACTCACCTGTATTTACACCGAGTCAAACGCTTACACATAAATTTCATACAGTGCTTAAACTAGGTGGAAAAATACAGTGAAGCAAAACAGACAATAAAGTAATTAATGAGCTAAAAAAACATCGTTAATCCTGTAACCCCAACTGTAATGAAATCCCAGCAATAATGAGCATACCATTTACATGCAAAAGACATGGTAAGAATCTCTCAATTCAGCAATAAAGTACAGACAACAAAAAGACTACTGTAAAACTTCACACGGGAGACATCAAAAGCTGCTCAGTGACATGAAATCATAGATCAGGTTAAACTCACCTTGACGCTGTCACAAAATATATAATGTTCTAAGAATAACTGCAGAGTTGTCTTTCACACAGCCCTCACTGACCCTTACAAAACACACTCTGACAGAAACCAAACTGCATAAAATCCACAAGGAAATGACTCCTCCTTCTTTCTAGTGCACATCGGACCAGAGACGACTGTCTGTGACATCTGCTCTTTTAACTGCAGAACGTGAGAGATGTCAGGCAGGAGTTCAACTGGAATGAGGAACAAAAAACTGAAATCTCTAAGTATGTGGAGACTAAACTTGTGAGAGTGGCACACAATCATCACACTGATTGAAATCTCACAGTGGAATCCTCAAAGGGGGAACTAAGCCCAGGGCAGCTGGTCATCAAAGATGTCTAAAAATCAAATTAGAAAAAAAACCACAACAGATTTAAAGTGTGCAGAAACAGTCTAAATAGTCGGTTGAACTAACCTAGTGAAAATCGGGACATTAAATGATTTTTTTTTTCCTGGGACCGAAAATTAAAAAGAAGGACAGTCCCGGGAAAACCGGGACAGGTGGCAACCCTAACACACACACACAAACCAATATACGAAAAAGCTATTTTGACGTATAATTCAAATAGTTCAGCAAATTTCATACATTTTTCTGTAGATCGAATTTGCTTTCGTTTTAATACATGACCGAGACTTTGGGGTTTATTGCAACTTGGATTCCTTGATGTCAATTTCTGCACTGTTCGACACACCAACAAAACTCTCTAAACCCACACTATCCTGCTAATACTGCCAGGAAACCTCCCCTGGGGTCACTGGTGAGGTAATTGACACTTACAGCTAGCATGGCTGCAACGTAGGTTCGCAACGTATGTGGTACTCCTCCTCGAAATACAGTGTCAGGGGAAGATGGACATCTTCATACACCTTCCAAACGAAGGCATGAACTGAAGAGCATATGCTACAACAAATGTGAGATGTTAGGGGACTGTGTAACCACCCAAACTCACTGCCAGCAACAAACAGCCACCCTCATAACAAAAGACAAAAAAGACAAGAAAACTAAAGGACACTGATGAATATCCAGCCTTTAACTTGGCTTGTCTACTGTCTACTCTTGCATCCCAGGAGAACACAATCCATACAGAAGTTCTAAGAAATAATTAATATTTCTAGGCCCCATATTAGAATTCTTATTAATAATAAATTGTAATATATATGAGAATGAATAGTTAATATTCTCACATAACCTAACTATCATCATAACTCATTAATTTAAAATCATACACAATGGGAAATTATATCAAAGACCTTCCTTGTCTGTTTGTCATCTTGAAGTAATGACTAATGACTTCAAAAAGAAATGTCTGCAAAAAACTTCCGTAAACAACTTCAAACGCCCTACAAAGAGAGGAAAGCTAAACAAAAAACAAAGCTAAACAAAAAAGTGGAAAACAAAAAAAAATCAAAGTACAAATGTGAATCAAAGCCTTTCTACTTTTAACCTTGAGTTAAGAAGTTTATATTATTAACAGAAACACCAATAACACTTGTGCTCTCTCTTGGTAGAAAAGCAGATAACCACAAAATACCTCTACCACTATTTGCAAGATTTTGGAAAGGCAAAAATTTGAAGCATTAGACCACTAATTAGAACATATCTCCAAAAACACTCAACACAAAACACAAGATCTCACCATTTTAAGCCATATCAAATCACCACAGCAGGTTACAATCTTAAGAATATAGCTAGAATCAAATTCCTAATTCCTTAATGTCTTAATTAATGAGGGAAACTCCACATGCTTCTCACCAAGGTTAACAACAGGGTTGACTACTATAGTTCATTCAACAGCTACAGCTCTGCTGTGAGAGTTTTAACCAAGACAAAAAGAATAGTGCATATTAATCCAGTTGTAAAACTAAATTCTCTCCCAGTTAGTTAGAAATTGGCCTACTACTAGTCTATAAATCACTGAATGGATTAGTCCCTGAATGCTCTTCAGATAGACCTAGGTAATGTAAAGCCAGTAGGTAGAAGTGGTGTTTAGCTTTTGCTCTACACATAATTGCAATCATTTCCCAGAGGGACATGGATGTGCTAGTTATCTCACACTGTTAATTTGTTTTGGCTTTCCAATCTAAATGTTTTCATTAGTGAGCTTATTTTCCTCTTTTTATGTTATCTATTTCAATACCTATTTCAATACCAATAACCCACGTAACTATTTGTCATAGTCATAGACCTTGGGATATAATAATCTTTTTATTTTATTATTTTATTACCATCATTGTTTTATGTGTTTGCTTGAAGTGCTTTGCAACTGTGAATGATGAGTTGTACAAATATATGTGCCTTGCCTACATCACAGCACAAAGCAAAAACAGTACAACAGAGAACAAAGCAAAATCCAGAAATGCTCCCCATTCTGCAGAAGTGAGCAATAAAAGCCCAGTGAGAAACGTCTCTTTTTACTAAGTTGCTCCTGATACAAAAATGCATATGGAAATTGAATCACTTAAGGTGTAAGGTGAACAGCAGGTTGCGTCTAGCTAAGGTAATGCACAAATGCTCTGTGTTTAATATTAATAAATTTCCATGACCTGCGTAAAGAAAATAAAATAGATGTTTATAAATGGCTTTCAACATCGATGATATCTTCCAAACCAGTTAAGAGCAGGTGCCGAGGGAGGAACGTAACACAAACAAGATAAGGAGATAGAAGAAAGAAGAGGAACAAATGAAAGAAAACGAATGAATCCAAGAACAAGAAAGAATGAAAGAAACAAGAAAGGAAAACTGAAAATAAGACTAGAATGATGGAGTGACTGGCTACCTTTGGACTGAGCGATCTTCACTGCTACACAAGCCTCTGCATCATCAGGGTTCTTGCTGGAGAAGCAACAGGCCTTGTCTCCTTGATCTGGAATAGGCAGAAACATCACTGCCTCAGATGTTTAAAATGCAAGCACAACTGTTCCTCAAATCTACAGGCAAAGGAGGCGTCCAGCATCAGACTGTGTGAGGGTTTCAACACAGTACAGAGACACCACCCCCTCATCTATAAATATGTACAAGTATCAATACAAAATAAGATGTCCAGGGTCAGAATGTTACAGGGTAACTTCATGGTACAAAGTCAACACCGCTGTCCCCCAAATCCTAATGTGATATCTTGCTCTGGAGAGCTTCAACCACACTCATAGCTATTTAATGCACAAATCAAAAATGATGCAACATTATTGGATTTTTTAAACTCATATGTCAGCTAGTGACTCATTCAAACTTCTATGTCTAACTCAAACATCTATGTCAAACTCCAACTTCTTTGTATAACTCAAAGTTCTATGTCTAACTCAAAGTTCTATGTCTAACTCAAAGTTCTATGTCTAACTCAAAGTTCTATGTCTAACTCTAGCCTTCTCTCCAATTAGACACCCAGCCCACAGACTGCTGGCCAGTCCTGGACACTGGAGCTGGAAATAGGGAGGGGACTAAGAAGTAGCACCATGGTTACGATAGGCTTGGGTTGCCATGGCAGCTGGGACAGAAATGTATCAGAGATTGAGGTTGGGGTGACTGCCTTTAATAGATTCAGCGAGACAGGAACCTTTCTTCTGACACTCTATGTGTTTGTGGTCTGTATGTAAGAAGATGAAGACATTGTATGTAGTTGAAGTGTGATCAGTGAACTTTATATATATGCTGTACAAACACACACACACACGCGCGCGCACGCGCACGCACGCACACATGCACACGCACGCACACACACACATACACATACACACACTTTGAACACTATCTTACGCTTCCATCTTGTAAGTATGTAAAAAAGGGGAAATCAGCTCTATCTGCTGTGTTGGAACTCAAGATGTTTCTTCCTACCTTCACTGTCCTGTGCAGACATCTCTCAGAGCTCTTACTCCTCCGCCTTGTGTGCAGAATTCAAGCTCGTTCCAGTGTGTGCGTCTGCATATGTATGCGTGTGCATCTGCATACGTATGCGTGTGTGCATGCGTGTATATGTCTAACCCTACTGTTTCCCCTCCTCTGTGGGAGGGAGAGTATGTTTGACCACTTTTATGGGTAAGTTAACCAACAGAATCTTACAATTATACAAGAGCTTCTTAAAACACTCACAACTGACTATAGTTACCTTAACTTTATGTACTTTTTGTATAACCCAAAGAACCGAAAGTTACCCTGTACTGTATATTTAGTTACATCAAATTAATTATTATCGCAGGTCCCTCCCAATTAATTTAGGGACATTAATAGTTTAGAAGACCAATGGTGCTAAACACATTCTGTCAGTCTGAAACCTGCTGGTGGGTGTGAATCCTGCTATCGAGTCCCTCCTCTTTGACAACAACAGCAGTATTGCAGCTAGTGCCCGCTGGGATATAGTCTGGACACGGCACCCGCGCTGTGTTAACGTGGAGGGGTGCACTTCTCATGCTAGGCATGCAGGCATTATCGAAAAGTTTCTTTTTAGTTTCACACACACACGTGTTCAGTTATGTGCCGCACTGCATTCAGCTTGTTCCAACAACAACAAGCACTCACTGTCACGCACAGTAGACCCAGGTGCTGTAGACCCAGGTGAGGACACTGCTGGGGGAGCAGCTACAGCCAAACCTACACTGAGAATATGGTGCCCTACGTAGTGCCCTTGAGACACATTGAGGACACACCCCATCCAAAAGACATGGGTAAACTTTGCTGCACCTGCTCCACAGCATTTAACTCAAGACAACAGAGGAATAAAAACAGATACAGATAGGCATGACCTACATAGAGCCATGAAAGAGGCAAAGAGACAACCACATGTGACAAAGGCTTGCAGCAGATCACACATCATCTCAAAAAGAACAGAGCGTTAACCAACAGCCATGCTACCCTGCCAGAGTAGCTCAGTTTAAGAATCAGAATCAGATATACTGGGCCAAATATGCTGACACATGCAATGGCTTTGGTTCTGCTGATAACTTAAACAATACAGGCATTATACAAACAATACACAATATGCCATAACCACATTATGTCCAGCACATGTTGTATGGGACGTTGTGGAGCATGCAGCGTGTTCCACCGTACGTTGTTGTAGTTGTGAAGCAGTATGTTATGACTGGGTTAAAACCAGAGTGACTATGGCACAGGAGATGGAACTAGTCAGCCAATCACGAGGCTGCTGCTGTGTGTAGAGGTTTTAGCATACACGGTTCTGTAGCACCTCATGGAGGGAGGAGCTGAAAGAGGTCGTGTGCAGGGTGGGAGGGGTCTGTCATGATTTCCCCTGTTAGTTTCATGGTTCTGGAGTCCTGGGGGCGGGCAGGGGAATGCCGGCTCTCCATACTGCTTTCTGTGGTCACTTCCTGTCCTGTTAAGTGGCTGCTTCCAATCAGATAGCAATGGATGATGGATTCGATGACTGTGGCATGGATCTGACTCAATAGCTCCTGTGGAAACCACGCTTCCTCTGTTGTCGCTGAAAGTGCATTCTTTGCTGAACCTTCGTTAAGGATGGAGTTGGTGCTGGTCTGCTACTTCAGGCCTTGGGAAACAGCAGAGCCCAGGAACTTCAAGGACTCCATGACTCCACAGAGTTGACATGGGGCTCCTGCATATTCCGAGGGGGCCCTCATAAAGTGTCAGACTAACTCTGCAACTGTGGAGGTGCAGGGAGCAACAGTGACAATCTCGCTTGCAGACACGAGGAAGACTCGTGAGGAAGAGTGGAGTGTCTGCAGTGGAGCAGAGCTGATCGCTGTCCTTCACCTCTCCTTAGCATAAGCATGAATTCCAACCTGCGTTAAGACAACCACCATAGTATGTCTACCTCAAAAAGCACAATGATGCATCTTAATGACTACAGGCTGGGTGCACTGACACCAGTCATGAACAGAAATACAAGTCATGACCCACATTCAGAAGAATTTTCCAGACATCAAAACACCTGGTTGAAAATGTCCCATAAACGTTGCACCTCTAGCAAAGAAATGTGGCATGAATTCTTCAGAATTCCTTCCAGAGAGAGTGACCCAGACATTCTGCCCTTCCAGAGAGAGTGACCCAGACATTCTGCCCTTCCAGAGAGAGTGACCCAGACATTCTGCCCTTCCAGAGAGAGTGACCCAGACATTCTGCCCTTCCCATGAGAGAGTGACCCAGAAAGGAGAATTACAGGCACATCACCAGAGAGTCTTGGAGCTGGGCAGCGTGTTTGCTGATGCTCCAGACCCTAGAGACCACCCCGGCCACCGCATGGTGCCACTCCCATAACAATGTCAACTGCAAGCAGATACATGAACAGAAGATTTACTCTCATAAAAGGCCCAAGCTGAGTCCCAGTAACATGGACTCTGTGAAGAGCAGTCTGTGAAGAGCAGTGTGGGGTTTGTTTCAAAACTTCCTTTTGTCAGCGTGTAAATGTGTGTGGTTAGGCCCAAATGTTTTACAGAGTAACATGATAACACTGAAGTTAGAAAGGAAGTAATTCAGTCATTTGCCGACATCAAGACCAGTTTAGACATGTGTCCTAACGTATGTGAAAGTTCTCATACACATTTTAGGAGGAATTTAGTTTAAACCAAATGTTCATGCACTGTTAAGGTTGTTTCTGAAATGAACGGAGCACATGCAGAGAGAAAAGGAGAAAGAGAGAGAATGAGAGCGAGAGAGAGAGAGAGAGAGAGAGAGAGGAAGGGAGGGGGCGACTTCTGCTGCATGTCACTTTTGCATGTGTTAATGTTTCGTTCTCTAAAACACTTCTTCCTTCTTTGAACTTATTGACTTTCCATCTACAATATAACTTCTGCTTATTTTTTCACTTATGCAGTCATGCTGTTAAGAGTGAGAACACTAGTCAGTATCAGAATGAACATTTTCCTCCATTAACTTTCTCAGCAGGATCACCACTCACAACCTGCATAAACAAACAAACGTGAGAGAGAGAGAGAAAGCCAGGGACGTTCTGCATGCATGAGAGTCTCACTGCCATGTGCATAATTGAGTCACTAACTCTGGGATTTCTGCAAGGTCACATTTCTGGCAGTGAGGTCATTATTAATAGATTATTATTAATAGATGGCACGGGACGAGAACTACACTGCAATGACCGTTAATCACACAAATAGAAATGACTGAAATGCATCACTAAATACCTATTAGAGTAAACCTAGAAATAAATATGCAATTTTTATGCAAAACATGCAGATGATTTTGTGGAGATTTGATGGTTTCACCACACTAGCGTGTCTGTGCAAACCATGTTGATGATTAAGTGTTGACAGTGACTCACTAGCAACAGCCTAAATATACAAAGGTAACATTCTGTGACTTGCTGCAAAACACAATACAACAGTCACACACAGGCATGTATACACAAGCATTCAAACCACTTAAATATGTGCAGCGGTCTAGTTATTGGAGTGGACGTGTGATTTTGAACATTAATAAGTAACTTGCTTTACAGATACTCTGGTCTGACTGAGGAAGCACAACTGTGACCTTGCAGTTCTCAGAACACACACACACACACACACACACACACACACACACACACACACACACACACACACACACAGAATATAGCTCCCACTGTCTCTAATACAGCTCACACTATAGCTCCCACTGTCTCTCCTACAGCTCACACTACAGCTACCACTGTCTCTCCTACAGCTCCCACTGAGTCTCCTACAGCTCACAATACAGCTCCCACTGTCTCTCCTACAACTCACACTATATCTCCCACTGTCTCTCCTACAGCTCACACTATAGCTTCCACTATCTCTCTTACAGCTAATACTGTGTCTTCTACAGCTCACACCGCCTCTCCTACAGATCACACTGTCTCTCCTACAGCTCAGACTGTATCTATTACAGCTCACACTGCCTCTCCTCCAGGTTACACTACACATCACCCAGTCTCTCCTACAGCTCATCCTGTCTTCCCTACAACTCACCCTGTCTCGCCTAAAGCTCACCCTGTCTCTCCTACAGCTTGTCTCCTGCTGCATGTGTAGTCTGCAGTGTTCTGAGAGGTGCTCCTGTCTTTGTTATCATCAAATCAACCCAAATCTCATACAGAGAAAACCAGAAACCATAAGCTGGCATGACGTTATAATACATAACTCATTCTTCCCGATCCAGTCCGACCTCCAGACCGACCGGACACCATCCCATGCGCCGCTCAATCATCCCGCTGTCTCGGAGACAGGAGGGGAAGATAAGAAACCCCACTGACCTGATGTGTCCTTGTCTCATTACATCCACAGGCAGGAGATAGACGGCTTTACTCTGCAGGTCTCCGGAGTGCCGGGGCTGTTATCCTTATCCAGAGAGCGGCGGCAGGAGACGATTGCAGCTTCACGGTGAACACTCCCTCCGTTTGCAGCTCTCTCCCCCTCCTGCTTCCTCTCTCTGCCTTCTCTCTCTCTCTCCCTCTCTCTCTCTCACTCACTCAGTCAACCCCACATCTCTCCTCCTCTGTTCCCCCTCACCCCCTCCACTCACAGACCTCCCTCTCTCTCTTTCCCTCTCTCTATCCCTCTGTTTTCGGTCTGTAACCCATGAAGATAATCACATTCCAGTGAAGAGAGAGCATATGGCAGGGGAACACCACTCACTCTCTTCTTGCCTCAATCCCTCTTTCTCCGTGTCAGTGTGTGTGTGTGTGTGTGTGTGTATCTCTGTCTGCGTGTGTGTGTGCGCCTTGTGTCACATGAACAATCAGCTCTATTGTGCAACTGCAGGCAGGGCCAGGACACCCAAAGCTCTCATCTGCTCCTTCTGCCAGTCAGGGGGGCGGGGATGTGGGCATGGGGGCTGGGTTTAGAAACCACGGGGGAGGGGTTAAGAGGGTTGATGAGGAGGCAGCGTGTGGATGGATACAGGACCCGATATGTCTATGACTGCTTCTGTGCTAGGCAGCTGTGGGCTATGAAGTGCGTCTGTCTTTGAGGAAAGAATACAAATGAGTCTGACTGAGCTTGGATGAGCAGAAAGCAGTTCCAGAGCATAGGACAGTGACCCCTGGGATTAAAGGGGAGGGGGTTATTGGGGGGGTTGGGGGCAGGGAGACCGAGCTGTGGGGGAGGAGGACACAGGGATGGAGCAGAGGGAGGACATGACGCCAGCTAGCTCAATGAGCCACCTCCACAATTCTCATGCTTCTGTTGTGGAAACCAAAGGTCTCAGTGAAATTACTACAGTGTAACCACCATTTGCACCCTGTCACAGATTAAAGGTCAGTAAGGGATAATGTGTAATTACAGATATTACACCTCCCACTTGTGCCTTTTAGACTTTGGCATGTAACTTCAAATGAACAAGTGAAAACAAGTCAAGCCCACACAACCAGGTCAAGAGTTGTCTGTGTTTAATATTGCAACCAAAATAACCTGTACTGTCCTTTTTTTGGAATGCCTTATTAAATTCTTATTCAGTTTAATTCAGCATTAATATACCACGTGGCTATTGACGTAGCCTAGTTTAAATTATGTACTTTAAATGTTTGAGGGATTTTCTAAAATGCTGCTTGTTGTTCTGGTTGAGGATTCCCAGACTTTACGATGACCCAGAACTAGAGACGTAGCCTGAGGTGACAGCATCGGCCTCGATTCCTCCATTCACACACACACACACACACACACACACACACACACAGCACCCCTACAGTCTTCCCCACACATGTCCCTTCTAACACACAGCGGTCCAGGAGTACATGGACCCTCTAACCGAGCGCCACGCTCTAACTGCACCCCGCGGGCCTCCAGCTCCTTCCTCAGCTTTAATGTGCCCTACACATTAACCAGTGTCATGTCAGGCACCTGTGTCATGTCTGCTCATTTGCAGACATTTTTCACTCCACATCAAATGAGGACTCGGAGAGGCCTTGGTGGAGAGTACTGCAGTCACTGCTATCCAGAGAGAGACGAGGTACACATGCTCAATCTCTCACGGGGAATTTTTTGTGAAAAAAAAATCAAAAGTAAAAAAAAGTCTGCAGCGCCATCAAGGTGATACAGTTTTGTGTTAGGAGCCAGTGTGATGGAATGAGACTGGTCAGAGCCTGTGTGTGATGGAATGAGACTGGTCAGAGCCTGTGTGTGATGGAATGAGACTGGTCAGAGCCTGTGTGTGATGGAATGAGACTGGTTAGAGTCTGTGTGTGATGTAATGAGACTGGTCAGAGCCTGTGTGTGATGGAATGAGACTGGTCAGAGCCTGTGTGTGATGTAATGAGACTGGTTAGAGTCTGTGTGTGATGTAATGAGGGTGGTCAGAGTCTGTGTGTGATGTAATGAGACTGGTCGGGATCAGTGTGTGATGTAATGAGACTGGTTAGAGACTGTGTGTGATGTAATGAGGGTGGTCGGGATCAGTGTGTGATGTAATGAGACTGGTCAGAGTCTGTGTGTGATGTAATGAGACTGGTCAAAGTCTGTGTGTGATGTAATGAGACTGGTCGGGATCAGTGTGTGATGTAATGAGACTGGTCAGAGTCTGTGTGTGATGTAATGAGACTGGTCAGAGTCTGTGTGTGATGTAATGAGACTGGTCAGAGTCTGTGTGTGATGTAATGAGACTGGTCAGTGCCTGTGTGTGATGTAATGAGACTGGTCAGAGCCTGTGTGTGATGTAATGAGGGTGGTCGGGATCAGTGTGTGATGTAATGAGACTGGTCAGCATCAGTGTGACTATGACACATAGGCTACTGCTAATGCACTTGAGACACTGATGTTGGATTTACTGAGTTTACTAAGTTGATTACCTCCCTCCACCACCATCCCACACAAACCTTTAAAAACAGAAACAGCTGCAATTATACACAAGGTACGATTTTGAATATCCTGTATCAAACCATAAGAGTTTCACAAAGGACCAGCTGACCTGCTTCATGCTAAGCTATAGTACTACACTGACTTAAACCATATCCACCCCCACTGTCACTCTTAATGAGTGCTCAGGGCCACCAGTTCCACAGAGATCTTTGTTGAGAGGAAGAATGCTACTGGTCTAGATCTGTGTTGGTTGAGAGGAAGAATGCTACTGGTCTGTTAGATCTGTGTTCAGGGCTCTCTAGTCTCACGCATTGAGCGTGTGACACACGCATTTGACCGTCTTCATACGCTCACACGCCACACTTCCGATTTCACACGGCAAGAAAAAAATATCTAGTTTATTTACCTCCGATCCATATCTATGTCGCCCTCCACTGGCGATCGATCGCGATATTCAACCCCCCCCCCCCCCCCCCCAACAACTCACGTTCGCCACCCCCCCACCCCACTCAACAACAACACTTAACGTTCGCCCCCCCCCCTCAACAACTCTCACACTCTGACATGAATCCAAAACTTGAGAGCCCTGTCTGTGTTGGTTGAGAGGAAGAATGCTACTGGTCTGTTAGACAGATCTGTGTGGTGGAGGATAAGAAAATAAACTGAATTGTTCCCCACGGGGAGCCAACGCTGTCCAGTCAAAATCAACACACACAAGTCCAGTGCAAAAGAGCAGAGCCAAGTGCACAGATGCTTTTGGCCTATGTGTGGAAGGACGGGCAGCTGTTACCGAGGGCAACGGTTTCCACTAAAACTCACCATCACCGTGCAATCACACACACAGCACAAGTCTCTGCCCACACAACGATCATGTCTCTTTGATTGGCTTTCTTTTGTGGTGAATCAACAGTTAAGAAAACTGCAGATCAGGGAGTTTATAACTACAGAGTGACTCTGCCCCCTGCTGGAGGGCTTGTTTAATTGCTACAATGTATTTTCGAGTTTTTAAGCTAGAAGTTCACCTGATGTCTTAAAACAACACAAAAAGTATTTATGTATGGACATTCTCAGCGTTACATGAAACACAACAGTATTTATCTACACACACTTTGTGTGGAATTTTGAATATTGTGCACTTACACATGTGTATGTGTAAGTGAACAATATTCAAAATTCCAGTGATCATTTGTAGATTTCAGTGCAGAACATAAAATAAGAATAGAGCAGTGTGAAGACCTGTCCACTGGCAGTGCCTCAGGCCCAGTTCATGTGTGCTTAACTCAAACTCTAATTACACTGCAAAACCAAGGTGACAACCAACCGAGCAGTGTAATAATGCATTTGTGTTTAATAAGCTTCATGGCCTAAAAACAGACATGTTCCCCCCTAGATGTTACTAAAAAGTGTACTCTGTCACACGCCACATGTTGGCATCGCCACACAATAGGTCTGCCTAGAACTGGGCGGGGCTACAGGAGCGATCCCCACCTTTTCCTTCCTGGAGTGAGGGGGACAGGGTGGACTACCTACAAAATAAAAGTTCAACTCACATTAAAAACCAGCCTTACTTAAATATAACATTGTGAACATGGTAGCCTTAGTCACCATCTGGTGTTCAAAATCTGACCTCTCGTATTGCCAGTGGTGGCCATTTGTATGATTGAAATGAATGAGACTGAAGGACTGTACTGATGATTCAGCCGATCATTACTATACGGTATGGTAGAGAGGTACAGTAGAGTGGTATGGTAGAGGTACAGTAGAGAGGTACGGTAGAGAGGTACAGTAGATTCAAGTTCCTCAGTGTACACGTTACAGAGGACCTTGCATGGACAACTCATACAACTTGTGTGATGAATAAGGTTTAACAGTGCCTCCTAACTCAGAAGGTTGAGAGGGTTGGTAGTATCTCCCATGCCATCAGGACATTTTAGACATGAAGAGCGTCCTGTCAGGCCACATCACTGCAGTAATGCTAGAATGTAGAGTAAGTGCAACGCAACAAAACAGATTTTTATAACTACAACATACAAATTTAGTCAACAGAACTGTGGCTTCAAATGTCTACAAGGTCCATCTGTGGGGAAACAAACTGAATCAGGTAAAATCTGACAGGATTAAAGGATGGTTTGTATACAGCGCAGAATTCACACCAGAAATTCAGTCACAGTAAAGTCACTTCATTATAACAGCAGTGGTGGAAGACAATCTTTACCTTTAGATCCCCCAAAACAATACTTCTGATGTTGCCTCATAGTTCTCAGTCCACCGCCCATGGTGGACAACAGTACACAATGGCTGGAGAGTACGTAACTATTTTCAGTTTTAGAGCGCCGGCATGTACGACTCTGTTACAGCATCAGAAGTCTGGTGCTTTTGCCAGTCCCTGGCTCTTCGTCTGAGGATCCGATCTATGGGAGATGACCTCAGCCCTTTTCATTCGGACAGTCACGCTAAATGGCACCATCGTGGCCGTGGTATCGAACACCTACCAGAGGCAGGACGGCACAGACGCGACCTCCTGAGGTTCAAACCCAGACCGTCCATCACTGGCCATCGGCGCGACCTCAGTGAGAAGCGTGAACTTGGAGCCAGAGAGGAATTGCAGGGTAAGAAAGGAGGTGAACTGAAGAACAGAGACAGAGAGAGAAAGTGTGACAGACCTGCTCTTCCTGCAGAAGAATAGAGAGCAAAAATATCCAGAGTAACTGCACTTCCTGAGTGTGACCCCTCCCTCCCTCCCTCCCTCCCTCACTCACCTCCCTCACTCACTTCAAGAGAGAAGCCCAGTTTAGGACACAACCCAGCACAATCCTCAGACCACTGATACCACAAAAAGTTTATCAAACGAGATATCTTGGAAGAGGGTTGAAGGCTGAAATGGCCGCTTCACAACAATGCTTGTTACGTCCAAGCACTATTTCCTCAGAGCTGAATTTCTGTTCGTTCGTGCAGGCTGAAAGAGCAGTGGTCATTGCTTCCATCTCCATATAAGACAATGCTGAGTTCCCAGTGGCCTCTCGACATGCTGGGAGCAGTTGGACAGCACCAGACTCTCGAAAGCTGTGCAGCCCAAACATCCAGGTTTCAGATGGGCACCATAGGCACACGGCTGAAGCAAGCAGACGACCTGCCCCCCCCAGCCATACCAAAGTCAGAGTGAGGCGGTGACCATGAAGTTGCATTCTGAACTGTTTGGGTTGCAAAAGATCCTGTCAGTTGAAAGTCAGTTGGTGCTGCCAGTCTAAAAGTCTCAGCGCTGAGAACTTAAGCCTAAAGTGAATGAAACAGGGACTAATCTAGGTCCGTTCTGCTTTGCTCCCCAGTCTCCCCCTAGGCCTGGGTGGCCATTTTACCCAGTATGCTCCTGAAATATCAGTGTTGTCTTTACAGGACTTCAGCAGGAAGCTGCTCTGCCTACTAGACTACCCCCCCCCCCCCAAGGCCCATGCTTGCAGCAACAACCAAATCATCTGATACAGATTATTTTCAGCCTCGGACAAATCATTCATGAAGAATCTAACCAAATTATAATAATAAGCTCTTTTAAGAAAAAAACAAACAAGTTATTTTATACTACAGGCAGATACAGATGAATATGTGCACTACAGATTGAATCAAAATGTAAGCAAAAATATTAGCTATGAATCATTAGCAAAAAGGAGCATCAGCAGAGAGGATTCTAGCTGCAGACCTGGCGCCCCTCTGTCCTGCAGAGGCAGCAGAGAGGGTTCCAGCTGCAGACCTGGCGCCCCTCTGTCCTGCAGAGGCAGCATTTTGTCCTGCTCACCGCTGAGCCCTTCCTGGGCAAGAGTCATGAAAATGCAGAACGAGGTTTTTACTGTTGAGGCAACATGAAACAATAAAGATAGAACTAGAGAAAACTAGTTTTGAATTAGCAATGACAGGTACTGACCTACAATGCACGTCAGGCCCAGCCACTATTGAAAAGTAGCACTGCTTCAACCCACTGACCTCATTTCACCATGATATGCTTCACATCAGGACTGCACCAATATTCTTACATTCCAATTTACTTTGCTTAATCTACTATGTTTATATTTGCTGTTTGCTATTAGTCCAGTATCTTCACTTAATAAACGAGAGGTAAAACAACGCTTTTCACAGGACACAGAAACAGGGACAGGAAGTGACTGTGACAGCTGCCGAGCAGAGGAAGAGAACATGTTTTGTTGGAACACAAGGCACCGATTGTCTGTATGAAGAAACGACCCTAAAGACATCTTTCAGTGGCTTCTACATACGGATGAATACAAAACAGTTCTACTGCCATCTGCAGGCACTTATTTGCCATTACATGAAAATGTAAGCCAAGAACATAACAGCCGCTGCAAAAAAATCTCTCTTGGGAAACAAAACCCAAGAAAGGCATAGCTATAAAAGAGAGAAAGGTTTTGTGTGTGTGTTTGTGTGTGTGTGTCAGTCTGTATGCTTGATACTGGACAAACCTTTGAGTGTGTGTGTGTGCTTGATAAGGAAATGTGGATGAAGAGCACCCTTTTCCTGCTGTACACACTCCACACCCTCTTTGATTGCGCTATTTACTACAGGCCAGGGCTTGTGTTCACCAGCCAATCACAGTCTGTCTCTCTGTTTCATATCTCAGGCTGGAAACACCAAACCACCTCTCAGGAGCTCAGTGAGCAAATTAACTTTGCCTTTATGTAATCAATCAGTTGCTGCAGTACTCAGACAGTTCTGGGTTTTCTGAATTCAAGTGCAGTCAATTTCTTATGTAGCGGGAAGTTTAATTCCTCTGAAGGCATGCACACACGTGGTGTGCATATACATGCACAGAGACACAGACATAGACACATAAGAAAGAGTCATACAGATATACACACACAAAACATGCACACATTCACAGTTCCAGTTAGTCAAGCACACAGACACACACAACGAAGCCTTTCAAGTTCAACAGTGCTTTCTGATTATTTCGTGTTTTGACTTTGGCAGCACCGACGGTTCTCCATGGGTTCTACAGTTTGGAGTCAGATGGCCCGGAACTGGACTGCAGGCCAATGTTTTCCTTAAAGCCCACATTTTCTGGTGAGAATGGACAGATTGCTTGCAGGATCAGCATTTTAAATACATGCATACACACATGCACAGATCTCAGATGGATAGAACAGGTTACACACACAGTAGATACATGCTAAATTGTTAAATCTCAGGTACCTTGAGCTAGGGAGTCATTTAGCATGTGTACAGTGGACAACTGCTGGAACGTATGTCCCCAAAACAAAAACCCTCTGGTTCATAGAAAAACACATCAATTCTGTAAAACACACAGACACAAACATTACGCCCTTATTGAGCCTTGTTATTTCTGCTCCAGTGCAAGCACCCATAAAGCTCACCCAGAAACCAAAAACTTCCTGAAAATGGATCAGATGATTTCACATTCATGTAATATCACTGCCTGAACATCTGGGATTGAAGTACCACAATCCCTGTTGTAAAAGTTAAGGTGTGAAACCCAGCTGGAAAGTGTAGACTACACATTACTATACTGTAAAATTTACCTGAATTCATAATGTTTTTAGGAAGCTCTGTTTTAGGAGTGACACCCAGGATGAGTTGATCATTCAGGCTATGCAGTCTGAATATGCCTTTGGCTATATTTGGGGTTGATTCAAAAAGCCGATGTACTTGTTCTGGGGTGATTTCAGGTTCCGAATGCAGAGATTCTTGTTTACAACACTAAAGTACAAAGACAGAGATCAGGACATACAGTTCTGATCAAGATGGAATGGCTTTGTATTGACTGTCTCCTGCTTTCAGTCAGGAGACAGACAAAGGGAAGATCTTTACTACAGTTTCAGGGCTCGAGGGCGACACCACTTCTCTAAATAAGGCACATTGTTGTAGCTGTGCTTAGTTTTAGTTCAAAGATTAAAGTTAATATGTGAAGTTAAACCTGGGGGGAATAGTGTATAAATGAATAAAAACAAACAAACAAAAATATTCTATAATAATATATAACATGCTATAATATTAACATGTATTGTTATTTTCAAATTTATTTATGCTACATTAATAACATAATAACATTTGTTATTGTTGTTATCATTATCCTCATAATAATAATAATAATAATAATAATAGAAAGTGTGTTGCAGGAATGTAGGTCAACAGGGGTCACTGGCAGCACTAAAAGACCCTCTACCCACGGTGGACAACCTGGACCAGAGGTCACCTTGCAAACCGCAGATGACCGTTTGTGAGATGAGACCTGTGGAAGTCGTAGTTCAAAGACTTGTAGGTGCATGGCAGCATGATTTTATGGTGTACACGCTCTGTAACAGGTGCATGTATAACTAGTCAAGAATGTGGGTAAACTGGGCAGATTTCTCAGTGGATATTTGCAGTGTGGTTGAAGAATTTTGAATATTCTGGAGAGAGTGAGTTTTAGAGGGTAAACCACAGAATAGGGAGATGCAGTAGTGATGCACAGGTGTAATGAAGGCATGTGCCAAGATATCAGCATCTTTAGAAGAGAGCATTGGACAAAGTCAATATTGTGAAGATGGAAAATGCAGTCTTAAGGATTTAGGTCAAAGGTGAGACAGGGGTCAAAGAGTGCATCAGGGAACAGAAGAGGGACCGACTGCAGTATCATCATCAAACTGTTTGAGCAGGCTGCAACAGCAGGCTTGGTACCAATAATCATACATTACTTTTTCTTGGCTTTTCATTTTTAAAAGTCAGTGATTTAACAAGAAATCAGTGTAACTGGTACAAATGATTTTGTGGGATTGATGTTAAAATATATTTGAATATCAACAGCAAAGCAGTGAAATTTAAAGTCATGATGTTTCAGTCAGGATGTAAATTCGAAACAATTTGGGGAACACTGAGTAACAGCAGCTGTGTTACATTGTGTCTCCCAACAGACTGACACCCATCCATCAAATAATAGTTTTACCAAGAGAGCACAGCACAAGTAAATCCAATAGTGAAAATCCACGAAATGAGAGTGCTGTGACTGTGTCAAAGGCCAAGAAAGGAAAGAACAGATTCAGAACCAGAATGAGAGGAGAGCAAAAGACAATGTAGAACATAGGCAGGAGTGTCTAAGTGCTTGAATAGAAAAACGTGATGGAAGACAATGTCTGGAATTTAGAAAATCTTTCAACAACCCAACTTTTAGAGACAAAAGGAAGGCTAGAAACCGAGATCTAAACGTTTACGTAAGTGAACTGCCGAGGCCTAGTTTCTTGATAAGGTTGACAGCAGCCATTTCTGAAGCACGAGGGACATTAGCAGACGTGAGAGAGGTTAATGAGATGACAGGTAGAAGTAAAAAAACAGGGAGTGAGTTGGGGGCAGGGGCAGAGTCAAGCTGACATGATGAAGGTTTAGATATGGAAATGATCAGTTATAGTCAGGCTCACCAGAACAGAGGTTGGAAAGGCTAGTGCTACAGTGACCTAGGAGAGACAGAAAGATTAAAGGGGACATGCTTTGGGGATCATGACGATCATGATAGCTTTCATTTTATCCTGAAAAAAATGAGGGCAGCAGTACATTTTTAAGGAGGGTTTGAGGATGGTTGAGTGGGAGCCCGAAGAACAATAAACCACAATATCAACACCCAAACTCACTAAAGTACAGTAACAGCGCGTGAAGAAGCACACTACCCTTGGAGACACGCTTGACAAAGATTCTGCTTCAAGATTCAAAAGCAGTATCACAAAAACATTTCTTTGAGCTCACATTCAGTGAAACATGAGATTGACTTCTCTGCCCCTTAACCTTGGAATGTCAACAAAGCAAATGGCTGAAATCATAAACCAACATCCCCTATGTTGGTAAAATGAGTAGGTAATAGTCTCAGTTCAGTTTTACATTCACAGTGGACTGTTTATACTGTTGATATACAAAGACTCGTTCTCACGCGTCACTGGGAACATCTCAGTCCTCCCTCAGGTCCAGTATCTCCACAATCTAGTCTCAAATGCCATAGACTCCAGTGTAGTAGGAGATTAAAGCAGTAGTGAGGGATTGGTCGACACATTATTACGGTTGATAAACATACCGATTTAACCCGCTACTAAATAGTAAATAGTCAAATACAACATTAAGGTTATGCAAATGCGCAATCAGAATAGCGGGCAGGAATTAGCCGCTTTACCCGACCAGTCGGGACTTGTCTCCAGAGCTCCATGTACAAAAACCCGTCATTCCTCTAGCTTATGTTGTGGGAGTCGGCTGGAAATCCCAGTTCATGTTCCATGCTTTCAGTTCATACGGTAAATAATCAGACCGGTTGTCTTGTAAAGTCAAAGTCAAACTCTGACCTATGACCGCAGATTTACAATTACAAAATGATTGCTGCTCGCCAACGGTCAATAAAGTGAAATAATCGAAACAAAAAACTTGGAATTTCTATATATGTAAAGTTTTTAAAACTTTTAATCTTTCAAACCGACACGTGACTCACGACAACATCTATGCCCCCTGCCCGGTCCATGAAGTACCGAACCTACTGGTACCTGTATCACTTGTACACTCATGGTGTTCGACGGAGCCTCCATACGCCTTGGTCTTCCTCCTGAACGCGGTCCGCCTGAAGTCGCTCACGTCTTGGTTAGACATATCCAGCATTGCTCTTCTGCGATGATACTGCCAATGGATATCGGCTGGAAAAAAGAACCGAACCGCATACGCACAATAGAACCGGGAGGCGTCTTGAAGAAGCTTCACTGTTTGCGTTGTGCAAAGCAGACTTTACTTACATGGGTTAGTCCTGCACTTCCACGGTATGTTGAAGCAAGTTTAAAGCTACAGCCATTCCCCAGAACTCCTACACGTCTTCTCGCAGAAATCACCTTGACTGGTCAACGAACCGCCCCATATTTACACATTGGGTTGGTTTACTGTTTCTGACGCAGCGATTGGTACAAATATTCCCTTTATTTTTAGTTGGGCGCAATCAGTTAACAATATTAACAATTTACAAATACATGCATATTCGATTCACATTAGGCTGAAATTTAAATATAAACTTCTCAGGGTTTGTCAATTAGTCTATCAGTGATAGGCTATACATGCGAAGTCTGGAGGACATCTTGAAACTGAAATAAATACAGTACAGTTAAAGTGGAATTAAAATGTGCTTTGCTTCAACAGTTAGCATAGCTGTTTCACAATGCCTGATGAAAAAGATAAAAATGTCAGCTTAATGCTGTTATCTCTAAATATGCAAAAGCAATGCCATTGCCATATAGAATATTTGAATATTACCGGTTAATATCCATTCAGATCGACCTGCGCGCGAATATATAGGTAGTATAAGAAGTCCCCACATCTCCACGTCATTGTAAAAGTTAAAACCTTAAAAAAATCTAGTGTATTTAACAGAGAATGTCTCTAAAAGTAAAGACTACTTAATGTTATACAACAGCACTGTATGAGATAATGCGCTGACATGTTTTCTACCATATTTCACATTTGACTAGGCGTGACCCAGGCTGGCCTTGCTGTCATTAATACGTTTCTTTAGTTCTCATATGCAGGGCCTTCTGCACTGAACAACATTTAGAAGAGGATTTCTCACACAGGGGCTGACAGTTCACCAATGACAACAGCCAGATGTGAATCTTAATATCATATTTTATTCCACAAACAGAGATAACTCATAATATCAAGTGAACTCATACACACACAAAGGAAAAGGAAGATGTGTCCTGCTGTCACAGCTATGCTTTCATCAAAAACAAGAAGGCTGATTGTCCTGTTTTGTACACATCTCTTCAGTTCCCCTCAGATGTAAATCAACCAACCCCAATATTTCTAGCTGAAGACAATCATCTTATAGAGAATGATTAACACCCTTCCATGTAAACTCAGAGATGTGATACCTTACATGTTAGGAAGACTCGTGAATGGGGCCATTGATTCCATAACCTCTTCACTGAGTGTCATTAGAGCATTAGAGAAATTCAACATTGTTCCACTCTGACAACAGACACTTTCTTACATACTGAGGAAGTGGCTGTCAGTCACATGTTAACACTTTAATACTAACTGTGGGGCAGTTTCTTAGTTGTATTAGCATTTTGTAAGAGAGTATCAGAAATAGTATTGCTGGTATATTTAACAATACAGCACGGCCAAATGAACATTATTATTGTAGTACACAGACTGTGTGTTTGTGCTTATGTTATGAGGGTATAGAGAGGAGAGTGAACAGACGACAGACTATGGAGTTCAGGACACCCATAATAACATAATAACCCTTTTGGTGTAAACATAATGCAAAAGCTTTGAATGTCAGAACTTTCAGGGTGCCAGATGTAAAAGCTCTCTTAATGTGCAAGTATACCGGTACAGAACCAGTAGGGCCTACCCTGACTCACCAGTCAAACCAGCCTGTCACCTTCAGTACTACAGTAGCAGTCAAACTGAAACCCCACAAAACCACCATTTCAGCAGTAAAAAGGAGAACACAAATATAAAATTGAATCCATTTAAGGGTTGTGTGGCAAAAGTAAAAACTTTTATATTTATATATATATATAGCTACGTCTAATAATAATAACAAACTCGACATTATTATCACTGTAATGGAAGCACCACCTTGGAAAGATTCATAATTAAAAATCAAAATCAATTGTCAGTCGAGCACTGGAGTAAAATATTCAGGGTTGTTTCCATACATGCTGAACATTACATTTATTACACTCTGGAATTACATGGAGTTCCTTTCTGTTATGCTCATTGTCTAAAAGTCAAACCAGTTTCTTATGCATAATTTATGACCATTACCTGACCATTACCTGACCATTACCTGACCAATAACTCACCATTAACTGATTATCACACAGTCAGGTAAGACACACTTTCACCATTTTCTGGAACACACATCTGTTTTGTTACAATCCAGTTTCAATGCAAATTTTAGAAATTAAAATAACTTTAAGCCTGAAACATTTCACCAAACATCTTAGTACATCTAAGATGATGAAGTTCATAAAAAGGCAAATTTAACATCCAAAGCAAAGCTGCACCTCCATTTCAAAAGAAAATCAACATCAAACAACCAATAAATCTGTACAAGATTTTGCAAATAAATAGAGAACATAAATAGGTAGATAAATAAATAACTGTTAAATAGGCCATAGGCAACAATATTAATTACATAACTTTTCCTTTGGCAGATTACTTATTTTATCACCAAGGAGAATAAAATAGTGCATCCTAGTTCAGGCCCTCCAATGTGAGTGAAAACAGGGAGGGTCCTTCTGAGGTCACATAAGGAGGAGCACCTGATTGGATGGGAGTTCCTTTGAAAGAGTGTCCCCTGGCTTGTCTTATTCTTGTCAAAGTATGGTGGGCCAATGGGCGGGAGGAGACAGTGGGGGGTTGGGCTAATGGCTTTGAAGATGAGACGGATGTACCAAACAGCTGAAAGGGTCACATGGGAGCCTGGAGTTGAACTCTGGTAGCTGATCCTCTTGAAGAGTGATCACAATGTTTGGACTGCAATAGTGGAAGGGAAAGAAAGAGTTATTGTAGAAGAGCACTCTTCAATTTATTCACCTGGTATCAATGAGTATAGAATTGTCCAAATTGAGTGAGTTGAGCATCTAAGCGGGAGGAAGGGAAGGATTCTCCCTAGAGAAGGTTACCTGCGGAGTGGGGATGCTCTCCCACGTTTCACTTGTGGGGAGAGTGGCGGTACTGATGCAGCAGGCTGCTGACAATCTACAAGAGACTGATAAATTAGACAAGATATACAGAGGGGTGACAGTCAGAGTTAGTAACAGACACATGCACACCAGGACACACACACACACACACACACACACACACACACACACACACACACACACAAGGAACAATTTATCTGACAGAAAATGGAGAAACTCAAAATTCTGAGAAATTGACCCTGTGACTGCCATGAACCACTGTGACATTTTAATCCTTAAACCCACAATCACACAGCCAGCAGAGGCGTGTGCTGTCATGACAATGATCAGAACGAGAATGACGGATGCAACTGAAGGACGAAGAAGAGGAAGATGTAGTGGATGTGTAGAACAGCACAAAGAGCTGACAGATCCACCATTCAGATGTAAATTGCAGATGATGAAAAAATGATTTCCTCATTATTATAATACAGCTCTTATGAAGAAACCTACATAATAATGGATCATTGATGGTAGTGAAGGTACATAAGTGTAAAGAGAAGCACTAACAAAGAAACAACACAGCTGGACACACTTCACCAAACAGCACACAATAACCTACATTATCAATGCATAATATCCAACAGTGATTCAAAAGTCAAGACAAATTTCAATAAACATTAATATAAGAAAACACTTTTACTTCAAGTGTCTCCATCCTGTGGCAATAATTGAAATCTGAGAGACAAGACCCAGGACTACATGACTGCTCCACACGTTATTTTGTCTATTCTCCCAAGATAATGAGAACAGGTCAAGGAGAAGACAGCGTTTGACCAGTGAACTGGTTCAGTGAGTGGTTTCAGTGAGCTGGTTCAGTGAGCTGGTTCAGTGAGTTGGTTCAGTGAGCTGGTTCAGCGAGCTGGTTCAGTGAGTTGGTTCAGTGAGCGGGTTCAGGGAGTGGGTTCAATGAGCTGGTTCAGCGAGCTGGTTCAGTGAGTTGGTTCAGTGAGCTAGTTCAGTGAGCTGGTTTAGTGAGTTAGTTCAGTGAGTTGGTTCAGTGAGTTGGTTCAGTGAGCTGGTTCAGTGAGTTGGTTCAGTGGGCTGGTTCAATGAGTTGGTTCAGTGGGCTGGTTCGGTGAGCGGGTTCAGAGAATGAGATCAATGAGTGGGAACAGTAAATGAGGTTCAGTAAAGGCTATTTTTAATGTACATGTCTCATATAGGAGCCATGGCTAAGTGAGGCACGCAGGCTCATAGAGACCATAAGCTGCACATCTCCACAATTTCGGCTACCATCAAGTAATTGGCACTGATTGGCTACCTGGACAAACCTTAAGCCAAGACAGTACTGAGGTCAAAACTTTCTTTCCCTTTACATCCTGGCTTGGAAACTTCCCACTAGTTACACATTCACATTATGTTAAAATATGTTTGCTGAACGTAAACATATGTGTGATGCCTACAAATTTGCACATTTTCACAGGTACGAGATGCAAATCTTCACAGAAGTAGATAAACTACAGCTGGTTCAGGAATCGAGATGATTGAGTACGTACAGTAAATGGGTCATACTGAGTTCAGGAGATGAGACATTGTTTAGTGTTTGGCTTCTAAGTGTTTATCTCCTTCCTTCCCATAATTCTCAGGGTGGTGCTGCAATTTTATGATTTAGCTGCATGTTTAAACACGTCTGAGAGCAGCACTGGCATTGCAGAGTGAGTGTTCTGTGTTTTAAAGGGCTCATGTTAACAACCCACATGCCAACCAACCCACAAACTGGAAGGTCAGACAACCGTTGAGGTGCCGAGTCTATTCAGTTATTTTTGATGGCAACATCTGAGCTACACTTGGCAAAAAACCTGTATGCAAACAAAACTTTTTACTAAAAGAGGGATCAATATTCTCCCCATGCAAAACCACAGATGAGAGTAATATGTAAAACATTTATTAGGCTATGAGTTTCTTTTGCCATTCAGCCATTTAGCATATATTATATATTGGATGCAATTTTCGAGAACGTTATTGGCTGCAGGATTCACAATAATGTCAGTGTTATTATTAGTTTGTTAGTTGAATGTTTGTAAGACGGTCTTCATTTAATAAACACATGAGCATGACAGAACAATATATCAATGGATGTAGATGTCTCCTAATTGTTTCTTGCTGCTAATCAGGGGCAGTCATGGCCTGGTGGTACGGAACTGGTCTTGTGACTGGAGGGTCGTGGGTTCGATTCCCAGACCTGAGGCCATGACTAAGGTGCCCTTGAGCAAGGCACCTAACCCCAACTGCTCCCTGGGCGCCGAGCTAGGGCTGCCCACCACTCTGGGCACATGTGCCCCCTCGAAATCACTAGTGTGTGTGTGTGTGTGTGTTCTAACTGCACAGATGGGTTAAAAGCGGAGGACAAATTTTGATTGCGGTGTAAAAATCACAATTGACAAAATATGGCACATTTACATTAATCAGGGTTTAGCAAAATTAGTATATTGTGCTAGATGAATTTATTTTCCCATCTATAATTTTGTAAATGGTCACACTTTGCAGTGTGTAGGTACATGTTAGTGTGTTACTGCTAGAATGAGACCTGACCAGATCAAACAGTGTTGTATAACTTATATATTATATAATAAGAATGATATACAATCACTAATGTAGACAGAGGCACCTGGTGCACCACCTGTGCATCACCTTTTGAACTGACACCTGTTGAAGTGACAGGAAAGTTTCAGCATCAACAGCATCAACTCATGTAGCTCAGTCATCAGTACAGTCAGTGCAATTACTGTTGCTTCAGGATAGGGGTGAGTAGTCATTTCTGTTTGCAGGAACAGGCGCTCAACCCATAAGTTGTTCGGACGGCGTGAGGCAGGTGTTGTGTTGCTTGTCATATTTCGAGTAAAGCATATCATAGAAATTTAGAAACCAGGGAACTGGTAGCTTGTGAAAAGTAGTCATGTCACCTTTAACATGTCTGAGGTAACCAGCTACATTTGTGTATATTACTGGTAGATTTGATCTTCATGTGTTTTGAACATAGAGCTGGGTACACAGGAGTGTATCAGACTGGTTTCCACACAAACTACAGCACAATAGAGCTCATTATTCACACAAGCTAAAAACCCAATGGCCAAACACACAATACAGCAGCGCCCTCACCTGGCCAAGTAACATAAAACCATGCTTCTTTTGAAAACTCTTATTTAAACAAAGATAAGAGTAGGTTAACCAAACATCTCTCTAAATGCACCTCCAGAAACATACTCAGTAATGTACAGAGAACCCTGGCCACACTGTTGCCACAAATTTCCCACCACACCACACATCTGTCTGAAACCAAAAGTTGATTTAGAGTTAATGCAAAACTCCACCACTGACTAAAGTTCTCCTCCAATACTTTTTGGCCTGAGGGGCCTTACGCATCACAGTAAATGAAAAGATGATATTAATGTGAAATCTATAATAATAATGATAGCAGCACTCAGACCCTCCGAGATGTCTGTGTTTACATTAAACACTTCAAACCGACCTGTTAACTTGCAGTCATTTTGATGTCAAATTTGGGCATTGACATGTGGCAATTGTTGATGAACACAGGTGCATACATAGAGAATGCTCTAGAAAAAGCCCCATGGTGTTACACAATGCAACCGAATGGATCTGAGCACTGATTGTGATTTGTGGCAGGAAGCTGCACCAACTTCACAGACTCTTGTTTGTTCTGCTCATGCAAGCTAACAACAGATAATGCTTTTGTGTTGCACTTTGTCTAATAATTTGGTACTTTCAGACATTTGAGATAACTGTATCGTACATAAGAAATACTGAATTCCTCAGCAATCAAGCTGGCCAGAAATAATGTGACAATATGCAGGGATCGATAGGGCCAATTAAACTATTGGCAAAGCAATCAAATTCCATTTCTCAGTATACAGATAGTAGATATCCAAAAAAAATCCTCATGAAAATAGTTCCTTTTTATACATTTTTTTATTTGCATAATTTCAAAATGAATTTTCACGATTTAAATAGCAATTTTAAATAAATAGTGGAAACAAATAATACATGCTGAAATCCAACCGAAAGATGCTGAAAACCAACCGAAAGACAAAGTGCAGACTCAAAAAAGAGGTGCAATGTCACTCACGTCTTTGTCTCTGACTCCCTGAGTACGTCAGATTAACTTGGTGGAAACCAGTCTGTCCTCCTGCGTATTACGTACTCAGCCTCAGGAGTAAGCGTTTGGATAAGACAAGCAGTTTACTGTCGCAGGTGTGGAGCTGTAGACTCAGTCATAGTACGAAACGTCCGAGATCTCACCGAGTCTGCTGATGGCTGTCGAGTACTCACAAGAGGAGACCGATAAAGAGATGAAGGAACAGATGTTGGCCAATGAGCACCAGGTGATCTTGGGAAATCTTGCCTGTTAACGTTATGGCAAAACTCGACACACAGTACCCTTGGGTCTAAAGCTAATGTCTGGGAACACAACATCCACTGGTTCTGGCCCGCAAATAACGGCTGAGCCGAGGAGGTCCAGGAAGACGCCAAGGGCACGTCGGCCGGGGACGTAGGGCCCGGGGCGGTGCTGGCTGTGCGGTTGTGGAGGAGGGATGGTGGTGTGGCCGGCGTGTGGGCGGGGTTAAAGGTCACGAAGGGTGCAGTTCTGATACTTACTTTGGGAGGGCTGCTTTTTGCCTTGGCGACCTTTGAGCCACGGCTGCGGTGGGACTGTTCGTGGTCGAACTCCAGGTCCTCCAGGCGCTGTGTGAGGGCCAGCTTCTGCTGAATAGCCATACGCAGCAGAGAGTTCAGCGTCTTCTTCTCATCCTCAGCGGCCGCCAGCTGCCTCTGCATCTCATCCAGCTGAGTAACGTACTCATCACACCTGCAGACAGCCGAAGACAAGTCAGGAACAGACCAGGCCAAACACATCACAGCTTTGGGGTCACATGACCGGCCCCTCCTCATAAATGATTAGGCATACACTAAATACTTGACATTAATATTAGGCACGTAACACAGATGCATTTACACTTATATTAAGTAACAATAGTGATTTCACATTAATGTCATCTAACTAAAACTAATATCAGATAATGCAAATAATTATATGATAATATTAGGAAAACAATAGTAATGATTATCACATTAATATTAGACTAATATTAGATACATTGGTATTAGATATACAACACCCGGACTATAACTTTGCTATCTGTTATGAGCATGTTATAGTACTGTACTACTATGATTAGTCCAGAAAGCAGAGCTGAGCTTGGGCAGTCCAGGAAGACTCTCTGGACTTGACTTCCAGGGACAGTGTTAGAGGAAACAGGATGACTGGTCATTCAGTTTTCAATCTGGTCAATCAGTTATTGGTTGTGATTAGTTTTCACTACCACCAGTTCCCTTCCCAGGCTCACCTGAGGCCTGTTTCAGCTCCCTGCTCTGCTGTTATATTTAGCCACACAATCTCATCCACCTGCTGAGACAGTGTACTAATACCCATTATATCAGTGTTATTAAAATGCTTTATTTTGAACTCAACACTGTTTTAAGGCATTTTAAACATAACCTGCACAGGCTGCAAACATGCTGAATACATAATGTAGATCAGGGGTACTCAACTGGCGGACCGCGGTCCGGATCCGGACCCGAACGCAGTCCTGTCCGGACCCAATCTCATTCCTGATTAACTGGATACGGACCAAAACAAAACCGTAGCATTTATTTCAGGGCTATTGAAAAAACACTCCGTCACGAGTGTTACGTTTGCCACCCCCGCTCAACAACTTACGTTCGCCACCCCGCTCAACAACAAGCCTGCCTGGTTGATGCTTCGCGAGCGGCGCGAGGGTCCGCGCGGCGAAAATGACGTAATCGCTGTGGCTCCGCCCGTGCGTGAGTGCCTCGCGCGCTGTCGGTTCGAGAGGTTGTGCACCTCTCGAATTTTGTAACTTCGCGCCGCGCTTCAGCGCAATGAACAAAGTCACGTTTTCAGGGTTCATACACCTTTATAAGGTGGAATTAAAGCACTTGTACGTCACTTTCAAGGTCCATTTCAATATTTCCCAGCATGTTAAACATAATTAAGTTAAATATTTATACATATACTCGAAATAGTTCGCTTTTTATCACATTATTTAATGGTTGTTTACTTAAAAACGCCCAATCTTCACGTCTTCACGTTCTCTCATCACAACCCCCCCCCCCCGCTCAACAACTTACGTTCGCCACCCCCCGCCGCACCGGACCTCAGGGCACAGGTATCTGCCAAAATTGGACCGCGGACAAATTTAGTTGAGTACGCCTGATGTAGATAATAAGCAAAATTGGTAGTTTTTGTACTTTTGAGGAAAAACCACATATATCTTCATTTTCAGCTGGGTCACACTAGTACACTGTTGGAGCTTCTAGACAAAACTAAACAGCCTTCAAAGTAAGCTAGTAGACACACACACACACACACACACACACACACACACACACACACACACACACACACACACACACACACACAAGATTTCATAGGTGTGTAAGAGGGGAGGCTATATGTTGCTTTACGTTGTTTATTAGTTATGGGACTTTTACAACCAGTGATGAAAGCAGAAAATGAATAAACAGCCATGGCTTACACAAGAAAGCAAGTGTGACCTTTGATCACGACTCATCTGGGGCACTGGGGGACTCCTCCCAACCATATGTCACAAACACGTCAAAAGAAGGAAGTACCTGGTGGCAAACATGGCCCTGAGGGAGGAGAAGGTGGCTGCGTCCTCCTTCAGCGCCTTCAGCTCGTTCCTCAGCTTCATCATGGTCTCCGTCACAATTGACTTCTCATTCTCATATTTGCTCTTCAGGTTGGCCAGGGCCACCTCTGCAGTCTGTGGAGAAACCAGGACAACATGTCACCCAGGATTATGAGATTAGTTATAATTAGAGATCAACCCCAGCTGTGTATATGAGTATTGTAGGAGTTCAGAAGCCCCCCAGGAACATCTCAGCTGTGGTACACTATGTGTATGAGTTTCTGTTATGTGTACTGTATTGCTGATAACTTTTACACTGGTCCCTTAAAAGCACAGCTGGTGCTTGTACCTGTTTGTTCGCTTTAAGGACCAGACGCAGAGTGGCGATCTGCTCCCTCTTGGTGCTGAGGAGGGACTTGAGCTTGAGGATCTCCTCCATGCAGGCCTCTTTGTCCTTGTCCAGGATGGGGGCCAGTTCCCGTGCGGCGGCCCTCTGCCTAGACAGCTGCAGAGAGCGGTCCACGGCCTTCTGCAGGTGCTTGATCTGGTCTCGGATGATGGCGTTCAGGTTGTAGATGTTCATCGGCTCCTTGCGAAGGTCTCCGCTTGCCTCTGGGGCAGCTGACATTGAGAGTGAGGTGACGTTCACTGGCATGCCAAACAGGCTTCTGTTGGGGCTCTGCTGGCTGGGTGAATCCCCTCTCCCCACATCCAGGGCCTCCTTTAAGGGCGAGTCTTGAGGACTCCTGGAGGACTCGGAGGCGACAGCAGCAAGGCGGCGGGCCAGGCGGGGTGACAGCAATATTCGGGGGTCATCGCCGCCCTTCAGGCTGCCGCTGCGTGTGACGCGACTCTGGCGGTAGTAGTCCAGCATGACGCGGTTGGGCGTCTCGTTGTTGCACAGGCAGACATGGTGATACAGCTGGGCCAGCTCTTCGCTGAAGGTAACCAGCTCGTCCTGAGCAGTGTTGAGCATGCCCTGGCTCTCGGAGGCAATGGCCAGCGCGCTCCTTAGCTCCGCCTCCAAGCTGCCAATTCGCTCGCGGCTCTCGCGGCCCTCCTTCTCCAGGGACGCCAGGTGCTCGTCAAGAAGCCGCAGCTTCCCCTCACAGCGACTGCGCTCCTCTGACTGACTCTCCACGCACAGGTTGAACTTCTCCTTCAGAGCCTTCAGCTCCGCTTTGAGGTCGATGACTTCTGTTACGGCCACCTTATACTTACACTCTAAGATCTCAAAGCCGTTGATGCCTATCTCGTACTCTTGGCAGTCGTTGGAAACGTCCCCTTTCTCTGTTTCCTCAGCGTCCAGCTCCTTATCGCTACACAGGCGCTTCATAGTGTCGACGCGCTCGGTGAGGCGGTTGACCCGCCTGTGCTGCTCGGTCAGGGCTCCCTGCGTGTGCTGAAGCTGCGTCTGGGACTCCTGAAGGTTGGTCAGTAGGACTGCTTTCTCTCGCTCCACCTAGTGGATGGGAGGAGGTAGTACAGGAAATCAAAAAGGGCCTCTGTAGAATACAGAGTAACTTCAGAAACAAACAGATTTCCTTTGTGGTGGAACTAAATACCGCTGAACGTCGGTATGAGATATGAACGTGAATGAGATATAAATTGTTCTGGTGAGGTGACAATATGTAACAATTTTAATGGATTTAAATCACAGATTAAATAATTTAAAAACATAGACATAGCAACATGTGACATATCCTCAGCTTTCAAAGCTACCATAATTCACATAATGTGACTTCTGTAATTGAGCTCAAGAGCTTTTTGGTCAGCGATTGTATTAAGGGAGTCAGGCCTCTCTTGTATTGAGATGGTGTTGAGATTGAGCTGAGATGGTGAAGTCTATCGATCCCTCATTGGAGGAGACCCAGAACAACGGAAAATAATTAAATAAACAATTGAGCCTTACGTGAAGTCCTGACAGGAGAGATTGGTTATTAACACCCTCCAGGCAGGACATAAAATCACCAGGACACGTGTTTGTGTTTGGTTGTGTAATATTAGTATTATTTAATATATATTATATATTATAATTCATGGCTATCATTTAATACTATTTAATCCATGGCTAGATTACCATATGAACCATACAAAAGTCACAGAACCTGACAAAACATTTTACACATTTAAGGCATTTGATCGTTGTGAAATGTCGGTATTTATTCTACTTTTACACAGCAAATTTCTATTCCACTGAGATAACAGGTTCACCTTTGAAACTTTACAGCAACTGTGATAATAACCACACACAATTGCATTCATGTGTGCTGCTCTCAACGCAGTACTGTCCAGACCGCAGGGCCCAGACCACAGGGCCCAGACCACAGGGCCCAGACCACAGGGCCCAGATGCTGCCTACGGCCTTCGCAGCTACTCTGTGTCTGCACTGTCATGGTCAGTTTCTATTGCTGTCTCCCACTGTCTCATAGAACACACCACAACACACATTCACACACACACACACACACACACACACACACACACACACACACACACACACACACACACACACACACACACACACACACACACACACACACACACACACACACACACACACACACACTCACACTTCTGCTTTTAACCTAAACCTGTGAAACTGTGCATGCTGTGCACAGATAGGACTCCATGCACAGACTGCTGGAATCTAGGAATGCTGGTTTGCTGAGTTGTAACTGAATCTTCGTTTTTAATTTGTCACTTTAATCGATGGATCCAAGCCAAGACAGATCCTCTTATATGTGCAAGAGAATCACGCACATATACTCTGACATTACTCAAACTATGCATCACTATGGTGAGTCATACTTCTGATAACTCCAGTATGCTGAGTCATATACTCTAGATGATATCAGCTCTAAGTTCTAAAATTACTTTTGGATTTAGTATAACAAGCTTTCAAATTATACTGCACCGTTACTTTATCACTACTACCTGGAAATCATGAGTAGTGGTAGAAAAACCTTTCCTTTGTTCCACTGGAAAGACTAAAACAAAAGATTTGGTGTCATCTGATTTTGGGCTTTAAAAACACATCCATCAGAAAGAATGGTACCCCAGAAACAATAATTTCAATGCAAACAATGTTTACAATGTTAAAACAATGTTTAACATCGTCACACTAAGTGGATTAAGGCATCAAATAAAAACAAAACATAACAAGCATCATATAACAACTTTCACTCTGTATTATATTTGGGTTCACAACTATCAGGACAAAGAACAGGACAAAATCATTGATGAACAAAATCAAAGTGCAGGAACTGGGATTGTTGCACTTGTAACTGACCTGTAAGAGCTGTTGTTTCAGTTTCTGGATCTCAGACAGGTTGAGTTCGCTGAACAGATCAGACACAGGGTGCAGTACCTCTCCTAACCTCCCGGTGGGGCGGTGGAAGTCACTGGTTGCCTTTGGCCCATGGTTATTACACCCATTACACTTGTTACTGTCCTCATTATTGGGACTGGGGACAGAGCCGGAGGTGCCATTAGTAGCAGCCTCCTCCACCAGCCTGAATCCCTCCACAGCAGTGATAGCTATGTGGGTGGAGGCTCCATACACACTGTCACTCAGGCTGAGGTGCTGGGCCAACTCCTTCCTCAGAATGTTCTTCTGCTCCCTCTCACTCTTCAGAGAGTCCAGGGCCTCCTCCAATTGGCCCTGAGCGATGTCTTTCAAGCGCAATGCATCCTCCAATTGGCTGTTCAGCAGTACTGTCTCCTCCTCCAGTACTTTGATTTCGTGTTTCAGACCCTCATACTCGACCTTTGGACAGAAGAACGAGGAAGAAGAACACCAGAGGTGATTGTGCATGTGTCTGTCTATACTGTATATATGAATAATGCAATATTTAGTAAAATAAGATTCAGTCTGCATCTCCCTTGCCAAACATTACATACAAAAATGTAAAAGAGATGGATGCAGATCCAGACATAATGTGTGTGTGTGTGTGTGAGTGTGTGTGAATGTGCGTGTGTGAGTGTGTGTATGTGTGAATGTGTGTGAGTGTGTGTGCATGTGTGTGTGTGCGCGTGTGTGTGTGTGTGTGTGAGTGTGTGTGAGTGTGTGTGTGTGTGTGTGAGTGTGTGTGAGTGTGTGTGAGAGTGTGTGAGAGTGTGTGTGAGAGTGAGTGTGTGTGCATTTGTGTGTGCATGTGTGTGCGTGCGTGTGTGTGTGCATGTGTGTGCGTGCGTGTGTGTGTGCATGTGTGTGTGTGAGTGTGTGTGCATTTGTGTGTGCATGTGTGTGCGTGCGTGTGTGTGTGCATGTGTGTGCGTGCGTGTGTGTGTGCATGTGTGTGTGTGAGTGCGTGTGTGCATGTGTGTGTGTGAGTGTGTGCATGTGTGCGTGCGTGTGTGAGTGCATGTGTGTGTGCGTGCGTGTGTGTGTGAGTGTGTGTGTATGTGTGTGTGTGAGTGTGTGTGTGCGTGCGTGTGTGTGTGTGTGTGCGTGTGTGTGTGAGTGTGTGTGTGTGTGTGCGTGCGTGTGTTCACCTGGTTCTGTTTGAGTGTGGAGACCAGTTTCTGCAGGGTGATGTTCTCCTCCTCCAGCTCAGTGTAGTCCTGGAGGAGCCGTGTCTCCCTGAACTTATACTCCCGTGCCTCCTCCTTCAACCTGCTCCGCTGCAGCTCAAGAAGTTCATTACTCTGCAGCAGCAAAAGATGGAAAGAAAGAGAGAGAGAGAGAGAGAGAGAGAGAGACAGAGAGAAAGTCAGAGAGTCAGAGCAGTTCTGTAGCAGGGCTACACAGCACAGCTATATAGGAATGCATACTGCTAGGCTGCATAGCAGTTCTATATAGCAAAGCTTCAAAGCTGTGTTACAGAGCTGAGCTACATAGCAAGGCAACACAGCAGGGCTATAGTGCAATGCAAAGTTCCAAAGGGCTACAAAGTGGAATGGATGATCTACAAAGTATAATTGCTTCACAGAAGCAAGTACACAAGAAATTATTCAATGAAGTGCTTTTGGCAAAACATGGATAAAGCCACAGACCTCCAGTGATGCTGTCACCCCATAAGAGTACACTCTGATTAAGACGGGACAGAAATGTAATTACCCCATTAGAATACACCCTAATGTTGACGAGACTGGAACACTGAATATATGTGTGCAATCCGTTCTCTTTACATAATGCCTACTGCTTTAAAAAACAAAATGTCAGCCTAAACCTAATCAATAAATCTCCTTTCCGACCAGGGAGCAGGAAACATGGGAGCCCTGATACGGCGACATCAAGAATGCTTACAGAGCAGAAGCTCTAAACCAAACCGTAATGGTTGAGTTAGTGCAGTGAGAGCCATCGGGACAGAGGCTGCAGAGGTTGGACTTCAGGCCTCTTTACATGCGTCAAACGGCCTCCACAGATATTCATGAGCACACTGAAGCTGTACACTTTTTAGTTTTACAAAGTTTTACAAAACTATAAGCCATAGGTATATAGTTATAGATTTAGTTACGAAACCAAAAACTATTGACCCTCATAAACAAAATCAGTGGACCAAAGTATGGCTTTTATGTCTGGCACTACAGAGCAGCTTGGGATGATGTCATACAGAATAAAGGTCATTGTTATGGCGATTTCTGTCAAACGCCAATGAGGATGGTGGTAAGTTGTTGCCGACATGCAGTCAAGTAAGCACTCACAGATAGAGAAATGAAATAGGTGAATTTAATTCCTCAATCCGGTTTTCTTTCAACAGAACGTAAGCAATAAAATGCAGTCTGCAATATTCTGCGGTCTAAAAACTTTTTTCTCCTTACGGCCATCCCCCTCCCCAGACAATGAGCTAGCCGTAATCAAAATGCTGGCTTCGCGCACCTTCGCGTCAAAGGGGGTGTGTCTGGGGTTGGGCGGCAAGTGAACAGGAAAGTCTTTCAGGTGCAGGTCAAGAAACAACAAACAGGTTCATAATAAGCATAGACAAACAGGTACGTATAAAAATGCAAACATGTCAGTCAGGTAAGTATACCACTAATTTATATGTTTTATAAGTTACCATCAACATGAAATATGTACAACTCACAATTATGGCTCCAACAGTCATATTCAGACTAAGGTCATATTCAATATGAATATCAATAAGAATATAGGCTTTCACCAACTCCAGAGGCAACACGTAATATTAAGAGCATTGATAGCACTCTCCAAGACCGAACTGAATTATTTCTATGCATGTTTTGACAGTATGAATAATGATAAAATCATTATCCCAGGTATCCCTGATGAATCCATCCTTCAGGTCACATGTTTTTGAAGTTTGAAAGGCTCTGTAGAAAGCAAAATCACAGAGGGCAGCAGGACCAGATGGCGTTCTACCAAGAGTACTGAAAACATGTGCTTCACAGTTGGCAGGAATGTAAATATTCAACAGATGCTGTTTTTAACACTCCACTATTATTTCTGTCCCCAGAAGAGTGGCCTGCCTTAATGGCTACTGACCAGTGGCATTAATGGTGGTAGCCATGGAAAAAACAGAACTGGGACACATTTATAACACCACTCAGGAGACTCTCTGGCGTTCACTACTCACACCACATCTGGAGATCCTCACTCACTCTCCGTTCTGGACACCTGCCTCACCTGGACACTTGCTTTTTTCTGGATTACAGCTGAGTCTTCAAGGGTAAGGCCCACCAATCCAGTTTAATGTGTGGATGACACAACATGCCCTCAGATTTATTCACAACAATTAAAAAGTCTCCTCACCAATAACTGGTTATAACCAGAATACTAAGCAGGAGGAGATACAGAAACCAAATCAAAGAACACATGGAATAACGAAAATGTGATTGACAGGTAGGGAGGAGCCAATGGTGACTATTTTAATCTTGGGTTTTGTTAGCATCTTGATCAGTTTTATTTCTTGGCTGAATTTGATGAAATTCTGCTATACAAT
Organism: Brachyhypopomus gauderio; assembly: GCF_052324685.1. NCBI lineage: Eukaryota > Metazoa > Chordata > Actinopteri > Gymnotiformes > Hypopomidae > Brachyhypopomus > Brachyhypopomus gauderio. Next base: position 24,927,631 of record NC_135212.1, read on the forward strand.
GTGCAATGCTACCTAGACAGAAACAAAAGCTCTCCAAACATCATGCAGGCTTATATGACAGGACTACATAAGGGAGATTTATAGCAGGGATACCTAGAAGAGTTACACAGAAGTGCTTCCTAAATAATTTACAGTCTTACATTAATTATCTTTAGCACAGTCCTGTAAAAGGGAAATGGAGTGTTCATGATGCCATTTAAGTGTTTTATTCAGCGTATTTGTTTTGTGGTCTTAACAGAGTGGGAGAGGCCCACGCAGAAGCTGATGTGGATGTTGTCTGACTGCTCGTGTTATTAGGAAGTGCTGACGTCTGCATTCCTGCCTCTGTGAACAGAGCAAACCTTAGAGCGGTGAAACAGATGCAGACGTTGATATACAGATGAAACGTTATCTAATCTTCCAAGATGTACAAAAAATCTGCATAAATGGTTTTCAAGAAAAATAATAGAATTGACTAGAACATAATAAAGAGCAATTTGATGTGTACCTCTCCCTATAAATAATTACCAAGCATCATAATGAGTGGGGAACTATTAGATGACAGAGTTTTCCAGATTTTTTTTTTATCAAATATGGTCACATCAAAGGGGAAAAAAGAATATTGCTGACAATTTCAAAATATTTTTTGGTTTAATAGATTGTTGCTATAGCAACTCATTTTCAGAATTGGATATATCCTCTATGAATTTAGTCACACATTTAAAAAAGCACTGCTGACCAATTCAAACACACACACACACACACACACACACACACACACACACACACACACACACACACACACACACACACACACACACACACACACCCAGAAATGCTGACCCAGACTGCAGGCTGTGTGTAGAGTAGAGGTGGGACCCAGACCTTATAGCTGATTGTGTGATTTTCTGATTTTCTGATTGGCTGAGAGCCCTTCACTGCCTGTCTCAGAGCCATCCTGGTGAGTGCACCCATCAGCCACTTTATCCTCAGACTACTTAACGACTCATTAGAGTGGACTAATATGGAGAAAAACACAATAATGTAGTTATTGTGATACATATTGCAAGTGTGGTATTATTTGTGCTCCTTACCATGGTAAACCCTTTGATGTGATTTGATTAATGTCTTGTATTATATTACCAAATTATTTATGCACATTGAGTCATATACGATGACTTACAGTGATTGATGTAACCCAGAAACCCACATCTTCAGTGTTTGAGATGGGTCACAATGCACGAAGAAATGCTGTGATATGTTGTGCTGTGCTCATTTAGCAAAATGCAGCCTTTTGCAAAGATTTCAGTATTGCACAGGCTTATATTACAGTGTCTATTAACACATGTTATACTGTGCAGACTTATTGCTAAATGAGTTTATCAGCAAAAGTATGCTTTCCAGTTAATTCAGAAGGGTTTGCATTAAGGTAATGAACAAACCTACAAACACACTTGTCACCCTTCCCTAAATGACATGAGTGTGTTTCTCATTCCTCAGTTACCCTTGCCAGCTGTATTGAGTGTATAGACTCAGTCATTGACTTCAGTGCCACAGATCCAATTGATGTTTGTCACATGACTTTCACACTAGCTCAGTCAGCCAATCAGAATCATCTTCTTCATTTGAATGGAATTAGCTGTTGCTTATAATAATAATAGTGTTCTTTCCTGTTTGAGTACTCCTGCTTATGACCTGCTTATGACCTGTTCATGACCTGCGTATGATCTGCGTTTGATCTGTGTATGACCTGCGAATGACCTGTGTATGACCTGCGTATGACCTGTGTATGACCTGGGTATGACCTGGGTATGACCTGCGTATGATCTGTGTATGATCTGCGTATGACCTGCGTGTGATCTGCATATGACCTACGTATGACCTGACCCACGTTGGTTCAGCCTACTCTTCTGGTTGCTGCATTTCTGTGTTTTTGGCTGTGACTACATTGTGGATACTTCTTTTGGACTAGCCATTCATTTCGATTTGGACTCTGCCCTGTATCTTTTTTCTGAATCTGGATTGTCCAACCACTGTTATTAAAACCACGTTTCTCCTTTATATCTGCAAGCGTCTGTACCATGATTGCCGCGTTCCACCGCTCAGACAATGTTTATAAATAACAGCATATAAATAACTGCACCTGCATCTCCCCCTACCAGCTATACGTCACTCAAAACTGTAGGACTCCAAGTGTCTCCTGAAGCTTTGTACTTTGTCTCCTAAAGCTTTGTACTTTGTACTTTGTACTGCCTCTCAAAAAATAAACATTTCACAACTTAACAAAACTTATAATCATAAAGAAAACAACAAATGCCACAGCAGGTGTGACATATGGCTTTAAGAACAGCTTTAAGATACTACTGTACCTCTGCTCGAGAATGTCCTTGAAAAGCAGGCGGCATTATTGATTGGAGTGTACAGTGATGCAGCTCTCCCCATGGACGTGTTACCTCAGCATACATTCACAGCAGTGCCACGCGATCCGGACATGAAATGCAGAGTGGTTATCCGGCCCCGCGCAGCCTGCGTCCGGAGCCCGTACAGAGGCACCGGCTGGCCCACAGCCAGCCCAGCAAAGACCTGCTGCAAAGTCACTGGCATGAAACCCAGCTCGGCCCGCTGCCGCACAGTACTGTTCTCCAACACTGAGCCACGGGCTCCCTTAGAGAAAAACAAGTCTCTTTCTTCAAATATAAACACATAACATCAGTTGTATATAATTTAAAATTAATAATCATTTTAGACCTTACTGTCTTAGATCTTACATTGAATAGGCTTAATATACAAATTACTGCAAATTTGGAAAAGTAGTTAATCTGGGTAAGATTACATGTACCTCCAAAGTAAAAATATTTGTTCACTTCCTCTGTGTATAAAGTACAAATGAGTTAGCAGTGGACACTGGCTTATTGCCCAGAAGAGAGAATGTGGTCTGACAAACTAGACAAATAAGTAACAAACTAAGAAGATTTATTTATGGTCTTGATTACTGCAGGGCATTCAATTACTTCCTTATTTTTCTTGAACAGCTGAGTGATAGTTGGTCTAGTTGGCAGCCAGTGATGGGACATTTACAAGCACCACTAAGGTCCTCCGGGACGTCCAAATTACCCAAACAAACAAATAGATCAAGGCCACTGTAGCACTGAATTATGCATTTGAGTTGTTTAAGGTAATGATATTTTAATGTGTGAGTAGTAACATTTTATTGCTTAAAACCCATTGTAAAAAATAAAATATTATTATATCTGAAATTTGTCATCCAGTGACAAGCACTTCATAAACGCAAGCGATGTATGAAGAGTACTAACCATCTAAGATCTGTGTGTGTGTGTGTGTGTGAGAGAGTTACTGTGTGTTTGTTTGTGTGTGTGTGTGTGTGTGTGTGTGTGTGTGTGTGTGTGTGTGTGTGTGTATGTGTGTGTATGCAGTGTAGGTTTGTCACGATACTAAGAATTACAACTTCGATACGATACTTAAAAAAATATTCAAATTCGATACCATTTTCGATACCAAAGTCAGATACGGTGCTAATTTCCGTTTTAAAGCCTTTTTATGTTTTTTTATAAACAAACAAATGAATGTTGCTTTGTGTTTAAAAATGCTTGAAATTGTAACTTCATTTCACAACAAATATCTGTCTGACTGAACAGTTCTTTTGTGTTAACAAATACGAGCATCTTGTAATTCCAGGGAGAGAACGTGAAGACGTTACGATTGGGCGTTTTGAAAATAAACAACCATTAAATAATGTGATAAAAAAGCTAATAATTTCGAGTATATGTATAAATATTTAACTTATCCCAACAAACATGCGACGTCAGAAAGACATTAAAATCAAGTCTGTATCACGTCGGTCAGTCCAGACCCATTTTTGCATGTCTGGTGGACGTTCAAAACTGGTTCAAAATCTGACAGTGTGACTAGGACCTTAACCTTTTAACTTAACAAGAACGTCTATGACGAGTTTTCTATCTGAACGTCTGACTAGGACCTTTATTGGATGTCAGGACGTGCAAAAACTGCAACTGAACGGCAGTAATAGACGTTTAAAAAAGACGTTGCTAAAACTTTCATTCTGGCTTTTCAGTGGACGTCTTTTGAACGTCTGACAAAGTGTCTTTGCTCGTGCTGGGAAATATTGAAATGGACCTTGAAAGTGACATATAAGGTGTATGAACCCTGCAAACATGACTTTGTTCATCGCGCTAAAGCGCGGTGCACGCGAGGTCATGCACCTCTCGAATTTTGTAACTTCGCACGTGCCACGCCTCAGCGCAATGAACAAAGCCATGTTTGCAGGGTTCAATATGTTTGCAGGGTTCAATTCAAGCGCTTGTACCAATATTTCCCAGCACGTTAAACTTAATTACGTTAAATATTTATACTCGAAATGATTCGAAATATTGCGCTTTTAATCACATTATTTAATGGTTGTTTATTTTCAAAACGCCCAATCTTAACGTCTTCACGTTCTCTCATGTTTCATCCTGGAATTACAAGAGGCTCGTATTTGTTAATGTAATACAAGAAAACTGTTCAGTCAGACAGATATTTGTTGTGAAACGAAGTAGTTACAATTTAAAAATTTTCAAGCACTTTAGCCTAAATTGCAGCACTTTTCAAACCTGAAACACAAAGCAGCATTAAAATTCGTCAGGTAAGTGTTCATTCCCCTGTTTTGAGGGGTGTTTCTTTTATACTACCACATATAGTTTCGGACAACACTGCAAAGCGGAAAGTATAAAGCCTCCACCGCTCGCGGAGGTTCGCGCGCGGTGTCGAGCGCTATGGTCACTCAACCAGGCTTTAGCGCCCTTCGTTGAAATGTTCCAAAACCACCGCTTGCGGGCTTGTTCATGTCCTTCGGTTTTCCATCTGTATCTGCTTCGAATCCAACAGCACTGCGTTTGCTTTAGCTGCCATATTAGCATTACAATCTGTCCTGTGCATTACGGCAGCTTGGGTGGGTCAAACGAAAGCGCATTTTATGTAAAAAAGAATCGATACTTAAGGGAAACGAGTATTGTACCGTTTCAGAATGTTCAGTATCGATACGTATTGATATATCGATTTTTTTGACAACACTAATGCAGTGTGTCTTTTTGCCGACCTCAGGCCTCATTCTTCTACAGCTTAACCTCTACAATGGGCCCTGGCATAAGGATATCATCATTCTCCAGCTTCGCAGTCTCTCTCTCTCTCTCGCACACACACACACACACACACACACACACACACACACACACACACACACACACACACACACACACACACACAGTAATCCAAACACACAAGCATACATGTGTACACCATGAACGACCCTCGTGTAGCCCTGAATGTAACTGCCTCACCTATAACATCATGCCAAAGAAAGAATAGAAAATGGATTTTGGATTAGAATATTAGGCAGATTATTTACCATTCCAACACATCCTGATGGCTTTCAGTGACACCCAAAACTATAGCATAAAAAATTTAGGTGTAATTACTGACACTATTCTGTTTTTATTTATGTAATATAGCTTAACTGAGACATACACTGTACTCAAGAAATGCAGACAAATTGGACCACGCCATTATATTATTATAATGGTCTTCTAATTGGATGCTCTAAAAATGTCAGGGCTGGCTCGGATGCCGTGCCTTCTACCTCCACAAGAGGCACCCGAGTCAGTCCTAGACTGAATCGGCGCAATCAGCAATGATCCGTTTCACCTGTTGCCATGGCTTCTTAAGGAAGCTTGTAGAGACGGATCATTGCTGATTCGTTTTGGTCATGCTGGCACGCTGTCAGCCCTTCTCTGTTTTCTCTGGTGTTGCGTTTTGTTGTAAGGTGTCTCGCCACCTTAATCTCGCACTTAATCTCTCAGCAATCATCTCCTGCGCCGCTTACTGGCCCATCTCAAGTTTTCCTCCAGCTATCTCTCTTCCTATCCGTTACTCTTTTATTTTGGGAAGGGTTTTGTTTTGTTGCGGCGTTTGCCTGCTGCCAGTCTTCCCCTGGCGTCCTTAGTTCCTTTGTCACACGTTGAAGTTATTCCGCATTCTTTCCGTTGTCTTTGTTATTTTCTCTCCCGTGTGCTCACGGTTTTGTTTATTTTTTACGCGTCGAGTTTTCCGCGTCCTTTTAGCTTCGTTTTCACGCGTTGAGTTTATTCCGCGTTTGAGTTTAGTTTTTGTTTGCCTGTGTGCATGTTTTCGTGTGCACACAGTTTGGCTTTGCTGGCTTTATTTCCCGCCTGCTTTATACGGCACTTGGGTCTGCCTCTCCCTACGTTTTCTGACGCGGTGTGTGCCTGGTGTACACCCCGCGTTACAAAAAAGTCATTAAATAAACTCCAAATTGAACAAAATGGAGCAGCCCGAGTCCTTACAAGCTCAAAATTTTGATAACATCAGTCCTGTGCTTTCGATTCTTGTCATGAATCCAGTGCTCACCGCTGACTCTCACACAGTCTGTCCCGCACTCAGTCTCGTACTTTAGGGAGCACTTTGACGAATCTGAGAACACTCTCCCAAGTATTAACCAGCCACACCTCTCTGCTGGTCTCTCTCTGTCCTCACCTATCTCTCTTTATACAACTCTACTTCAGTTCCTCGTCACAAAGTACTGCTGTCTACATGTGGCTTACTGAGCATTTCAAATTCCTGTTTCTTTGTGTCCACCTGTGCTTTCATCTCAGACAAATGCTTCTGTCTAGCTTCTGGTTACCACTCAGACTCTGCCTACCTGACCAGACTTTCCTACCAGACCTGCCTGCCTACCTGACCAGACTTTCCTACCAGACCTGCCTGCCTACCTGACCAGACTTTCCTACCAGACCTGCCTGCCTACCTGACCAGACTTTCCTACCAGACCTGCCTGCCTACCTGACCAGACTTTCCTACCAGACCTGCCTGCCTACCTGATCAGACCTTCCTTCCAGAAGGAGACATCGCTTGAATCCTGTGGGATTAAATACGGGATTCTGTCGTCCACCTTCAACACGACCTGCTTATCGAAACTGAATGAAAACCTCTTGCATCCCCTCTTGTTTCCTATCATTACAGTTGTGTGCTGGCTGCCAGTAAAATTTCAAATACATTTTTAAATAACAGGTGTAAAGTCCTGAAAGTCTGGCCCCATAGTTTCAGGGTGCACTCACTGCATAATGTAACCCAGCAATACTGTCTTTTGCCTACTGTCTTCTCAAAATCCACGGTCTGTGTAAGCTTCTAGAATAAACAAGACTGCCTCTCAGTTATAGAACAAACTTCCATCTTTAATTCAGGACTGAGACACACTACCAAATTTTTATGTAGGTTAAAGACCATATTCATATTCATATTTCATGTTTTCATGTTTTCATATATATATATATTTTTGTTAGCTTCCTGCTGGAGAAGAACATAGAGCCCCCTGGTCACACGAGTTTTCTGGTACTCTGAGGAGCTGATGCAGCATAAGTTTTGCTGCTACAGACAACCCAGCAGAGGGTACAGGCTGATCACATGACTGTACAGTCGTGCTGTAGTGGGTGTTACCGTACAGCTGTGCTGTTGTGGGTGTTACCGTACGGCTGTGCTGTTGTGGGTGTTACCGTATGGTTGTGCCGGTACTCTCCGGTACTCTCACCTCTTTGAGCTCCAGGAGCAGTGAGTTGAGCCGCTCGCTCTCGGCCTGCGCGTTGGAAGAGACGGAGCGGCTGAGCTGGATCTCGGCCTGCAGCTCCAGCAGGCGGCCCATGTAGTAGGCCTCTCTGGACGCGTACTCCTGCAGCAGCGTCTCCTCGTTGGTCTCACCGTCCGCCGCCACCTTGCGCTGGTTAGAGTACGCCTGGCCAAACGCCTGCAGAGAGAGAGACCATTCAGGAACAGACATCAAACAGACAAAAACACAGAGATCAAACAGACATCACAGCGACACGTGCTCCGATTCAGCAGTCTGAAAAATGCAATACGTGCATCTCCAAAATGAATTAGAGTAGCTGATATAAATCATCTGCTGGAAACAAACACTGTGGTTTGCTAGCACCGAAGTCCTGTGAAGGTAAATGAGATGATATTTCAGCTCCAGGCTGCATCAATAAAAACAGCGTGCCATGACTACAGTGCCCTTTACCACCGCGGCAGGCAGCACACCAAGTTATATTTAAATTATACGCCATCACTAACTAGAGATCTGCAGGGATCTGTGGACACGGAGGAAAGGTGATGTGCTCAGCTGAAGGACTACACTGGTGTGGACACAGAAGACGCCTTTTAGAGCTTGACTTGGTTTCTGGGGACATGGGAGCTGTGTGGCGGAAGCATGCACACACCGCACATTGTTGGTGTGTAAACAGTGCCGAGCATCTCTATGGAGCGCCGTGAAACCCGGAACCATTACATACTGCAGACGACCGAGCTAGGTACCCGAAGAAGCAGCCGGCACGGGGAGATCGATGGAATACTGGGGGAAAGGGGGCAAATGTATGTTATGAAGAGCAGAAATCAATGCAAGGGCAGAGTGGCTGCACCGAATATGGCCCCCCGGGGGGGGAAGCTGCTGACAGAGACGCAGACAGCGAGTCACATGATGCCAACTCACGCCGCATCGGATTTCCACAGCTATTAGGCGTGAATATTTCATGCATTTTTGAGAGAGCCGCGTGCCCGTCGTTGGAAAGTGCTTGGAAAAATGGAAAGACAAATTCCTGTTCTAAGTAAGCACTTTCTATGCATGGTAAATGGACATGAGACACAGGTGACATCACACATCACGGTTGCCTTTACAAGCCCAGACAGTGAGAATGCAGGTGCAGTGTTAGAGAGGGACAGCACCTGTCCCTCCTGAACACTGCATTATTCTTCATGTAGATGCTGATTTATTGCACAGGTGGGCTCACACTGTGGGGGCGATTGTGCCACCGCTGTGCTACCTTCTCTCTGCAGTTCTTTTATGATCAACAGTCATTAGGTGAGTATTTGTGTGTCTGCGGGGTGTGAACCTTGAGTCTAGCAGTGGTCCTACCGAGTCATTTATCATCCTCAAACGTGCTCTGCTGCTAAAGAGTGGTTGTTTAGTGTAAGAGAGGACAATCTCCCTACACTGCTTTATTGAAATTAACTTGTAGGAAAGCTATTAAATGGGGATTCAGAGGCTTTTTTCATGCTTCTTCAAACTAGAAAATCGTCTTTCACTGCAGTCGGAAATAATGGGTGTAACTTGGTTCTCCAGAGGCCACTGAATCAACAGTCTGAACAGCACTATTTGAACATGGCTTTTTAAAGCAAATAATAAACAACTACTAAATGTCCTTATTTTAATTATCCCTAATGAAGTAGATAAATAATAAGGCTTCTAATCAATACTTAATCAATCTCTCTCTCTTTCTCTCTCTCTCTCTCTCTCTCTCACACACACACACACACAGAAACCAATTAACACTTTTAGCTTTATTTTGTTGTTTGATTTTCAGACCCTGGGGATGGAACCCTTGTGGTCAAAGGCAAATGGACACAAAAGGTTTGATGAATTCAAATCCAACATGAATGAGATTTCATTGTGAGGAGCTGTCAATACTGCACCTACCCGCTGCACTGTGAGGTCCTACGACGAATTGGTAATCAGAGAGAGAGAGAGAGAGAAAGTGACAGAGAGACAGAAAAAGTGAGGAGAGACAGAAAGAGTTAGAAAAAGAAAGACATGAAGTGAGGCAGAGAGAACAAGACAGATACAGAAAGACAGAGACAAAGTGACACAAAGATAAAGAGAAAGAGAGAGATAAAAGGGGGCCAAAGTCACTGAGTGAATGAATCAAAGCAAGTTTATCCTTATAGCAACTTTCACATACAGACACTATTCAAGAATATGAGAGATCCTACAGGTGATAAACAGAGAAATGAGGGTGGGATGGGGGTCAGTCCGTTACACAGAGACTTTGGGTTCTGCATGCAGACAGTGAGCAGATGGCTTCATGGTGACGTGTCTCATCGGAGGCCACCCTCCCCATGTCCTTCCTGTTATTCTGCGCAGGGGGTGACCATGTGATGCACGCTGGCCCTTACGCTGCACACAACATCACCCACAGTGTTCTAACACTGCTTTTGTCATAGCCAGCACAGCATTAAAACAGTGGTCATGCCTGTCTGTACACTTACTTATTTACTAGGATAATTCAGTTAATATATACATATATTTAATACATTAAATAATGTATTAAATTAAATTAAAACAACAGTGTAACAACTTCCAAGACAGAACAAAAGTGAAATTGTGCATGTAAGGCAAGGCACTGGGCTATAGAAAGAACCAGAACAATAAAAATGCAGACTTAATTCCTCATAATGACACTTTCAGCTTGGCCAAACAAAACTGAAATGAAATGAAGCTCTACAGCTGGTATCCCCACATGGGCACCAGTAGACCAAAAAAACCCCACCAGTGTTTTACGCAGTTTCATTAACTAAAAAGCCTATTAACATTACTGCCTGAGGCACTCGAGCTGTCTGTCACAAGGACAATAAAAGAATCGTTAATGCAAGACTCCACCCTTTAGCTCCGCCTGAACCAATAATACCAGCGAGTATCATTGGCTCAGGCCATGTTGGAGGGTGGAGTCTTGCTTCTGTAAATGTAACAGTGTGTGTGTTGGTCAGTGGATGGACACTCCATGCTCACTATGAGGAGGGTTGTCATACTGACGTTGGTAGGATGGAGACGGGGATGATCGGCACAGGTTTCACTAGGGTTTTTCACTGGGTACTCGAACCCTGAGTGAGTCAAGTCCCAAAAAATTACCTAAAGGTTTGAGGTGGAATTGTGGATTTTTATTGGTGCTTATTAAACATGTCAAAGGTTTGAAAAAAAATCTAACAAGTAACATATACAGAACTTTCTGTTTTCTTCACATTATAGACAAACCTAGTTTACATAAATTGCTTGAAACATGATTTAAACATCGCATTGTTGAAATATCTCGCTGCAACTCAGTCTGGTGCTTTGTAGTGACAACCTATGGATGTAGTAGAGGGGTAGCAGAGGGGTATCAGTGGGGTAGTAGCTCCTGCCATCTTTAGTAGCCTCTGCTTCTTTAAACCCTATATGCTCTAGATGATAACCTACAATACTGCACAAGTACAAACCTCAGCTAACAATAATTTTCACAGTAGTACAGTCTCTAATATCTCTAACCATTTTCATACTGTGGCAAAGTCAAACTCCAGGAAGGGTTGAAATATTGCAATACATCACAGGGTCACATGTTTTGTACACGTTTGTTGCATTGAACTGTCTGCCTGCTAATGTGTATTCCCATCTGCCCATATTTATGTTGAGAGAAATACCGTACAATGAGCTCATCGTACTAATGGCACCTCGAACAGGCATGACCACACTGAGTGACCTCATCTGTTTCTAGCTATAAAAGTGACAGAAACATCCATCAGCTCTCAGGTGGACCATAAGGATTTAAGTATCAAGTAGAAGAACTGTCACAAAGCCAGTCCCCCTGTTACTGAAGCAAATTAAAATGAAATTTTCTGAAACAGATTTTACCAGAATGTAAGTATAGTGTAAAACCGAGTAGTGGCTGGTGAGTGGCTTCAGGCCCAAGGACAGAGACTCTGAGTGTGTGTGTGTGTGTGAGAGAGAGAGAGAGAAACACAGCAGACTGTGGTTGGTAGGGTTTGGTCTCCAACATCGTAGTGCATTTGAGTGTGTTCATGGCTGCAGGACACAAGTAGTCGATAAATGTATATGATGTCATCACTCCAAATAAAGAGGAAGTCATCACATTACTGATGTGCTTGGTGCCCAGAAGGAAGGACACACCCACATTCTAACATGTTTGCGCGCGTGCACACACACACACACACACACACACACACCGCACCTGACCTGCTTCCAATCAACTGATTGTCTCTTGATTGTGTTCCTTATCTAAGCCCAGAGGTTCTCTCCTCCATTACTGTGCATCACTGGCTGTCCTGTCCTGTCCTGTCCTGCGAGGAGAGCTGATGTCTCCTGCTTCTAGTGCCTCTCCAGCCTTGTTTTCCAGGTCATCTACAGATAAGGACTGAAGAAAGTAAAGGCAGACGCCCTCTCCTGGCACCACAGCACAGAGGCACAAACAGACTTCCAATGTCGGTCCTCCCCGCCTCGTGTGTCGTGGGACCGGTCCACTGGGAGCTGGACCAAGACCGCCCATCTAACCGACTCTGTCCCTCCGTGCTGTGCAGACGTGTTGGCACACCTCCCTGGGCGTCCCAGATCCACCCCCACAGCTGCTCCCCAACCTCCACTGTCCTCCCGCAAACCCCTGGCCTCAATTCAGACAACTGTCCAGACGTGGTGGCAGTGATGTGTAAACTTGCCTGGAGGGCCTGCACTCGGCCATGGTCACCTACAAGCAGATGACAGACCTTCGGCGAGGAGAAGCACCGTGGCACCAGCCTGGAGAAAAGCTGTGGGTGGCCATGGGAGATGACTGGGTGAGACTCACAGGCAAGTAGTCCCCCATGGATGCCCTGTCCCTACAGGAAAGAACCTACTGGGTTGGCTGGCCAGAGAGAAGCCTTCCACATGTCTGCACTGAAGGCCGTGGTGGCAAAACCCCTCAAGGACCGAAGCCCTCTGCTGCATCACTGCCGCCCCTGTTAGACCTGGAGGGGGGCTCCACATACAAGGTGCCGGTCCTGCTGGACTGGCGGTTAATGCAGCTGAGTAACCTGGCGAATTGGGAGGGGTACAGACAAGAAGATAAAAACTTGTGCTGGATCCATTTGACCAAGTTCTAACATGTAGAACTGAGATTAATGTAATGAGTCCAGTCAATTAATCGCAGTGTACTGTAGTAAAAGATGTAGAGGACATTGAGTCTGATCGGTTTACATCACGGGTGTGGAAAGGTTTGCAGAGAAATGGGATGTTTCAAATTGAGGTCCTCCATCATTTGTGCAAGCGGTGTGCTCCACAGCAAATGAAGGACCTCTTTCCTAAACGTTTCTCTGGAAGACTTCTGCATCTGTTTACTTTGCCCTTGTGCTAGTTTTATCTTTCACTTATACAGGTTCATCTCATTTGTATGCCCTTGATATATCATATACCATCATATACATTCCCTTTGATCTGAAGAATTATAAATACTCCTGAAAACACGTTCCTATATATAATCAACACGTCTCCAAATAAATCCTTTAATTGTTAATGAAGACATTTTGCTCTATGTCTCTATGATTAAATTGATGACTTCCAGGCCCAGGAAAGTCTGTCGATGTGGGGGACCTGAAAACACAAACCGCACCTCTACATAATGTTAATGCAAATCACATACACTACCGTTCAAAAGTTTGGGGTCACTTAGAAATGTTCTTATTTTTGAAAGAAAAACTGTTTTTTTTTTTTCAATTTAGCTAACATTAAATGCATCAAAAATACACTCTATTAGGGCTGAACGATTTTGGAAAATAGTCTAATTGCAATTTTTTATCTATAAATTGCGATTGCGATTTAAAATCGCGATTTTTTCCCACTGTTTTCAGGAAACTCTGTTTCGGCATTTTTTTTTATACAGCTCAGATACAGGGTTGCCAACTTTTCAAGATCGCTTGGAGTGATACTTGAACCTGGAGGAGGTGGCGAACGTAATTTGTTGTTGGGGGGGGGGGGGGGGGGGGGGGGAATTGACTAAATTTAAGTATTATTATTATATCGTGATCGATCGATCGCCTGTGGTTGGCGCCAGAGCGAACTAGTAACTTTTTCAGACCCTCCAGAAAGTCGCGATGTTGCGATTTGCAACTTCAACGCAACTTCAAGCAAACCCCGCGAATTCAGGGCGGTGTTGCAACTTTAGCCAATCACCGCAACTTTCCCGCAAATTTGACCAATCACTGATGTCGTCTTGATGTGACGTCGACAAACTCCCGCCTTACCTCCGTATATACGTTCAAGAGGAGCAGACTGAAAACAGCATGAGCAACGAAAATAATGGCAAAAAGATCGGGAAAATCAGTATCCCGGTACACTACATGAAAGCGGGGATAAACTGTCCAGATCCGACCCGCGAATTGATCATCTATGGCCCCCTGGATGATATTTAATTACTATTAGAACCGGCCCGCAAGCCACAGCTGCCCGATGGTGTTTTGCACGCACAAACACTACATTCCCCACAATGCAACGGTAGCCCGCGAAGTCACTGCAGCGCACGCAAGCGGCGAGGGTCTGAGATAAAGTTTATAAGTTTAAACTTTGAACTGAGATAAAGTTTAAAGTCAGAGATAAAGTTTATTTATCTCTGATCCATATCTATGAGTTACTAGTTCGCTCTGGCGCCAACCACTGGCGATCGATCTCGATATAATACTTAATTTGTGTCCATTTTACAGGCCGCCCGGTAACAACTTACGTTCGCTAACCCCCCCCCCCCCCCCCGTCAACAATTAATGTTCGCCACCCCCCTCCAGGTTCAAATCTCACTTCAAGCGATCTTGAAAAGTTGGCAACTCTGAATAAATAGGTAAATAGATAATTAAAATGGACTACTAAATAGAGAAAACCATACAACATTTACTCCCTATTGTAATGTACTCACAAAAAAGCAAAAACACACCGCAACTTCCATCGCAATTTTTTTGAAAAACACCCGCAACATCAAACATTTTAGCCCGCAACAATCACAAAAAAGGCCCGCGAAATGCTGGTGGGACTGCTTTTTTATCTAAGACGCTCAATGCGTGAGAGTTGGCAGCCCTGCAGGTATAGCAACCTGGCTAAAATATGTGCGTGAGGGCATTTGGTAGCGCATATCCAGTGTGTTTAACAAAGCCATGGAGCCGGGCTTGTTCACTATATTAACAGACATTATGTCTTTCACTATGAACTCCGTTACTGCCCGAGTTATTTCAGCGTGCTGCTTCGAATTACATCCATAAGGAGATACACTTTCAAACGGTTCGGTTATGGCGCATTTCCACTAGGGCCTGCTTGGCGCGGTACGGTTCGATTCGCGACGGTTTGTGAGTGTTTCCATTAGTACCAGGACCCGTTTAGCCGGCCCCTTTGGGTACTTTTTTCGTACCGACTCGTTTGAGGTTCTAACCGTTCCGAAGCGGTACAGTTCTGTGACGTGGAGGAACAGCATGACACTGATTGGCCAGGGAGTGTCGTCACAGGTTGCGTCACAGGAGAGCGACTCCTCCGCTATGCTATGGACTCCTCAGCCATTTTTAAAACCCAAGGAGCGAAGTCTGTTCCCTGGTCAAACGCCGAGGTACAAACCTTTCTGTTAATAATCAGCGATAAAAAAATCCAGGGCAAACTGGACGGGGCCACTAGAAATGTAAAGGTTTTTAGCGAGGTTTCCGCGCTAATGGCCACTCATGGCTACCAGCGGTCCGTTCAGCAGTGCCGGTCGGTCCAAGCTAAAAAAGCTTAACGCGATTACCGGGCGGTGAAGGACCATAACGGACGCAGCGGAGCAAACCGCAAAGACTGGAAATGGTTCCAGCAAATGGATGTCACATACGGTCACCGGCCAGCCAGTAACGGAAGAGAAAACGTGCTGGACACGACGATGTCGGTGCTGGAGGCCACGGAGAATGGTGAGTGTATTGTGATTTCACAGTTTTACTACTAGGCTCGTAAAAGATGTAATATGAACGCATCTATTGTAAACGCAGGAATTTAGAGCTGTGTTTGTAGTTAATGTTACCACCACAGTCACTACTGTACAATAGCTAGCTCTTAGCCTTGCTAGTTGCTAGTTAGCTGTAGCCATAGCAGCGATGACGTGCTACACATTTTGTGCAGTTACGCTATATTGTTGTTGCTTTCACGGGAATGCTTGTGTTTAATATTTGTTATTTTTTACGTTCAAGATTCCCCTTCCACTGACGAGGCGAGCGGAGTTGGCGGAAAATGTTTCCTTCAACCGGGCTTTCCTCGGGGTGCTTGGCGAACTTGTGAACACCATGCGAGACAGACGCCAGTAAAAGCACACAAAATGTTGCTTGTAGTACTATAAATATTTATTTCATATAAAGCTATACGTATATATTTGCTTTTTGCACTTTTTTAAACTATAACTATAATTTACATATGTTGTACTTTAATATCTGTAATATCTATATTTCATAATAAAGTTTGATTTCATTTGATTGTATGACTGATGCTTTTTATGCAGAGTGTGTTCAGCCTGTTTGAGTAATACCAAATTATTATCAATAATTAGAGCAACCACATACAATAATGAAGATAAAGATAAATAAGATACAATAATGCTATTTGTTAAGGGGTGTTGTGGTCGCATACAAATGCCGGTGTTGTGGTCGCATACAAATGATGTCACGACACTACAACCCGCGCCAACAGCGACTCCACCCACATTGGGGTGGTTCACCATTGTAATGGAAACACAACGCGACCGTACCGTTCCGTTGCGAAGCGACCCGTATCGAACCGTACCGCGCCAAGCAGGCCCTAGTGGAAATGCGCCATTAGTGAACCCTGTCTGCTGGACCGCGGTCAAGCTATCCGCGCTTTTGCGATTCATCCGCGCCTTAAATCCTATTGCGCCTATATGCGTGATTTTACGGTATTTCGCTGCTCACCGCATACTAAACCTGTATAAGCGCAGAGAAACACTTTTGCGTATTTGAAGATGCAGCACTGGTCGTTGGCATTTTAGCCTTACAAATATCATACGAGGCTTTGTGGTGTTTTTTAAATGCTGAAGAAGGTTTGTAGTGTTACCTCGCGTCGTAGTAACAGTAGCAAGGCACGTTTTACACAGTACGTGACGTTGAGCAGCATCTTTTTAAAAGCCAAAGTAATTTCACACAACTTATGTGCTGCCCCTCTTTGGTATTAGACTTTCAGTTGTGTCAGCTTCTGTCGAGCCTGAAGCCATTGTGCAACAAGTTAAAGTGCGCTGTGTTAACTTCACTTCTCCACCTCCCTGCCTCCTGCTCGAGTTTGCTCCGTTCGTCCTCGGCTCGCTCCCAAGTCACGTGACCAGTTTAAATCGCAGCCTGTGCGATTAGAGAATTGCGTTTTCAAATATCGCGAGATTATTGCAAATGCAATTAATCGTTCAGCCCTACACTCTATACATTATTAATGTGGTAAATGACTATTCTAGCTGTAAACATCTGGTTTTTAATGCAATATCTACATAGATGTATGGAGACCCATTTCCAACAACCATCACTCCAGTGTTCTAATGGTACATTGTGTTTGCTAACTCTGTAAGGAGGCTATTGGATATTTAGAAAACCCTTGAAAACCCTTGTGCAAGTAGGTTAGCACAGCTGAAAACAGTTTTGCTGATTAGAGAAGCTATAAAACTGACCTTCCTTTAAGCTAGTTGAGAATCTGGAGCATTACAATTGTTGGTTTGATTAAACTCACAAAATGGCCAGAAAAAGACAACTTTCAATTGAAACTCGACAGTCTATTCTTGTTCTGAGAAATGAAGTCTATTCCATGCGAGACATTGCCAAGAAACTGAAGATTTCAATGGTGTGTACTACTCCCTTCAGAAGGAGAGCACAGACAGGCTCTAACCAGAGTAGAAGGAGAAGTGGAAGGCCCCGCTGCACAACTGAGCAAGAAGACAAGTACATTAGAGTCTCCAGTTTGAGAAATCGACACCTCACAGGTCCTCAACTGGCAGCTTCATTAAATAGTACCCGCAAAACGCCAGTGTCAACGTCTACAGTGAAGAGGCGACTCCGGGATGCTGGCCTTCAGGGCAGAGTGGCAAAGAAAAAGCCATATCTGGCTAATAAAAGAAAAAGATTAATATGGGCAAAAGAACACATACATTGGACAGAGGAAGATTGGAAAAAAGTGTTATGGACAGATGAATCAAAGTTTGAGGTGTTTGGATCACACAGACGAACATTTGTGAGACGCAGAACAACTGAAAAGAAGCTGGAAGAGTCCCTGACACCATCTGTCAAACATGGTGGAGGTAATGTGATGGTCTGGGGTTGCTTTGGTGCTGGTAAAGTGGGAGATTTGAACAAGGTAAAAGGTATTTTGAATAAGGAAGGCTATCACTCCATTTTGCAACACCATGCCATACCCTGTGGACAGGCTTGATTAGAGCCAATTGCACACCTCCACAATGACCCAATGACCCAAAGCACACCTCCAAATTATGCACAACCTATTCAGAGAAGAAGCAGGCAGCTGGTGTTTTATCGGTAATGGAGTGGCCAGCGCAGTCACCAGATCTCAACCCCATTGTGTCACGTTGAGGACCCCGGCCCCTCCCCTTTGGGCGTGTGTATACGTAGTCCACGTGCTTTGTCTGCGTCTGTGGAACTCCGTGGTTATGGCTATGTCGTGTGATAATGTGTCTCACCTGTGAATCGTCTCGTAATCACGTGGGGCTAATGTGGTTTGTCTATTTAATGTGCGCTCGCGCAGTGTCCTGTGCTCGTCGTTGTCTAAGTCTGCACGTAGTGTATGCTTGTCTCAGTGTGAGAGTATCTGTTCTTCGTGCGCTTCGTGCACTTCATGTTAAATAAATATACCGTGACGTCAGTCAAAGAGGATTCCGTGTCTCATCCTTCGTGACAGCCCGAACGTCATACATTGAGCTGTTGTGGGAGCAGCTTGACCGTATGGTACGAAAAGAGTGCCCATTAACCCAATCAAACTTGTGGGAGTGGCTTCTGGAAGCATGGGGTGAAATTTCTCCAGATTACCTCAGCAAATTAACAGCTAGAATGGCAAAGGTCTGCAATGCTGTAATTGCTGCTAAGGGAGCATTCTTTGAGGAAAGCAAAGTTTAAAGTAGAAAATTATTTCAAATAAAAAAAAAACCATTATTTCTACCTTGTCAATGTCTGGACCATATTTCTATTCATTTTGCAACTCATTTGATAAATAAAAGTATGAGATTTCAGGGAAAACACAAAATTGTCTAGGTGACCCCAAACTTTTGAACGGTAGTGTATTTGGACACCAATACCCAGGCAAAAATAACTCATCTCCACCATGTTGACTGTGACACACAGAGAAACAGAAAGGATCTCCTGCTGCTTGGTCAAAGTCTGGGTTTGGGTGGTGTCATTGGTAGATATGAGGGGGTTTGGGTGGTGTCAGTGGTAGATATGAGAGGGTTTGGGTGGTGTCAGTGGTAGATATGAGGGGGTTTGTGTGGTGTCAGTGGTAGATATGAGGGGGTTTGGGTGGTGTCAGTGGTAGATATGAGGGGGGTTTGGGTGGTGTCAGTGGTAGATATGAGGGGGTTTGGGCGGTGTCAGTGGTAGATATGAGAAGGTTTGGGCGGTGTCAGTGGTAGATATGAGGGGGTTTGGGCGGTGTCAGTGGTAGATATGAGAGGGTTTGGGTGGTGTCAGTGGTAGATATGAGAAGGTTTGGGCGGTGTCAGTGGTAGATATGAGGGGGTTTGGGTGGTGTCAGTGGTAGATATGAGAAGGTTTGGGCGGTGTCAGTGGTAGATATGAGGGGGTTTGGGTGGTGTCAGTGGTAGATATGAGGAGGTTTGGGCGGTGTCATTAGTAGATATGAGGGGGTTTGGGCGGTGTCAGTGGTAGATATGAGGGGGTTTGTGTGGTTTCAGTGTCAGATATGAGGGGGTTTGGGCGGTGTCAGTGGTAGATATGAGGGGGTTTGGGCGGTGTCAGTGGTAGATATGAGGGGGTTTGGGTGGTGTCAGTGGTAGATATGAGGGGGTTTGGGTGGTGTCAGTGGTAGATATGATGGGGTTTGAGTTTTGTCAGTGGTAGATATGAGAGGGTTTGGGTGGTGTCAGTGGTAGATATGAGAGGGTTTGGGTGGTGTCAGTGGTAGATATGAGGGGGTTTGGGTGGTGTCAGTGGTAGATATGAGGGGGTTTGGGTGGTGTCAGTGGTAGATATGAGGAGGTTTGGCCGGTGTCATTAGTAGATATGAGGGGGTTTGGGCGGTGTCAGTGGTAGATATGAGGGGGTTTGTGTGGTGTCAGTGGTAGATATGAGGGGGTTTGGGCGGTGTCAGTGGTAGATATGAGGGAGTTTGGGTGGTGTCAGTGGTAGATATGATGGGGTTTGAGTTTTGTCAGTGGTAGATATGAGAAGGTTTGGGCGGTGTCAGTGGTAGATATGAGGGGGTTTGGGTGGTGTCAGTGGTAGATATGAGGGGGGTTTGGGCGGTGTCATTAGTAGATATGAGGGGGTTTGGGTGGTGTCAGTGGTAGATATGAGTGGGTTTGTGTCTGTGGTAGATATGAGGGGGTTTGGGCGGTGTCAGTGGTAGATATGAGGGGATTTGGGTGGTGTGAGTGGTAGATATGAGGGGGTTTTGGCAGTGTCAGTGGTAGATATGAGGGGGTTTGTGTGGTGTCATTGGTAGATATGAGGGGGTTTGGGTGGTGTCAGTGGTAGATATGAGCGGGTTTGGGTGGTGTCAGTGGTAGATATGAGAGGGTTTGGGTGGTGTCAGTGGTAGATATGAGGGGGTTTGTGTGGTGTCATTGGTAGATATGAGGGGGTTTGGGCGGTGTCAGTGGTAGATATGAGAGGGTTTGGGTGGTGTCAGTGGTAGATATGAGAAGGTTTGGGCGGTGTCAGTGGTAGATATGAGAGGGTTTGGGTGGTGTCAGTGGTAGATATGAGGGGGTTTGGGTGGTGTCAGTGGTAGATATGAGAAGGT
Organism: Brachyhypopomus gauderio; assembly: GCF_052324685.1. Classification (NCBI taxonomy): domain Eukaryota; kingdom Metazoa; phylum Chordata; class Actinopteri; order Gymnotiformes; family Hypopomidae; genus Brachyhypopomus; species Brachyhypopomus gauderio. The sequence continues at coordinate 24,948,248 of NC_135212.1, forward strand.
TTGGGCGGTGTCATTAGTAGATATGAGGGGGTTTGGGTGGTGTCAGTGGTAGATATGAGGGGGTTTGTGTGGTGTCAGTGTCAGATATGAGGGGGTTTGGGCGGTGTCAGTGGTAGATATGAGGGAGTTTGGGTGGTGTCAGTGGTAGATATGATGGGGTTTGAGTTTTGTCAGTGGTAGATATGAGAGGGTTTGGGTGGTGTCAGTGGTAGATATGAGAGGGTTTGGGTGGTGTCAGTGGTAGATATGAGGGGGTTTGGGTGGTGTCAGTGGTAGATATGAGGGGGTTTGGGTGGTGTCAGTGGTAGATATGAGGAGGTTTGGCCGGTGTCATTAGTAGATATGAGGGGGTTTGGGCGGTGTCAGTGGTAGATATGAGGGGGTTTGTGTGGTGTCAGTGGTAGATATGAGGGGGTTTGGGCGGTGTCAGTGGTAGATATGAGGGAGTTTGGGTGGTGTCAGTGGTAGATATGATGGGGTTTGAGTTTTGTCAGTGGTAGATATGAGAGTGTTTGGGTGGTGTCATTGGTAGATATGAGGGGGTTTGGGCGGTGTCAGTGGTAGATATGAGGGAGTTTGGGTGGTGTCAGTGGTAGATATGATGGGGTTTGAGTTTTGTCAGTGGTAGATATGAGAAGGTTTGGGCGGTGTCAGTGGTAGATATGAGGGGGTTTGGGTGGTGTCAGTGGTAGATATGAGGGGGGTTTGGGCGGTGTCATTAGTAGATATGAGGGGGTTTGGGTGGTGTCAGTGGTAGATATGAGTGGGTTTGTGTCTGTGGTAGATATGAGGGGGTTTGGGCGGTGTCAGTGGTAGATATGAGGGGATTTGGGTGGTGTGAGTGGTAGATATGAGGGGGTTTGTGTGGTGTCAGTGGTAGATATGAGGGGGTTTGGGTGGTGTCAGTGGTAGATATGAGGGGGTTTGTGTGGTGTCATTGGTAGATATGAGGGGGTTTGGGTGGTGTCAGTGGTAGATATGAGCGGGTTTGGGTGGTGTCAGTGGTAGATATGAGAGGGTTTGGGTGGTGTCAGTGGTAGATATGAGGGGGTTTGTGTGGTGTCATTGGTAGATATGAGGGGGTTTGGGTGGTGTTAGTGGTAGATATGAGCGGGTTTGGGTGGTGTCAGTGGTAGATATGAGCGGGTTTGGGTGGTGTCAGTGGTAGATATGAGGGGGTTTGGGTGGTGTGAGTGGTAGATATGAGGGGGTTTTGGCAGTGTCAGTGGTAGATATGAGGGGGTTTGTGTGGTGTCAGTGGTAGATATGAGGGGGTTTGGGTGGTGTCAGTGGTAGATATGAGGGGGTTTGTGTGGTGTCAGTGGTAGATATGAGGGGGTTTGGGTGGTGTCAGTGGTAGATATGAGGGGGTTTGTGTGGTGTCATTGGTAGATATGAGAGTGTTTGGGTGGTGTCAGTGGTAGATATGAGAGGGTTTGAGTGGTGTCAGTCGTAGATATGAGGGGGTTTGGGTGGTGTCAGTGGTAGATATGAGGGGGGTTTGGGTGGTGTCAGTGGTAGATATGAGGGGGTTTGGGTGGTGTCAGTGGGGTTTAGATATGTAGATATGTAGGGTTTGGAGGCAGATGCATCTTGGAGCTCATCTCTCGGCAACAGCACAATAGAATATATGATAACAGATGTGGATCTACAGCCAAATTCCTGTGCTCATTTAAGTAAGAGCCAGTACTGCACCCACATAGCCCAGTAAGCTGTAGAACAGGAGACAGTCTGGAAGAATATGAATCATATTTCAACTACACACAAGCATGTGAAGTAAAACTATTGTTACAAATAGAAAAAAATTCGATTTACACTAACCCTGCACTGTAAAAAACAACTTAAAATTGCTCGCCTTACTATGATTTTAAGTTTAGCTGAGCCAAAAATAATTAATTGCACCATAAACGATAACAAAGTAATTGGATCATCTTACTTTATTGAGTTTCTTGTTAAACGTTGATCTGAACTTACAACCTGCATTGTCAAAATATACAAATTGTAGTTGAACCCTAGTTAAGGCCAGGCCAACTCCTCTGCGCATACTCAATTTGACTCCTTAGTTGAGAACGGGGCGGGGTTTGCGATTGGACTCCGGACATCTTGAAATGGATTTTACCTGCGGCAAGCAGCGACCTATGCTACACTGTAAAAACGAAAAAGTTGAGAAAACTCAAAATTTCAAGGCAACTTACTGCACTCGAAGAAATTCACTCACAGTTGTGCCAACTTATTATTACTTGTTCCAAACGTCCAAATGTGAGTATTTTGGTTGAAATACTACCTTTGTTGCAGAAAGGTATAATAAACGTGTTAATTTAACCGTTTTGTCATTTGTCTTATATGACCCAACTTCAGTTAGCTATTCTTAGTATTGAATTTAGAAATTTATGTACATGTGAAATATACATTATCTGAACAAGATATTGTAGCGTCAGGCCAATGGGGCAGGTGACGTCATTACCCATGAGTCCTTGCGGCTCCGGCCCTGTTATGCATATTATGTGGTGTTTATGTCTGTATAGTGTTATTAATGAATATTAATTGAGTGTTATTAGTTAAGTCACCCCGGTCCATTTTTTAATGTACATGTACATTATCCGAGTTCCCCCTCCATGTATGTGTAACGTTGCCATCTTCATGACCTCCCCCTGTGTTTCATGTTTAAGGCCAAACTATTTAAGGCCTCGAGTTTGATCTAATTGTGCCTGTGAGTGCCAATTTTCTTGCGAGGTGAGAATAAAATCTCTGTTCTTGATAAGAATGGACTTGTCTGCAGCTTATTTCCTACACCACAATATAATAAGTTGTAAGTTAACTTACAAGATATAGTAAGTTAGCATAACTTGAATCATTTGGAATTATTTGTAGGCAATACTTAAAATCTGAAGTTTATATACCTGTGAAAAATAAATAATTGGAACAATAAATAATAAGTTGGCTCAACTGTGAGTGAATTTCTTAAAAACTTAAGATCAAAATTCAAAAATCGAGTGCAGTAAGTTACCTTGAAATTTTGAGTTTTCTCAACGTTTTCGTTTTTACAGTGTGCATAACACCCATTATAGTGAATGATACTAACCCTACCTAACACATTATGTGATGAATGATACTAAACCTACCTAACACTCTGTATAGTGAATGACACGAACCCTACCTAACATCCATTATGGTGAGAAAAGATAGAGAGAGAGAGAGAGAGAGAGAGAGAGAGAGAGAGAGAGAGAGAGAGAGAGAGAGACGTGCAAACTGATTTCTCTTGACAACATGGGCCAGTGCATGATGAGCCAAACTCATTCTTACTCATATTTAAAGCATCTGCATAATGTGCAAAATAATCAACCCAGAGTCGCTCACACTCTGCTGGTTTCTGATTTAGTAACACAGCATATGTGGGGGAAAAAACAAAAGCAAATTTTTAAAAGCTATGGCTTAGCAAATACAGAGACAATAGAGACAGAGTTTACTTAATAAATGTTTCCGCTCCAGTAGCCTGATGTGCATTAGGCATGTGTTGAATTCAAAAGCTATTTATAAAAATTTCCTATAAATTATCCTCTATTTTACACGTGTTCTTGAAGATATTCAGTTATCTAAACTCCTGAAACAGCAGCAGGTTTTGAAGATTTCCCAGAATCATCAGCACCTTTTACTCCTTAACTGACATCTTTCACAGAAGCATCACATGGAAACCTGATACCACAAAGCATGATAAATCCTGCCGTATGCATCACACTTAACAGTCTCTCTCCACCCGAGCAGCCCAGACACAGTGCTAGGAATTGGGTTGAGTCAACCTACAGAGGACTGCATTAAGGGCCTGGACAAAAAGGCTTGGAATAAGGGTCTGGAATAAGGGCCTGGACTAAGGGTCTGGACTAAGGTCTTGGACTAAGGGCCACAACAATCTCTGTGCAGATACAGCAAGTCACACAAGAAAACAAAATGAAGAACAGAAAGGAAAGATTAATATGCAAGATACCAAGATACAGTCACTCTCTCTCTCCCTCTCTCTCGACCCCTCTCTCTCTCTCTCTTTCGTTCTGTTTCTCTCCCGCTGTCTCTCTCTCTCTCTCTCTCTCTCTCTCTCACAGACACACAAATATATATATATATATATATATATATATATATATATATATATATATATATATATATATATATAATATGTGTGTGTGTGTGTGTGTGTGTGTGTGTGTGTGGCAGTAGAATGCTTGATATGAAAATTAATTGAGATAAAATGAACAAGTTGGATTGCACTGGGTGTATAATAGGTTTTCACTTAAGCAATGTGAGACCTGGGAGATATCAAATAAGTAGATAAAAAAGCAAAAGAGTTATAAACCCAACCACAGTGTTACTATGTTAGCTGCATTTCTGTTGTGAAATTTCTGGCAAAATGTTGGTATATAAAGAAGCATATATCAGAAGCATGTGACAATCAAGTTTCCTGTGTGACAGCATTATTTGTGCGGTCCTGAGGCTCTGACTATGAAGCACCTACTGCACCAGCAGGCTGTGATGTGTGGAGAACCCAGCCTGCCTCTCTGCTCTCTGCACACTCACTGCTATTTCTGACTGTATGCAGACACTGCAGTACCCACGAGCTTCAGCTGGATTCCTGCTATTGTTTTTTTTTTTTTTTTTGCGCAGGACCTGTTGTGGGCCGTGATGTGTGGGGAAGAGAGCGGAGAGATGCAGTGGGTTTCAATTCTCAGGAGAGTCCACTGCAGGACCGGGTGAACGGCTCATTCTGCTTATTCTGTGTGAACAAGGGAACGCAGCCAAAGCTTTAAAGGCTCTTACACAACACAGCACACACAATCCCTCGTTAACAAAGGCTACAGGCAACACAATATTAAGCAACAGGTGATACACTGTGAACAAAAGAGGCTCAGTCCTAAAGAGGTCTTATGTCTTCCATGTGTTGACATTCAGCGTGGTCACATCAAAGACATTCACCCTGCACTGAGAGAACAAGCGAATGTGTTCACATTTGGCACACGTTTTTTGTTTAAATCAGTCTAAACCAAAAGATTGATCTCCTGACGTGTGTGATGACGTGTGTAGACCTCCCACCAGGTTTTACTATGGACAGCAATAAGAATGACAGTACTGTTGTTCCAGCAGCAATTAGCAAAACTTAAGGTGATAAATTGCCTAAAGAAGAAACAATTAGGAATTAGGAACACGGTGGATGAGAGCTCTTCCCCCTTTATTAAACCCAGATTAATCCTTGTGGAATGCTGAGTGGTGTGTGTGTGTTTAGGTGTGGATGGGTCTGGAAAAAAAAATTTAAACAATTGTGATATAATCCTAATGTATTACTGAACAATACCTACATTACCTTATTCAACCTACAGAAGATCAGCTAACTAATAGCTTTGTTTTCCAGCCTGTATGTAAGATAATGATCAAGATCACCTTTCTTGTTTGACTATTGTACTCACAGATTACATCTGCTCCCAGATATATGCCAGGACCAAAATGGCTTTAGTGAGTATGAGAACACGCTCAACATGAGGAACACAGCAGCTTGGACTGCCGACTAAGGCACTGGCCTCGTGTTCTCCAGTCATAGGGCAAAATGGGGGGTACTGTGGTGTCACCATGGACTCTGGGCTGTGAGACATGCACAGCTGGACTCCCATAATGCTATGCACCTCTTTGCAGGTTTATTATTCATTTATGTTACGTTTTGTTAGTTAGGTAAATGGTGCGGTGTGGTGAGATGCTGTTACCTTCTCCTTTCTGTAGACGCAGTGAGTAGTTTGTGTGCTTTTAACCCTCCCCCAGATCACCCTGCTAGTTTTTATTGTTTCACATCGTTTGTTCTGTTCTTGCTAATAAAGCATTCACCACAGTCGCGGTGCCACCCCCCACACTTCTCTCCTTACGCTGACGCAACAATAAGCTCTCTCTCTCTCACTCACTCTGACTCACTCTCTGTCTCTCACTCTCTCACTCACTCTGACTCACTCTCACTCACTCTCTCTCTCTGACTCACTCACTCTCTCACTCTCTCCCACTCTCTCTCTCTGCATTTCTGTAAATGTTACTTTAATAATATTGTCATACATGCACATGTGAAATAATTCCTTTCAAACATAAAATATATATATAAACAATCTACCACCACCACCACCACCAGTATGATTCATAGGCTACTCCACACCACAGATGCACAACATGTGTTCAGGTTGTTCAAGTGTTATGGTTGTGTCTTACTACAGTTGTGCTAAAGGATGTCTGCCCTAACTCATCATGGCTCAATACAATTACTGTAAAATCATCAGTACACACAAAGTGTCCAGTAAAGTAAAAAAGCAAGATTGAGAAACACATCTTCAGTTTAAGTACAAATATACTATACTACTATACTACTGTAATACTGGTGCTCAAGCGCAAAACACTGTAATATGATAACATGAAAATACAAAACAAACATTTGGCATTTCCTTTACTCTGTATGATTTACTCTGTCCCTGATATGGAGCCACATTTGTTCATCAACACAGCAAAGAGGCAGAACCAGCCTGATGCCGCCCTGTCAGTCTGAGGCTGTGATTGCCTCACTTGTCTGAGTCTAAACGTGGCATTTGGTCATACACACGCTTATCATGTACTTTCCTTCCCCGGGGAGAAAAGATCATTAGGGTTGGGGAATATGGAGGTAGGCGTTCAACAGACGTGCCTGGATAAGCCCTAATCCAGTCCAACTAGTGAACTAACCAGTGAAGGAATGGAGCACTGGGAAAACACCAGCATCCCATCTTCCGTCAGACACCACAAGTCTGTCTGTTGATCGGTTAGATTTGCAGACAGTGGTTAAGCAATTGCAATTTGGCTACAATTTGAGGAAGTGTTTTGGTAGGTAATTAGGAGCCACAGCCACTATGTTTTGGTTTGCTTGATCACACATGTTCATGCTATTTTTTTATGTTATCGAATGATCACTGTGTCTACTATTATGATTGCTGATTCTGATGGGCACACAGTGAGAATGGCCACTGTTGTGCAAAATGTTTGTTGTTTACTCATATGCATTTTGAATGGACAACATGCACTGGCCAATGCAGTATAGCACCAGAGAAAAAGGGTATAAGTCACGTTTATAGCTCAGTTGTACAGATACAGCTATGATAGTTTTCTGTCACGCTCAGCAGGCCTGGTGGTAAATATAGAATAAGCCAGAGCTACACCAGACCAGGGCAGTGAGGTGTGTCTGTGATGTGGACAGGCCAGGGCGGTGAGGTGTGTCTGTGATGTGGACAGGCCAGGGTGGTGAGGTGTGTGTGTGAGGTGGACAGGCCAGGGTGGTGAAGTGTGTGTGTGTGAGGTGGACAGGCCAGGGCGATGAGGTGTGTGTGTGATGTGGACAGGCCAGGGTGGTGAGGTGTGTCTGTGATGTGGACAGGCCAGGGTGGTGAGGTGTGTGTGTGAGGTGGACAGGCCAGGCAGAGAGCCTGTGAAGGAGATGGACCCTGCACCATAGTCCTGTTAGGCATTATGGAGCACACAAGACAATCTGGCCTTAACTAAATAGGTCTTATGGCCCACATATATGACTAGTGGTGGTCTATAATATTTAAGAAATAGAATAATAAATGTCATTTATGTTTATATCTCTCGGCTGTCCTAGTAACGCCTCTGTATCCCTCCAGAAGAGCTAGAAGAGGTGGCTGGAGAGGGGGAAACCTGGGCCTTCTGGCTAAGGCTACTGCCCCCACGACTCAGACCCGGATAAGGGGATGAAAATGGATGGATGGATGGATGGATGGATGGATTTATGTGATATATTTATGTTTAGAATATGTGGCTGTCCCACATTACAATAAATCCATGATAAACGGTGGGATCATAGTGTTAGTATTTTGTAATAATCAGCAGTATGGTGTGTGCTATTATAATCACAGCAGTGTGCTGTGTGGTGTTAGTGTGCTAATATAATAACAGCAGTGTGCAGTGTGGTGTTAGTGTGCTATAACTGAGAGAGCACAAGCTTCTCTCTGTATCTGCACTCTTAACAGTAAACCAGCAATCAATACTCTTGCCTTCAGGAGTGAGTGCTCAGCTGGGGACATGCCTTCACAAAATACTGCATCATAATATTTCTGTATTTTCTGAGTATCATCAGAATGCCTAGAGCACTAACTAAAGGCACATTTAATGTTTATAGACAGTCTGTAAACAACAACAATGATGTCACACTGTAAAATTAAAAGTGCCTAGTAACAGGTAGTATGAAGTATGCTAATATCTTACTACTTAATTTCTATAAATGGTTTATTTAACCTAAAGAAATAATGGTTGTTGCTAAAGCAAGCAACTCCTTGCTTTTCAGATGTTTTGTTTTTTATGTATCATAACCCACAGCCATCCATAGACAAAATTAGGCAGGTCTTACAGAATAAATGTCATGATAGCATACTGGGTTGATACATGTAGCTTCTCTATATCTTATACATAAATTAACCATTGAATGTCTCTCTCAGTATTATTCTCTCACATTTCTCTTCCTTTCTCTCCTTGAGTCTCTTTGACCTTCTCTATGAATTCACAAAGGGGTCATAGATAACTCATCACATTTAGTAAATACCTAAATCATGTGTCCCCCAGCTGAAAAATCATTCAGCACAACAGAGGAATCAATAATATGCTGCCTGTCTCACTGGGAGCCTCACAGGGCCTGATGAGAGGGTGTGGAGATCAGAAAGAGGTTTGTAGACCCCCCTCCACCCACACCCACCCTCACGCCATATCAGTTCAGTTCCTCCAGTTTATGCTCCATTTAGTGGGTTCCCTCACACAGAGGCAGCCATGTTTAGAGTAGATTTAGCACAGATTCTCTGCAACATCCCAGTCAATAGATGGCAGTATAATGGCTGTTTCATAGAAGACGAATTGCTGGAAAAATCACTTATTGATGATTTTATCACTGAGAGAGGTACATACTTTGAAATTGAATGATTAAATGCACAAAACCATGGTCTACTCTACACACACACACACACGCGCACGCACGCACGCACGCACGCACGTCGCACGCACACACACACACACACACACACACACAAAAGGGAAACACCACCAAAGCAAAGTAACCCTACTTTTTTACCCATGTCCTAAAAGGCTTAGTCATCAAAGAGTTCAAATTACAAAAATGGAAAATGTTTCCTTTTAAGAATGAATTGTCATTGCCTCTATCCTGATAGAGCTGTGACATGCTTGCTTCTTGGCTGCATATTTTTATGATTCACTGTTTTCTAGATCTCTGCGGCTTCCCCACCTACCATTTCAACAGGATATCTATATAATAATGTGACTAATAAATGCTGTACTTATTGAATTACTACCGAAACCAACTGAACACATCTTTCCATTCACACGACAGGACACACATTCTGTGTTCATTCGCAAGTTCAAAGGCATGTCTGGTACAGTGTGGTCTTGCACAGACTCTTTAATATTCATCGAGAGCATGTGTGTGAGAGAGAGAAAGAGAGGAATGGGGGTGGGGATGTTTCACCTCTTACACTGTCCTTCATGGGATTATCAAGTATTGACAAGATCAACAACAGTGTCTCTTTGAACAGGGAGACGAGGGTTAGGCAGATGGATGGTGGCCGGTTCATAGAGACACAGAGCTGCGTTACTATGTACAGCTCATTCCACATACACCGATCAGAATGATATTAGATCCATAAAGAAGCAGATGAGTGATCTGTATATGCTGCTGGTAACAAAGACTCGCTGAACAAACGACTGGACCATGTGACAGAGCCGGAAGCAGGAGCATCTGACCCACCCACTGCAGCGTTTAGACAGTGTGGTCAGGGATGCTGTACCACAGTGTGAAGTCAACACTTATTTCAACTCATGCTTTCAGGGAAGTTCTCCTAATCGTGGAAGAATCTCTGTATAAAGAGTGAAATTAGAGGAACAGAGACCCAAAGCTCAAAGCCAATGAACGAAAACCCCTTTCATTATTCCATTTCTGTATCTATATGGGTACAGATAATATAAACATGGATATATACACATTATATTCTCCCATTCCACTGTTCTATTCTAAACACACAAGAAAAAAAACATAACATAGGGAGGATGACCCTTTATTACAAAAGCATAATTATTTGGTTTCTACTCCTTTGGATAGAGGGGAGCTAGTTAAAATATATGACTACACATGTCACTCTTGTATCGTATATCTGAGTATGATTCAGACAGTCAGGGAGGTATGTAGTCATTTTACACACAATACTGTAAGGCACAATCAAGATTAAAATAGCAGGACACTAGGTCCTTTGCAGAGAACAAGACCAGCAGTTATGTACTCTGTCACAAAGCACCTTTGACACTGAGGAGAGCTTTTTCAAGACACATACACTTATACTGCATTTTATTTTAAGAATGTACTTATTGCTAATGAAGGGTGTGTAAGATTTCGAGTATCTGTTGTCCTTGGACCTTGTAAAATTAGCTTTGTAAAATAGCATTATTCATACACTCTGCAGTGTGTCTGCCCCAGGTACTACTTTCACATTTGTAGTTAGGGTTGGGGTTAGACAAATGGAGATTGCTAGGGTTAGGGGCTAGATTTGGAGCCAAGGTTCTGTAGAGTTAGAATCGTCTTTTACAATTCTGCCCTGCAACAGCCCTTTCCAAGGCCACAACAAATTAAAATGTTCAGATGTCATGGTCAAACGCCTGGGGGTTTTCAGCAGTCTCAACACAGCCTCAACACCCAGGCTTCACACGGCCTCGACACAGTAGCATAAGGCTGAAGTCGTACGCCTTCTCCACACTCTTCCTATACTGACCAATGAGACCATCCGGGCTCTGAGGATGACAGTAAGCCAAAAGCACTCAGAAAACCATTTGGAGTGTTTCTCAATCAAATCAGAGAAAATGTTTCTGGTTATTTTCTAAGATTTTTTATATGACTACTGACAGGCTCATGAACTGTGACATCAATATGGCCATTACAACATGAGATATGGACACGTATGGGGAGATGGTCAAGGGACAAAAGATATTTGAAATTGAGGAGAGTGGGAGAGGAGAACACTAAACTAATCAGACATATCTTGCATCCCAGCTAACTACCAACTCCCTTCAACCTCTGATTATGATCAAAGCAACGTTAGTTAAGCATTGTAGAAGTGGGGCTTTGTAAGAACATTGAAAAAACCCAACTGCACCCATGGTTAGCTGTGTCTGGAGAGCATTCAGGGAAGCCAGACTGCTCATGATGCTTAACGTGACAGGTGAGCCAATGTACCCTGAGCAAGTGAAAACCCAGTGCCTTATGCTAAGTAGTCAATACCTCTTTCGGTCTGATGTGTTGAGGTTTTTCACCTGCCGTTGAGGCATGTCTCAGTCTTTGTGTCTTTATCACTGCTCAAGTTCAACCAATCTGACGTTTTCTCTCTTTCTGTGTGTCGGAGCAAACTCTTTTGATCGTACCATACCCAAAATAACGCTGAAGCAGACTACCGAGACAAATTTGGCGAGTCAAACAAACAGTGTATTTGTCATTATATTATTAGGATTTTGTTTACCTCCTGCAGTTGCTCCAGCTCCTGTTTCAGCGTTTCCTGCTCGGACTCCAGCTCTGCGTACTGCTGCTTGAGGTTCTGGTTCTCCTCGAGGACAACCAGACCGCATTCCGCCGCCCGAATCTTCTCCCTGTTTGCTTCGCCGAGTTCCCGGGTAAGCCTTTCCACCTCAGCTCGGTACTGATCCAATCTTTCCTGGTATCCTCCATCGGCTGCCATCACCTTTCTCGCTGTTCCAAACGGGACCGACAGATTTGCGGAGGCTGCGCGGGGCAGGATCCCAACAGGCTGCGGTCCCTCCCCTCGAACAACACGATCAGGTGGACGCTGCAGATCACAGGACGCGCCCAAGAGCTGCGATGGTTAAAAGAAAACGGGCAACATTTAGATTAAGTCTGTCGTCAGCATGTTTCTGATAAAACTGAATCATTGCGCCCTATGTGTCAGATTCGTAAAAACAGATTCGATGAATGACTTTGCTAACTCATAGGCAGACCGGCGCCATGTATTCTGCCTCTGTCGTGCAAAGTGGCCAGAAGTTGTTTCATCCCCGACATGTGACGTCACCGCATCCCAGCGCATCACGTCGCTCCCATCAGAGTGGACAGTGTGACAGATGAAACTGTATTAGTGTGTGTACTGGAGAACTGTGAGAGTGTATGTTTACCAAGATACACCCATTAATAAAATGATCTCGACTGGAAAATTATTTAGGAGGCTCATGTAGGCTATATGGGACGATATAAAATATTATCAAGCGACGAGATTTATACATTTCTTATCGTACAGTTTTGGAATATGAAACACGCAACGAAAAAGATGAAGGCAGTAACGGTGACAACTTTCCAAAACACTGTTAATACCCGCATAGTCAACGACAGATGGAGTTGGCTTCCATCTACTGGAGACCCTTGGTACGTCGGCATATCAGCACGCTTCATCTGTTTTTAGCTCGGCTACAGCAAAATGAGCGCATAGCATCTCCGAGCTGAGTGTTGTAATTGTTCGCCTGCTTACAATAATTACTTATGCCACTAGGTATTCAAAAAGCCATTAATCTATACTATAATGCAAAAATACAGTACTTAGAATACTCCCATTCTCGCCCACACTCACTTTAGCCTCGGTTTGCCTGAACATAGCACATGTGGGTGGGTGTTAATGTTTATGCGCGTTTAGTTAGTGCTGGGTGTTTGCTCAGTCACGGAGATCTCTGAAGCATCTCAGAGACGAAAATGCTGTGAGGTAGGCTACATGAAGGACGTGGCACAGAGCAAATAGTAATCAGAGTGTAAAGAGAACTCATGACTTACTGTCTCAACTTCCTGAGTGCAAAAATGCCTTCATGTGATTTTAATTTCCAGCAAAATCTCTCTCTCTCTCTCTCTCTCTCTCTCTCTCTCTCTCTCTCTCTCACACACACACACACACACACACACACACACACACACACACACACACACACACACACACACACACACACACACACACACACACACACCATGGCCTGTTCTATTTCAGCTCAATATCAACAATCATTATAGCTGATGTGCTGGATTCACTGAAGTGCTCTGCGATACCCAGTAATTGTGCACGTGCACTCTGTGGATCAGACTCTGATAGAGCAATTGAGGTCTAGCACAGTAATGAGATGCAAGTCTTGATTAAAACCCCCTTTTCCACATTTACACCCAATGCATTGTTTACTGCTAGCAAGACAGTTTCAGATATCTGACATCCTCTTTTACCTGATTAATCAATAAATGTGAATTCCCACAGTGCTGTGACCCCAGGAACAACCCCAGGAATGACAAGAATAACCACATATGGAACACTCACTTCTCTCACTTCACCTGAGTTTATAATAATTACACTGACACTATAACACTGACAAAAGAATGTGGTTTATCTAGGCTCCAGTTCAAGGGTTCAAGCAGTGAAGAATGACCCACAAAAAAGTGAAAGTATGTTCAGAATGGTCACGGTGACTTTTCAAGTCAAGAAAATAAGTCAGTCTACCCAACCCCACCCCCATTAATGTTTAAACTTTAATGTTTAAAGTCTAATTGAACTGATTCCATGTGCATCTGTGTCTGTGTGTGCGCATGCATGTGAGTGTGTGCGTGTGTGTGTGTGTGTGCGTGTGTGTGTGTGTGGCCTCTAGTCTGTTAGCACGAGGCTGTAGTCAGCTGCTTATTAGTTGTTGTGGATTGAGTTCACATGACCAGTCGATGATCTCTGTTTCATTTACTATCAGCTTTAAGGACACACCATCTTGAGCCTCTCTGCTCTGTCTTCTCCTCACCACGTCTGTCACTCTCATCTCTTACTTTAGTTTGAGCTCGTAAACGTGTTTATTTGAGGGATTTTGTAATACACCTCCACTGTGAGGACACTAATGGCCCCAGAACAGGAGAGCACTGGAATGGGTAACTACAGCTTTGCTGTGAGTATACTGTTAAAGCTATGGTTTTGCAGTGAGGATGTGGTTATATCTATGCTGTGAGGATATAGTTAAAACTATTGCTCTGCTGTGATGTTATGGTAAAAACTCGCATTTCGGTCAGTGCTGTTTTATTAAAGGTTTACATAACAGATGTACAGATAAAGGCACAACCTATATAAGTAATACATTTATTTTTTTTAATGAAATAATCCTTGCCTCATGTATTATGTTTGACTACCTTTAGTTAAAATGCACGTCCAGTCTACGGCTTTCTTTTCTTTTTCAAGTGTAGCTTGATGTTCCTCGAAAGAAACACACTCCAAGAGACAAAGTTTTCATTTAGTTTCTCATAATCTCAAATGCTTGGTGCCTAACAGTATAAAGAGTACTGAAACCTAGGCTGTTGAGTCAGTACTATAGTAAGAATGTCTTACTGCTTAAAGTCTCTGCTGCTGTTGTGCCAGTCAAGCTGGTGGTCATAGCAGTGATTGTGCAGCTGCTGTATTCTAACACAGACAGGAGTAACCACAACATGTACGTGACTCAGGGAGACACTTCAGGTCTGACTAAGCCAAATTAAACCACTCACCAGACTGAACACCAAGTCCAAAAATGTGCTCTGCTGATAATTCTATTTAACTTTGGTTTTGGTAGCTGCTTCAGAATTACCCAGGGTTAATATGCCGTATAATATATTATTATATATTACCCAGGAGTTTAATACGGTCAAATACAAAAGAACAGTTTTATTTTGCAGAGGGTTAAGTTGGACATAATTGTGAAATTGTCTGTTAACTGCTTACTTGGTAACTAGATTACTACACCTGGAGTTAAAACGGAGCCCCTGGTTAAAAGAAAACTACCTGACACTGGTTTGTTTCCATATGGATATAAATTGAGACAAAGTGTATAGAACCTCAGCAAAATCAATAATGCAGAAGACTGACTCTCCCTCCTGAAATCTCTGAGACTGAAATCTCTCTCTCCCTCCTTCCTTAGGTTGATGGGGCGATAAATCATTTCTGTGGATTGCCAGATGAGGAAATTGCAGACTTATCAGATGAGGACAGCAGAAATAAACTGGCTTACTGTGTAACAGATATACCTCCATGGTATCTGTGCATCATTCTGGGAATTCAGGTAAGGACACACTTTGTTCTCCAAGTCCAGTGAGTCTGCAGGCAATTAAAGACAAAATGATCTAATTAAATCAGGTTAGATCAAATCATTTCAGTTTATATCAAAGTTTTGTATTATATATATTATATA
Source organism: Brachyhypopomus gauderio (assembly GCF_052324685.1). Classification (NCBI taxonomy): domain Eukaryota; kingdom Metazoa; phylum Chordata; class Actinopteri; order Gymnotiformes; family Hypopomidae; genus Brachyhypopomus; species Brachyhypopomus gauderio. The sequence goes on from NC_135212.1 coordinate 24,963,524, forward strand.
TATATTAGAGGAATCTAAGTGAATGTATGAATATAAATATTGGGAGTGCTAACTGCTTGCCAAGAATATGGCTACGATGCAATATGGGCTATGGTGTTCAACGTAACCATTTGATCACATTTCGGACCTTTGGACTTAAGTATTGTAAATGACTTTTATATTACTGTAAGAGTACAACAAAATACTTTTTTTTTTCATGCGCAGAACATAACATGCTTTAGCAAAACATTCAGTATCCTCAAAACTTTACAGAGAAGGACACACTGGTAATAGGTTTTTCACAATCATACACTCTTTCTCACAATTTTAATCCAGTTCAAGGTGCTTTATATGACAAATAATAAAATTTGACAAAGCCTGTTTCGGATTTTGAGGATATTGAAGGATATTCCAAGTAATATCAGAATAATATAACAATATTTGTCCCACTCTTTCTGTCTCTGTCTGCCTGTCTTTTCTCAGCATTGTCTGACTGCGTTTGGTGGGATCATTGCCATCCCGCTGATCCTGTCTCAGGGTCTGTGTCTGCAGCATGACCCTCTCACTCAGACTCACCTGATTAGCACCATCTTCTTTGTTTCAGGAATATGCACCTTACTGCAGGTCACCTTGGGTGTCAGGTACCACTATACGTGACATTTTCATGACATTTGTTAAAAACAGCATCACAATTGTTTAATGTGGGTATGCCCAATTATCTTTGAAATTGTGGGATGGGTAGCCGGGGTTCATAACTGTCTGCCTCAGCAAATATTGCACACACTGTTTATGTAAAAGTGCAGTAGTGCATCTTATAATCTCAGCACCTGATCTGAACTTAATGTGCCTTTCATTGCACACCTTTTAAAAGCACTTGGAGATTCTATGTGTATGCTTATACAGTATACCTCTTCCTGACTTCTTATACATTATGTTCTGCATTACACAAGCGAAATGGTGCACATGTGTGAACTGCATGTTTGTTTATGGAACGATGTATGGAAAGTATGAAAGGTAAAAAGCACACAGGTAGTGCATACTGTTGTCATGTGAACCACTTCGCTTTGGATTTATTTTGGTGACACACCCTTCAGCTTATCAGGGGCACATTCTGCTCCTGAGTCAGAGAACAAATCAATGTACAGACTTCCCTGACTGTCAAACACGTGTGATGTAGGCTTGTTTTCATCTGCTGATAAGCCACACACTTTCTGAAGCTGAAACAATCCCTACTGTGCCCTGCTACTGTTGCTGCTAGTTGAGCACCATTTGAACAGTGAAGATCTACCCGAATCGCTCACTAAAGGTGAACAACAATATGGAAGAATCTACACTCCATTTAAACTTGGCAAATAAATTAGAGTTTGAATGTCATATAAAACTATTACAAAAGCAACACACTACTGAATTACTTGGCGCATTTTATTTTTGATACTGTCACGTCCTGCCAGAATGTGACTACCAGGTGCACTCTGGGAAAAGGGCAATTACTGGCTCCTTTGTTTCAGCTCAGTCATGTGTTCATGTAAGTCGCTTTGACATTACACGAACCCATGGCTTCAGCCATCATGTGAGGCAGGCAATTCTCAGTAAACATTGTAGAGATCCATGCAACAGTTGCAGTGGTGCAGTAGAATAAATCTGTTTGTTATTTTGATGGCAGAAATAGAAGTCTGTACTAGGATTGGGGTTTGAATTGTAATTTATTCTGGATTTCTGCACATTTTAAATCCACCTGTGTAATGTTCGCAGTCTCTCCTCAGCAGGCTGGAGGTCAACAGGGAATAATACCACATTTAAAATGTTATGATGATATTATGGCTGGCCTTTAATTGCTTTCCATAATGTAGCCAGTGCCAGTGGCATCTATAAACACGAACAATATAATGGTTGTAATTTGCTATTGCATAATTCTCAGTGAAATGGAAACCTTATGTTGTACTAACTTTTTAACCTTTAGGGATCCTAATTGCATAGCAAAGCTTTTAAAACCCACAAACAACACATCCAAGATGCACAACAGACACACACCTTTTGTGCCAACCTAACGATACAGATCTCTCTTTTTTTTTTACTTGCCTTGCTATTTTATTATTGCTGAAATTTGATACAACCAGCCCATATGATGAGTCTCATTTTTGATAATTTGCATTTCCATTAGGTGAAACATATCAGCAATCTGGTAGAATATTTTTAGACCTTTCATGGGATTGCGTCATTTGTTACATGTTAATATACATGAGCTGGAAGTGCAGAGAAATGCCAGTTCTTGTTATATTCTGGTGTTTGAATCTCTCCTCTCACACTGACAGGTTGCCCATTCTCCAAGGTGGGACATTTACTCTACTGGCTCCTTCAATGGCGCTGCTGTCCATGCCTGAATGGGTTTGTCCTGGCTGGACCCAGAATGCCACCTTGGTTAACACGTCCTCTCCGGAGTTCATGCACATCTGGCAGACTCGCATGCAGGTGGTGAGTACCAATCTTACTGGACAACTTCACTGATGGATTCAAACTGCTGTGTTGGAACTGTTGTGAAGTGAAGTGAACACTTGTGATCCTCTCTCCCAGCTCCAGGGTTCCATCATGGTGGGCTCCTTGTTCCAGGTGCTGGTGGGCTTCTCCGGTCTCATCGGCCTGTTCATGTGCTTCATCGGACCCCTGACCATCGCTCCCACCATCTCCCTCATCGGCTTGTCCCTGTTCGATTCTGCTGGCATGAATGCGGGGAACCACTGGGGCATCGCGGCCATGTGTGTACCAGTCGGGACACGGTGGCATGTGTGCAACACTCATTATACACACCCCGCAGTAATCTCACAACCCAAAATAGGGACAGAATTAGGCCAAAGGCACAGAACCCAAATTAACATACCAGTTCATTAGTATAACATAATTACAGTAACTGAAGTCATGCAACATCTTCAAATAACCCAAGAAGAGAATAACACACATCTTTCTTCTGCAGGACGACATGCTTGATCGTGCTGTTCTCCCAGTATCTCCGACACATTGCCATTCCCGTCCCAGCATATAGCAAAGCCAAGAACCTTCACACCTCCAGGATGTACATCTTTCAGATTCTTCCCGTGAGTCCAGAAACTCAAAGCAGCAATGACTCTGAACCACACGTTCAGTGATGTCAGTGATGGTGGTTCATTTCTTTGGACTGGCTCTTCAGGTGCTCCTGGGTATCACTGTTTCATGGCTCATCTGTTACCTTCTGACCATCTATGATGTCTTACCGTCTGACCCCAAGCAGTACGGGTATCTGGCCCGCACCGACATTAAGGGAGATGTGACAGGAAGTGCACCATGGTTTAGGATTCCATATCCAGGTACTGAACCAGGAATTAGTGAACTCAAAAAACATCTTAATATCAATTCAATTAGTAAACTTTAAAACAACATTACATCATACTTTACCTTCCTTATTATGAGATGATTTAGTAATTTAGTTGAATTTAGTCATCTGAATTAAATGAATAAAATGTCTTTTTTTTTTTTACTTGTGTCAATTCTCAGGCCAGTGGGGCACACCAGCTGTGAGTCTGGCAGGGGTATTGGGAATCCTAGCAGGGGTCATATCCTCAATGGTTGAGTCCGTAGGTGACTACCACGCCTGTGCCAGGTTATCTGGTGCCCCACCTCCACCAAAACATGCCATCAGCAGGGGGATTGGGATGGAAGGCTTGGGCTGCCTGCTGGCAGGGGCCTGGGGCACAGGCAATGGAACCACCTCCTACAGCGAGAACGTGGGCGCACTGGGCATCACGAAGGTGAGTAAGGCCGGAAACGACTTCCTCAGACCGTTGCACCCACTCTCAACACCAGAGGGCGTGTCAGTATTAACGGGTGAAATGTGCATGATTACATGAGCAAAGGGAGAGAGGAAGAACATCACTGAGTGGAACTTCTATTTGTGCAGGTTGGCAGTCGGATGGTGATTGTTGCTAGTGGCTTTATTATGATCATAATGGGAATGTTTGGGAAAATCGGCGCCGTTTTCACCACTATACCAACACCTGTCATTGGAGGGATGCTATTGGTCATGTTTGGGGTCATAACTGCTGCTGGAGTCTCAAATCTACAGGTGACCAAAAGTCACTATACTATAATAACAAAAGTAAAACACAATGTATTCACTAGGGGGAATTTCTGTATGGTGACATCTGTTTTTTTTTTTTTAAGTACACAGATATGAACTCCTCTCGGAACATTTTCATCTTTGGATTCTCAATGTTCACTGGTCTTGTTATTCCAAATTGGGTAACAAAAAATCCCTCTCTCATAGCAACAGGTATGTACTTTGTGACAAAAATTGACCAATTTCGTACATTTATAATGTGATGGGCAGGGGTGAGCAACTAATAGGAAGCGATCACGCCAAGTCTCAGGGAAAAAGGATGGTTTAATAGAAAGTGTGCAAACCAAAACCCGTGCAAAAGATCCAAATTAAGGATATAATGACCAGCGGTCAACTGGTACAAAGACAAGACATATATAGGCAAACAAACGACCCTCAGGTGAGACGGATCACGGGCTCCGCCCACCTGAGGGACGCACATGACGTCACAAAACAACAACAACAACAACAACAACAACAACAACAACAACAGCCGCTGTGGACGGAGGCGGCCGGTAGGGGGCCGCCTCACCGTGACAGACCCCCCCACCAAGCCGCACTCCCCACCACTGGGTGTGTGGCACACAGCGGCTGCACACAAAACACGAAGGGGCAGGAAGGCAGGGACAGGCAGGAACACACCTCCTGCAGTCCGGGAGCTGGAACATAAAACACACAACATTAAACAGCTCACCTCACTGGGCGGGACCCTGGACCGACTGGGCTGTTAACACAAAACCACGCCCCGGTCGGTCGCAGGGCCCTCACGCCCTAACCGGCCTTCAGCCGGTGAGCCCCACAGGTGTGAGGACGAGGAGCTACGGCTCCTTTCTCGTCCCTCGTATGTGTGTGCGTGCAGGCTACCTCTCCAAGGCGTGGCTACTTCACCTCCTGGACCTACCTCCTCCCAGAGCTGACCCCTGCATTCTGCTAGGGGTCACCCCAGCCTCCTGGGGAGCCAACCCCTCCCGGGGCCCCTCATCGCAAGGTGGACTCCTCCACCCAACCCAGGAGCGCCAGAGACAGAGGCCCAGAGCACCTCTGACGCGGGCAGGAAGGAGGATCTCCATCTCCAGCAGGAGCTTCAGACTGGAGCCCCATGGTCCCCAAACATCTGGGGGCCCCAGCCCTCTAGGGAGGGGCTCTTTATGACCGGGCTCCGGTCACCCCACAACACAAGGGGACTCCTGCCAGGTGGAGACCCCCACAAGGTCCAGGAACACCGCCAAGGAGAAGCACCTGCACAGAGAACAGAACACACACACACACAAAACACAAACACGCCCTACCCTATTCAGGGCCTCCCTCGGGAGCGACGCCCTCCGTGCCACACCCCGTGGCACGGGACCACAGCCGGTCCCCCCCCAAACACACATTTAAGGGGAGGAGCATGCGTGGAATTACACGTAAACAGTTGACAACACGCTAGGACAAACACACGCAAAGACTAGACCCGGGGTCACCAACCTTTTTGAAGTTGGGAGCTACTTCTTGGATACCAATTATTGCGGAGGGCTACCAGAAAGAAAGTTGTTGAGCGGGGGGGGATTGGGTTCATGTGCGCGTGTCAATTGCTAAGTGGGAAGACCGCTAGCAACCGCGAACAATCGCTAATAGCAGCAAAAACATAAACGATGCAGCGCTTTGGTGCATGGCAATATAGTGAGCTGTTTTTAAAACAAGCCCGCGGGCGACTCATAACGTCCTCGCGGGCGACATGGTGCCCGCGGGCACCACGTTGGTGACCCCTGGACTAGACAAACAAAACGTTGTACAGACAACGAACAGAACGTGCGCGCTCGGTAGACAGTGACGCGCCGCTCAGGTTCGCAGTCGCTCCCCTACATTAAACACAAGACGACAGGGGAGCGAGGCGACGGTGACGAGCGGTACCCGCGTCACACATGAAACATTCAACATAAACGAGCGATGCACACTGACCAACGTTACCATTCATACGTACACATTAACACCACAAAAGACGAAGAGCTTACCCAGGAGACTGCCCTGGTCCTCGCCGTGCCACACACACACAACACGAGCACGGCGGAGCTCTTCCAACAAACAAACGACAAACACGAAGAGTTTTTCCCAGGGCAGACAGCCCTGGTCCTCGCTGTGCCACAAACACAACACAAAAGCACGGCGGAACTCTTCACAAAACACCACGCAGACAAACACTTACCACGAGACATGACCACAAACGAAGGAGAAAGAAAAAGAGACTGGCGGCTTCCGAAGGGTGGCTGGTCATTCTGTGACGGGCAGGGGTGAGCAACTAAAAGGAAGCGATCACGCCAAGTCTCAGGGAAAAGTTTAATAGAAGTTTAATAGAAAGTGTGCAAACCAAAACCCATGCAAAAGATCCAAATTAAGGATATAATGACCAGCGGTCAACTAGTACAAAGACAAGACATATATAGGCAAACAAACGACCCTCAGGTGAGACGGATCACGGGCTCCGCCCACCTGAGGGACGCACATGACGTCACAAAACAACAACAACAACAACAGCCGCTATGGACGGAGGCGGCCGGTAGAGGGCCGCCTCACCATGACATATAATCATTATATTTTATTTAGTTTGATGTCTTGCAGGGATAATTCACACAGGAGCTAACAGGAAATTAATGTACCTGGAAAGGATTAAAAAACATAACCCAAGAAGACCATGAACCTGTAACCTTTTGTAAATGTTTGCCTCCAGAAATCAATGAAGACCATCTTTCCCTGAGAATATGATGTGGAACTGAAGTTTATATTTGTGTTTCAGGTGTGGTGGAGTTGGATCAGGTGTTTCAAGTTCTACTGACAACCAGCATGTTTGTGGGAGGGTTCATCGGATTCATCCTTGATAACACCATCCCTGGTGAGCGCTCTTTTAACAATCTAGCCCTTTATTAACTTTATTAACTTATTACCTTTATTAACTGAGCACAGATTGTTAGCTCACAGGACAATTTGCCTGTCAGCACATGAAATCCAGTTCTCAGGAATACAAATACTAAATAAAGAATGCTGATCAGGTGCAACGTCATTTTTTCTTTCGCTGCGGTATCAAAATAAAACAAACGCTCTTTGGTTCTACCGCAGGGACCAAACGCGAGCGTGGTCTTACCGCATGGAGCAAGGCTCACGACAACACCGGCGAGAGCAGCCTGGAGAGTGACGAGGTCTACGGTCTCCCCTGGGGCCTCAGCTCTGGTCTCTCCTCCTGCACCTGGCTGCGTTGGCTACCTTTCTGCCCCTCGCATAACACGGCCGAAGAGCAGAGGGCACCCCCTAGCGGCTCGGACTTACAGGACAAGAAGGAGCCTTGTAAGGATGACGCACACATTATAGTGGCGGTAGCACTCTGATCTATAAATAATCAATCATCTGTGATAAGGACATTTTAGGTCAGGTGTCTTCCTATTTGTTTTTATATCTGTCTGCTTCTGTTCTTATGCTGTACCTGGCCACATGTAAATATGTGGTGTAGGTGCTGTTAACACTACTAAATGCTCTGACCTCACCAACAACCAAAGGCAGCTGACTTGGCTTTGCACATATTTCTCACACTTACTGTATTACTGTGTATACTGATCTGATTTACCTAGTGTTCCTTTTCTTGAATAAAAATACATTTAAAACTTTAAATATAAATATCTATGCCTTATCCAAATATACCGGTACATAATAATTCAAATGTTACATTTTCAGTTTGGCTAGAAAATAAGTTTTTGTATTTATAGCACTTCGATAAGTGACATTGTTATATTGTAGTTTTGTACATCTTTTTGTAGATCTTATGAATGATTTATTTTGGTATTACAGATTGTGTTCTATAAACATTGCATGATTTGAATGCCCTTTTTCCTATACAATAAATTTTTTAACCTCAAGTGACTTTTAAAATGAGAAATGTCTTTTCGTTTTAGATATTCACATTCATTTTCACACACTATAAGCACATTTACTATATTCTGTGTGTTGCTATGCTGATGTTCAACCACCAACTCTTTACCAGTCTCAGCCCAGCAGTGACAGTGTCAGTTATCTCAGCAAAACTGCTATTTCTTACACACTTCTGCCACTTCACTGGATAGCAGAGGTCCTGTGGTCAAAAACCGATCTGTCCTGTGGTATTGGGCATGGTGCTGGTCTGGATTGAGATGAATAATCTTTCCTTCATGACATGGTGATCTATCTTTATGATGATGTAGAAGCTAATGAATAGTTCTGCCCTGAGGTCTCTGATGGGCATTGTGGGCCTGAACACTTCACTGAGCTCTGCATGCCAACATCAGCACAGCACACTCAGGGTTGACCTTCCTCAGGTCACCCACACCTTGAATGAGGCCAAAGGTCAGTCCATGGACATCTGGCAGTGTCTTGTGCAGCACATTATTATAGGCGATCTGCAGTTTCTGTGTTTAATATAAGGATACCTGGCTCTTGGGTTTTAACTGAGAACTCACCATGTTCATCTGCAAACTGCATCCTTCTGTGTAGAGTCTAAAGTATGCAGCTGAAAAGCATCTTGTAGTGCAAAATTCAATGGAAATTTTAAGATAATGTTAAATATAAGTTTACATAAGTTTGTTAAATGCTAACACTAATGACATCACAGGGAGAGGTGGTGAGATGGGTGTGCACTGCCAGAGAGAGAGAGAGAGAGAGAGAGAGAAAAGAGTGGGAGAGAGAAATATATAGAGAGATAGCTAGAGAGAGAGAGAGGGGGGGGGAGAAAGGGAGAGAGAGAGAGAGAGAGTGGGAGAGAATGGAAGAGTGGGAGAGAGATAGAGAAAGGGAGATCGAGAGATAGCTAGAGAAAGAGAAAGGAACAGAGGGGGTGGGGCTTGTGATAGAATAAGATAGAAATCTATTCTGTTACTAGCATTTTTTATGCTATTTAAACGATCATGTTCCCTTGAGTTCTTTCTGTCCTTTAGTCCACTGCAATACAAATTTTTACCTATTTCACCTATATCATCCTAATCTGTATTTAGCATCCAAATGTGAAGTTAATATACATCCACAATGTAATAGTAAAGATCTCCAATGCAAAAATTCTATAAAAGATTTCTCACTACTTTGCCTGACCATTGATTGATTAAGGTCTCAAATCTATGATGAACACAATTGGCAGTTATAACCCTTATAGTGACACTGGCATTGTATTGCATAAATTATACAAATTAGATTAAATAATTTTACTGAATGAAATACTGACAGCAAATATAACAGCAATGTAAAAAGACAGTATCAGCCAGCAGAACATACAACCATCAATATAAAACACATCATGCAATTAGTGACAAATGTAACAAGCAATATAAACGTATCATAAATAAACATAACATCCAGCCATCACCAACAGCAGACAGAAATAAAATATGCTTAGAAGCATATCTCCAATGAGACACACACACACACACACACACACACACACACACACACACATAGCTTAACTGGCTGTTTCACACACCCACACTGCAGATAGACACAACCAGTGCAGAACACTGCTTCAATATTTTGATAAATGCAATTAATACAAAAATGCAAACAACTCCATTTCATGTAGAATGCTATTTAAAAGGATCTGCTCACCCCTTTCTATGGTGGCCTGTGGATTGATCTCCTCCACCTGCTGTAGCCTGTCCTCCACCTATCCTCCCACCTCGCCTACAGCTAGTTAGCCTACACCTAGTTAGCTCACCAGTCTGTCACGTAGAGAGTTCTCCCTGCTTCCAGTTTAGGTTTTGGACAAGTGAAGAATACTACTACTAATAATAATAATAATAACAACACAACAATAATAATAAGAGAAACTTTGTTACAAATAATCCATATTCTCTGTACTAAAGAGCAGGAAAAACAAGCTTTTAAATTGTTTGTGTTAATGTCCAATACCTAAAAGGTTTTGGAGAGGGAGATTTATTGCTGTGTCTGGCTTGCTAGTTCTCGTGTGCTCACCATTTCTCTGGACTTGCGGATATAAGTCTTGCCTGCTTTTACTACCTCTGCATTGCCACTAGATGTCATCCTGCACCAGTCAATGGTACCAACCCCAACCTCGTATAATTCACCTGTCTAGAGCAGGGGTGCCCATTACATGTGGGTCGATCGCATGACACTAGAAAGTAGATGGCTATCGTCCATCTGCACTGACGGTTGTATTTTAATTGCCATACATGGTAGCCAATCTGACGTCTAGGGTAGCTAATCTGACGTCCCCCCACCCCGTCCAACCCGTTAACGATCGACACACGCCGCTAAAAATTAATAGGTAGATCTTTCTGACTTGGTCATCTTATAAGTAGCTCGCTAGCTGAAAACTTAAGAGGGATCTTAAATTATCTGTGGCTGCAAATGTAAGATAAATATGTTCTCACAGACTTTGCATTATGTCTAGATCATAACACATTGCCTTTATAATGTGTTTATGGCTTAATTTTCCTCAGCTTTATTTCCAATAAAATCTTATATTCTGATTTTCCCACAAGCATAGTAGGAAAATTATATTCCACAAAACATTGCCAGATGTCAGTCAGACTGCAGCAAATCTGCCCCTCTGCACATTTGGCATGGGTGTTCCTCTCATGAAAGGTCGAGGACCGCATGATTTCTTTGTGGCGACCATGGGACATTGTCTTCATGATTGCACGCACTGTGGCTTGTATCGCACAGATTTGGCAGAGTGATAATGGTTCACGAGCATAAAAATATGAAATCTCTCCGTCTCTCTGTCTCCATCAGCTACAATGAACATGAAGCACTTGAGACCCAGAGTGCAACAGAGAGACGGCTGTCTGTGCGTGTATACAGGTGTGTGTGTGTGTGTGTGTGTGTGTGTGTGTGTATATATATATATATATATATATATATATATATATATATATATATATATATATATAGAGAGAGAGAGAGAGAGAGAGAGAGAGAGAGAGAGAGAGAGAGAGAGAGAGGAGAGAGAGGGGGAGAGAGAGAAAGAGAGAGAGGGGAGAGAGATAGTGGGAGGGGGAGAGAGATTTTTGCTGACCGTATTGCTCTTGCATGACCATAAAAAGAAAACTGAAGCATTGTGAAGCCAGACAATGACAGCATTTGAACGACAGTAATCTTAAAAGCCATTTCTTGGAGACACAGGTAGCCAGTGTGGTTGTTTAAGGAGACACAGATGGCCAGTGTGGTTAAGGAGACACAGGTAGCCAGTGTGGTTGTTTAAGGAGACACAGGTATCAGTGTGGTTGTTTAAGGAGACACAGGTGGCCAGTGTGGTTGTTTAAGGAGACACAGGTGGCCAGTGTGTTTAAGGAGACACAGGTGGCCAGTGTTGCTGTTTAAGGAGACACAGGTAGCCAGTGTTGTTGTTTAAGGAGACACAGGTGGCCAGTGTGGTTAAGGAGACACAGGTGGCCAGTGTGGTTGTTTAAGGAGACACATGTGACCAGTGTGGTTAAGGAGACACAGGTGGCCAGTGTGGATGTTTAAGGAGACACATGTGGCCAGTGTGGTTAAGGAGACACAGGTGGCCAGTGTGGTTGTTTAAGGAGACACATGTGGCCAGTGTGGTTAAGGAGACACAGGTAGCCTGTGTGGTTGTTTAAGGAGACACAGGTAGCCAGTGTGGTTGTTTAAGTACACATGCTGTATGATCTTTGAGTTTGGGACACAATGGGACTCTGGTTGCAATGTTTTGCTGTCTTTGTAGTCTGGTAATACAACATTTAGATGCATCAGATAAAAGCCCATTACAATAATCCAGACATCACGTCACAAAATCTAAAATTTAAACTGTGTCTATTATGGAGAGAACACCTTGAACTTTGGATGCATTTCTGAAAATGTGATTACAAAGAACATTACTTGTATGGGAAATAAAAGTAAAATTACTATCAAAGATAACACCCATGTTTCTAATACATTTTTAACAGATAACAGGAGAAGACTGCATGTAAGTCAGCTCTCTCATGTTCCCAATAACAAGCATTTCACTTTTATCTTTTTTCAACTGCAGGAAATTCTGAGCCATCATCAGCATTTTGGCAAAATACGTATCGCTTGTTAATGATCTCAGCACATGTGAGTGAGCAGAGATTCAAGACTGAACCTTGTGGGAGTCCGCAGAAAACGACTCGATGTTTCTGAGAAGCTGCACTAAGTGCTACATAAACATTTATGCCACTTGGGTAGGACTGAAAACAGTTTAATATGACACACACCATTAGAAACTTGGTGAGGAACAGTGAGAAGACTGGTGATCTGCAGATTCTCAGTATTTATATTTTCATGCGTGGAGTGGAGGTGGTTAATGAGACCTTGGAGGTATCAGCTCATGTTTTTACCTCCTGACCTAAATGTAACTATATAGTTCCTTCTGCTTTGTTCCTATAAAATACCAATATATATATAAACACACATACATATATACATAAGCAGTCATTTTAGATGCTTTTTGAAACTGCACATATGCTGTATAAAAATGGAGTGTCACGCCTGGCTCCGCCCCCTCCCTGTCTGTCATGCCTGGCTCCGCCTCCTTTGGTCTTCTGTTTAGTTCTGCCTGTTTTTTGTTTCATTGGTTTCAGCTGTTGCTTGTTTGAGTGTTCATTACGGTTTGTATAAAGTCCTTGTGTTTTGGGTTTTCTTTGTGGGTCAATGTTTAAGGTGAAGTCTGTGTCTTACGTTTCTGTCTGTAAATCGGGAATGCTGAAGTATATCTGTTTATGTGGAAAGTCTTGTTTATGTTTCAAGGATAGGGTCGTCCTCGATGTTGGTCTTCTGTGGGTCACTTATGGCGCATTTCCACTAGGGCCTGCTTGGCGCGGTACGGTTCGGTACGGGTCGATTCGCAACGGAACGGTACGGTCGCGTTGTGTTTCCATTACAATGGTGAACCACCCCAATGTGGGTGGAGTCGCTGTTGGCGCGCGGGTTGTAGTGTCGTGACATCATTTGTATACGACCACAACACCGGTCGACGCCCCTTAACACATAGCATTATTGTATCTTATTTATCTTTATCTTCATTATTGTATGTGGTTGCTCTAATTATTGATAATAATTTGGTATTACTCAAACAGGCTGAACACACCCTGCATAAAAAGCATCAGTCATACAATCAAATGAAATCAAACTTTATTATGAAATATAGATATTTAAAGTACAACATATGTAAATAATATAGTTATAGTTTTAAAAAAGTGCAAAAAGCAAATATATACGTATAGCTTTATATGAAATAAATATTTATAGTACTACAAGCAACATTTTGTGTGCTTTTACTGGCGTCTGTCTCGCATGGTGTTCACAAGTTCGCCAAGCACCCCGAGGAAAGCCCGGTTGAAGGAAACATTTTCCGCCAACTCCGCTCGCCTCGTCAGTGGAAGGGGAATCTTGAACGTAAAAAATAACAAATATTAAACACAAGCATTCCCGTGAAAGCAACAACAATATAGCGTAACTGCACAAAATGTGTAGCACGTCATCGCTGCTCATGCTGTGTTTATGGCTACAGCTAACTAGCAACTAGCAAGGCTAAGAGCTAGCTATTGTACAGTAGTGACTGTGGTGGTAACATTAACTACAAACACAGCTCTAAATTCCTGCGTTTACAATAGATGCGTTCATATTACGTTCATATTACATCTTTTACGAGCCTAGTAGTAAAACTGTGAAATCACAATACACTCACCATTCTCCGTGGCCTCCAGCACCGACAATGTCCAGCACGTTTTCTCTTCCGTTACTGGCTGGCCGGTGACCGTATATGACATCCATTTGCTGGAACCATTTCCAGTCTTTGCGGTTTGCTCCGCTGTGTCCGTTATGGTCCTTCACCGCCCGGTAATCGCGTTAAGCTTTTTTAGCTTGGACCGACCACTGCGGTCAAGCCAGCCCTCACTTAAAAAATCTTGGTCAAGCCAGCCCCCAAAAAAATTGCGAAGTTGCGCGTATTTCATAGATTACGGTAAAGGGTGATGTGGCCTGTGATTCCACATTTAAATCTAAATGGTGAACAGAATGAGTAAAAAGTAAATTATTACATTTTGTTACTTTTACACCGTTTTATATTTACAGTGTCATTAAAAAAAATCCTCCTGATTGCACTGAATAATTTCACTATAGAATGGTAGAACACCACCTACAGATGTCACTCATGTAAGATCAAGAAGATCTGATGTGGCATTTCAAAGTAAAGGTCCCTCAAATTTCCATATTTGATTAACTTTATTCTATGTTTACAGGGTCATTAAAAAAAATCCTCCTGATTGCACTCAATAATTTCACTACAGTATGGTAGAACACCACCTAGAGATGTCACTCAGTCAAGATCAAGAAGATCTGATGTGGCATTTCAAAGTAAAGGTCCCTCAAATTTCCATATTTGATAAACTTTATTCTATGTTTACAGTGTCATAAATAAAAATCCTCCTGATTGCACAGGATAATTTCACTACAGAATGGTAGAACACCACCTACAGATGTCACTCAGTCAAGATCAAGAAGATCTGATGTGGCATTTCAAAGTAAAGGTCCCTCAAATTACCATATTTGATAAACTTTATTCTATGTTTACAGTGTCATAAATAAAAATCCTCCTGATTGCACAGGATAATTTTACTACAGAATGGTAGAACACCACCTACAGATGTCACTCAGTCAAGATCAAGAAGATCTGATGTGGCATTTCAAAGTAAAGGTCCCTCAAATTACCATATTTGATAAACTTTATTCTATGTTTACAGTGTCATAAATAAAAATCCTCCTGATTGCACAGGATAATTTTACTACAGAATGGTAGAACACCACCTACAGATGTCACTCAGTCAAGATCAAGAAGATCTGATGTGGCATTTCAAAGTAAAGGTCCCTCAAATTACCATATTTGATAAACTTTATTCTATGTTTACAGTGTCATAAATAAAAATCCTCCTGATTGCACAGGATAATTTTACTACAGAATGGTAGAACACCACCTACAGATGTCACTCAGTCAATATCAAGAAGATCTGATGTGGCATTTCAAAGTAAAGGTCCCTCAAATTTCCATATTTGATCATTTTTTTCTATGTTTACAGGGTCATAAAAAAAATCCTCCTGATTGCACTCAATAATTTCACTACAGTATGGTAGAACACCACCTAGAGATGTCACTCATGTAAGATCAAGAAGATCTGATGTGGCATTTCAAAGTAAAGGTCCCTCAAATTACCATATTTGATAAACTTTATTCTATGTTTACAGTGTCATAAATAAAAATCCTCCTGATTGCACAGGATAATTTTACTACAGAATGGTAGACCACCACCTACAGATGTCACTTACGTAAGATCAAGAAGATCTGATGTGGCATTTCAAAGTAAAGGTCCCTCAAATTACCATATTTGATAAACTTTATTCTATGTTTACAGTGTCATAAATAAAAATCCTCCTGATTGCACAGGATAATTTCACTACAGAATGGTAGAACACCACCTACAGATGTCACTCATGTAAGATCAAGAAGATCTGATGTGGCATTTCAAAGTAAAGGTCCCTCAAATTACCATATTTGATAAACTTTATTCTATGTTTACAGTGTCATAAATAAAAATCCTCCTGATTGCACAGGATAATTTCACTACAGAATGGTAGAACACCACCTACAGATGTCACTCATGTAAGATCAAGAAGATCTGATGTGGCATTTCAAAGTAAAGGTTCCTCAAATTACCATATTTGATTAACTTTATTCTATGTTTACAGTGTCATAAATAAAAATCCTCCTGATTGCACAGGATAATTTCACTACAGAATGGTAGAACACCACCTACAGATGTCACTCATGTAAGATCAAGAAGATCTGATGTGGCATTTCACAGTAAAGGTCCCTCAAATTACCATATTTGATAAACTTTATTCTATGTTTACAGGGTCATTAAAAAAATCCTCCTGATTGCACTCAATAATTACACTACAGTATGGTAGAACACCACCTAGAGATGTCACTCAGTCAAGATCAAGAAGATCTGATGTGGCATTTCAAAGTAAAGGTCCCTCAAATTTCCATATTTGATCATTTTTTTTCTATGTTTACAGGGTCCTAAAAAAATCCTCCTGATTGCACTCAATAATTTCACTACAGAATGGTAGAACACCACCTACAGATGTCACTTATGTAAAATCAAGAAGATCTGATGTGGCATTTCAAAGTAAAGGTCCCTCAAATTACCAGATTTGATCATTTTTTTCTATGTTTACAGGGTCATTAATAAAAATTCTCCTGATTGCACTCAATAATTTCACTACAGAATCCTATAACATCACCTACAGATGTTACTCATGTAAGATCAAGAAGATCTGATGTGGCATTTCAAAGTAAAGGTCCCTCAAATAACCAGATTTGATAAACTTTATTCTATGTTTACAGTGTCATAAAAAAAATCCTTCTGATTGCACTGAGTAATTTCACTACAGAATGGTAGAACACCACCTACAGAGGTCACTCAGTCAAGATCAAGAAGATCTGATGTGGCATTTCAAAGTAAAGGTCCCTCAAATTACCAGATTTGATCAACTTTATTCTAGGTTTACAGGGTCTTTAAAAAATCCTCCTGATTGCACTCAATAATTTCACTACAGAATGGTAGAACACCACCTACAGATGTCACTCAGTCAAGATCAAGAAGATTTGATGTGGCATTTCAAAGTAAAGGTCCCTCAAATAACCAGATTTGATCAATTTTACTGTATGTTTACAGTGTCATTAAAAAAAATCCTGCTGATTGCACTCAATAATTTCACTATAGAATGGTAGAACACCACCTACAGATGTCACTCATGTAAGATCAAGAAGATCTGATGTGGCATTTCAAAGTAAAGGTCCCTCAAATTTCCATATTTGATCATTTTTTTTCTATGTTTACAGGGTCATTAATAAAAATCCTCCTGATTGCACTCAATAATTTCACTACAGAATGGTAGAATACCACCTAAATGTGTCTCTCAGTCAAGATCAAAAAGATCTGATGCATTATTTCAAAATAAAGGTCCATCAAATGACCAGATTTGATCAATTTTACTCTACATTTACAGTGTCATTAAAAAGAATCCTTCTGATTGCTCAGAATAATTTCACTACAGAATGATAGAATACCAACTAAAGGTGTCACTCTGTCAAGATCAAGCAGATGTGATGTGCCATTTCAAAATAAAGGCCCTCTAAATTATCATTTTGATCAATTTTACTCTGCATTTACACTGTCATTAAAATGAATCCTTCTGATTGCACAGAATAATTTCACTACAGAATGGTACAATACCACCTAAAGGTGTCACTCAGTCAAGATCAAGAAAATGTGATGTGTCATTTCAAAATAAAGGTTCCTGAAATTACTAAAATATGGAGTAATAATCAAAAAAATGTTTAGTCCACTACAGACCTTTCTATATGTCTGTGGAGTTGCTGCACCTAAATAAAACACTTCGATTCCTGTTTTCAGAAGCTAGACAGAAATTAAATTAAAAAAATAAAACAATGGACATAAGAATACAATCACAGAATTAAAAAAGCATAATGTCTTAAGTAGAATTAAGGAATGAATAACATATAAGAGCTATACAGTTGCTTTATAAAAAGTAAAGTGAAATAAAACAGAGTATCAAATGTTTTGCGCTATATTCATATTCACAGTTCTGTATAGTATCTGTATATGAATGTGGACTGCTGATGACCAGAGTTTCTTTGGGAGTAGTGCTGGCTGTACACGCAATATTCTGTACATCTAGGTGGTCTGCTGATGTGTGGGTTTTACTAGGAGCAGTGTGGGTTGTGTAGTCTAACAGCAGTGGAAAAGATGAAGAAAACTATGAAGACTAAAGTGAAGAAACTATTGACTGTAGCAGCTGTCCAGTGCTGTCTAAGTATATTGCCATCTCTTGCACTGGGTCCAAGAGGTTTATCAGGACAGACCAGGCCCTCTTAATGAGTTGGTCATTCTGCTTCCTGTCTGCAGTCAAGATGCTGCTGCCCCATTATCATTCCATTGCTTAGTAAACCTTGATGTTTTATCATTTATTCAGCAGGTTGCTGCTGAACAATGAATGGGAATTAGTTCAAATAAGCAAACGTCTTCCTAGAATTGATTAAAACAATAAAACAGGGGCATTGGAAAGCCGTTTGCCCCAAATCCCACACACATGCCTAACATTGTATTGTATCTTCTAGGAGGTCAGGCAGTGTTCTTCTTCTTCTTTCTGCTATTCCCGTTTAGGGGTCGCCACAGCGGATCAAACTCCTCCATCTGGCCCTGTCTTGAGTGTCCTCCACTGACACACCAGCCACTCTCATATCCTCTTCCACTGCATCCATAAACCTCCTCTTAGGTCTACCTCTCCTCCTCTTGCCTGGAGGTTCCATCCTCAAGACCCTCCTACCAATATACCTCTCCTCCCTCCTCTGTACATGTCCAAACCACCTCAATCTCGCTTCTCTAACTTTATCTCCAAAACATGCTACATGTGCTGATCCTCTAATAAACTCATTTCTAATCCTATCCTTCCTCGTCACTCCAAATGAGAATCTCAACATCTTCATCTCAGACACCTCCATCTCCCTCACCTGTCTCTTTGTCAGTGCCACTGTCTCCAGTCCATACAACATAGCAGGTCTCACTACTGTCCTATAGATCTTTCCTTTCATTCTTGCTGACACCCTTCTATCACAGATCACCCCAGACACTTTATGCCATCCACCCCAGCCTGCCTGCACTCTCTTCTTTACCTCTCTTTCACTTCCTCCATTACTCTGTACCCTTGACCCTAAGTAGGTAAACTCGTCAACCTTCACCAAATCAACTCCTTGTAACTGGACCTGTCCACCGTCTGCCCTCTCATTCACACACATGTACTCTGTTTTACTCCTGCTCACTTTCTCCAAAGCATATCTCCATCTTTCCAAGCTCACCTCCACCTGCTCCCTACTCTCACTACAGATCACAATGTCATCAGCAAACATCATAGTCCAAGGGGACTCCTGCCTAACGTGCCTAACCTCGTCGTCTGCCCATGACAATTGCAAACAGGTGTCATATTCTGCCCTGCTTCATTCTTGTCTTTCTGTCTTTGTTTTCATTGTCCTGTCAGTGCCATGTGCCTGTGTTTACATTTCTGCCATGTGCTCCTAGTGTCCGCCCACTGTCACCGCACCTCACACACTCATGAATGAATGAATGAATGAATGTTCAATTTATATAGCGCCTTTCAGGATACCCAAGGCGCTTTACAATTTTAACACTGGCAAACTCCCTTATCCAGAGCGACTTACATTTTTAGCTCTTTTTTTTAACATACAAGTGAGCAATTGAGGGTTAAGGGCCTTGCTCAGGGGCACCTCAGTCATGGCCTCAGGTCTGGGAATCGAACCTACGACCCTCCGGTCACAAGACCAGTTCCCTAACCACCAGGCTTCAGAGGTTCCAAACTTCAGAGGTTCCTGCCCTTTGTTTCTAATTGGGATTATGTGGCTGAACACATTGAGCTACCGGGGATGACAAGTCTCACACAACCAATCACACACAACGGCAAGAAGCAGCAGCCAACTGCGCACTCTCTACCAGGATCCACAGCCCCCTGTGGGACTGAATGGGGTGCAGGAAGGGGAGAGAGGACAGACCCTAGTGACAGAGCACCATCCACCACTGGACATACAAGCATAGACACTCAGACAACAGACACAGATACACACTCAGGGAGAATTTGTCTGGGACTGCCAATTTACCTAACTTCCATGTCTTCGGACTGTGGGAGGGAACCGGAGACCCCGGAGGAAACCCACGCAAACACGGGGAGAACATGGAAACTCCACTCAGATAGGGACTTGAACCCAAGACCCCAGTGCAGAGAAGCAAACATGCTTTCAGTTGCTCTGGTTGTCTCCCTCTTGTTAGCCCCAGCTGTTTGTCATTTGTGCCTGTATATATCCCTGGTTGTTTGCCTTATATTTGCTTGGAGTTTTTTATTATTTTATTGATTTGCCAATAAGTCAGTATTTCTACTTTAATTTTGTCTTTGTTCTCTTGGTTTGTTTGTTTCTTGCACTTGCATCCTGCCTCCTCAGATCACCTGATGTGATAGAAGGTAACTCAGGATAACAGGTGGGCAATGATGTCATTAAATGAGATACATTTATTGATAATGATAGACAGACTGTGACGGGCAGGTGTGAGCAACGAAAAGGAAGCGATCACGCCAAGTCTCAGGGAAAAAGGATGGTTTAATAGAAAGTGTGCAAACCAAAACCCGTGCAATAGATCCAAATTAAGGATATAATGACCAGCGGTCAACTGGTACAAAGACAAGACCTATATAGACAGACAAACGACCATCAGGTGGGAACGGATCACGGGCTCCGCCCACCTGAGGGGCGTACACGACATCACAAAACAACAACAACACAGCCGCTGTGGACGGAGGCGACCGGTAGGGGGCCGCCTCACCGTGACACAGACTACTTAGAGTAGTCTCTCTATATATAAAGAGTCCATATGAAAGAAAGTCTGGAATACAATAAGGGATGTTATTGGTTCAGTAAATTGTTATTATTATTATTATTTAATATTATAAAATATTAAAAATATTTTACATATACACTTTATTTTGAAATGGCACATAACATCTGCTTGATCTTGACAGAGTGACACCATTAGGTGGTATTCTACCATTCTGTAGTGAAATTATTCTGTGCAATCAGTGGGATTCCTTTTAATAACAGTGTAAATGCAGAGTAAAATTGATCAAAATGATAATTTAGTGGGCCTTTATTTTGAAATGGCACATCACATCTGCTTGATCTTGACAGAGTGACACCTTTAGTTGGTATTCTATCATTCTGTAGTGAAATTATTCTGTGCAATCAGAAGGATTCATTTTAATGACAGTGTAAATGCAGAGTAAAATTGATCAAAATGATAATTTACAGGGCCTTTATTTTGAAATGGCACATCACATCTGCTTGATCTTGACAGAGTGACACCTTTAGTTGGTATTCTATCATTCTGTAGTGAAATTATTCTGAGCAATCAGAAGGATTTTTTTTAATGACACTGTAAACATAGAATAAAATTGATCAAATATGGAAATTTGAGGGACCTTTACTTTGAAATGCCACATCAGATCTTCTTGATCTTACATGAGTGACATCTGTAGGTGGTGTTCTACCATTCTGTAGTGAAATTATCCTGTGCAATCAGGAGGATTTTTATTTATGACACTGTAAACATAGAATAAAGTTGATCAAATATGGTAATTTGAGGGACCTTTACTTTGAAATGCCACATCAGATCTTCTTGATCTTGACTGAGTGACATCTATAGGTGGTGTTCTACCATACTGTAGTGAAATTATTGAGTGCAATCAGGAGGATTTTTTTTAATGACACTGTAAACATAGAATAAAATTGATCAAATATGGAAATTTGAGGGACCTTTACTTTGAAATGCCACATCAGATCTTCTTGATCTTACATGAGTGACATCTGTAGGTGGTGTTCTACCATTCTGTAGTGAAATTATCCTGTGCAATCAGGAGGATTTTTATTTATGACACTGTAAACATAGAATAAAGTTTATCAAATATGGTAATTTGAGGGACCTTTACTTTGAAATGCCACATCAGATCTTCTTGATCTTGACTGAGTGACATCTCTAGGTGGTGTTCTACCATACTGTAGTGAAATTATTGAGTGCAATCAGGAGGATTTTATTTAATGACCCTGTAAACATAGAAAAAAAAAAGATCAAATATGGAAATTTGAGGGACCTTTACTTTGAAATGCCACATCAGATCTTCTTGATCTTGACTGAGTGACATCTATAGGTGGTGTTCTACCATACTGTAGTGAAATTATTGAGTGCAATCAGGAGGATTTTTTTTTATGACACTGTAAACATAGAATAAAATTGATCAAATATGGAAATTTGAGGGACCTTTACTTTGAAATGCCACATCAGATCTTCTTGATCTTACATGAGTGACATCTGTAGGTGGTGTTCTACCATTCTGTAGTGAAATTATCCTGTGCAATCAGGAGGATTTTTATTTATGACATTGTAAACATAGAATAAAGTTAATCAAATATGGTAATTTGAGGGACCTTTACTTTGAAATGCCACATCAGATCTTCTTGATCTTGACGGACAGACATCTGTAGGTGGTGTTCTACCATTCTGTAGTGAAATTATCCTGTGCAATCAGGAGGATTTTTATTTATGACACTGTAAACATAGAATAAAGTTTATCAAATATGGTAATTTGAGGGACCTTTACTTTGAAATGCCACATCAGATCTTCTTGATCTTGACTGAGTGACATCTCTAGGTGGTGTTCTACCATACTGTAGTGAAATTATTGAGTGCAATCAGGAGGATTTTATTTAATGACCCTGTAAACATAGAAAAAAAAAAGATCAAATATGGAAATTTGAGGGACCTTTACTTTGAAATGCCACATCAGATCTTCTTGATCTTGACTGAGTGACATCTATAGGTGGTGTTCTACCATACTGTAGTGAAATTATTGAGTGCAATCAGGAGGATTTTTTTTAATGACACTGTAAACATAGAATAAAATTGATCAAATATGGAAATTTGAGGGACCTTTACTTTGAAATGCCACATCAGATCTTCTTGATCTTACATGATTGACATCTGTAGGTGGTGTTCTACCATTCTGTAGTGAAATTATTGAGTGCAATCAGGAGGATTTTTTTTATGACACTGTAAACATAGAATAAAGTTTATCAAATATGGTAATTTGAGGACCTTTACTTTGAAATGCCACATCAGATCTTCTTGATCTTGACTGAGTGACATCTGTAGGTGGTGTTCTACCATTCTGTAGTGAAATTATTCAGTGCAATCAGGAGGATTTTTTTTAATGACACTGTAAATATAAACCGGTGTAAAAGTAACAAATGTAATAATTTAAATTTACTTTCAAGGTTTTCATTTTCATAGACATTAAATACAGTTTGAGTCATGATTTATTAGTTCTGAATTAAACGATTTACTTGTGGAATTAAATGTGGAATCACAGGCAGCATCACCCATTACCGTAATCTATGGTATACGCGCAACTTCGCAATTTTTTCGGGGGCTGGCTTGACCAAGATTTTTTAAGTGAGGGCTGGCTTGACCGCAGTGACCGACCGGCACTGCTGAACGGACCGCTGGTAGCCATGAGTGGCCATTAGCGCGGAAACCTCGCTAAAAACCTTTACATTTCTAGTGGCCCCGTCCAGTTCGCCCTGGATTTTTTGATCGCTGATTATTAACAGAAAGGTTTGTACCTCGGCGTTTGACCAGGGAACAGACTTCGCTCCTTGGGTTTTAAAAATGGCTGAGGAGTCCATAGCATAGCGGAGGAGTCGCTCTCCTGACGCAACCTGTGACGACACTCCCTGGCCAATCAGTGTCATGCTGTCCCTCCACGTCACAGAACTGTACCGCTTCGGAACGGTTAGAACCTCGAGCGAGTCGGTACGAAAAAAGTACCCAAAGGGGCCGGCTCACAGGGTACTGGTACTAATGGAAACACTCACAAACCGACCCGTACCGAACCGTACCGCGCCAAGCAGGCCCTAGTGGAAATGCGCCATTAGTTCGAGAGTTAGTGTGTAAGGTTTTGTTTCTGTAGTGTCACGTTTCTCTTCGTTGTGGTTGCGTTGTATATTGCCTGGTGTTGTTTACAGTTTCATCAGGTTCGTGATACGTCTTTGTGTTGTAATCTCATGGTGTATTGTCCTGCGAGTTCACGTGTAGTTTGAGTAGCATACACATTACATGCTTCCTGTGTATGATAATATTATGTGTATTCTATGGTCCATGTTCCTGTTTGTTCTAGTTACGTTTCGTGTTTGATTCCAGTGTCTGTATTGCCTCGTGTCTTATGTTCTGGTTACTTATGTATGTTCTTGTGTGCTTTGTATAAATCTAGTTTGAGTTTACTTGGGTTTGTGTTTCGTCCTTGTTTGGTTAGTCGGTAGTCGTTGTGTGTTCTATAGTTCAGTATGCCACGCAAAAGTAGAGCGCTACATACAAACGCTTCTCAGTTAACCGGTATGGCTACTTTGAATAGTATTAAGTCCAGCTCTCCAGCGCAAGTGCGTCCGCCCCCTGACCACGTAACCACCCCAACGTTACATGGAGACACAGAAACAAATAAAAAGATGAAAGCTTATTTTCTATTTTTAATCTCCAGTGCAGTACAACTGGCAGACGACGACATGGCATTTTTTTATAGAACATTGCTTGTGTTATCAAGCAATAAATAAATTCCATAAAATATGTGCTACTTGTCAAAAACTCAGCGAACAAGACCTGTGACTGGAATTCTGAACATTGAAAATGAGCATTTTGCACTTGGCTAGCTTTGTTCAGCTTTGGCTAACCTGCTGTGTGCATTATCTGCTGTGTACAACTGAACTAAATATAATGAACAGCATGGCAAACTTCTTTCATTCCAGAAACAAGCAATATAAACCCAGCATAGTGGATTTATGGAACTTTTTCTTAGATTCATTTGTTTTGTGAATAATGGCTGGATGCCACAGCAGGACTGTATTTTAGATGGGGTTGGGGTGAGCTTGCAGTGTGAGCATAAGATTTATGTCAAATTATTTTGTTACACGCATGTTGTACACAGACAAAACGGTGCACAAAAAACCCAACCAAAATCCTCTTAGACCTTGTTAAGGCGATCATCTAGAAGCTAAACGTCACTTATTCTCTCAGAAATGCTCTCATGCTGAGAAGCAGTTTGATCAGTGCTTAGGTGTAGGGTATGTAGTGTAAAATACAGAATCAATCAACTTTCGCAGGCGAAAGGACAGAACATCTAAAGAATGGCCAAATGTTATGCAGAACCAACACGTGCACTATATGCACACACTGTTAGGCATTTCAGAAATTCTGGCCAGTCACATTTGTAAGGTCCAAAAAGAGGACATGTCAAGGAAAAAGAGGACATTCAGTACCCCAACTTAACAACAGACATAACTACTGTTGTAGTTAAGCAGGTAGTTGTAGTTTCTACACCTGCTACACGTCATTCACATACACCAGTATACCATCATCCCAAATCTGTCACATCACACTTTTACTGCAAGCTGTATTTCATATTGCTTAGATTTGCACTCTTATAATGCTGAGATGTTAGATATATCTGATTCCTGACTTATGCATTCTTTATAAATAAAAATGGGTCTTAAATATAAATGCAACTGCAAATTCTGATGTGCTTGCACAATGACAAAGTTCTTGAATCTTGAACCTGCTGGGTGCAGCATCTACCACAAAGATACGTAAGAACAGAACAGAGATGGCAGTTTATTCTGAACGCAAGTGTTTCTTTGGCATATCTATTCAGGAGTGTGTTCATCTGAGTGTGTTTATCGTTTGTGAGTCTAGAGGCCTTGGCCTGGAGAAATCTTCACCACCCACAGCAGCATTTTTTCTTCTTGGAGACCGTTTCTGTGTCAGGCAGTGATGATGCTGGCCAGGATGCTCTCAAAGATGTTTCTGCAGACGCAGATCTGGATGGGTGTGCTGGATGGGCCTTCTTCTTCTTCAGTAGCCTCTTTCAGACTTCTTAGGAAGTAAAGGTTCTCTTCAGCTTTTTCTTCTTGTTCAGGAGCCGTGAGAGGCCATTTGTGATGTGCACTCCCAGGAACTTGGAAATGTGGGCTGTTTTCTACTGTACATGTGTGATGCACTTGAGGATGCTGTCTGAGCCCTGTTGCTCAGGAGATCAAGATCTCAGGTGCAGAACAGAGAGCTCAATCCAAGAGGCTGGCAATTCCCTGGCAGGGAACCTAAAAAAGACTAATGTCATGATATTCCAGAAAGGATCCAGATCTCAGGGATCAAATCATACATTCACTTTAGGTACTGTAACGGAGTTCTTGTCCGTTCCATGCTGCGAGCTATTATAATGGACAGAACCACGAGACAATATCAGTTTTAAAGACTATTTTATTGAAACCCACAGGGCTGCAGTGGCAATTACCGGTTGGACCTGGTCAGAACTCTGAAAAGCAATAAACAACTGTGATTATCTGGCACTATTCAGGGTGGCCAACTGATGGTGTAGAGGATTATGAAATTCCATGCATATTTGACTGTTTATTGTGGGGTTTGAAAAGTAGTTCAACTTACCTGTTTGTCCCAGCATGTTTGCAGCCTCTTGCAGGTCAAAGGACCTGAGTCCAGGGGGTGGTTGGGTTATGTAGTCTGAGGTTGTGTTACAGGTGGAACGTTCCATTTCAGATGTTTGAGCCGGGGGAGAGGACCTGCTTTTATGGTTCTGGTTCTGAAAAGGGGATTCCAGCATGAATGTTTTATTATGAAATGTTTTATATTCATACAAAAGATTGATGGATTAAATAATAAAATGTTTGATTCAAGTTAAAATAGAAAAAGGTAATTGGGACTTGTGCATTTTAAACCTTACCTGCGGGCGTGCCGGTCGGTGGTTGAGTCCAAGGGGTAAGGTGTTGGTAAAAGGCAGAGCTCTGTGATAAGAGGGAGGGCTGACTTGGAATGCAGATGAGTGAGGGCCTGGTTGATATGTGTCGATTGAGTTGATTAGTTTATTTTAACTTGTTTTCTTTTTTTTATTTGTTTTTTTTTGCGCATTCTTTATTAATGTTTGTTGGGTTCCAAGGCACTCTTCACGGTGGACTGAATAAAGTGGTATATTGGAACTTCCAGTTCTGTTTTTCAGTTTTTTTGCAAGCGCCACTCAGCTATCCTGCAACAGGTGCCAACAATATTTAATACTCAAACAATTACAATTATTTAGGGTTCAACATGAGTTCTGCTGGAATATGTAATTGATCCAATTGCCCTGTATGGCTGCGGGGTGTGGGGGCCGCTCACCAATCAGGAACTCAGCAAATGGGACAAACATCCAATTGAGACCCTGCATGCAGAATTCTGTAAAACTATTCTAAAAGTGCACAGGAACACCACATCAATGCATGCAGGGCAGAATTAGGCAGAAATCCCTTACTAATAAATATACAAAAAAGTGCAATCCAAATTCTGGTCACATCTACAACACAGCAACCCCCTCATATAATTCTAAAGCTCTGCAGTACCAAGAGTTGAGCAAAGAAAAGTCCCCTCACTCAGCTGGTCCTGACACACAGTTCAGCACTAACACACTCTACAGTACACATACCCATTGTTACGCCCAGGACCAGAGTTCAATGACAACAAAACCAATCAGAACCACCCAAATCACAAAACAACTCAAACAAAACTATTTAACTTATTGGGACACTCAATCAAAAACAGTAAAATGGAATGTTATTTGGCCCTAAATCGACAGTACAGCATGCCGGAATACATAAGCACGCGGACTGATCCAAAACAGGTCCACACTGACAAAGTAAAAGCTGCACTTCCTAACTGAATGTACAAAATATAACCATATTAGATCTAGTTTCTATAGAAAAATTTGTAAGATATTCTCTGAATTTCAAAATCTCCCTGATGAAGAGAAGCTGCCGGATGTTCTTGGTGAACATGGAGAGGTCAGAACACTAGCAGGGCTGTATGTTCACTCCTGTCACACTAGCAGGGCTGTATGTTCACTCCTGTCACACTGAGGGACAGTGGGTGAGAAGGACAGATAACAGCTACAAACCATTATAGTTATTGGTATTATTATAGTTGTATGTATGTGTATGTATATGTGTGTATGTATATATATATATATATATATATATATATATATATATATATATATATATATATATATATATATATATACATTAATTACACTATTGTTGTTGTTGCCCTAATCGTTACCACTATAAGTTATAGAAGCAGTTGTGGATAATAATTATGGTTACTATTAATACTTTTACTACTATTATTATCATAACTATTATTATAAATATCAGTTATGGAAACAGTGGTGGATAATGTAATTTTAATGACAATATAGTCATTAATTAACTTTATTATTATTCTACTTTACTTTAATGTTATTTTATGATATTTTACAATTTTATGCACCCTATGCTTTGGCAATACAAATGTACATATTTGTCATGCCAATAAAGCACCATTGAATTGAACTGAATTGAGTGCATAGCACGTTCTTGAGAATGCTGAGAAGGGGTCAGACAGCCAGGGCCCCGCCCCCTGAGTGGAAATCATCAATCTGATTTGTCAGTTTTCTGTGATTTTGTTAATAGACACATACCGGACCTTTCAAAATATCAGTAGAAGTTGCACGCAGGCATAGGCAGGAGAAAGCCCATAAAGCCATTTTAATGAGCAATTTTGATTGGTTAGATCCACTCTCGGTCAGATATATGTCCTACACCAGCAAAGAAAACACTGCTATAACATGTTAATATAGCATCCTGAACTGGATGATGTTTTTAATTTTACTTTATTAACGAAATATATATATTTATATAATTTTACATATACCTTTATTACCCCTTCTCTGAAGGGTAGAAGGGCCTGACTGTACACCACTGTTATAGACACACCCTAATCTTCTCTAACGTGTTTTTAGCTGATATTGATTTCTGGTCATAAATATTACAAGGATTCTATGTTTATTCATGTTGGTACATATTATGGTGGTTTCATTGTTAATTGTACACAATATGAAAGACCTTTAAGAATAGCACCACGGATGGAACCAATGACTGTGGTGCTTGTCGCCATCTAGTGATAAGAGAATAGTATTATAAATATCAGCGCCACAAAAATCCAGTGAGTATGGGCATAGACTCGGTACGGGTTCACTATAAATAGCATTACCGCAACAGTGGGTGTTATAATACACCTGGGAGCATATCCTCTCTGCCTCTCTTATGTCTGGGTTTCCACTAAAAATAACTGAACTCAAAGTCTCTGTGTGGTAATAATTTCTGGATGCTTTAACAATCTCACAGTCCAACAATATCTCGGTGGGATCCTTTTCAATATATTTCTTTTATAAAAGACGATTTTAAAAGGAATTATGAATTAACTTTTTTCCTGGCTCAAAACAAACAAAAGCTTTGTCATATTATAATTTTGGAATCATTTTTGATTAGTGTCCATGTCAGTGGTGGTGTCTCAGACCACAGTGTCACACTGGGGACCTGCAGTCCTGAGACACATTTACAGTAGTCTGCAGTTTGCAGTTACTCTACTAGTTTGCAGAGATGTAACCTTTGACCTTATGGTAATTTATATAAAAGGCATTACTGCATCACTGTCTCTTTCCTGGACTGTTTTGTATTACACATATACAAGTGTTTCAGTCCCTTAAAAATTCAGTGCTAACAGAAGAAAAAAGTAACTACATTTAAAGTAACTACATTAAAAAGTAACTACATTAACTACACAAGTAACTACATTCACCAAGATGGATTATGACATGACTCGGACAGAGAAGGTCTCTGCAGTCTTCTATTGTTATTCATCTTGGACGCATCTGTCCAGGGCTTTGTCCTTGAAGGGTCTGATCCTTCCTCTTGAATTATGGCAGATCTTTGCCACAGACCTGCATTCATGTTTCAACAGGAGATGAGAGGAAATACGGACGCAGAGGAGCAGTCAGGTTCAGTACCAACGCACAGGACATGATCTGCTTATTTGATCCTACGTCTGGGCCACACTGTTAATCCTCTTGGTCTGGAAATGGCCACTAACATGCATATCACCCAGGACCCTTCACAATTAGTAACTAATATCAGGAGGATTATCCATGCATCACATTTGTAGGACATGACAGGCGGATGCGTGCACACACAATGTCAGCAGCACATGTAACACAAGTGGCTCAGATGAAGTTGTAACGATCTGCGCTGGGCAGAACATGGAGACGGACACAAACGCGGAGGAGAGCGAGATTTAATACAGGAAATTCCAAAAACAGAGTCGTAGTGGCAGGCAGGGGTCATAACGGGAAGGCAGTCCATACAAGAAATAACAACAGACATACTCGGACAGATAAACCAAACACGACGGGGATACACGGAACAGGCAGGAATGCAGGCAGCGGAAACAATACTCACAACCAACAGGCAACAAAGCACAAGGCACGAAGTAGACAAAATCACGGATACTGGACTGGGGAAATACTGGGACTTTATACAAAGAAACTAACTAGGGACAGGTGATGACAATGACACTGGGGCGTGGCAACAAACAAGGAAACATCAAAACCAACGAGCAGGGCGGGACAAACAGGCAGGGAACACGGACATGAGGGAACCCAGAGTGACAGCTACGAGAGGGGGCGTTGCCCTACGTGACAGAACCCCCCCTCAAAGCGTGCCACTCCGGGGCACGCAAGGGCAGACAGGACAGGGACAGCGGACACAGGACAGACCGGAGGGACAGGACTAGACAAAACAGGACGAGGGACCTGGGACACGGCATGACACGGGACACAGGGAGACCGGATAGGGCCAGGGTGAGGCAAAGGAGCAGGGCTGGACAGGACAGGACCGGGGACAGACACTGGAGCGGGGCCAGGGGACAGGGCAGAGGCTAACACTGAGACAAAAACGGCTTGGACTACAGAGACCGGCACAGGAACAAAGTGGGTCAGGACTTGGGGAACAGACACGGGGACAGGGACCTGGAGGAAACGACCAGACACAGACACAGGGACGGGCACGAGGACACGAACAGGTACACACACAGGAACTGGGACCAACACAAAACCAGGGACAGAACATGGGAGCAAGGGGAACATGGGCAACGAGACAGGGGCACATGGCAGAGCAGGGGGCACAAAGAGTCCAGGCCCAATAGAGGGCAGCACAGTCTCTGGGGACACAGGCGCGGCCGGGCGACGGGCAGCGGGCACAGGCGCGGCCGGGCGGCAGGCAGCGGGCACAGGCAGGGTCCGCTGGCGGGCAGCGGGAACAGGCAGGGTCCGCTGGCGGGCAGCGGGAACAGGCAGGGTCCGCTGGCGGGCAGCGGGAACAGGCAGGGTCCGCTGGCGGGCAGCGGGAACAGGCAGGGTCCGCTGGCGGGCAGCGGGAACAGGAGCCGGCGTGGACGACCTCTTCTGGGTCGCGGGGACAGGAACCGGCGTGGACGACCTCTCCTGGGTCGCGGGGACAGGAACAGGCACGGACTGCCGACGGGCAGCAGGGACAGGAACCGGCGTGGACGACCTCTCCTGGGTCGCGGGGACAGGAACCGGCGTGGACGACCTCTCCTGGGTCGCGGGGACAGGAACAGGCACGGACTGCCGACGGGCAGCAGGGACAGGAACCGGCGTGGACGACCTCTCCTGGGTCGCAGGGACAGGAACCGGCGTGGACGACCTCTCCTGGGTTGCGGGGACAGGAACAGGCACGAACTGCCTACGGGCAGCGGGGACAGGAATCCGAGGTGAGGAGATGCACTCGGGGGGCGGAGCCACCAAGCCGACGTTCTCGGGGGGCGGAACCGCCATGCCGACGTCCTCGGGGGGCGGAACCGCCAAGCCGACGTCCTCGGGGGGCGGAACCGCCAAGCCGACGTCCTCGGGGGGCGGAACCGCCAAGCCGACGTCCTCGGGGGGCGGAACCGCCAAGCCGACGTCCTCGGGGGGCGGAACCGCCAAGCCGACGTCCTCGGGGGGCGGAACCGCCAAGCCGACGTCCTCGGGGGGCGGAGCCACTATACTGACGTCATCGGGGGGCGTGTCCGCCAAGCCGACGTCCTCGGGGGGCGGAGCCACCATACTGACGTCATCGGGGGGCGTGTCCGCCAAGCCGACGTCCTCGGGGGGCGGAGCCACTATACCGACGTCATCGGGGGGCGTGTCCGCCAAGCCGACGTGGCTTGTACACCCCCCCAAAAAATACTTGGGGGTGTCGTGATGTATAGCTGGCGGGGTCAGCGGCGGTAGGTCCTCCTCCTCAGGGTCCTGGGTGAGCCTGGAAGAATACACAGACACAGAAGCCCCTCGGCGGCTCTCTCTGCGACGGCTCCGCCTCCTCTGAGGCGTCGGGAGCTCGCAGACGCCATCGAGAGCCAACCGAGGGTTAAGCAAATGCCAGTCTGTGCACTCAATCCGTCTGCCTGCGACTTGTACTATAGGTTTCTCCTCCCTATAGTGATCAAGCCGGGCAGACACGTAGCGCTCAACAGGAGTCTCGACGCGAAAGCCAGTCGAAACCGAAAGTGACTGGGCTTTCGTTGGTGCGCGTCGAGACTTCCGTGTTCCCACAGCGCCAGGGGAATTTCTGTCTCTGGTTCGTTCACGCTGCGATATCGGAGAGTTGAACTGGACCGAACCAGTCAACATCTCATCACAGCGATTAAACTCACCAGAGTCTCGCTCCCTCGCTGTGTCCTTGTAGGATCCGTGATTATGTAACGATCTGCGCTGGGCAGAACATGGAGACGGACACAAACGCGGAGGAGAGCGAGATTTAATACAGGAAATTCCAAAAACAGAGTCGTAGTGGCAGGCAGGGGTCATAACGGGAAGGCAGTCCATACAAGAAATAACAACAGACATACTCGGACAGATAAACCAAACACGACGGGGATACACGGAACAGGCAGGAATGCAGGCAGCGGAAACAATACTCACAACCAACAGGCAACAAAGCACAAGGCACGAAGTAGACAAAATCACGGATACTGGACTGGGGAAATACTGGGACTTTATACAAAGAAACTAACTAGGGACAGGTGATGACAATGACACTGGGGCGTGGCAACAAACAAGGAAACATCAAAACCAACGAGCAGGGCGGGACAAACAGGCAGGGAACACGGACATGAGGGAACCCAGAGTGACAGCTACGAGAGGGGGCGTTGCCCTACGTGACAGAAGTGAAGAAAAACAAGAAAGTTGTCCAGTATAATATGTCTCTGTCTCTGCAGAAAGACCAAACATGCCATTAAGAAGAGGAAAGGCATTATGGTGATGCAGCATCTGCCTTTACATGGAGTGCCCCTGTAGACCTGTCAGATGTACAGGAATCAGAAGGCAGGATTACAGGGTTTAAATACGCACACCACTAGGAAATTCAAAAGGAAAAAAAGGCCAGGAACAAGCACAAATTGGCACCAGAGTAGACAAACAACGAAAGCGAACAAATACAACGGAGCAGGCAAAATGACAGACTGCAGGCAGCTAGAGTCAGGTAGAGTCAGGTATGCACACAGGCTTAGAACTGCTAGGAGTTCAAGAATTAGACTTCGCAAACAGGAACATTTTTATTATTACATGTTTTATGTTATGCAGACACACAAATTAGGGAATTAAAAAGAAACAGGTGATATGAGAAATCATGGGACTGAGTGAGCCAGAAGATTCCCGGGAATGTAAAAAGGCATTATTAATAAATAAATCGCTGTAATTAGGTGGCTTAATTTTTTAACATTAGGTGTTCAATAGATCCATATAAGGAAACATGTGTTGATATATGCTGCGTCATCACAATGAACAACGCGGGTAGACCAATTTGCTCAGTCAGTCTGATCTGCTTGTAAAAATCACATTCAGAATAAAACTGCAATAGTACCGCCAGGTGGCGTGGATGTGCTATCCTTTGTCTGCTTGTTTACAGACGGTCTCTTGGGTTTTTTTTAACAATGTGGAATAATAATCAGAACGTAAATGGTTCTGTTTTCATATTACATACTACGGGCCTTATTTTCGGCCTCACCCCCTGATTGCCGCCTCTTCTTGCGCTAGGAACTACATTATAGCTGTGGCATACTTGTACAAAACGAACGGATGCTACTTACGTATGTTTTCTCAACTCATGATCATGCTTTAGAGAAGCTTCCTGCAAGAGTACCATGCCTTAAGTATTTGTTTTAATGAACGTTGTATTACAACACTAGCGACGAAGTTGGTCAGCGATTAAATGAAATTAAAGTAGCCAACACGACACGGCGTGTATGGCATCATTCCTCTCTACTTCATCCTCTCTTAACATTTGAAGCTAAGTTCCAAAGTAAGATAGCATCACATGTGAATAAAAACTAATCATGAAGTTGAACTAGGGATATGTAATTACCTGTTACTTCTCTGGTCCAACGTGCGCGCGTCACAGGTAAGCGCGCGCTCAAGATGCGTATAATTATTAAAAGTTAGGATTAGACTTTGGAGTCACCAGGGAGAAAGCAGGGAACATAGCATATTCTACTAAATTGAATTCATGGTACTAATGCAAGGAACCGTTCTGTGGTGATCATGAATATTTTATTTTGTGTATAGTGAATGCCCAGTTTAAACTCTTGTTGTATTTATGAATTCACAAGCTATATTTCTGTATGTCGTTGTGTAATGCAGCTACAGATGTCTAAGCACATTGGATTTTACCCCCAGGTTTAGGCAGGAGTTTAGTGTTTAAAAGCACTCCAAAGTTATTCTCTTGGGAGAGGAAGGAGGATAAATTAGAACACAGACATGGCTGCGTGTGTACTCACTCCCTTACTCCTCCACTCTCTCCCTCCCTCCCTCCCTCACTCACTCACTCACTCCTTCACTCACTCACTCAGTTCCTCCCTCCCTCACTCACTCACTCACTCACTCACTCACTCACTCACTCACTCACTCAGTTCCTCCCTCCCTCCCTCACTCACTCACTCCTTCACTCACTCACTCACTCCTTCACTCACTCACTCAGTTCCTCCCTCACTCACTCACTCACTCACTCAGTTCCTCCCTCCCTCTCTCACTCACTCACTCACTCACTCACTCACTCACTCACTCACTCCTTTCCTGCTTGAGGAAAGTACGGAAAGCTTTGTCTTTTAGTTTGTCCGAAGGAGTCCATGGATTTGGCACATGCGATTTTTTTCATCTTATTTTAAAAAAAGAATAAAGTAAAAATCATTCCACTGGAGGCACTGTTGACGGAGCTTATATTCACATTCCTCGGCAACCTTGCAACTACACAACCTCAAAAACTTAAACAATAAAACAGTCTATTTCTATGTGAGTTGAGGGGGAGCGCTGAAGTGTACTCAGCATGTGTGAGAGTAAAACTGGCTTTAGATACTGAGTGTGCTGATGAAAGAGCAAAGCATAGATAATGCAGAAGATAGTTTGACACGATATCTGAGACCTGTGTCTTCCATCTAACAAGATAGTAGCCAATGGAGAGAAAACGATCGACAGCGAATTAAAGCAAGCCAAATATAGTGAGATGTTCACCACTCTGCAGAATGTTTTGAGCATTTAAGATTAACACAAACAATGACATGTTAGCTTTTCCTCTTGAGGGTAAACAGCATATTGTTACATAGAATTTATTCTTTGTAATAAAATACATTAAAAAAATATATTATTTCTTATTTTTTATATACTTGTGCCGTGTTCTTCACGTGTCCTGAACTGGAAAAGGGAAAGATGTGTCCATAACAAAAACACAAAAAAATGTGTGTGGACATATTGTGAGAACACTCCATGTCAGGTGACACCCTTGGATTTCAGCATTTAATGAATCACATGGCTCTCTCAGCTGAACGATCGATCTCCTGAATGCTTTCATTGTTCCTCTGCTCTTGATTACTAAGTAATGAGCTTTCCTTCCAAGCGTACAAGACGGGTAACAAGAAAATAATGCAACATTGTACACAAAAAGTTATTAATTGAACTTTCAGGTATTCTTATTCTGCCTCATTAGTGATCAATAGTGTGTGTTAATGAAGTCAACTGTCTGTAAAGTGGAATGAATAATGTTGAAGTGAAATGAACAGAAATAGAAACTTCACCAGCCATCAAAAACATTTACCTTACGCCTTCTTTCCGTGGTGGTCCAGCGGTCAAAGCTCCTGTTTACCTAATTTCTGACCTGGGTTCCAGCCCTGGGGAGGGTGTCTGCTCTCAGCCTCCGTCATTCATGGTGTCAGAAGTGGGATGGCAGTGGTGCCATTGGGAACATGTGCCCCATGAACCTGCCCCTGCTGTGAGGGGATGCGAAGGCCAGCGTGAGGACCTCTGATGATGGGCATGGACATGGCCCTGGTGGAAAGGGCAGTTGTGTGCAGCGGTGTTATGCTCAAGGGCGCTCCCTGGAGGTGAAGGCAGTGTGATGGAGACCATCAGTCTTTGAAGAGGAGGATGGTGTGATGGAGTTTGTCACTTAGCTGGTTAAGTGGGTGCTCTGGTTGCTATGCTATTGAGCTGGATCGTTGGTCCAGTGGGAAAAACTCTGATTTAGCTCTTTTTACACCCAGGTTCAAGCCCCAGGTAGGGTACCTTCATAGAGCCGTTGTTAGAGTGGCACACAGTTAGTGTCATTTGACACTGTACAACTGCACACTCTAACTCATCTATATGCAGAACTCATCAGCCACCCACTAGTTTGTATATCACTGCTGAGCTTTTGACGACATAACCAATGTTTTCTGAGTATTATTATGAATGGCAGCTCATTCTTTTGACATGGTAGTGGCACAGATGTGAGTGTTGAGCTGGGTGGTGCTCTAGGGGGTTTACACCCGTCACTGTTGGTCCAGGACTTGTGTCCTCCCCCAACAATGTCCCATCAGCAGTGTTCCTCTAGTCCCAAACTGACCACTAATGGAGGAATACAGGATGACTAATAACTTTCTCTTAGCAGCCAATGCACTAAAGACTAATTCAGCTGTAATCCATAGGTCATAATAGTGTTATACTGAAGGTGTTGAATCCTAAACCGTCTTCAGAAATACCACATTATATATGTTCATCATAACCACCCCGTTGTGAGCTATATAAGTCATGTTATATATGTAAGTTAGTTCCAAAAACCACTTGTATAAAAGCATTAGTGTGACGGGCAGGGTGAGCAAAACAAAATGGAAGCGATCATGCCAAGTCTCAGGGAAAAAGGATGGTTTAATAGAAAAGTGCGCAAACCAAAAACCCGTGACATAGATCCAAATTAAGGATATAATGACCAGTGGTCAACTGGTACAAAGACAAGACATATATAGACAAACAAATGACCCTCAGGTGAAACGGATCATGGGCTCCTCCCACCTGAGGGACGCACACAACGTAACAATACAAACAACAGCCGCTGTGGACGGAGGCGACCAGTAGGGGGCCGCTTCACCGTGACAGACCCCCCCCCCCACCAAGCCACACTCCCCACCACTGGGTGTTTGGCCCACAGCGGCCGCACAAATCATGAAGGGGCAGGAAGGCAAGGATGGGCAGGAAGGCAAGGACAGGCAGGAAGGCAAGGACAGGCAGGAAGGCAAGGACAGGCAGGAACACACCCCCTGCAGTCCAGGAGCTGAAACACAAAACACAAAACACTGATTAGCTCACCTCCCTGGGCGGGACCCTGGACCGACTGGGCCGTT
Organism: Brachyhypopomus gauderio; assembly: GCF_052324685.1. Lineage (NCBI taxonomy): Eukaryota > Metazoa > Chordata > Actinopteri > Gymnotiformes > Hypopomidae > Brachyhypopomus > Brachyhypopomus gauderio. The sequence goes on from NC_135212.1 coordinate 25,000,931, forward strand.
AACAAGACAAAACCACGCCCCGGTCGGTCACAGGGTCCTCACACCCTAACCGGCATTCAGCCGGTGAGCCCCACAGGTGCGAGGACGAGAAGCTATAGCTCCTTATTCGTCTGAGGTGTGTATGTGCAGGTTACCTCACTGGGGCGTGGCTATGTCACCTCCTGGACCTGCATCCTCCCGGAGCTGACCCCTGCCTTTTGCTAGGGGTCACCCCAGCCTCCTGGGGAGTCAGCCCCAGCCGGGGCCTCCCTTTACAAGGTGGACTCCTCCACCCAACCCAGGAGCGCCAGAGACCGAGGCCCAGAGCACCCCTATCGCGGGCTGGGGAACAGCCCCAAGGGCTTCCTGGTCACCCCGAGCAGGAGGGAGGGTCCAGGAACACCACAATCCACCGCCAGGGAGAAGCACCTGCACATAAACACACCCACACCCCAACACAAACCAACACAAAACACACACGCATACTTACCCCGATCCCCCTACCACGGGGGAGGGGTCTCCTCCAAATCAGGAGAACCCCCCACGTTTCTGGTCAGGGCCTCCTGTAGCAGCTATGCCCTCCGTGCCACACTCCCCAAACACACATGTAAGGGGAGGAGCATGCGTGGAATTACATTAAACATGAAGCACAAGCACGCTAGAACAAAACACACACGCAAATACTAGAAAAAAAAAAAACGGTGTACAAATAAACAGACGGGACCCACAAATGCGCACTCTCCATACACACAAAATAGTGACGTGTCGCTCATGTTCGCAGTCGCTCCCCACATGAAACACAAGACAAACGGGGAGCGAGGCGACGGTGAGGAGCGGCACCAGCGTCACACACAGAACATTTAACATTTAACACAACGAGCGCGCACACTGATCCACATGTCCATTCACACGCACACACATTTTAGCCTGCACACAACACGAAAAGTTGTTGCCAGGGAAGACGCCCTGGTCCTCGCCGTGCCACAAACACAACACAAAAGCACGGCGGAACTCTTCACAAAACACCACGCAGACAAACACTTACCACGAGACATGACCACGAAGGAAGGAGAAAGAAAAGGAGACTGGCGGCTTCCGAAAGTGGCTGGTCATTCTGTGACAGGCAGGGTGAGTGAAACAAAATGGAAGCGATCACGCCAAGTCTCAGGGGAAAAAAAATGGTTTAATAGAAAAATGCGCAAACCAAAAACCCGTGACATAGATCCAAATGAAGGATATAATGACCACCGGTCAACTGGTACAAAGACAAGACATATATAGACACACGACCCTCAGGTGAAACGCATCACGGGCTCCTCCCACCTGAGGGACGCACACAACGGAACAATACAAACAACAACAGCCGCTGTGGACGGAGGCGACCGGTAGGGGGCCGCCTCACCGTGACAATTAGTATTTTGATAAGCTACAGCAGAGTTTGAAGTACACAATCAGAAAATAATGTTATTTCTACAATGAGGTTGCACTGCTATTCAAAATCACACCAACTGATTGACCAGTACTGTGCATTTATGAATACAATACATTGTATTGCATAAAAAAATTCTGCTTGATTAAAAGCTAGGCTTTGATTGAATTATTCCATGGGCTTGATAATACATCAGTTTCCGTAACAAAGAAGGCTAATCCCCAAATCAGTTTAATAACATCAAAGATTAATAGCATCAGGAACATAACTTTTGGGATAAAGACAAAATGATTAATATCATTACTATTGTTGGTTATACCAGTGGGCAGCCTGCATTTCCTGTTCTTCTCAAAAGTGAGCACTACTTCTTCTCTGCTCCTTCACCCAGCTGTATGGTTTCATGTCTAAGTGTAACATGTCGAGGATCCAGGGGTCTTTCTTGGCCCCTTCCATAAACTCTTCTAGTGTGATGTGACCTATAGGGGAAAAATATCTAGTCAGAGTATGAACCTCATGCATGTAATGTGAACATATGCATTCTTGAAGTGCTCTAGACACATTCAGTACACAACATATTACATTCTACACACAACATTCTACATTCTACACACATTATACATCCAGCACACAACATTCTACATTCAGCTCACAAGATTCTACATTCTACACACAACATTCTACATTCTACACACATTATACATCCAGCACACAACATTATACATCCAGCACACAACATTCTACATTCTACACACATTATACATCCAGCACACAACATTATACATCCAGCACACAACATTCTACATTCTACACACATTATACATCCAGCACACAACATTCTACATTCAGCTCACAAGATTCTACATTCTACACAGAACATTCTACATTCTACACACATTATACATCCAGCACACAACATTATACATCCAGCACACAACATTCTACATTCTACACACATTATACATCCAGCACACAACATTATACATCCAGCACACAACATTCTACATTCAGCACACAACATTATACATTCAGTCCAGACCATATGATTTACTTTCAATGTTCATTTAAACTTAGAGTTGGTGAAATCACACAAACCTATAGAGCACATCTGAACAAATTCAACATGTTATTTTTCAGTGAATGAATGCTAAACAGGGAATACCACTCACTCACCATCTCCATTCACATCCACCACATTGAAGATCCGGTCACAGATTTCATCCACAGAGACATCTGAATCTTTACTGCCAGCTTTCTTCACATGGCATATGACCTGCAGAGAAATGTAGGCGCATGATAATGACTCTCCCTTGTTATTATTATTCGAGGTGTAACAGGCCAACTTGTCTGCAGCACAGCTCTGGTTTCAACTTTATCTAGTTAAGATTCATTTAAAAGGCAGTAATCTATGCATGATCTATCTCATGTGGTTACTGTGGCTTCCGCAGTTGGGTCTGGTGTGACAGAGAGAGGTGGAGCTGCAATCACACCATCATTATGTTAATTGTTCCTCCACATCATTAGGGAACCAGGTGCTGGTGCTTAAGGGGACGTCTGGATTCTTTCAAAACAGGCTCATGAAAGCTGACTTGAATGGCTTGAGTGGTGGAATAGGTGGGTGTTTCCACATCCAGTCCACAGGTATTCCCAGGTAGTCCACCCACATTTATGCTGCATTCCAGCTCCAAGCATGCACGAGTTAGGCAATCAAGAACAAGCAGGGAGCTTAGCAGAGCTAAAGGGAGGACTGAAATGGGGGGGGAGCTGCACTGAGAAGTGCTGCTATAGAGTCATTGTAAGAAAATCTTTTTTTATGTTGCTGCTTTATTCTGTTTGACTGTGAAAACGAGTCTTCATTCACTCATACTGATCTTGTGTTTCTTCCCAAGCCCTTGCATGTCCTGGCAAGGGGCCTACAGGCCCTTTCCTGACTGTCGATACACACATTGCCGTAAATCACAGTCATATTTTCTTTACAAAGTAAGCCTGATCTTGTGCTATGAAATAACAAATTATTGCTCTACTGGGCATGAATGGAGAGTTCTGTGAGAAGATGCTGTAGAAATAATTGTGTAGAAATAACTATTCAGGAAAGCTCTAGGACCTAATCAGCTGTAGGACATAATCAGTGTTCATTTGAGTATAGCTGCACCTAATATTGTACTGTGGTGCTTTATATTCACTGCAACATTCCTAAGAACAGGCAATGATGCAATGAAAGACAAAAAGACTTACTTCAATAACTGCTCGGAGCTCAGACCGGTCTAAAACGCCATTTCCATCCTTGTCATATACTTTGAATGACCATCTGAGCTTGTGTTCTAAGTCTCCTCTGAACACCAAGTTTAGAGCTGCCACATACTCCAAGAAATCAATTGTATTGTCCTGGAAAAGACATAATTAATGATTCTAAATATTATAAATAAACAAACACCTGAAGCTATTTCAAAAATACCTAAAGCATGCTTTCATACCTAAAGCATGGTTATAATGCAGCTAGTCTGCTGAAACCATAACTTTCAAAACTGACTTTATGACTTTTTGTGTATAACCGACTGTGTTGGCTAGTGATCATCTCTTATGTCAATGAGAGCTGTTGCAAAACTACAAAAGTGGCAGATACAATGTTATTTGTTAGCCCACTAACCATATTGCTAGTTGTCACTACTATGTGTGTTTGCATTGCTTCCTTACCCCATTCTTGTCGAAGGCACGAAACATGTTCTCAGCATATTCTGAAGCTTCTCCTGTATTGTTGATTCCAAAAAATTTCTTAAATTCATGTAAAAACAAGAGACCACTAGGGCATTCTGTAATAAACCATTTGTACATGTCCTGAAGAGCAATGACATCTATCTCTGTGTCAGTGGTCTGCTTTGTTGGCTGAGTTTGTCCCATATTCAGAGGTTCTGCAGGAACTGTCCTTGGTGCTGAAATCCTGTGTATTTCTCCAGGCTGTTGTGCTTCTCTGCCATGCCCCCAGATCAATAATGGAGTTAATGGAGATTAGTCTTGAGGCTGTGCAAACAAAGCTGGAGGGGAAGACTGACTGGACAATACTAGCTCTTATGTGTTAGTATTTCTCTATTTCCACATCTTTGCTCAGGTGACAATCTACACATGAATGAAGGAATGGCTGCGTAATTTGTATTTGATCAGATTACACAAGCGCATTACTGAAAAAGAAACACCTAAGTGTAAGCTGTTCTTCACTTACTCAGTAACTAAGTACAAAGAGTCTTCAAAGAACATCCTGTAAGATGCTGTAAAGGAGCCCGTGTCTACAAATTACCAGCTGAAATAGGATATGGATTCCATCAATTGTAAGTGTTATTAAATAGCTGTGTCTTTTTTCTTACTCAGCATAGCACAGGACTACAAATCCGTTGGCTCACCTCTGATGAGATGAGCATGCTCACAGCTTTGCTTTGCTAAATCAAGTTCACACTTAAAAGGAATAGAGTTAATTATCAAAGTGACAAAGATAAATAGAGTAAACAAAGGAGCTAATTAACATCATGTCATGGAAGTCATACTGACTTGCTACTACTTGTTACTGGACAAGCAGCATGTCTAAGTATATTTCACAAAGCACACAAAATCCCACAGTTTGAATATTTATCCTGTTCAAAGTGACCAAGTAGGCTGTTTACATAACATGTTTCATGACCAGCTTAATGATTAGAAATATAGCTCAAAGATTATTCTTAGCACACTCCTCAAATGGAACTGAAAGGCTTGGAGGTTAATCACTAATAGGATTTGCAGGTAGGCTTGATAAATTAAGTAATAGTACTAACTTGGATCAAACTTAGACAGTCTGTAGTTACTATTTCTATCTCAACAGGTGTTTGTTTATGTTTAAAAATGTATGTTTAAAATGATGGATTGGGCCCTGCTCAAAGAAACTGTTCTACAGCCATATTATATTTCTTATATTGTAGTGGTATCACAGATCACACATTTCAGTGAATGATTGATTGCACAGAGATACAATGGACAAGGGCATAATAGCCACAGCAGTACTGTATGAACATGATGAAGTGGAATCACTGATAAACAGCAAAAGATCCTTCACAGCATAAAGGACATTTCACCAGTTGTACATTATGCCAGTGGATTGCAATTCCGCTTGTTCTCAACATGACTTTACCATAGATCTGTTACAGTTTATGAATAAAAATATGTCTAAATAATAAATAAAATGAATACATAAAATATGTGTGTATGCATATGTAGATATACACACATTAAACATTTAAGGCAAGACACACAAGACACACGATACATACAAGAAATATAAAAAAAAACCTATATATATATATATATAATTTGTGTGTGTGAATCTAAAATCTAAAAAGACAAATATGACATGAGCTGTGATGTTGTGGTTACTGATTTAACAAACATTTCAATCTGATGTATGTTTATGTCTAGGGTGGTGTGGTGCACCTAATTTGTTTATATTTATATGCATATCTGAGGAAACTGGCTCCACCAAAATGGTTTCAGAAACCATCTCCCTTCTCATGTTAGATAATGAGATCACTTTTTTGCTTGTTTTGAACTTTTTTGACACCTCAAAGCAAAGAAACTACGCAGATGCACTCAGCAGCTAACCCTTATTTAAGCTGGGAGGATAAAGTGAGTGTGATGAAAAGATCTGGTATTAGCCTCACTCCATGTTGCAGAGTTCTGTGTGATATTTCTAATAGTGATGTGTTTCATGAGACACTCAGAGACATGAGAGCCAGTGTTAGCCCTCACACAGAATAAGCTCAATGGACCATTCTTATATAATCAGACACTTTCTTTCAATCGCTCCATTCCTCTTTCTTTATGAACCACATTCTCACATTCCCTTCTCAAAATGTTTTACTTTTGCTGCACTTTTCACAGTGTCTTCATGCTAAAAGTCCATTAATGGGTTGTCTGCTTTTTGAAAAGGATGTAAGACTACTTCAAAGGTAGGTCTGTGTAAAATCTGTGTGTTTCCTCATAATTTGTCACACACTAAACTCCTTATTGTAATGAGGGGGGAAGCATAGGGTTTCATAATGAACATTTGTTTTAAACAGATACACATGCGTAACAGGGACTGGGCTTGAACAAAACAAACAACAGGCACTGCATCTACACACATTAAATACTTTTACATAAGCGAGACACACACGCAACACATAATGGTAACGAGACAAGCAGCAGGTGTGATGAGTGACACAGATGAACACACACACACACACAAACACACACAAACACACGCAGAACCACACCCTAAAATACACACACACATAGACACCCCGGAGGGAGGAGTCCGGAGAGGACTGTGACTCTTATAATTTTTCAAACATGAGTCATATGAATAGGCTGTGTTGTTATAACTTTGCTGTTGTTGGGACTAATGCACTAATGATTCAGAACTTCAACGTATGCCTTAAGTTATTTTTTTAAATTGTAATTACGTCTGTAAGGCTGGATTGGCAAAAGTCTTTATGGGTCCTCAAGCAGAATTAGATTTTGGATGCCTGACTATTTCTACAACCACTATAAATCTAACACTCTAATTATTGTATTAGTTGTAGCGGTGATGCTTATATTGTACCAATGTAGGGCTGTCATGTTTTTACCCTTCTGTAGTTTTTATTCTTAAACGGTAGCAAAGAAATTTGCTATGAAATTAATGATAAAACATTTGTCTGCCATTTATGTCTTTATATTATTGTCTATGGAAAGTTCAAGTTATTGTCATTTGACACTCTGTACTATTCAATCATGGGAAATACATGTACAATCAACTGCTTACTTTTGGAGTATATGAATTACACTACACTTCAATTCACTTCAAAATCAACTCGCATTTAAAATTTTTTTTCTCAAACCGTTTCCTCAACGTTTGAATGCTTTGCATAAGTTCTGCCATCTATAACTGTCACAGGAGGCGGGCCCCAGCACACAGGTGCCGCCCACTCATCCACAGCCACACCCTCATACCACACCACACCCCCTCTCTCAATTTCCCACCTATTAGACACTCCCATTTATCATTACCTGAACCTGTCCCCTGTTTATTTCCCATCACCTGTCCTCTGTTTAAGCCCACAGGTCCACATTGCCAGTGCTGTACATTAGCCTTGACTAGCCTGCACAGCGGCTTGTTTCTTTGATATTAAACTATGGATACTGAAGACCTTCCTCTGCCACCCTCGTCTTTTTCTCCCTCTCTCCTCCCATGACAATAACAAGCAATTACATGAAGGATCATGTTGCCATCTTTAAGTTGTATGATCACACAGCTACACATCTTTTAGAAGCAAATTGATTGTTGGCAATATTAAGATCAAGATACAAAATCATAATCATACTACTGTTTAGTTTCCTATAAACGATATCTGCAACAGTGGGAATGTCAGCACATCCCTGCTGAAGGGTGCTGTTGGTTTCATTATTAGGATGGATCCTGAATTCCCCTGGTCTGTAATTCTATCCATAATCTTTGTAAGACAGACAACCTTCCTGTTGTGCTCTGTACTGATCTGATTGTAGCTCCCAGATCCCTGTGCTCTAAAACCATCATACATGAACTCTCACCTGTCACAATTAGCACAATGACAGTGGAATGACCCATCACCAGCTCTGGAGTCTGGCTGTGTAGTCCAGTAAAAAGCAGGCTTCAAAACAATCTGTCATTCTTTAATAACACTAGAGGTTTAAATGTAGACCCAGGTGAGTTTTCATTATTGTTAATTTTTTATATCATACATATTTTAAAACATATTTTAATCAATATTTTATCAATCAATGTCAATATATTTCTTATATTTAACAATTTTTTATTCACAGATTTTTTTTTATTCACAATTATTTTCTCTCTCCCATGGATTTGCTCTTTTCACTATCATACAGTGTATATATGCTTGCTTCATTTCTCCCTCCCATACAGCGTGTGTATGCTAAAATAGCAAAGAAAACTTAATATAACTTAATATAAACTTACTTAACAAGAAAACTTTTCCTGGCTACAACTGGCTTCTGGGGAGTAGCGATAGCTCACAAACCAATCAGCACTTAGTAGTGTTCGCTCACAAACCAATCAGCACACATCTCACAAACCAAACAGCACTCAGTAGCCAAAAATGCTAGTATCCTTCTGCCCCAGACAGGGGGTTATTGGAAAAAAATACATATTTTTTTGTGTCTTTTTTATGTTTTTGTTTGTGTGCGTGTTTACTGTTGTGTAATACATACTTCTACTGGCCAAGTGGTGATAAACTATTTAAACTTTCTTTGTAGCAACTTCACTTCATTCATTGAGGACTCGCTCATGGGCGACCTCTGGTGTTTTACATTTGAAATAAGAAGCAGAAAGTGTCCAGGCCCCTCATACACTAGATCTGACCACTGCCAGGATTCTACCAGCTGCATTATGATTCATAATCTGTATTTCTGTGTATTTGGACTTTTATGCATCATTTTGTAATGGTCTAATTTGAATTGTTTTCTTTTTCCAGCTAAGTTCAGCCCTAATAAATAGTTGCACACAGTGCCTTTCACAGCAAGATATATCCATGGGATTGAAAACACCCTAGGTATCTCGTAATTCAAGAGTAATTAGTAATAAGTGTGAGAGATGTTGTTGCTTGTTTGCCAGTGAGCTACAAAGCTGAACAGTTCCAGCATGGCCGAGTCTCTGTGAACAGATAAGCGAGCTGTCAGTCATCTGAATGTGTTGGTTGTGTGTTCCCTTCTGTTCTTTATGGAGAATGAAGTGAAATGCCTGACAGACAAAGGTGTAGCTGTAGCTTACACAGAGAAAATGAATAGATTGATGCTGACATTGTATCTGGGCAATTTAACATCGTATTAGGACCCCCCAAACTGCTCTTCAGACATTTACCATGAACACCTTATCGAACTGGCAATCTGTATTTCCAGAGGGACTGGTTATGTCATGGCTTCAATTTCAAGATGGCTTCCTACTTTAGGCCATGCCTAAATAGCAGGTGATTGTGTCATTTTGTGTATCAGTAGAATTTCCTTTTCCTGCATAGTAGGCAGTTCTTGGCCACATTCAATGGTGAACAATGGGGTTGATAACATTATCAACAGACATTGAGTGTTGGGGACTAATTACAGAAGAACAGTAAACAGTCATATAAAGCTATTTTATGTCAAAATAAAGATGCACCCTTTACAATGCTGGAGAGAACATACAGTGTTGTGTTAGTGCACCACACCACAGTGTTGGTGTTGATATTTATACAAGATTTTATGTGTGTGAAAGAGCAAGGAGGAGGTTTGCTCCCCTTCTGCTGGGAAGATCTGTTTTTTGTTTCTTGTGAAATATTAGGGTGTAGGTCTGATCAGTTTCCCATATTTTAAAGCTTACAATCTCAAATTAAGAAAATGAACATTAACTTTTCATGTTTTGTATCATCACCCTTTTGCGTTAGTGGTGTTCTTAATGACAGGATAGCTACCCAGCTGGTTCACATACATGCTTTAGTCAGCCTGTGAGACACACAGTTTAGAGCTTAGAAGTATTCTAGTGAAACTGCAAAATACAGATCCTACACACTGGCATTTGCATTCACCTATTTCACCGTGTAACGTAACCTATGCGGTCTGCAGTATTGATCTTGGGTTATCTTTGTGCGACTGTTTTGACTTGCGCCTCCTCTTGATAAGGATTGAAATATTTGCATAGCCTGTTAGGCTACTCAGCTTTTGTAGACATCTACAGCGATAGGTAGTTACAGTAACTATGTTGTCTACTAGATAAGTTACCTCCATAGTTAGCGACCTTTGACCTTTGTTGTCCTCCATTCCCTTTAACTGCTACAATATTTTGGTTGCATTTGTCTGGCTGTAAGATGGTTGTATTCTGAAATATGTCCCCTATATAACATAAAAAATAGTAAAGTGTGTTGATAGGGTATGGCAGGGGCCCTCAGACAGAGTTAGCCCAGGGCCCCAGAATGCCTTAATGCAACCTTGGCTATATATACAGACTGCACCAAGTGTCTGGACAAGAGATGGGGAAAAATGCAATTGGCTGCTTTCCCAGAATCACTTATTAGATGATTAGTATGACTGTTTTTTCCCTGTATAATGATATATTGAACAGTAATACGGTTACAGCGTAAAACAGAATAAGTGCAGTAATCAGTTGTCCCCTTCACGCTTGTTTGCTCCCGCACGGCTCCCCCATGCTGGAACGCGTCCTAGCGGTCAGAATCTGCTGGCACACAAACGTTGTTTTTTTCATTCCATAATCTTCTCGACTCTCTTTGAAAAACAGAACATGTACAGAAAAAGCAAAAGCAATATTGTACACTAAGTCAATAGAAGTATTTTAATGTGTTGTTGGATATAAATATGCTTTATGTCTTCCATATAAACATCCCTTTTATTTCATTTAAATATTGTGCATTTCAAAAAATTTTAATGATTTTATTTTTTTGTCCACATAAAATTTTATTATTGCAGAAAAGAGAATTGCAGTGGTGTTAGACTTCCTGTTAATTGCCAAGGAGGAGCATGGCAAGGGCATCCCAAAAATGGTTGCCATAGTGCCCAACTACTCCTCTCAGGAGGAGACATGCACACAAATCTGAAATGAACTGGCACTTCCCTGTGAGCGTAGAGGACCCGCTGGGACAGACCATGAAGAGAGTGTTCAACAACGCAAGCCAACGCTTACAAACCGGAGTGGTTACAACAAACAGACCAAGTCATCTAGTGTTCTAGTTTTATCCTCTACAAGAAGAACACTGCCTGCATTTTCACACTCATTTTCCCACCTGCTCATTCCTTCATTTCTGTTGTTTTCATTTTCTCTTTGGTGGGGACGATGCATGTCCTAGTTTTGACGTCCTCGGTCAAAAAGACCTTGCATTTAGTTTGTTTTACTGATGTGAGAGTCTGATGTGATGAATTGGCAGTGATGTAAGGGAGACAGGTGCTTCCTCTCACAGATGATACCCGGCACCGCTGGGTGGAATTCTGATCATTTGGACTTATTTGGCGAGACTCTCAGGGATGGGAAACAAATTGAAAAACAAAAATATTTTTTAGTGGATCAGAAGCGACATCTGTATTTTTCTTCCACAGCACTCAGATGGAAGTAAGAGGGGTATTTGTTTTATTTCTGTTCTTTTGTGTACACCTAGCCAGCATGTTATCTACTCCTCCTCTGACTCTCTGACTCACTCTGTCTCTTTCTGTCTGTCTGAACACAACCTCTCCTTATCTTGCACATGCATTCTTTTAGAATATTTAAGCAGGTGTGTATATTGGTGTCCTTTATTCTGAGGATAGTCAGAAATTCCACTAATTCCACACACACACACACACACACACACACACACACACACACACACACACACACACACACACACACACACACACACACACACACACACACACACAGACCTCTGCGCAGAGTGCAGTTCTGCTGTTCACTACAGCCATACGAGAGAAGGGGTATAAGAGTACTGGCTGTAGAAGTGCTTTATGTGTGTCCGACCCGGTACTCAGCCCTCAGAGTGGCTGTCTGTCAGCCTGTGAGTCTCAGCGTATGTCTGACAGAGCTTTCTGTATTAGTGGAATGATGTGGTATTGAAAAGCATAATCCGCCCTATTATCCCACGTCCTGAACTCTTATCAGTCTTTGTCCAGGAGCTCTGTGGTCCAGCAGTGTTTTGTGTTCGTAATTACTTGCATGGGTAATGTGTCAGCTGAGAAAGGGCTGTGTGATCCTGGATATGAGCGTGTGCATGATGCATTTGGTGCAGTACACTATAATACTCCCTCCTCCCCTGGATGGATCTAAACAATCCCTGTGTCAGCACCAAAACTTATTTTGAGTGCTGTTTTGTTCGGTTTTCATTGCTCACTTGATAAATGTGTGTGTATGTGTTTATTTGTGTGTGTATTTGTGTGTGTATATGTGTGCACCAGGGAGGCAGGGATAAAAGAGAGTGCTAATTTGACAGAGGGGGTGTTGTGTTGCAGAATGTATTTGCTGGTTTGTGGTGAGGCACTCATGAATAATGATCGCCAGTCTTTCTCACGCATACTGACTGGCTGCGACACTGATCCATTAGTCCACCACTCACACACACACACACACACACACACACACACACACACACACACACACACACACACACACACACACACACACACAAATATGTATTTTAAAACTCAGCATGAAGCATGTCTAGAGTGGACTGAGGTGTCAGGGGTCTATTAGGTGGTGTCCAGTGGGTTTTGACTCTTTGTAGACCTCACTGGTTCTTTTTTTCTGAGAATCCCAACTGAGGACGTTTTTCTGGAGACTCCTTGTCTTCATCTGTAAGCGCTATGTGGGGACCTGATCAATAATGTTACTCTCAGTACTTTCAGGTTCCCCCTTAACACTTTAACTGAAGACCATGACCATGCCCATTAAAACTCGGGGGAAGCATGTGCTCTCTGCTAAACCATCTTTCTATTTCTTTCTTCTCCTTTAAAGTGCTGAGTATGATCAGGAAAGGGCTTAAAAGAGTTGCTTATATGAGAGGAAGTGCACTGTGTGATATGAGCGACAAGAGAAGAAATATTTTTGTTCTGCACACACTACCCAGAGGGTCGTGTGTGTGTGTGTGTGTGTGTGTGTGTGTGTGTGTGTGTGTGTGTGTGTGCATACCTAGCAAGTTTTTCCTTTACAGATTTCGGGGCCTTTTATTTTGCATCTGTTTTAGTCTCGTGTATAGCTCATCTGTTTTAGGCTTGTGTTACGTGTATAGCTCATCTGTTATAGTCTCGTGTATAGCTCATCCAAACATTGTTAATTAATCCATACAGTATATCCAAACACCTCCTGCACCTACCACACCTACTTCCTGCATTGCTGCAGAGCACAACATTGTGCAGAAATTCCAGGTAACAATATTTGGGAGATTCTGCTCTATTTCTTGAACAAAAATATTAGTGAGATTCAGAAAGTTGAATGGGTCTTAATTGCAGGGCTCCCGTAGCAAGGTAGCAAGTCATCTAATGGACTCCTAGCTGAGAATGAACACACCTTTGTTTATTACCAGCTCACCATGGGTCCTTGTAACCTAGCGATGCAGTTTCCTCCCTGCAATAAGCAGAGCAGAGGAGGCGAAAAGGAAGATTCAGCGATCTAAAAATACGACATCGTTGCAGGAGTGGCTCCCACGTATGGAATATAATCATGGTGTGATCATATAGCACATCCCTGGCATCTTGATAAAATGTCGAAAAGGCACGTCCAAAAGATGAGAGTTAATTATTCTAAATAACAGCCCAGAATAAGCACAACACACACACACACACTCACCCTTATAAACACTCGTGCTGAACCTTTTCACACTCAGTTCTCCCTGACAGACATTTTGCACACAGCTAATCTTTTGCCTCATCAGTATTACTGGAGTCATGAATGTTTATGCATGAATCTCCAAAAAGGATTCCTGTTTTTAGCATGGTAATGATCACAACAGTGGAGTGCAGTATCTCTATCTATTACTCCCTCAATATGTAACACCCTTGGTTTTATGCAGCATATATATATACACACATATAAACTAACTATAAACTAATAACTAAATATAGATAGATAGATATGAATTTATTGTCATTGCTCCTCAGTACATGTACAGCCAACAAAATGCAGTTAGCATCTGCCAGAAGTGAAAATAAGAAATATTATAAAAGTACAAGATAAGAATAAGATTTAGAATAACAAACAGTGTAGCAACATTCCAGTTAAGGAAGTATAATTCCAGATTGACACTATCCTACATTCTCAATGTAAAGGCTGCCACAGTATTATTGATTCCGTTGATTGGACACCTAATAATGGAACAGAAACAGCTGATGGGAATATGCACCCACTTCCATTGCTACCATCCAAAGACAGAGTACGTCCAGAGCAGTGAAACATGAGGTGGGAATATGTCATACATGTCAAATTTAGACAATTTGTAGAGTGGAAAGTACTTTGTTGTAGAATTGGACTTGGCTGTACTGCTCAAACCAAATTAGAGTTTCTGTCAGAAGAATCAGAAGTGGCTATGCTACAGTTCTTCTTTAGTTTTATACACCATGTGTCACTCAGTAGGAATGCTGATAATAAACTCCATTAGAAGGTGGTAGACAACTGAGGGGGGTTAGCAGTTAGCTTGACACTTCACTGAGAGAATTTTATGAAGGCTTTTCTAAATGTGTGATTAAAAATTCTCTTTGACTGGAAAATAATGTTTTCATGACTTATTCATTTAATTTTGTTATTATATATTTAATTTCCTTATTATATATTTCAAAATATGCCTCATTTGTTCAACAGGAGCACTATCTGCTTCCAAATAAATCCAAGGAGCTGTATGTTCCGCTTTGTAGGAATGTGTGAGATCTGCCTTTATTATTTTTGTCATTAAGAGCTATGACAGAGCAGTGAGAGTGCTGTGCTGAGGATGGAATAATTCCCACAATTCATTACTGTTCACGACTTTGTCTCAGCCTTATGGCTCTATGTTTCACCCGAGGGTCAGCCTTCAGAGAGAATTCTTGTGGAGGGAGAAATGAAGAGTCTGCAGGGGTTTTCTGAGAGAAGTGTCACAAAACGGAGGTGGAGACTGGGGGGCTAACTGAGGGGTGGAGGGGGGTGGAGTGGAGTGATGGTAGGAAGGAGGGATGAGTCTCGGGGGGGATACAGAGGCGAGGAATGGGCCGACATCTGTGTAAATGAGGTACTGCGACAGTCCCAGCTGAGTCCAATTACCTGGAGAATACAATCTCACAGAAGACATAGTACCACTATCGATATATCAGAGAGAGGAAGGGAAAGAGAGAGAGAGAGAGAGAGAGAGGTACATGTAGAAGGCTGATAGGAAGAATATATATATGTATATACACACACAAAAGGAAAGAGGCACATGTTAAGAAAGAAAGTGTATGAGGTGAATGAGGGTTTGTGTATGTGTGTGTCTGTGTGTAAAAATGGAGCAATGGTATATACTGTCATCTACAGCAGATCTATGTAATATCACATGATCATCCCTCCTGTTTCCCGAAAATGTAAGAAGCGCATACATGGTATGTAACTTTTATTTTATGCTGTTCAGTGCAGAACCCAACAACAGCACAAGCCTGAGGTGCTGCGTATGTTGTACATCTGTTAATCCTCAGACAGCCCCTACTTTGGAGACACACACTTGTGATGCTCCATTTGTGCATACGCACAGTAAGTGCAGATGCCTCTTTTTGGGGGCTGCAGGCCCCAGACTCACATCATGATCTACTCAGATCTACTCCACTCAGATCTAGTAGATCATGACCCCTTCCTGGTCTTCTCCTTCAGGCCTTGAGGGCTTAAAATGCAACACAAACAAAAGAAAAAAGTGATTTTTCTGGTGTGCTGCTGAATTATTCAGATAACTTGTGCATCATAGCAACAACAAGAAATGGGCTCTGATTCAATCCATGAAGGAGGGAGTGAACACACACACACACACACACACACACACACACACACACACACACACACACACACACACACGCATTCAGGCAAAGACACACATAAAGTCTTGTCTTTGTGGGATATTTACGCTGACTTTTATATTACTGTAGCTGAATAATGCTATTCCCGCACATAGCCTCAGTAACCAACAAGAAATCTTTGGACTCTCATCCAAATATCCCCAAAGAGTGAAAGCTTTTTCATTTTACCCCCACCCCCACATTTACTCCTCATGAATAGTGAGGTATATACCCAAAGACCCACAGTCATGCACACACATACAAAGGCCTAGAAGCCTGCTGACCAGAGGAGAATTTACAGATGCTTCACGTTATACAGATGGTGATGCTACAATCAATATCTACTTTTACTCTGTGACTGGATTACATAAGATGCCTATTGCATGCAGACATAGCTGCACTGCATCCAGTTTTATGATCTCCCTGAGCCCTGCGCATCCACCCTGTGGGTCTGCTCCTGCATCTATGTGCTTCACGCCGAGGGCCACAGAGCATGAGATTGGGCATTTATAAACTATATTCAGTGTTCCCATGTTCCATCTTCCTCCACAGGGCTTATATAATCGACACAGTATTTGGTTCGGAAGGAAAGGTGTGGGAGAGAATGTCAAGTAGCCCAAGGGTGAAAAAACAGAAGCACATGAAAGGTGAAGGAAGCCGGTATGTACATAGGAACATGGGGCTTGGGTGCCTATCTGCTTCTCCGTCTCCGTCTGAAGGAAGTTTTGCATTTTCCTCAAGGCTACATGGGGTCTGCCGAGAGTGGTTCCGACTTCTCCCCATGGCGTGAAGATCCCGGCCAAAGGGAGGTGGAAGAGGAGGAAGACCTGACAGAAGAAATGATCCAACGGTTTTTCTTTTTTTTTTTACTTACCCCTCCCCCCACCCCCTAAATCTGCTGTAGCTGTTTCTGCCACACCTTGCTCCACCTCTGTGCAATTCTGAACACCTGTTCCTCTGCCCTGTTCCCTCCCAATGGCACCATAAATAGCCCACAACATTCTACAGGACTTTAAGACATTTTTGTATATCTAAGCTATACGCTGGTGATGCTATTTCACAGTTCATAGCGCTCCTCTAAGGTCAATTTGTGTTAAAAATGTATTCACTTCTGCATTAATTCAACATTTTTGTTCAGGTAGTTCTGGCTTCTAAGCATGAACATATCTTTGCAACAAGACTTTTTTGAAGGAGGGATTCCCTGTGATAAAGCCACTATGTTTACATATAGGATTACAAGCTTTCCCATTAATTTTATAGCATGTGGCCGGTCTCCTCATATTATAATATCTCTGATAATACCTATTATATGCTATGCAAATAATTCTGGCTTAAATATTTTTTCTAAACAAAAGACAGGTGCAGAAATGTGATCTTCTAAAACATGGTTAAACAATGCTACATAATGAGTAAACAATGCTACATAAACTCTCAACAAAGACAAGCCCTAAGATAACATAAATGGCTTTCAAATCTAATATATTTCAAATTGGGGATTACTCTCTTTCTTTATAATTTACTTTAGAAGAAAAACCCAAAATATAACATGAAAACAAACAACCACGCAAACCAGGGTAGCTGTTGCTCAGAGATGAAATGGATCTCCATATAAGAGCTAAATCTAGAGGCTTTTAATCGACAGTAGTGTTCATTCTGTAGTAACTGTGGTGGTATCTAGCATAGCATCGCTGCGTATCTAAACGCAGTGTTAAAACCTGGACGGAGAAGGTTGAAACAAACGTGCCGCTTAGGAAGCAGAGAAGCAGTGATACAAAGAGCAGCAGCCCGTGCTAATGTCAAAGTACAGCACAGATGGAGGAGAAAGCAGCGATTAGACGATGGCAAGACGAACAGGAAGGGCGGGGCGCGCCGTGGGGGCGGCAATCTGGCCCTCCTTCCACAGCCTAAATCTCGTGTCATGCTTTTTTTTTTACGTTTTTTTTTTTGGAGAACATAATTGGAAAAATCCATATCTGTAATTACTCTGAACTACTCAGAACATTGTTCTCTCACGCGTCTTAACCGTATTACAGCAGATGAAGGAAATCGATTGTGCAGTTAAACGTGTGATAGTGTAATCCATGCAGGCGGGTGGGAGAACACCATGGCCGTGCGATGCGTCTCAGGCCTGGTGCCGGAGACAGGCCAACTTTTAGAAGGTAATTAACTCTGGCAGAAAGGAGGGGTGAGGTAACAGCGATAACGCCTCGACGTCTCTCAGGATGTGTTGTGGCGATCACAGCTTTCAGGGAACTGTTTAACTTACCTTTACAGCCCTGAAAACAGAGATGAACAAATGTTTCAATGTACACTCAATAAATGTCAACCTATAGCATAGCACAAACAGACACAAACAAACATATTTGAATAAACTATTAAAAACAACACATAGACGTAATACAGCATAATTAGTAACCAGGCCACAAAAAAGGCCAACTATTTAAAAACTCCTGTGGCCAATTCCCTCCATGCTGGACTGTTTTGTGGACTGAGTTGCTCATCCTCAGTGGTGGTGAGGCGGTTCCCCAGACTGAAGGCTGTGGAGGCTGGCAAGGCCAACGCGTGCCCGCCCGGGGCGGCATGAGGGCACCGTGGGGCACTGCCACCTCCCCCATGTGCTACAATCTCCATATGTCAGGTCTTTACTCGTGGGGGGTGGGGGGTGCGGTGTGTGTGGGTGGGTGACATTCCCACTCAATCTGCACTCTTCTGTCTGATAAAGCTTTGCGGAAAGATTTGTGTGGTGCGATGCGTGTGTGTGTGTGTGGCTGTGTGTACACCTAAATGCGTGTTTATCTGTGTGTGAGGGGGAAGAGAGTTGCACAATGCAACTTTAAACATTCTTTGCATTGGCCATGTAGCAGCCATAAATAGTTTTGCATATAACGAACACTTTATCAACCCAATATCTCAATATGCATGTCTATGTTTTCACAAAAGCCTTTAAGATATTAGTGATTCACGTGATAGATTGATCCCACTGCCGTATTTTGTTCTCATTCTCGATCTATTTTAATTTTCCTTTTACAACTGAAGCTCTCCCTCTACACCTATTAAACGGATATGCAGATGTTCTTTGCATTTGGCCATAAAGTCTTGAATTACATTTGACAAACAGACATTTCTCTTAAAGTCATTAAATATTGAACACAATTAGCCTGTGTGCAATATGCTCGTCAAATGGTTCATTTAGAGAGCTGTGCAGTGGGAAGAGCAGGTGGATTAGTGTAACGATTCAGCTGTTTTTCACTGACACTGATATCTCGAGCTAACACATTAGACTGGCTGGGCCTCTCCCCGGAGCTGTGTGCAGTGCTAATGAAACAATGCTTCGAGCATTACTCTGGTGTCTCCTTTATCACAACACAAGTGACAAGAGGAGTTTATTCAGTGAGATACTGAAAATATAGCAAATCAGACGATCCTTATTTGATGACAATCTCGTGTTTTCTGTGAGCTCTCCAAACTCTTCTAAAAAGTCGAAATCAATATATGGGTTGTTTTCACAGATCTGTCTTCTCAGAATACATTTTACTCTATTTCTACTATTTTTTTCTATTTTTTAATTTGAAAAGGATTAAAAAATTGTGAAGGAACTTCTACACATCATTTCACATTTATTTGTATGAATGATTTAATCCTCGAATCACATCCTTTATGGGTGAGTTTATAAACCTCCTTGTCATCTATGAGATACCGACCCATTCCGCTAACAGCGAAAACTCTCCGGTATCAGAGTAGTCCTGCACCTCCAGCACTCCCACCCCCACCCTCCTACAGTAATGTACTGTTTCCCCTAGATTTGTCTGGCCCTGTGTCTTTGGGGACGCATGGCGTAAGTCTCTGGGAGACTCTGAAGTGACTTGGAAAGTATGGCAGAACAACGCATCAAGGCCCTCTAACTGCCTGAAGTGCTAACATAAGTCATACAACCCTGCTGCCCCCCCCCCCCCCCCCCCCCCCCCCACTCTCCACGCCAAGACGTTGGCTTGAACCTTCTCCCTTTCTCCTACGGACGGTTCTCTCACACAAACAAACTGGTTTCTGTGTTGGTTTATTTGAGGCTGTGCTGAGAGCAGCACTCTTTGTGTGTCAGGCAGTATAAATAGATGGAACATCAGCAGGGGACAAGTGGTGCACCGTGAGACTGAGGCTGTTGGGGTATGTGGAAAAGAGTCCAGATGACAAAAACGAGGCTCTCAGCTCAAACACTGGTTGACCCAGACTGCAAATCTTTCTTTAGCACCAGGTGATTCCCTCTTAACTGTATATATATATATATATATATATATATATATATATATATATATATATATATATATATATATATATATATTTTTTGTGGTGGGACTTTAACGCGTTAATTTCGATTAATTGATTACAGGGAAAATAGCGAACTAAAAAAATTAACGCATTTTAAACAAAATGTCAAAATCCATGTCAGACAAAGTGACCAATTCAGTGGCGAGATGGACTACTGTAGATCGCTCTCTGTGGTCGAAGGCTTAAGTAAGACGGGCGAGGTGGGCGGAGTCGTGCGCTACGGTCACTTGTGAAAGTATAATCCAGGCTTTACAAGAAGTGTTGCAAATTGCGTCAGCCGATGCAAGTTACGAACTGCCTTCCAGAAAGACAATGTCGAAGAAAATCCAGCAGCTGTATGATGAGGAAAGGGAAGTAAGGGCTCTGACTGGGGATCACTGGACCTCTGTTAGCAACAAGAATTATCTTGGTGTGACAGCTCATATTATAGATGATGAATGGAAGATTCAGTCATTTGCTTTGAGCATGCAGAAGACCACTTCTAGGCACTATGGAGATGCCTGTGGCAGAGGCCTGGGAAATTAAAGAAAGTCTACCATCTAAAATGGTATTAAAAAACCAAATGAAACCAGTTCTGAAAACTGTTTGCTCTGTTTTCTGCACTCATCTATTGGTCTGTGTAGTAGACTGGTGGAAATTTGCTTTTATATTTATGTTCTTTGCTCTTCTTTGTATGCATATGTAATTGAACTGAAGGCTGCAAGGAAGGGTCTCATAAGTTATGCAGTTTCTAGGGGCTGATGGATGGTGCTTTGTGAGTTAGAGAACATTATTGATCTGATTTAAATGGAGCATCTGAACTTTCCAGCACGTTTCATAAAACACGCGTGGCAGGCCGGCACTCTCTTGAAACCCATTAGACTGCCACTAAGCCATTTTTAATGTGGACTACTAGCATATACTGTAGGCTGGACCTAAAAATGACTGAAGTCTGAATCAATGATGAGTATTGCTTAAACCGTACATGGACAGAAGGCCTGCAGTGGTCTTAAGTGCCTTTGCAACATAATGCACACCTAATTAATTCCACTTTTAGACACAGTAGCTGGAAATAGAAGAAGCAGCAACATAATGATTATGGAAGATCTGTTAAAAGATGCAAAACAAGATTGTTTGGACCGGTTCCTCCCCTCTATTTACAAGCTGCTGTGGCATCCTGCCAGATCCTTACCAAACTACTAACCTGCCAGATCCTTACCAAACTACTGACCTGCCAGATCCTTACCAACTACTGACCTGCAAGTCTTACTAAACTACTGACCTGCCAGATCCTTACCAAACTACTGACCTGCAAGTCTTACCAAACTACTGACCTGCAAGTCTTACAAAAGGACTGACCTGCAAGTCTTACCAACGAAAAGATAAGAGTACTTATATAACATATAATTAGTCAAAGCAAAAGATCCAACCCATTCTTCAAAGTCCTTGACAAGACGTAGGCCTACCTAATATTGATTTGGGAGAATTGACATTTGAAAGAAGCTTACCGATAAAATAAATAGAGCAACTAAACTTTCTCTTAGCCTAGCCTTTAAAACATATCTGATTCACCCCAGATTTAATGTATCAGTCTGGAGTGACTGTTTGACAGAGCATGTATAACCCCTTTCCCAGAACATAAAAACCAGTGTTTGTCTGCCACTGGTCCATACAATATGAAATGATCCTGAGCTAAAGTCACATATGCAGCCATACTCCTCATGTGGTTAGCATGGTCAGTGGGACTACCTGTCAACCTCTTGTTCCAGTGATCTGGTCCTCATACACCAACCTCTCGTTCTGCAGACGTGATGTTCATGTGTCTTTACAAAGTTTTGAAGTTATCTAAAGTGGCATTAGGAAAAACATTATTTATTCTGAAATTGTTGAAATGGAGCAAGTGAATCTTCTGGAAAGATGTTGTGTATACACTTATTTAATCAGCAGGCAAAGACATTGTTCCAAACACATGGTGCAAACCAAGTGCTGCATGCTATTGAGTAAAAGTGACATTCTTTGCTAATAGAGTATCACAGTAAAATCTACAGGACAGATTATGAACCAGGGAGTGGTCAAGGCAACAAGCATCATGTCACTTTGACCAATAATAATTTAAGAGTTCTTCACTTATTACTATGACAGCTGAATGGTTTACACACACATCAGCAAAGGCATAAAGAAAGGCAAACACTAAAGAATGACTGCTTTCCTGTAGATACAGATGCAAACTATAAATGCAGTGATATAATTTGAACAAGGCACACATTTTGCTTTGAGCGATCATGTTCTCTAATTTCCCTCATGCTTAAATCGTTAGACCTGTGACTCCTCGTTAGCAGACCTCCCCGTGCCGTGACTACATGACCCTGACTACAACAGATGCCCAACTGCCACACACACATGGACTGAACCCTCCACTCAGCTACAACCTAGAGCTCATTTGCCAGAGCCAGGATTAGACTCTGAAGCATGAGTTAAAGTCCCAGCACAGACCTACTCCTCTGACACTATGTTTTCACTTGATTGTCATGTGTGAATGCAGTGTGGCATCCTCCTAACTTGGGATCATTTGGTAATCTTAGTGCTCGTGTGCTGTGGGTGCAGTTCAAAAAAGAAATCATAACACCAACAAAAATTCCTGAGACTGACACTGACATTTGCACAAATAAATTACCACAAGATTGTCCGAGTGTGCTGTGTACTAGGAATAAACTAGATTCAGGATTTGTCCTGATGGGTATTGACGGAAGGTTGTGTATTCATATAGAAACCCGAGGGCGTGACTGTACCCATGCAGAATACAGCTTGTTTCAAGTGATTAGCTGTGTGACAGTATTCACCCTATGAGCCTGTACAGTTCAGTCACGTGACATGGACAATAACCAGTGCAGTGTGTGCAGTCCTTGAAATCACTGTTCAGGGTTATTTGACAACAGGGAAATGCACCATGTTTGTCTCATTAATATTCAAGGCATAACTACTTATTTGTTTGCCACATGCACCTTTTGAGTCTACGTCTTTTCCCGGAGGTTTACTGAAACGTCTTTCAATTCAAAAGGGCACAAAAGTGTATCAATGCCTTTGCATAGACATATTTTTCTTTATTTGAGGAGTCTTTCCCGTACTACAAATGATTAAAAAAGAACAATTTAATGAATTCATTAGTTTCAAATGAGTGGTGATTGACAGGCTAACCTTCCTGTATGTAATTACACCATAATCATCAGATTGCCATCATCATAAGCGCCACTATCATAATCATCATCAAGGTTATTAATTTAGAAATAAGAGCTCATTTGCAAGTCTTGTAATATTCATGTGGTTTTGAAGAATGAGGGGAAGAGGGTGGCCTGTTCTGCTTGATTATGTATAGTTCAGCCTTGGAAAACCTTAGAATTATACTGCCATCATCCTGACATATAAGGAGGATTTCGTTTATGCAAATGAAGAGACAATGCACTAGTACATTTGTATTAAGAGGAAAGAGGTGCTACAGTGCTCAAGCAAGCACATGCATCCCCTATAGTGCAGTATAGCGAGACTTCCATGGGTGATAAATTGGAGCATTTAGCGAAGCATTACTGTTATTATTTGTTTTCAGCTACAGCCTTCCCTCTCCCTCCCCCTCTCTCTCTGTCTCCCTCTCTCTCTCTCCCTCCCCTCTCTCTCTTTCCCCCTCTCTCTTACCCACATGCCTATGTTTTCTTCCACTGCAGGACAGATTGTATTGTTCATGCCGGGGTTGTGGAATTAGTCTCGGACCACTGGCTCACATCTCCCCACAGAGTGCAGCTTGGGGGGGGAGGGTGGGGGGGGGGGGGGGGGTGTTGGAAGGGGCTTGGTGGTGGCGAGGAATCTCCGGCAAGGAAGCTTTCAGTGTCGAATAAATCATTCTGTTTTTGTGTATAAACAGGAACAGTGTCCTGTTGTTTGTCTGCACGATACACCTGTATTGCTGCGATCCCCACTTCAAAGGCTTGTTATGTAAAAATGTATTAATTAATTAATCAATACAAAACAGAAGGTACTTTTAAAATGCAATGTTAACCTTCATCAAGTCCAATGTTTTGAGTTTGGCATTTTAGTATTTGTATGATCCAACACAGCAGGTCCTAGGATTAAACCTGCCCAGGACAGAAAACCACAGAGCTGATGGATGAGTCCGTTTATGAGACCCAAATGAAAAATGAAGCTTTTTTATTGGGGAGCAGCATCACAGAAAAGGTGCCATCTACTTTACTGACACAGTATCCACTTTATTAAGGCAATTAAGACAAGTTTAGCTAAATTAAGTTTCTGAAATGAAATCATAACTTTGAATAACTCTCACCTCATTGAAAGGACAGATGTGTTCAAGCTGATTATAAAATGTTTTATTGAGCTTTTTTGAGGCTGTGTTGTAATAAGAGGATGGTTATGGACTGCAATTTGTCTTGCAGTCCCGGATCAATTATGCAAAATTCCCCACCCCCAAAAGCAATTGGTGTGCATTCAGTTAACAGTTACTTAATAAATGAATGCTTATAAGGAGGTAGAGTTTTCATTTTTCAAATCTGCACAGTAAATCTGTAGAGATTTCCACAGTGATTTCCACCTTATTTAAAATATGTAGCACGTACAGTATGTTAAAATAGCATTTAAGGAAGTGCAAAGCCAAACATCTGACCATATTTATTATTTAAAATACAAAAACGTATAGTTACAAGAGCAGGTTAACCAATGAGTTTAGATGAGGAGAATTCATCATATGGAGGTGGAGTCGGAGGAGAAGCCATGTCTCCGTTGACTCTTGGGAGTGCACATTTACATTCAGATCACTGCTGTCCAGTAAGCACCAGTAAATGAGTCTCTATTCACATCACAACATTATGCCTAACATGTGATCCAAAGCAAGAGCAAACAATGCAACCACAAAATAACTTGTACAGAGCACAGCAGTGTCACCTGTCATGGGCCTGTTGTCCTATGCACATGTCCTCTCTCTTAGTCATAAGGGGTGATGCTTCATCAGCATCAGGGTTCCTAACAGATATAACTGTTCATAGCGGTTCAAGCACATTCTTAACACCCACTTTAAACCCTGTCCATCCATCGGTCTGCCTATACAGAACACAACAAAAGCATCAGAAATGTTCACTCTACTATTGCTAGTGTGGGACTGACAGTCATGGCTAACCGCAGACTATCAGATGGGAGGGAGACAGCTACACGTTCAGCTGCCTGCTCCCTTCAGACCCCACCAGCCCTGCAGCCAAAAGCTGGAGCCATTAGTGAGTCACCGCCGCCACACTGGTGTCATGTTAACTGGGTCGAGGGTACGGACGAGTGCACGTAAGCAGCAAGTATAAAACGCATTGTTTGACTGAAGTGTAGAATAATATAATTGAATGGCGATAAACAGCACTGAGACTGTTTGAGTTTAGATGTACTCCATCTGGCTGGCAGATGGCTCATATGGACAACTCTGTGGGAGCCTCTGTGTTTTAGGACCGTGGGTGGGTGTCACTGTGCTGCGGAATCAGTGAAATTGAGAAGTGCTTATTTATGTTAACAAAAAGTACCGGTACATGCTTCAGCATTTATATTTGAGTGGAATGTATGGGTGTGAGAAAGAATATGAATCTGTGTATGAGACAGAGGCTGTTTGTCCATGCGCCGAGGGAGCTGACTTCAAAGGCGACAGTTCTAGAAAGGCTCTTCTCATTATGAATGATTTCCTCAGGTCAAATCTGGTCCTCATGCCACCAGGTTCATTCCCTCTGCTCCTCTGGGTGGCCTGCGTCTCAGATCTGTAGCAGCAGAAAACCTCTGCCCTCTCAGCGGCTTCCCACACTGCCTCACCTCCCCTGGCTCTCTTATCTCACCCTCACTAATGTGGTGGCCAGGGTGGAAATTAAGCCAAAGGTTGCTTTCAAGTC
Organism: Brachyhypopomus gauderio; assembly: GCF_052324685.1. Lineage (NCBI taxonomy): Eukaryota > Metazoa > Chordata > Actinopteri > Gymnotiformes > Hypopomidae > Brachyhypopomus > Brachyhypopomus gauderio. The sequence continues at coordinate 25,027,103 of NC_135212.1, forward strand.
TTTTCTTCACCACCTCTCCACATTTTTTCCAGAGCTCCCCAGTTTTCCTCTGTTTTTCACAGTTCACGTCCTCTCCGCCTCTCTCCTCACCAAGCTCTTCTGTTCTGTTCTCCTTTGCTTGTTCTACTTTTCTGTGTGTTTCTCACAATCTTTTCTCATCAGCTCCATTCCCCTCCCTTCCCCGGGCTAAAGGAGATTGAAACATTAACCTAAGGCTATACAATATGATCAGGATGTGCAAGTCGATCAGTCTTCCCCAGTCTCATCCAGATAAATAACAGCCCTAGGTCAGGGGAGATGATCCACAATATCTCCCAGTGAAACAGCACAAGAAAAGTCGCCTCACTTTGACGGAGGGAGGAAATCTAAGCTTGTCTGAGCACTAACAGCAGAGGTGCTGATAATTCTTCGACAGCAGTAATAACCCATGGGCACCGAGATTGGAGAGAATACAGAGAGATACATCTATTCTACGCCACTGACGTTCATGCACTGAAGGTATTTTCAGCTTTGTCAGGTATGACGCATGGATATTATATTGCAACGATGCATTCAGACCTTTTCAATTCCTATTATATCTGAAAGGAGTTGTTTTTATTCTGTCTCCCCTTCCCTACAACAGGCTCTAGCTCATAAGAGAGGCTCTATCATGCGGGAGAAAGCAGGGCAGATAGTTGATCTCTTCCACCCACCTGACCAGTCATTCTTAGCAATCCCCTTTAGAGGCACCAGCACAACATGGCCACATTGCGACAGCCCATAATATTCCTTTTTGTTGCGTCTGGCCACTCAATAGCAGGTCTTGATTGTATAAAACAACAGTCCTCACATAGTGAAGACATGCTTTTTCTTTCTTCTATTACATTGTGTGTGTTCCTTAACTTCTTTGACCCATTTATATCATCATTCTTTTCATACTCACATTAAATAATTTACATGAATGCCTTTTTATCTGGGAGCAGCGTCTGCCTTTGATGTTGTGATTTCGCATGAACAAGTGAATCCGGTCACGTTCTGCGTGATGTGTGACAATACTGGCGAATATGGAGAAAGGAAAACCATACATATGCAGGATACAGATCTGAGAATGAAACCCCGGGTGAATATGTCTGAAGCCCTCTCCTATACTGCTTTTTTAACAGATAAGATTGTGATATGGTCGGGTGTGAATCGGCAGGACCGTGATGAATGGTTGAGACGTGTGAGAGATTACGGAGTTTCATCTCAACAGAGAGGATGAAGTGACATACCCACGGTACTCTGTGCAGAGCTGAGTGGATGTCAGAAAGCATATTTAAATTCAAGTGAGGAAGATAGAATGAGAGATGAGAGAGAAAGAGAGAGAGAGAGAGAGAGAAAGAAAGAGAGAGAGATCCTACTACTTAGCTGAGTAACTCCTAGCCAGTATTTAGTTACAGCAGGTTAATGTGGTGGAACTATTATTGGTCTAATACTAGTAACTCTATGGTGGCTTTTATCCAGGCTTTTAACTACTGCTCCAAGAGCTCTGGTGCAAATACAGCAAGTATTAGTTTCTTGTTGCATGAGTGTTTTTGGTGCATAGCTACCCGGGGGTTCCACCCAGGACAACGCTCACTACTGTGCACGTACAAACACTAAAGACAAACGTCACACTGCTTACCAGTGACGTGAAGCGAGAGATGTGGTTGATGAGAGCATGTGTGAATACACAGGGTATTGTGAGTGAGGGAGTGATGTGGTGTGGGTGTGTGTGTCTGGGCTTAGGGAGTGATTTGGTGTGGGTGTGTGTCTGGGTGTGGGCTTACGGAGTGGTTTGGTATGGGTGTGTGTCTGCGTGTGGGTTAAGGGAGTGATTTGGTGTGGGTGTGTGTCTGGGTGTGGGCTTAGGGAGTGATTTGGTGTGTGTGTGGGCTTAGGGAGTGATTTGGTATGGGTGTGGGTGTGTGTCTGCGTGGGCATCTCCCCTAAGAACTGGGACAAGCCCACTGTGACAGCAAGAAAAAAACAAACCAGTGGACCCCAGACTGACCCCTAATCAAAGCTAAAGCTAATAAAAAAACTAAATTCCCAGCTAACTGAAAAAGGTGAATCACCAGCACCGTCACAGTACTGCCAACAAAGCCAACACTGACACGGCTGTAGAACATGTACACCCTAGCATACAGATACCTGAGAACTCACCCAACCAACAAGGCTCTGCATAATGCTGTCACCCCTCACTGAACACTGTTCACTGTGATGGACAGGCACAGCCGTAGAAGCACGGTGCTCAGAGAGGAAGTGGACACTGCAGCTACTTCCTGGGTTTCCTAGAACGTTTGGTTCCTAGAACCAAAACAAAGACCTGTCGCTCCAGTCTAATACGGGGGATGTTAAATGCAGTGTGTAAAGGCCCATACCGCCAAGATAACAATATTCAACAAAGGGACTTTCTCAGGCAGACTGAAATCAGACTACAAAAATAAATAGAAAATATATATCTGACCCCATCTTTGTATGGGGCACTTATTCAATAAAAGCCATTTTACTGAAGGAGAGGAATTAGCTAGAGGGGTAAACGGCTAACCTAGCTGCCTTCTTCTGCATGTAGGCTTTTAGCTCTGCTGCCACTACCAAGAAAAAGTATTTAAGATATGTATCTCCTTCTTTGTCCCCTCCTGAGGGATTTGAAAGGTTTGTTGGAGGAGTTCACCAAGTACTCCTGCCTACAAACCCGGCTACCTCTCACCTCTGTGGCTCACCTAGGGGTGGCTAAAACCTATTTATTAGGCTGTTGTATGGCAGATACCTCTGATAGCACAGCTATCAGTTTTGGATAGCACAGCTATCAACGGCATCGTTTGACCATGGAAATATCTCGCACAAGAAAGATAAAAAGGCTCAGGTAGGAGTGTGATTGCATCAACGGACTCCATTATCACAAGACCTGGTAGCAAAACCGAAGATCTCCTACAATGATACTTTTCTTTTATATTTGGATCTGGAAATTTCACAGGGCTTTTGTAATGTTCTGCATCATATTATAGGTTGCCTATATGATAACTGTATTCTGGGAGTTGTAGCTCATGGATATGAATATAAATGTACTACAACTCAGTTCCACAAAATGTAACTTTAATGAGCATCTTTTATGTTGATTCAAAGATGCTCCCTGGGGTGCCTGACACTTCCCATGCTTTACAGCATAAATCCCAGCAACTCTGGTCCCTGTGAAGCACGTGGCTATGGATTTCCTTCCATACTACCTGAATGTCTGACCTGCAACTTTTGAGATTCCTCTTTTTCTTATTCTAACCCTGACTGGGCCCAGTCGCGGGGTGACAGTGCATACAAACATGGAGCTTCTGCACTGAGGTACAGGGCGTCCTCAGTGACTACCAGACAGGCCAGTGTGACTGGCACCACGACCAGGCCTCTCAGTCACATACATCAGTGCTCCTCTTTCTAGCTTCCTCCATGTTGCTATTGTAGTCTAACTATAATTGCCTCATTTAACAAGTCCACTGTTGCTTAGCTCAACCTTCTTTTTCAGATTTTCCACTGCTGTTTGCCCATGTCACTTAATTATGCATCACCTGAATATTTAATTAGCTGATTAACATGTTGGTCTATATACTCCCTCAGCCGTGATAGTGCGCATGTTCGTCCTTTTGCCCTTCGGATTCACTACACTGCTGTTCTTCCATTCTTTTGTGTACCTGATTTCTTTTTACTGCTTTTGCTTTAACATCAGTTCCCATATATTATGCATTTACATTAATTTTAACCATTGCCCTTATTATTAAACGTTTTGTTTTACATTTTTTGTATGTGCTTTTCCTTCGTCACAAAGATTTACTAATTGTTTGAATCAAATTCTGATAAACGAATAGCAATAATTCAACAGCCTACACACACTACACTGTTAACAGGACAACCAGGCAAGCCTCGTTTTACTAGACCACAATGCACCACACAGCATCTTTCATGCAGGTGTTAACAGGGTGACATTTGAAATGTTTGTAAATCTTGGAAAGGAAGTCTTGTGTGTCTTACTGCTGATATATGCCCTGCTTCCTAGAGACCATCTATCTTATAAGCTAATCTGCTGCCAAAACTAGTGCTTTGCATCCTTTGTATAAGCAAATGTTAGTTGTACCCACAGTGAACAATAAATGTTAAAAATATGATGTTTTGTTTATGTCATTGTCACTCGTAGAACTGATTAGAAAATAACAATTATAATGTCATTTTGCCTGAAGCACTTGACTATAGTGCTTACAAATTAATTGAAATGTTAAAATGTAACTGGCCATTCATGTTACTTTGCTATCTTGCCAATAAATATGACCACTGGCGTAATAACAGCAGGTAATGTTTTGCAAAATATTTTTTTCCCACAATGGACAAACATTGAACATGCTACTTTAACAATAATTTCAGACATTTTATCATTCATTAATGTCACCCTCGAACATCTGACACTACACGTCAGCAAGTCATATAATTAATCTAAATTGCATAAAACAACACAATAGCTAACAGAGATAAAAAAAAGGTTATTTGCTTTTATTGCTACCTGCCTAATTGCATGATTAATGGCAGAAAAATGATCATGCTTGTCACACCTATGTACAATTAGTACAGGACCTATAGGCTATAATTAATGGTCCTGTAATTATTGTAACAATTATTCTACAAATTATTGCAATTATTGATTATATCTGTGTTCTGCTTTTGTGTTGCACCATTGTCCAGGATGAACATTATTTCATTTTGCCAGGTTGAGTATATATCTGGAATGACAATACAAAACTACACAAAGCCTTTTGACCTGATAACTTGACATGCCATACTGGAACATGACAGAACCTTTTCCAGTGTGCTAAATTTCAATAATTTAGTTTTTTGTATGATATGACATTAATATTAGCCTTCAATGGACCTATGGGCCCTAACCCGGACCCCTGAAAAACTCCTCCTTCATCAAACTTTACAGTTGGTGCCTTGCAGTAGGTATCATTCTCCTGCCATACACCAAATCCAAATACTTCCATCACAATGGCAGATAGTGAAAGGTGAGTCATCACCCCAGATAACACGTTCCCACTGCTCCAGAGTCTAGTGGCAGTATGCCACTACAGTCAACGCTTGCACATAGTGATATAAGTCTTGTGTACAGCTGCTCGACCAAGTAAACCCATTTCATGAAGCTCCCCACCCAGAGTTCCCATGTTGATGTTGCTACCACTACAGGCTGGAACTCATGAGAGATGCAACATAGGACAAGTGACAGGATGGGGCAGATCTAGCAGAGCAAAAATTCACCAATCTGTATTATGGCAAAAGTGGAAACCTATGTCATTTACAGTGCCTGACCACTTTAGCACGATCAATTCTACTGCTCGTTTATGAAGATTGCATGGCTATGAGCCTGATTGTATGCACCTGTTTGCAATGGATGCAGATAAAGCACTGAACTCAGTGATTAGGAAGGGTGTCCACAAGGTGTTGGCCATAGAATGCACAGAAGAGTATAGTACTCTATAGAAGAATCACAGATTCTCCTTTTGCATGCATGTTCTCAACAACAGATGAATCACCAACTCACTGATTGAAATTGTCAGTTCGTAGGTGATGAAACAAATCAGAACATGCGTAGCATTAAATGTCTGTCTTGTATCTTTATTAGGTGCCTTTAGCCAAGGTTTGTTAGACTGAAATGAAGCACAACTATACAACAAAAGCCACCATACAAACCCAGAACACACATTAATGAACGTAAAATAACAGTCCAGATAAAAGACTAGAAGCAGTAGTTGATCTTTATAGATATAAACACACTCATGCTACAGTACATCCTCCCAGCCAATCCTTCAAGTTCTTCCATCAGACTGCCAGTGAAGAGCAATTCATCACCCCAGATAATATTTCAAGAATAGACACTTTCTCACATGAAACTACACAGCTTTCGTTAACCTTTATCTTGTCTTGGCAAAGATCACAAAATGAGGCAGAATAGTTACATGGATATCATCACACAGTACGGGGAGTGAACCTTTCTATACCAGTTCATAAAAGAACCAAATAAATCAATAAAAATAATAACAACACTAGTTACAGTAAAACATAATTAGAATTAAACTGAACAAACTATGAAATAATTTAGTATATAATGTTGTCAATGGCACTGTTACTGTAATATAGTTTAGGATGATTTCACCTATACATGCTGCTCAACACTCATGCTAAGTATACAGTATATCTATCCTTACAAATAAAACACGAAAGCTCTCACTGGGGCGGGGGGTGGGTGGGTTTTCCGTTCCAGTAACATAGATGATGCAAAATAACGATGGTGAAGAGAGTGCTGCCTCATCCTATTTTGAGGTAATGCACTAAAGCCTCTTATGAACTGAAGCTCAAAAAATGAGCCTTTTCCCCCTGCTTGTGTGTGTGTGTGAGGGTGTGGGTGTGTGTGAGTGGGCCTTGCGAGTGTCAGCGCGTGAGTGTGTGAGTGTGTGTGTGTGTGTGTGTGTGCAAGAACAAGAGTGAGTGAGAAGCCCACGTGCCCAGCAGGACATTGTGAACGTTGCTCCTCTCCATATGGGGATGAAGAGCTTGTTTGCTTGTGTTTTTTTCCTGCTGTCACTCTTCAGCCCGTCGGCCCTGCTGCCTGCTGCCTTCTTTATTTCCACTTAGACTCTCTTTAATGATGCCGGATCAGCTCTCCCCATAAAGAGCAAGTGCTTTATTCGAGGTTCTGAGGGCAGAGGCCCACTGAGAAAGGTATGGAGTGTTATTCTACAGCCTCCTTCAGCAATAATAACCCTCTTTGATGATGTTGACCTAGTAGGGGATGGGATTACAATGGAGTGAATACCAGAATCCTATTTGAATCATTTTTAAAAAGACAATCATGTGGAGCTCTTTCATTTGACTGTGTGCACATATATAACTGTTTGCACATATATAACTGTTTGCACATATATGCATATGTACATATTTGAAGGAGCACAGGAGGTCTGAGATAAGTTCAGTGAGACCCCTGTAACATCACAAATACTATATGGGCCTTCGTATACAACTCCACAACTGTTTTATATTCACCTGTGAGGGGAAAACAGAGTGAATTTAAGAGTGCTGAACAAGCTGAAGTGGAGAGGCCAGGCTTGGGCGTGGGAGAGACGTCTAATTACTGCTGTTTTGATTGAGTGGTTCAGAGGGAGACTTTAATTGCACCGCAGAGCCGTTATGTGTATCCAAGGTTCTGCCCACGCTGCATCACCTCCCTCATCCACGCACTCTGACTGTATGCTCTGGACTCCTGTTCTGAGTCTAGAACACACACACACACACACACACACACACACACACACACACACACACACACACACACACACACACACACACACACACACACACACACGCATACACATAAACACACAATAGGAGTGAAATGAATGCTAATTATGTAGAAGCCCCATAGGGGGCTTGAGATTATTGTAAAACATGACAGGAATGTAGAAAACAAATGTTCATATACTCATAACTTACAGTTGCCATGTGTCCTAAGTGCAATTAAACACTACAGACTGTATTTTAAATTTACAGTGAGGGGATATGGTGAAGATTTACAGCAACACAGAGATCACGACCATGCATGTGTATTGTGACCTGTGTTTATCAAGCACTCAACTGTTTTACTGGCATTTTTTCCCCTTGACGTACCCCTGAGGTGGGCTCAGATTTCTTATCTATTTCATCAGATATATATTTTTAAAAGGTAAGTCTTCTGAATACCTTTTTTTTTCGGTTGGATGATATCAAGTCAAAACATCTGGGCGAATCAGAGGGAACCCTTTTAATCTCTGTGTGGTTGCCGAGCACAAGGTTGATCTTGCATCACCTGTAGTTTGATCTGCCTGCAGTGACAGGAACCCAGTAGGAGGATCTGTTGTCTTGTGGTTTGCCCAAAATTTAGGGAAACTGCATCTGCTTACGATATACCTTTACATATTTCCACTTTCCTGTTTTGATTTGATTGACTTGTGTGAAAGTTTGCATGGGATAATTTTTGAGTCTGGTTGTGTTAGCTGGGAAGAAAAGAGGACAGAAACCAATCCTAATTCTGTAAAAAAAAAAAAAATGTTTACATCTCATTCCATCATCAGTCACATGGAACACAAGGAAATAAAAAAAGAAGGCAAACTGAAAGACATGAAACATAACATGGAATGTTTCATTTCAATATGATAAGGACATGAATAATAATATGGTAGATTTAGTCTTCCCTGAAAACCAGTGACCTTATAAGGAACAGGCATTGCCAGGCTGTTCAGACAAATCTATATAGTCATGGGAGAAATTTAAGACAGAAAATTTTCATGTCTATCCTTATACATCAAAAAAATCTGATGGGAGAGGCACAGCGGATTCAGGAGGCAGCAGCTTTCAATCACATGTAATTACAGAAATCCTCAGTACTGAAGATTGTTTCATCAATTTTATCTACCTTCGTCTATCAGCCAGATGGACTGTCTGAAATGTGTCAGTAAATCATATCTACGTGAGGATCTAACATAAGAGACAGGCACTGGGCTAATATGGAATCCCATAATGCCTTGGGCCCTGATGAACTTGATGACATCTAGAGAGTTTAGATGTTGCTGCATATCTATGTATGTGATTAGCCTTGTAACCTGCTTCATTTTCTTTCTCTACAAATTCACATTGAACCAATTATCAGACAACATTCGGTGGTCTTTCCATCTGCCTTTCACATCAGCTTGGGCATTGCACTGGTCACAGTTCACATTCTGACCTGTTACTGTAAAGAAAAGTCCTCCGCTAAGGGTCCAATCGAGCCACAGGACAAGAATTCTCTGAAGGCGAGACCTTTGTCAGTTTCCAGAAGACCTTCCTTGTGAAGGTCATCAGAGAGATGACTGAGAAGTGAGTCAGTGAGCAGCTGTCATTCCGTGAAGGTCCAGTGCTGTGATTTTCTCGTCCGGCGCACACTCCTGCACACTCCTGCACACCCCTGCACACCCCTGCACACCCTTGCACACCCTGCACCCTGTCATGGGCAATGGTGTGCCTCATTCTTCCTTCACAGATAAAGACCACTGGACTCAAATGTACTGTCAGCATGTGAAACTCTTTCCAAATCCTGGTGTGCTCTCAATAAAGACACAAACTTCCTCTGTATGCCAAAGGTCGTGCTCATGCACACCTGTCACCCATGCTCGTCAGAATCTTACGCCCATGCATTGGGAATCTTTCTCAGTGCAACACGCACAGTGAGGGATTGTGGGGCTAACAGAAAAATTTTGATAATAGTCCAGACACCATATTGTGTTCTTGTCCACTCACTGAGGCTTTTAGAGCGGAACAGAATAGCACTCATCATGATTTTGCATTGATGGGGAAGCCTGTCAGTCCTAAAAGAGGCGTTAAAAGAGCCTTTTTCACCACCAACACATTTGTGGCAAAGGTGACATTTGCGTCGAGATGTGTCCTTCCCATTCAGTTAGCTGAGCTGAAGAAGTCTAATCGGATCATGCTCAAAGTCAGAGGCTTGGGAAAGAGCCTGACTAGCGTTGAGAGTGGCCTGTCTGGAGACATGTGATTTATGGTGAGAACCAGCACAGGCCAATGTGCAAAGGCACATACTGAAAGAAAATGTCCATTTCAAACCATTCATCCAGCGATTATATTTGTGTCATTGACTATTATTTGTGATTGATGCGATTTATGTGGTAAAAAAATAAAAAAATAAAAATAAAAATTGAGACGACAGTAAAGCTTTAAAAGCGCAATAAACAATAATATTTGTACTAGACAACTTCTTAAGCAAAATAAGGTTCCAACAAAATGATGTTCACAGCTCCGTGTTCCTCGGGAGCGGAATATGTAAACAACGCGCACGAGGGCATAAAAAAAAAATTAATCAAAACTAGCTAGCGGTGGTACGCTAATGCCAGCTAGCGTCACCACAGCGGGTGGAAATTATTATACAGTTAAGCCCGCCCACTAAGATGGAAGATATGATTGGTCAATTTTGCTGTCATTTGAAACTGGTATTGTGCTGAATTGTAACTGCCAGGCCCTCTGTAAACGAACAGCGGGCATCACAGTCCTGATAGGGGGAGACACAGGCTCACAGGCTTCCACTTAACCCCTCACCTTCCAACACAGATTGAATAGACACGGGTGAATAATTTATTTGCCTATATTTTTGTAATTGTTTAGATGTCGATTGTCAAACAGTAAGTAGATAAAATAAAATTAGATAAATTATATTATATATATTTATGTTTTAAGAATATTTTAGGCCCTCTGTGAGGGCGTAGAGGGCCCTGACGGTTCCCCACTGATATGTAATAGGGGGCAGTCTCTCAGTTTGTGGGTCACAGGAACCACTGTTGTCAATAAGTTTCCTTATCTATCTTATCTAGCTCTTCTCTCAACCCTTGACATTTCTCAAGCTTTTCGTGTTACTTTCGTGTTTCTTGTCCCTAATGTTGCTATCACTTGAGATTGCTAAATCTATCACTGGATCCTCTTTTGTTGTTGGTCCATCACTGCTGTGTAACGTAGGTTAGCCATTACCAATTTGTCTGTCTGTACTTGGAAGTCCCACAGGCTCTTAGCTCGTTCATTCTCAGTCTTATATATTCGTATGCATATCATTATTGAAATGACATTATTGAAGGCCATTAGCATGTAATCTGATGAGCTGCATTTGTGCTCGGGTTGTAATCAGCTGTAGGATCTGTTGACGGTGATGATTGTAGGAACCTCATCCTCTGCGGTTGCCGTGTTACGTACCATAGCTTTGCATCTGTTTGCTAGTCCCTAGACAGATCTTGGCACTCCCTTTTGGTGTGCGGTTGGGGGGGGGGGGGGGGGGGGGGATGCTTTCAGAGCTGGCAACCTTTCTTTTTCATCCTGTCTTTCTCCCTCCTTCAGTTTGGCCTTTGCTTTGCAGTTTATCATCTTGAAAGTAGAGTGCAGGAAGAGCGGTGCAGGGCAGCAGTAACTGATCGCCCTCACATTTATAATTTTTCTTATTTTGCAATAAATCGTGAAATGTTTTTTCAACACAGAATAGCATCGAATATTTATTTTAGAAAACATTAATTATGGTTGCTTTATTAGTATGAATAGTTATATTTGAAAAACATTTTAAAACCTATGGACTAAATCCTAAAACCATGTAGAAGAAAAACATTTTGACATTGGAAATGTATGCTCTAGAATTAACTGATGCCATCCACATTCAAATACATATGACCACACAGCAGAACTATTCAGAATGTTACATATAGTTCAATGAAATTAAAGAGGACAGACTGAAAAGTATGGAGAAAGACTAAAATGTACCATTGTTTGAGAGGAGAATATGAGGGAGAGGGAGAGAGAGAGAGAGAGGATGCTGAGAGTGAGACAGTGACAAACAGTGAAGGAACTGTGCTTTGAAATTCCTCTCAGAGCGAGAGAAGCAATAAGGAGTTATGCATCATTCTGTCAAATTATACTCCTCAGCAATGCAGTGCACTTTATCACTTCGTGTTACCACGGATACAGGCAGAGACACTGGGGTAAAGGTGGGGGTGGCTCATAATGGATTATTTACCATGAGATCTGGTTCTGCTAAGGTTTGATTCATGAACAGGTGAAATATTTACCCAGGAAAATATAAACCAGACTTCATTTAGCCAGCCTGTGACATAAACAAGCATAAACAAGTACCGGCCCATGAGTCTTATATGAAATGGAGACACTAATAGGTCTTCGCAATGCAAGACTAAAAAATCTGGGAAAATACAAGATGAATGGAATGAATATAATCAAACAAACATATATTTATATATGTATATAATGGAGGTTAAGACATTTATAGACCAGTGGAAAGGCAGTTTTCTAGAGTTTGGCCTCTCTTCAGTATCTCAAAGGGATTGCAGATTCAGACAGATAGCAGCTCTGAAATCTCATTGTATCCCAGGCTGATATTTACAGCAGGACCTTTTCCAAATCATCAGATTAAAAATCAGTGCCCTTTGTGTGGAGATGTATGTAAGTGTTTAGAGTCCCCACTCTCAAAGAGCAGAGAAAACATCACTTAGAAACCACATGATCTGCACAGTTCTGCACAGGGGAGCTATGTTTCCATCCAGAGCCACAGAACTAGTGTCTCCTGCAGGTACATGACCCATCTGCCGACCGCCTGCATTCTCTGTGCAACCCTGAGGTGCCCATTCCTCGTATTTCATAGTCAGATCTCCATGGCAGAAGTATACAATGTCCGTGTGCAGATACCTGAGATTCAATAATGCTGCATAAAATACTTGTTTGAAGGCAGCAAGATCAGTGTTAAACCTTAGGTGCACTGCACTGCAATAGTGTTCCAACATCTGTGTGATCTGTGGAACGATGCAATTATTTATTAAAAATGCTTTGAGGGTATTAGGTAGGACATTTAAGACTTTGTATGTCACCCTGGGCTGTGGGACGTAAAGTATGCATATTCAATTTTTTCTGAAATTATTTTAACATTATCAATTAAAAACGCATTAAAACCACACATGCACATGCACTCCTGGACGAATATTTGGCAATATACAGCAAAATCTGTGTGGGCAAAGAAACTACACACACAGCATTGCTTTCACTACTGAGTCTGCTAAACAAGAAGTGAAAGATATAATACCTGTAACATGAAATGCATGGAAAGAAAAACAAACAAAAGTTTTAATCATGGCTTGGCCAGACTTGGCCAGTCTGTTTGCTGTTATCAACTGCCGTGTGAAAACATAGCTAGCATCTGACAACACACGAGTGAGTCAAACCTAGCAAACACACAGCTCTTGTGTTAAGTGAACACAGCCCATCCCGGCCAGGGCATGCATCCTGCAGTGTTTCTGTAAACATTTTTAACAATTTGCTCTTTGATTAAAACCTGCTTCTCTCTTATAAGATCTTCTCGCTGATCTTATTCTAAATGTTTACTAATTTTATGCATTCTCTTTGACCATTTTCCACCATTTAAACAGTTGCCATAACAATTTTAACAAAACTTTGGTCTGTCTCTTCATTTTACCCTTTGTATTCATTATTTCACAACAAACTGTAATTGTACAATTCATCATATTCTCTGACACACATTTCCTGTCTTTTAGCAATGTCAAGACTAAAAATAGTTCTAAATAAAAAAATCACTGACCAATCCACAACTGTAAATTGTGCAAAATTAAGTGAATAAAAAATTATTTGATACAGTATTTTGTTGGAGAAATTGTGGGGTTTTCCCACAACTACTAAGTAAAAAAAGATAAACAAACATTATACAAATGAATAAATAAATACAGCAAAAGCGATAATGCTAATGCAAATCAAACAATAAACTGCACAAAAAATAAATACTGAAAAAGTACTGAAGTAATGAAAAAAGACTGAAAGGGATTGTTTCCATTTTTATTTTACATTTAACGCTTGGCAGTGTTGTTTGTAAATACCATAAAGACATTTAAAAAATATATTTCCATGTCTATGTGCCTCACTTCTGTCTGGTTTTCTCCAGAGCACTACCCTGAGTACATACCACATAATATCCAAACCTCAAGCAAACCCAGAAAGGCTGCTGACTGACAGCTGGCTGGAGGATCGCCCGAGTGAAGTAAACCTGCATGGTCCTGCCTCTGCATGCCTGCTCCGCTCAGAGGGACCGGCAGCATGCCCTGCACGTGTCCAGATCCACACCTCTGCTTCATGCACTATCTACACGCCTCTTCCACACCCCTTCTCCCCACACCCGCTGCCGCATCAACGCATCTTCAGTGTAGTGGCGGAGCTGGGCTCCAGGCTACCTGGGCTAGATTTGAGAGCTGAGAGGGAGACTGCAGAAGCCTCCATCATCTTCCAGCAATTTAAAACCACAGCAGTAAGAGGAACTAAACAGTGTTCACTTATTGTCACGTATTCACATGCAAGTTGGTTAGAGAGATCGAGCCTTAATTGAAGTGAATGAAAATGCTATAATTGCTAAAGATAACAATGAAAGAACAAGGCTGACAATTAACTATTACTGTAAAGTGCAAGTATTAGAGCAGAGATTGCTGGCAGGGGTTTAAAGGGACCTATTGTTACATTTTCAGACCAGCACATGTGGCACGTCTGCCACTCTCCTGACCAGCAGTGCTACTTAATTCCTCCAGCTGTGATGGTACAGTTGCATATACAACCATCCACAAGAAGATTTTTTTCTCCCCTGTGTCTGGGAACAAAGCAACACTCAGTTAATGAGCAGCTAACATACTACACAGCACATACAACCACCTTTCAGTTAAGGTCAGCCTTATAAATAACCCACTGTCAAAGGTCACGACAATAAAAGACCAAAGCAACAATGCCACAAAATGGGCCATGATGACACCTGGAGCCAGCGTCCAGCACCTTGTCTTTTGAAGATGTTCATTATTCAGGACTATCAAGATATGACACTCATTTATTTAAAGTCATTCATTCATAAAGTCAACATGGTTTCGACAAGCTTCAGGGGCCTGTCTTTATAATCACTCTGAAGAATGACAGAACGTGATATACTGTTGGTGGAACATGCATGATGGCGTTTCCAGCAGGCTCCCATGCGCTTTCTCATTATTTTAAAGCTTCCCAGTATGACACTCCTATAATCATTCATAATCTTTTGTCATCAATTATTATATGTTCACTACTACATTGTTTACCAATAAAGCAATTATTGGTAATATATTTCTTAGGAGAATATTTATATATTCTGTGAAAATCTGCTCTGAAGGCCATGAAAACTTGTAAAAATGGCCACAATCATCATATTTCCGTCATTTTCCTGTCACCGCCATAAAGAGAAATGTTTTTCTAGAGGCATCCAACACCCCTGAGACTCTGGGGGAAAGAGTACACGGGACAGCGGCCATGACAGCCAGGCAGATCAAAGCTTTCTGCTCTGCATCTCAATGGGCAGCACTTTACCATTAACACTGCAGGCTTACATCCTCATGTAACATTTGCATGTCTTTGGGCATTTGTCAGTCCAGTGTGAAGCCACAGAAGATGACTAGATGACTTTCCCACTCCATCTCTAAACCCTATTGACTCAGCTATGTGACGCGGGCCCATGCGGTTGCCCTGTGTAGAACAATGTGCTGTTTCTGAAACATCATCATCTGCAGTAGGAATACAACTGTGATGTTAAAGGTGGTCTGCGACATTCACAATTTATTGCACAGTTGTTCTCATACAGTGTGTTATCTCTGCCACATTTGGTCTGTGTATTTTCATCACCATTCACGATTCATTTAGGGGGCTGACATGACCCCTGAAAATATGGCAACATTCACTTTTGTTAAAGCAACAGCCAAGCATAAAAGACCAGTGATGGCCACTTTCTATTTAATGATGTCACTGAAGCAAACATGATGGTGTTTTTTTTAGAAATCTGCCAGTATGAGCAGACTGTATGTTTTCTGCATTGAAATTCCTTGTGCTACAATTTATGAATGAACATGGAATTCTATCCATATGAGTTCGAGGATGGAATTTAGTGCAAATTTGAAAAGTATATGAGGAAAACAATAACCTTAACACCAATCATAAGGCAACATTTATAAACATATCAAAAATAGTCATTCACAACTATCTTTGTTATAAAAACGGTAGAAAACCTTTGTCTTCCACAAGTGAGAGGGACATATTCTTGAGTTCCTCTGCTGATCTGACACTTTTATATCCCAGTGTGTGCAGGACCTTTTGACACACAGTTTGTGTGTAGTCTACCATGTCAAAGGACAGTTTAAGCCTCCAGCTCTCAGCATTGGCTGCAGAATCTCTCACTGTACCATATTTGTGTTTGGCTGAGAGCTCATTACTCCCCCGGGTGTTTGCATGAATCCAGTCCACCACATTTTTGTCCATAGTCAGTCCAAGGTAGTCATAGATATTCTTGGTTTTCTGGAGAGGGTTCCTGGCCAAGTCCTCGTATCGCACCAACATGTATTTCCCCTTAAGCCAGTAGGGGTGACTAAGACCTGTAGAAACAGAACTCAGAAAGTCCTCACACACTACCGTGAGTTGAGTCAAGTCCAGGTTATAGGGTTTCCTTCCTGTTGCCCTCCAGATTCTCCAGAGACGGTAAGAGTCCCTGAAGGTTTCGATCCGTGAGGCGAGTATCCCCCGAGGGTCTCGTACCAACTGAATCACCTTTAGGTTGAGCCGTGGATCCTCCACCAGTGCCCGCAGATCCCCTATTTCAGGCACCCGCACTATCTTTATGGCTATGTGCCGAAGGTCCCTGCAGGACTCCGCAGCAAGGGTCATGTTGAGAATGGCACACTTCTTCACACAGTCACCCTCCTCCACGTTGGCCTCCCTGGGCCCAAAGGCATCGCAAACAGGCTGTGAGCAGAGTGCCCGGCTGGCCCCACGGCGGAACAGCTTGTCTGTGGTGTGGTCGGTTGGCGGCGGCTTAATGTAGCTCTCCAGAAAGTGCAAATCACAGCCGTAGAGGCTTCGGAGCAAGTCCCGGCTGGCGCCGAGCATCACACGCCTGTCCGCCGCGTTGCGACTGTGGGAGAGACGGGGAATCAGGGCCGTCTGGACGTGGTAGAGCGGCTCAAACAGGTAGAAGATGTCAGAGTGCTGGTTCAGCAGCTGCCCCACAAAGGATGAACCACTGCGGGTTGTGGCCAAGACCAAGATGTGGGTCTTTTGAGAGGCATTAAAGGTGAAATAAGCATATTCATCACAACCACGATCGAAGGAGGCATCTGTTTCTTGGGCACCGAGGCCGCAGTTCTGTGGGACGGGTACAGGGCAGAGCTGGAAAGGCTTGGATGTGAAGGTCCGGATAGCTGTGTACTGGATGGCAATTGAGGCCAAGGCTAGCAGGATCACTGCCTTCCAAGAACATTGCATGGCTGGGAAACTTCATTTAGACTTCGTGAACTGGATCTGCTCCTATCTGGAGTTCAGAGAAGGAAATGTTTAATTACTGTCATGCAGGGACTATAACATAAGATCAAAACAGAGTGAGCATTCATTCCTTCAAATGAGCACAGAAAACAGGTACCAGTTAACACACTGAGCATTTTCCTTTTGCAAGGCGCTTGAAGAAAAAAAAAACTGCTCAGTTAGTATGTTAATTTTGTTTAATTATCGAAATATCACATTGACTATAATGATTTCTTTCAGTATTTGTGTGTGTGTGTGTGTGTGTGTGGGGGGGGGGTGTCTACAAGTCTATCTATAGCCCATCTTTAAAGAAAATATAAATAATAAAAATTATAACTTTATTTACACATATCTTTACCAGTTAAAGAGTTCATTCAATATTTCATAGCCATCAAAATAACTTTTCAGCCATGGAAAGCTAATATTTATGTATGTGTTTTTGAATATAATTAATTCGTCATAGGCTACAGATTATTTTACTTTTTAGTCAACCTAATATTTGGTCCGATTCCTTACAAACACTAGTTTAACTGCTTAAATAACAATAATACAGTCATATGTATAATGTGTAATGCGTGTTTCCTAATTAACAGAGTTTGTAGGATTATAGTTTAAAGTTTATGAGTTCCAGCCCTTGGGTAAGTGCACAGAGAAATCAATACATAAAAAAGACTATAGTCCAGATCAGGTGCGTCAATAAAATTATCAAGCCGGTCTAAATCAGCAATGTAACATGCATCTGCATCCAGACGTGATTTCAATATGACTGATGCCCTGAACAGCACCATAGATCAAAATACTGACCTCGGCGATGGTGTTAGAGCTGTCACGAATCACAGTGTGAAACAACAAATGTTGATTTGAAAACAACGGCATCAGTGAACGCAATCACATTCGCTCCCCATCAAAAGCAATATCCGCGCTGTCGGCGTCCCCTCTCTCTGTTTCGCGAGGAGAGCATGAGAAATGTGATGTATCCAAAGGGTGTAAATCCATAGGGTTATACGAACCACATCATAATTGCTGAATGTAAATAAAGATATATGTAATAACAGCTCCGTAAGTGATCAAGATCTCAGATATAAACGCCTCGAGAGTATAAATAAGATGAACCTTGTCTGCTGTAAAAAATTCGGGAGTGAAACGAATGCGCTGAGCTTCTGACTGAGATACCGGCTGTGCAGCTGAACGCCTGGACCTCCCCTACACCCCCGCCTCCTCCTGTCACCGTCTCTCTCTCTCTCTCTCTCTCTCTCTCTCTCACTCTCTCGTGGTCACTAAATTATGATGAATAAGGGACGGGAATCACGTCTGACGAAAAAAAAAATGGATACACACGTGCTGAAGAAACCCTGACTTGAAACTCGTACAACGTTCCTAAAGCTGGGCGTACACTGTACGATATTTTAAATCGTGTACTCAGCTCCAGCTCAAACTGTACGACTAAATCGCAGGGTTTAAAAATTCACAGCTCACGATTCACATACTCACACTATACGACCCGACGCTCTCATGCGATCTCACGAGGAGCGATTTGAATTTCAAACATGTTTGATATTCTTGCGACGCTGCGATTTCTGATCGGGAGTTGGTCGTGAGGTGTGAATCGCTCCTCGTTTACCTGTGTAAACTATACGATGCACCACACGCGATTGAGCCGAAACTCGGCCCGATCGAAAAATAGTCGCACGAGTGAAAAATCGGCTGAAAATGGGCCAAAAATCGCACAGTGTACGCCCAGCTTAACTTACAGGCCGCCCTGTGGGTGTTTTGAGGCTGCACAGTTTGGCAGTGAACTAAAACCTTTCAACTAATACGAGGTTCATTAATAGCACTAGTACTTAACGGTTCTTGACGAAATGGAAGGTGTCTATGCATACTTCTAATTTAAACTCCTTAAAAAAGATAAGAAATATGCTTTCAATTACGAAAGAGATTATGTAGAATTTAACACAGTCCTTGTCCTGGCTCGAATTTCGTATAATGTAGCTAACTAGATAAGTTAACACATCTAAAGTCCTCCCACTACTGTTTAGCAGTGAGTAAAACCCTTTCAACAAATGTAAGGGTTCATTAGCCACACTATTGGTTCATTATGGACCTAAGTCTAAGTACAGTCCCAATTTAATTATATATATCAGGGCCGGCGCCACGGGGGGGGGGGGGGGGGGGGGGGGGAATGGGGTCGTCGCCCCCTCAGGCGAGGTGTCCCGCCCCCTCAATGTAAAAAATAAGACCCATTTATTTTACAAAAATCGCTACATGGTGCCCCCTCGGCCGCTCGACAATCGTTACACTCACCGCCCCCCCCCCCCCCCCCCCCCCGCTCAACAACTTACGTTCGCATTCCCCCCCCCCCCCGCTCATAAACTTACGTTCGCCCCCCCGAAATTTTCTGACGCCCCCTCACTATATATATATTTTTTTTTTACAAAGGTAGCTATGTAATAGGTTATGTCATGATAAATCTTCATTAAAAGAACTGCGACTGAACGTATTATTATGCGCACACAATTAGTTATATATGGTGATGTGGAGTAACTTCAGGTCATTTCAGGACTCGGTCGAACTGGCCACCGAATTGCACGGGACAAGAATTCTCGGCGCCAGTGAATGAGATGCGAGTGGCTACTACTGCCAAAACTCGCAAAAGTAGAGGATGGTTACCTGTCTTATATCGCGCTTGTAGTAATAATTAAATTTTAGTTAGAAAATTAGCAGAGTAGGCCTATATGTTCATAACAAACATGCTATAGGCTAAAGTACTAGGCTAAACTAAAGCTACCAGAAGGGTAAGGTTCATCTCCTAGGCCTCATTTATAAACAGTGCGAAACAAAGTTCTGAAATGTACGTAATCAACATCTCAGACAGAAACCCGGATTCATAAGGAAACTTATGCAAATTTTCACCCATGCGTAGCCTACAGTCATTAAACATCTTCCAAAGGTTGAGCAAGGCTTTATCAGAGGGGTCCATATACAAATGATGAACGAAAGCAAACAAATATTTTCTTTTAAAATGACCATTTCCAGTGGGGTGGCAGTTAGGGTTGCCACCTAGGTCTGATAAAAACAAGGACACTGTCAAGTTGTTGAAAAGAAGAAAAACCGGGACAAACCGGGACAGCCCGGGAACACCGGGACAGGCACGTGAAAACCGGGACAGTCCCGGGAAAACCGGGACAGGTGGCAACACTAGTGGCAGTAGGAGTGGAGAGGGCTCTGTTGGGGGTGGTAATTGCCACCACTGCCACCCCTTTGGCTCCGCCACTGCTTAAGAATGATTTTAATGTGTTCATTAGGTTAATTTATGTGGATATACCAGTTCATTAGTCTGTTTTTATGTTTTGACATTTGTTACTCTGAATAACTGCTTACAGCTACTTATAACTACTTACTACTACTCATCCAAATGTTCTTGATTCTCTAAAGTCATAATACAAAGGCTGGTAATAGTTGCCAATAAAGCCTAAACAGAGGTACACTAATTGCAAACACACCCATGAATATATAAATAAATGGACATATAAATAGAGGAGGATTCATTGTCTACCCTGACTTTTGTGGCCTAGCCAATGGACAGATAAGGCAAAAGATGAATGGATAATGCGTTTTTAGAGATCACAAAGATTTTCTTGCAATAGATCATCATTGGTTAATGGGCCGGTTTAGGTTCCCAAGAGTCATTCTCTCAGATTTAGAGAGACCAACATTACTTGCCCATTTACAGGTATTGACGACGCTTGTGTTCCTGGTAACCAGTATCTTTCAGAGATAATTGGCTGATTTCCCACATGTGATCGCAGCCATTGATTGCACTCATATAAGTTCACCTAGCCAGAATGTACCTGCTTCATCAATTGAAAGTAATTTCATTCTACAAATGTCCAAGCAATTTTTGATATGACCACAGTTCAGCGAATGGAACAGGCCCCATTTAAGTATTCACGAAATAATTATCATGGGCTTATTATTATCATAACTTATTATGGATAAGTTTGTGTGGCAAGGAGGTGAAACGTAAGACTTCTTCACCCGCACATTTTGAAAAAGGTTGCAATTTATAAAGAAGAAATGGCGTTCAGGTGTGCGCACGCAAAGTTCTATACATCTGATTTTTGGTGAGGTGCCTTTCCTGCTCACGAACACACTTTTATTGCAGAATCCACACAAAGTTTTATTAATGAGGCCCTGGATTTGAGTGTTGTACGTCATACAACACGTGAGATTTGCCAAACTTGAATGATTTGTGGTATCTCTATCATGCACGATGAAGCTAACTTAACTAGATAGCTCCTTTTGAGTGGCTCCTTGAGTGCCTCCATACTACATGAAAAAGTCCTTGATGCTGCAGATATTACTTCATGGTTAAGTATTTCTCAACAATGAGGACACCATTAATTTTGACAAGGTACCTCCATCATGCATCACTATTCTCTGCAGACATTATTGTACCACTCTCAAGTCCTTTGGTGAACAAACCGACTTTTGTAACTGCCAGATATTTCACATTTTGACTCGCCACTCCAGAGCACCTGCTGCCATTTTTCTGATATTTTCTGCCAAATTCCTACGTTTTCCAAGTTCTACATTTTTGTGAATAATTGTGTCGCTTGGCCTTGTTTTGACATCTAAAGGTACGGCTTTTGGCAGCAGTTCTTCCATGAAGATCACTTCCTGTCAGACATCTCCAAACAGTAGATGGGCGTACCTGGATCCCACTGGTTTCTGCCAGTTCTGAACTGTTCTGTTCTGGCACTGCTCGACGTCTTCCAATTTCGAAGAGATGTAAGCATGATGTGTCTTTCATCTGTTGCAATAAGTTTCCTTGGCCGACCACCGAGTTTACAGTCCACAACTTTGCCCATTCTTTGTGCTTCTTCATAAGTGCTTGTACAACACATCTTTGTGACCCCAGTCTGCTTTGAACTCTTTGCCTGGGAGAGACCTTGCTGATGCAGGGTCTTGATGGCATAAGACACAAAACGGTCTTCCACAACCTCACCTTTGTAACGGAGTTTGGCTGTTTTTAAGTCTCCTAAACAGCTGCTTCTATTTTTGTTAATAGCTGTTTAACGGCTGTTTGTTAATGGTGTTTTTACCTATATATGAAAAGAATAATCAAGATCATTGTTTGATATTATTGTTTAATCAGACACCAGAATAAAATCCTACAAAATGTCTGACTTTGTGAAAGTGTACCTAGTATACCTAGAAGGACTGATGCTGTTCTGGAGGCAATGCAAAATCAAACCAAATATTGATTTGATTTAGATTTCTCTTTAGTTTATTTACATAAGCATTTACATAAAGCATTATTATGCTTTGGTCTATCATTTTCTTCATTGACAAAAATAAACTATTAACATATTTTTGAAAACATTCTTTGCAGCATTTTTCCACACCTGCCTAAAGCCTTTGCACTGTACTGAATACTCTTGATGTAGATAGATATCTCGATACATAAATGACGACAATGATGAACATTAAAGACAGAGCCCATAAACGCTACTGAAGTGCACAAAATAGCTGTTGCTGACATCAGACATAAATCATCGTCATTTAAACCAGGTTTACTATGACATTTATGGAAATGGAGTTCCAGCCCAGACTCAGTAATATGTGTAGCACATGGGGAAAGCAAGTTAAATCTAGAGTTTGACTAGCAGCCAAACTTGCATAAGGACCATTACACACACGTCAGAGAAGCCAAACGTCTTGAGGAAGATGACTAATTTATTTACAGGATCATGGGTGGGTGGATCATCGCTATAAATGGAGCTGAAATAGATCAAACATTCCATTGGAAAATATTGACAAGATTGAAAGGATTAAACAGGAATTAGACCTACTTGCTAATATACACATGCACTATATGTTTTTACAGGATGTAGTATTAGAAAGACAAAGTTACTGCTCAGTGAAATAACATCAAATACAGTATATAGGTAATATATAATCAAATATCCATATTTTAAAACAATATTTATCCAAAGAAATACTGTTGATGGGTAATAAGGTCACCTTGTCTAATCCAGACTTCAATGCAGACCTGCTTCAATTATTGTAGGGAGAATTAAATCTGGAAATTTCTTTTAAGCTTTTCAATGTACAGTTTAAACTCTTTAAGATTTAATCAAACATGAATTTTGAAGAATACATATTTGTAATAGCACATCAAGAAGCCTTTACTGCCTTATTTAAAACTTTCTAACAGATCTGCACTGGCAGAAACAAATGTGTACGGTAATCCCAAGTGCAATATAAATATACACAGATGTTGTGTGGAGGTGTTTAGGTAATTATTCAGTTTAATTTCATCTTAAGATGATGTTGGAGGACTGAAATTTCATGAATGAATTAAAATCCTAGTACGAAGGAATTTTATAGTTTATAGTAATTGAATCAACTTAAAAAGAAGTCTCAGCACTGCCAACACTGCAGGGAGAACAGTGTCTTAATGTAATTTCTCCTTCTTTCTTTCAGTTATCTCCTTAGAAGACTGCCAGTTTGTCACAGACAGTGAGTCCGCAAGTTTAAGTCACTGTATAAGCTGAACAAATGACAACATTTACTAACATGTTTCTTGCTGTGCTGTTAAATAATTATTTGACTTTGTTGGGTTTTTAGGCAAGCAGGGAGTGTTTTTTATGATCTTCATATGTTCTTTTCATGGTTTGATTTGAGTGGTTTCTAAAGGGCTTTGCCATTTGGCCAAGTATCCAGTGTATGGTAAGGGACTATGCCATTCAGTGAGCTTTGATCAGAATGTTTCCCTCAGGTCTGCTGTCAGGAGTTTCATTTTGTGAGTAATATTGGCTCAGGCTCTCCTTTGCTGTCAGCTACAGTGCAAGTTGTCTAGGTTTCTGTATAATGTCCAGCTCAGACATTATTTGCTCTACATGTTTACAGAAACACAATGCAATTTGCATATGTTGAGGTCATTGCTTTTTGGGGTCATTGCTTTGTCCAATTCAAGTACTTCTGAAATACATGTATACACTATATACACTATACATGTGTCTCTGAAATCAACTATATTTCCAATTAATTCATTATGAGTCCTGCAAAAATGCTTAGCATCATGAAAAGGGCACAATTTACATCTGGAAGAAATATAGGTAAACCTGACATCATTTTATAGAATGGAGCATAGATTTATGTGGCATTTGACTTGTGCACTCCACAGAAATGCAGATTACTTGGACTGAAAAACTGCTAAACAATTTATTTCAAAATGAACACAGAACGAACAGCTGTGGAAAACAGAAGGACTGTGTGGAAGACATGATCCATTGGTGTGCTGGGATGGAGGTTGACCCTAAATCAATACATGGTGCTCGTCTGTGTGGACCTCAGCTAAGATGATGGTGGTTTGAACTGAGTGCACCACATTATTCCAGTGGTTGAAGCATTTGTGCCCATACTAGTCCCAAGTCTTTACAAATGCCACAAGAATATTGTGGGAAACTTTTTTTGACTTTCTGACAATGGCACCAATAGGTAGACTTTTCTCCCCAACTTTTTTCCCATATCGAACCATATATTTTCCTGAACATTTTCAGAAATGCATTTCACAGTTCATTAATGGCATGGTGAGGGTTTTGAGTCATACTGACGACACATTGGTTTATAACTCTGACAGTGAATAGCATGATAACAGATTCCATAAAGTTCAGTATTGCATGGCATCTTGTTAATGAGGGGTGTTCATACAATCAGATTCTTAGACCATGTTGTCAATATCTAGGGCATGAATGCTGTGCCCTTTTCTGTGCAAATTTTCACTATGGCTACCAGAGATGACAAAAGTCATTTGGCTCCTATTAAATTTTTGATAGGGAGAGTAGAGCATAAAAAACCCACAAACAGCACATTGTGATATAGTGTGCAATGTCTGTGTCACGGCAGACCGGTCCCAGGGCTCAGGGGAGACACCCACATCCCGTCAATCACGTAACTCCGCCTCGCCCTCACTTCCACGTTCACAGTCACCAGTGTACTGACAATCATCACCTGCACCTGTTAGCCCTGCAGGTTCTGTCGTTTAGTGCTGTGTATTCCTTGCACCACTAGAAAGAGACACGCAACTCTACAGCCTGAATTGTTGGACCCCTTCGTGTTTGTCAAGAGTGAATGTGTTTGCAAGTTCTAGTGCCCCAGACATTATTGTAGCACCTGGTGTGTCTTCCTTATTTGTGCCTGTTGGGAGCTGTTTTATGTTTGCTTGCCGCAATGGACATTAAAATCTTTTCTGCTCTAACCACTCCTTCTGCTGCTTCCTCTACGTCACAGCCTGCAGATGCATCCATTTGTAAACTGGATGAACCCATTACAAAGCTTCAGATTGAGCATGAATAGTCTACACATAAAAAAAAAATTACGAAGCCCTTACATTAACCTGAGCTTCTGAACATCTGCATAGTCATCCTAGTGGCCTGAATTTCAGCGCTGAAACAGTCAGAACTCAGAACAGTGGTGCCCAGGAAAAAACCTTACATGGCTGATCTCAGGCAGAGTCTATAGAGAAACAGGAAGCACAATACTGCCTATTCCTGTCACAGACTTAAGTAGATTAGGCCATTCAGAACAAGGGCAATAAGAAAAGACACAAAACATGGCTGACCTGACAGCAAGAAAAATGTTTCTGACTCCCCCTCCCGTACTGACCCAAGAGAAGTGGTGTACACTGCTGATCGATTCTTCATGAGGGAGAGAAACTTATCATTCCAGAACACATGAGATAAAAAGACAGACATTCTAAATAAATGATGCCATGGCCACATAGGCAGAAGTCAATAGACTACTAGAGTTAAAGAGTGTGGCATGTGGTGGCTAGAGAGACAGATGAAGGAATTAGTCAACAGGTGTGAAATCCTTACAAAAAGCTCAAGACAGTATAAAACCTATGGTAGAAAGATGTCACAAATATGTAAACAGAATGGAAAATGGACACTACTTGAAAATTGATACAAATTGACATTATTTGCTAGTCACAAAACAGAAACTGAAAATAATGTTTGCATTTTCACATCCCTGAAGTTTTGATATTTGATAATGGACCACATCGTTCTCTTTGTGTTTAGTGTAGTCCACACTAACTGCAGCACCAGGCTTTTCATTTTAACAGACATCACCAGACAAATCTATTCCTGGCTCTTTAGTCAGAAGAATGAGTTAATGAGTTAAAAATTATAAACACACATAGTGAGACCAGAAAAAACTATTATAAGCCCACCTGACTTTGGCTCAGTCTAAGCAAGTGTGGGCATGTAGCCTAAACAAGGGAGAGTCAGAAAGCGCCACACCACAGATCAGGGCTATGCAAAAGGTGTACACTAGTGTAGTATAGTGTATTTACAATGCAATGACAAAACAAACAAACAAACAAGTACAACCACCACCATGCGCTTCTGAGAACAAAGAGCGGAGCCCAAGAAAACACTAAAACAATCCTCATCTAAGGCATGTAGCCTGCTCTAAACGAATAAGAGAAGTTACCTAACTACATTACAGAGAACAGTAATGCTCCAGTGAGCTAAAAGCAATGGCTTCCCAATCTTCGAACACCGCAATTTAAATCTGTAGCCCAGTAATTTTCCATGGTGCTCAGGGACAGGTGGATCAAGCCAGAACTGCTCTTGCGGTAGCCCAGCTACCTGCACCGAACCTCGACTTGTAAAACAAAACAGACAGTTACAGATTGAACTGTAATTGAAAAAAGAAAACGTAATTTTTTATGTTGCATTACTTATATGTTCATTTTGTCCAGTAACTAAATATCTGACTTATCAGTAACTCATCTTAAAATGCTAACTAATTGTCCTAAGTGTGTTATCCTAAATTCATTTAAATTATAATTGGTTCATGCAAGCACTGCTTTTTTGCCTTGGACTCTAGATGTCTTGTAGTAAATGTTTTTTTTAATCCTCTCTGCTTTCAGAACGTGACTGTTACAGCCAGTAGCTGGCAGAAGGAAGGACAGTGCCAAGCAGTGTCACAACACATTCATGGAAGAACAAACAAGCCCCTTTTATTCCCTACCAAACAGTACTGGACTCAAATCAGTCATGATTCCATAACAGAGTTCATCTCCTTTTTTTGTTTGTGTGTATTAAAGATACACACACACACACACACACACACACACACACACACACATGCACACAGATGTATATTACACTGCTGGTATGTATAAAGCTCGGTGGTTGTTTACATATCTATCTGCTCACATCACATGAAAGCATTTGTTACATGAACATAAACATCTCCACTGTAGAGCAAGAAAGAGGCAAATTTAAATGCTGCTAATGCTGTGTGCGTTATGCTAGCTTTACAAATGTACCCAGCACAGTGTTAGTGCCTGTATTCTAAATATACACCTGATGAATTATAAATAAGAAATATAACAGACCAGGAGGAACTTGTGTTTTGACCTGGGAAAAGTCTGGACAAATATAGAAATATACATCAATAGACAATTGTATAAATATTTATAGACATACATATGTATTTTGAAGTTACAATCTACAGATAGTGTAGAATCTGTATTCTGCCATGTCTGCAAGATCTGTTTTCATAATTTTTTGACAATCAACAGCCTTAATAATGTTTGAATGCCATGTGTATATTCTGATCTATCTCCAAACCACAGCACACTGGAGAATGCAGCAGTTCTGCCCCATTTTCCTCTCATTCCCCCTCCTCCTGTTCCTCCTCATTCCCTCTCCTCCTCTTCCTCCTCTCAACCCGCTCCTCTTCCTCCATGACTCCTTCTCCTCTTCCTCTCCTCCCCCCACCCCCGTAACCCATTTAATTTAACCCTCAGGTCTCCTCAAGGGACAAACAACTGCGTTTAGAATAAATAAGTCCCTGTGGCCCCCACTCCATCCCAAAAGTCAGAGTCAGATTGTGCTGTGCTTTATCTCAGTGGGCTCAGACATTAGAAAACCTAGAGCTCAGTCAGTGTCCACTCACCCATGTCGTATCCTGCTTCACTCTGAGAGGCTGTAAGGCTTATTAGAATGCGTATTAGTGTTTTAGCTGATTAGCGTGAGACATGGCATATTCTAGTCTGTATATTTATTATTATTATTTATTAAATGAATAATATAGGGGTGAAAAGTTATTTTAAAGACCAACATTCCCCTAATTTTGTGACAAGCGGTGGAATAAGAAGCATTTCTGTATGTGATTTAATTCGTAACCTTCATATTACCTTCTGACAGCAGAGAACATCTGGTTTTGGGTGCTGCTAACTTAGCATCAGATTCCAGTTCTAATATAGGCACCTGCATCCGCTCTCCATCAAGTGTACGTTATTGTCACATTCTATGCACTTGTCTGAGAGGCCAAATGTCCCTTGCCAGTCATCTGCCTAGAAAGCCATCATCAAATATCACTGTCATGGAAAAAACGATTGCTTCCCCATGTCGGGTTTAATCCAGAGCTTAGCATCTTGCATGTTTGTGCTGATAGGCAAAGGCCCAGTGAGACGAGATGCTGTTTGTTCGGGAAATTGGATGAACTGTAGTTGGTG
The DNA here is from genome assembly GCF_052324685.1 of Brachyhypopomus gauderio. Lineage (NCBI taxonomy): Eukaryota > Metazoa > Chordata > Actinopteri > Gymnotiformes > Hypopomidae > Brachyhypopomus > Brachyhypopomus gauderio. The sequence continues at coordinate 25,055,595 of NC_135212.1, forward strand.
CTGGGGCAGAGTCCTGAACCCCTCCTTCTCTGTTTGAACAGGAGACTGGAGAGACACCGGGCTCCCAGAAAAAAAACCCTCTACATCGCTCATTTGAATTCAGATTTGGACTGCATAGTGTTGCTTCTGAAACAGAAGTGCATCATTTAAAGATTAATTTTTTATGTGAACATATGGACAGTATCCCTCAGCTATTTCGAATAAATTCTTTCTAAATGTATACAGTAGAACATGTGTATCTACTTAGTCAATTCACCACTTTTACTAAATGATACATGAGCACAAAACAATGTGATATCAGCATAAATACAGTTATATTGTATACCATTATACCATTATATAGAGTTATACTGTATTGCATTTCAAGTATATGTTAATGGTTTAATACCAAAGTAGTTGTATACTGTTTCTATGAGTCAAGTGTAGATGATTTTAGTAAACTGGCTTAACAGTGACCCAAATATGCTGAAATGAATTACCTTAAAACATCAAGAAATTACACGATGAACGCTACAAAGGACTGAATGCTACTTCTCAAATAATTTAAATCTGATCCGTAGAGATGAATTCAGTTCAGTTAAAAATGTACGATGAATAATAGTGTTAACAGTCGTATCTTTCGCTGACATGTGAAGGCAGCACCAGTCTAGCTATGGGCACTGAGAGCTTCTTAGTACTCTGAATGAGCCCCAGATATCAGCACAGGGAGGGCAGGCTCCTAAATAGGGCCCTTTGACAAGAGCTGAGGAAGGGGGAGAAAAATGAGCACAAAGGGGTTTTTTTTTGTTAAGGGTAGTCAGGGTTGAAGAGAGAAAGACAGGTGTCTGAACCCTTCCCCACTTCCTAGGAAACTTTCTTGTGTCTCAGTCTCCTTCCATGTCCATGTCTCCTGTCGAGTTAAACGCAGATGGGCGGAGAGACAAGGGAGGGATATTCCCGACGTTGGGAGTCTGTGTCTGAAAGGAATGTAGCTGAAAGCCGACCGTGTCTCCCACTGTCATCCTCAAAAGCTCCTTCTCCCCTCCCTACACCCCCAACTCCTCTCTGGAATAAACGAAAGGGGGGGGGGGGGGTGGATATCCACCGTTCAGCCCGAATAGCTGTTGAATATTAATGAGGGCTTCGCCACGGATATCATTTACATGGGTGGGAAGGCCTGCTGGCATGGCGTACTGTCGGACGCTGTTGGACCATGGAATACTTTGCTCTGTGCTCTTCACCTTAGGTTCTCGTTTGTGTGAACTACCGGCTTTCGTGGAGGCAGACGCTCGCCAGACAGACTGCCATGTCCTTGATCACTTGTTTCCTTTCAGCGCGCTGAGAGGAACTAATATGAAGAATGGAGTGCTTTCAGTTGACCAGGGCACAACAATGGGGCACTACACAGAAAACACCCTGGCCAAGCTTTCTGGCTGTAATGGGAAATGTGTTGACCCATACACTGAGCTTTTGTATCGTTCAACTCTTAACAGCATGGGGCAGAGCTGCTGTGCATGGGGTTTGGCTGTTTACCGAGACAATGACCCTTATGCTAGAACCTTATGCAAGGGCTCCGCATGAACAGATTAATTCTTAAAACAATTGTGTGAGCAATTTAAGAGGACGTGCAGCATTTAACAATTTTCTTCAATTTGCAGGAAAATTCTTAAGTGCAAACAACATTGGTGAGTGGGCCAGACCTGTTGTAAGTTATGTAGACATGTTCCCCAAATAAATAAAAACTGAATAGACTAATTGACTGAATCTACTTCAGCTCTTTGTTTCATTAGCCTGAAGAGGCATGATAATTAACATAAAAATGTAACTTAAGTAGTCATGTTGTGATTTCCCTCTTTGGCACTAGCATAATTACACTATTGGCAAATCGTGACATTCCCCTGAACTATTGAGAAATCCCACGATGTGCATGGATGATTACTGTACTGCCCATTGATTTGATATACAGTGATATACAGTAACAAATTAGTGTTCAATTAAAATGAACTTACATTAGTTCGTTAAACTTTATTTATTAACCTATGAAAAAATTTACTGACTTTATGACCAGGATACAATAAATTGAGGGTACGTATATGAAAATATTCTTGCATGAGGCATGGGGCCTGAAGTGAAGTAAATAATATAAAGTATACAGAAAATACCTCTTTTTAGATTTTTTTTATGTAGGCTACAGTTTATTTATTTAAAATATTTGAACAGTTACTTGCAAATTTTAACGTGTTTTATAAAAACCCAATGGAAAGCACCAATTATAAAAAGACTGATAGTGGTGGTATGACCTCAAGCCTTCCATGAGGCGCGAAGACTGAAGGCTTATGACCCACCGCTCTGGGCACATGTGATCCACAGCCCCCTAGTAATCACTAGTGTGTGTGTGTGTGTGTGTGTGTGTGTTCTATCTGCACAGAAAGGGTTAAAAGCGGAGGACAAATTTCGATTGCGGTGTAAAAATCACAATTGACAAAAATACGGCACATTTCCATTTACATTTTACATTTACATGAGGGCTGGCGTGTAAAACTGACAGCAGAGGAACGTTGACGATAAAGTGCTCGCACTAGAGCTAAAGTTGCATTCTGGTCTTCTGTATTTGCATTTGTTCCCTTCCCATTCAGCTGAAATTGCTTGGGAAAAATGTGATAAGCCTGAAACAGCACAACAATGGCTGACCCGCAGTGCAGCAAGCCAAGCTCAGCTAGCGTGCTGTATCTCATCAGAGACAAGTGTCCGCACACGCAAAACTATCCACCATTCACCCTACAGGGCTGAAGGATGGGAGCAAAAGCTTTGGGTTGCCACCACCTCACAATTCCATCCGCAAATAAATCTGAAAGAGGGATCCTGCAGTTGGAATAAAACATGCTGCACTGCGATAGGCAAAAAGAAGGACGAAGTGACCGAGAAGGACGAGAGACATTTTAATTAGTTGCAGGAACTTTTGTGGCAACTCAGCAACATCTACAGGGAATTGTACAATTCCGTATGGATCTTGTTGAAAAACTGATTTAGAATATTTTCTGTCGACTGAGAAACAGCAGTAGATCAAAGGGCTTGGAAAATTATTTTTGTTTGCACAAAACAACACAGTACAGATGGGTTTTCATCAGACATAAAATTTTATAACTAAGACCTGAACCTACCTCAGGATGTGAGCTGAATTGACCAGAACAGCTGCTAATTAGTTAGAGATTTCTTCATGACAATGACTTTTGAGCAATACTGCAGGCACCCCATATCACACAGTGCATGTGGAAAAGGCAACCCAAATCATGCAGTGCATGTGATCATTTCTCAGCTGATGGCAATTTCAAGTACAAGAACACAAAGTCATTACATGCACAAGTATATTAGTGTGTCCATGCATGTTTCTGTGTTAGTGTGATTGGAGCTCTCATTCTTGGCAGGGATAATTGCTTTCCTCTTCTGGCAATAATTCACTTGAGAATAGGCAATGGCTTTACAATCAAGACATTTGTTTCGATGCTGGGAACCTTAACCATTCTTTAACCCATGATAGCATCCCCACTTGTATGCTAATTGTTTTCGATTCCACAGTGAAAGTAGCCAGTCCCTAGCAACCATACTCATGCAGTGCCAAACAAAGTGTTAAAAGTGACAAAATCACTGAGTGTGTGATAAATTATTGGATGGCATTTGCTGCTATGCAAAAGTCTTGCATATTTAAGCATTTAAGTGCTTTGAATATGTTTCTGAGAACATGACTTAAAATGTTAAAATGGCACAAAGCATGACAGAGGTGACAGAATATATGTAATTGTACATAAGGATTAAAGAAGCTCTGCAATAAAGCCAGTTGTGTTATCTCACAAGATTACTGTTGCCAGAACTTAAGGGGTCATTGGACTTTATTTGGATTCCAATAATAGCATACCAAAATGGGATCGGGGGTGAGTCCGAGTCAAACCATGGTTCAACACTTGGTTAACCACCTCATTTCCTCTTTTTAAGACCAATTAGTGTGATACAGCTCGTACTGCTGAAGGTCTCTTTTAGACAAACAGTGCAGGAGTTATAGCTATAAACAGCCTCCATGTATAGAATACCATTTTTTGAGTGGTGGTGGGGGGTGGGGGGCTGCTATTTTTAATATATGAAAAGTTGCAAACTAAGCACATCACACGGCATGTTTAATAATATATTTTTTTGCTGTTATTGTTCCACATGTCTAGTCAAGCCTACTTGAGAAGCAACGCACAACACCATAAGGAATCAGTGACGTACAGGTGAGGACATGTGCAAGCCTCATTAGGAAAGCAATGGCTGCCTGACTTTAACTGTGATGGTCTGTACTGGTAATTCTGTCCTGAAGCCCGTATGGAGATTAGATAGTCAGCGTGTCCCCCTGAGAGCATCTATCAGGCCCGACGTCCTCTGACTACGGTTTAGTGACAGTCGCCGTTAGTCTTCAGAGTGCGGTGTGACAGGCAGAACACTCCTCCGTGCTTTCATGCCCCCTCTCTGTCTCTTTAGAAGACTGGCAGATAGCTCGTGAGTGGTTGCTGAAGCTGCCATCGTGTGGCTGCCTTGTCTGTTTTGTCAACTTTAGACTGCCATGAAAGCACTGAATATTAGCTGTTTGCAACAGCAGGTGTAGTTGGTTCAGAATAACGTACAAGGGTAAAATGCTGTTGGAGGGAATCTGAAAGCAGCTACATACTGAACCTTTCCTTAAACTTCACATCAAAATGAAGAAATTGGTATTTAAAATACCCAGTGATTTTTTGTGACACACCCATTGAAAATGATAAGTGGTTTATCTATGGCTTTGTTTACACTGTTTGCAACTTTTTATAAGTTGGTATTTTTATGATTAACAGATGACAGATGTGTGTATGTCTGTGCGCGCCAGTGCATAGTTGGGTAGTCTCTATAATATGCAAAACTGTATTATTCTTTAATTTTGTATTGTTCTTTAATGATTTATATTCTCTTCTTTCTCCATGCTAGTTCTCATCTTTGATCATGTATAATTTCATATAAATGTAATTAATTTTTTTAATATTCATTACATTATCTCAGTATTTTAATATTCTTTCATACCTTAGTTTTGTATCTTATTTGAGCTTGAGGAAAATAATGTAGACCAATAAATCAAATGCTTGGACACACGTGTAGCTAGTAGATGAACCTGCAGACTGACAATAGAGAAGAGCAGTAAGACAATATATTTTATTCTATGTGGTCTTCTGCTACTCTAGCTCATCTGCTTCAAGGGTTGATGTGTTGCGCATTCACACTTGCTCTTCTCCAGTAATTATTTGACTTTCTGTTGGCTTTCTATCAGCTCAACACAGTCTGGCCATTCTCCTCTGAGCTCTGGCATTTTCACCCAAAGAATTGCCATTCACTGGATATTTTCTCTTTTTCACACCATGTCTGTAAACCCTAGAGATGGTTGTGTATGAAAATCCCAGTAGATCGGCAGTTTCTGAAATACTCAAAGCAGCCTGCCTGGCGCCAACAACCATACCACGTTCACAGTCACCTTTCTTCCCCATTCTCTTGGTCATTTGGAATTTCAGCAGATCATCTTGACCATGTCTACATTCACTGAGTTGCTGATATTTGTGTGTGTGTGTGTGTGTGTGTGTGTGTGTGTGTGTGTGTGTGTATGTGTGTGTGTGCGTGTGTGTATGAACAGCGTGATCCAGTATTACTAAAGAGTAGGGTGATGTCAATTGGGGGTGGCTATGGACACTATGAAAAAATGTCATTGTGCCTTATTTTAAAATCATTCACCTTTCTACTCCAGTATTGCGTACAATGAGGGATCCCCCAGGCAGTTAAAGGTCAGTGGTGAATGAAAATGGGTTGGCACTCACAACCATATACAGCCTGGGCCCAGAAATAGCCATTGTTCTTTTTAAAATAACTATAGGCCCATCTTTAGAGAGTACATCCTTGATCCTCTCGGGGGTATGGGCCCTGCTTTTGGCACAACCTATAAAACTCTTTATTATTAATTCATTTACAGGAAAGAGGATCATAGGTGAAGTGTGGATGTTCATATGTCTGACAGATCATTTTATTCACAGCAGGTGTCTACAGCAGCAGAGGACACTTGGTCAGCCCTGTGGTCTTTAGATCCAAACTGTGGGCAGTTGAGATTAACAATAACACGCTGATTCTAAATCAGTGTTGCGTGTCTGCTGTGCACACACTGAAGCTGGGCCAGTCATGTTCCAACACTGATTATGTCCATTCAAATTAACACACAAGCTACCATGAACATTTACAGGCCTCTAACACATCTGGATCAGATTGCTTTTCTTTGCTTTCTGCACTCTGGAAACCAGGGGACATATTCGGATTTTAGTTTTAGAATTATTGGAGAATTATTATTTTATTCACTGTGTGTAAAACTGTTATCTCAACTGGTAGAAAAGACGATTAAAAAAAGTTAAGCGACTCTAACTGAGAATGTTCACAAAAATATCAGGAGGATGTAAACAGCCACTGACCTGAAACAGATGAACTAATATCCTGGAGTGCACCCACCCCCATCCATAGTTTTATAACTCCTCAAATCCTTAAAGAGCCGAACTCACATGATACATTAGCAGAGCTGCTTTTTTGTTTGCTTCTATACTTAATCCTAAAGAGAGAAGAGAAATAGGCCGACCTCCTGCTGCTCAGTAATGGGAGATGAATGAATGTCATTAGTGTGGATCCTAGATGCAGGTCACCATATGCTTCCTCAATGTTCCCTTCTGTCCTAGAAGCTGGATGCACACAGATTCTTCATTAAAAACTGTAAAGAAAGATGGATCGTATACATACAAATGAAGCACACATAGATGATAATCACATTAATGAATGTCACTGCAGATTTGATCTATCTGCAGATTTACACAGGAAATGAAGAAAAGAGTTACAGGTTATATTGATTTCTGCACAACAGGAGAGGAAGGCCAGGACAAAGTTGCATGGCAAAGTGCCTTTGGAGGTGCCATTTGCTTCACACTGGTCTTGCACTAAAGGGCTTAACAGTGCCTCAGTTCTACTTACGTCTTCTTCCTCCATCTAAGCCATATTTATTTGCTTCAGCTGGGTTCACATTGAATTGGATCTGCTTATCTAACTCATCCTGCCCTTTGCCTTGATAAACATATGCACACAAATACACACACACACACACACACACACACACACACACACACACACACACACACACACACACACACACACACACACACACACACACAGCCCACACATGGTCACACTCTGATACATGCTTTTGGATAGTTTGGCAATAAATTTGTTCTGTGCTTTTGAAGAGCATGTGCTGGCCCCATCTCCAAAGCATTCCTCAGGGACTGGATTGTAAAGATGCTCCGGTCAGAGACAGCCTTGAGAATGGAGCCTTTTGTCAGAGGGGCATTCATGTGCAAATGAAAGTAGAGCAGAGAAGAACTTTCCTATAGGCCAGTACACCATACCACCCTTATCTCGTTTTCGCAAAGAGTCTCGGAGCAAACATGATATTAACTTGAAAAAAACTCCCAGAGAAGTAGGTAAGGCTTCCACAGACTAACACGCTCATGCTCCCTCTATTTATTGTTGCTCGGCCCTCTGTGCAGCAGCATCAAATAGATTACATGGTATAAAAGCTGTTTTTGTTCAAACACTCCAAAGTATCCAATATTTGCCTCATTACTGATGCCTTGTGGTGAATAGTTTAAAGCATCTCAAAGAACATTTATGAGAGGTGTTTGTCTATTGACTAGATGGTCCATTCTTTAGAAGACTGATGCTTTTTTCATTTCCGTGAGGAGAAGGAAGATGATGTAGACGATATTAATGCTGCAATAAATGGCTTTATTCTCTCAATATCAATTGTTCATATTGGTGACACTTTTGCTCATATTAGTGAGACTGTTGTGTGCATTGATACTATTTTTTGATTGTCTTCCTTTTATTAAGTACACAGTCATAATCAGTGACGCAAAACGCATAGGGGCGCTGCACTAGAGGGGGTGCCAAATCTATGAGATAATACTTAATTTGTGTCCATCTTACGTTCGCCACCCCCCCCCTCCCCCTCGTCAACGACTTACATTCGCCACCCCCAATCCCCCCCCCCCATCAACAATTTACGCTCGCTGCTGGGGGCGCCGATAGTATGTTTGCATACACCTCTGAAAGTAAGTAATTGCAACCCTGGTCATAATTATATTTTAACAGCGGTGGGGTAATGTAAAGTGCCATCATAAAATCATGCTACATCTATTTTTGTCATCACACATTTTAGCGATTCTGACATTGTTCATACAGTAAGAAAAAAACACCAGATCCCAGGATTTACCAGTTGTATAAGCACTACATCAGACATAAACACATACAGATGGATTTTAAAGTTAATCGTTACTGTAATATTGTCCTCTATATGTAAAAGCTGCTAAACAGCTCACTGTTAAAATACCTTCATGCTGCTCCGACATGAAAACTCTTTCATCCAATGTTTTTTTGTTTTTTTTTCTCCTAGTGCTTTAAGGGATTTTTCCATTTGGAACATTTTGTTTAATCTCTGTGGGCACTGGGGCAACTAGGCATGATTAGAAAAGCTTCTTTGGAGAAGGTTTATGATGTAGCAGGCCTGGGTGTACCTGATGCAATTTGCACTGTTCCAGGATAATGTAGCTCCCTGGGTCCCCTGCACCTTATTTCTGTTTGCCATTATGAGCCCATACCTCTAAACACAAACCAATAAAGCACATTCTTCATGACTGGCCTTGGGGTCAGCATAAACCAGGCACATACATCATTGCCTTTGCTTCAAGGGACTCGCAGTGCATTTCAGATGTAGCCCACGGGACGTATATTATGTCTCACACAAATTGCATTTTAATTACAGCCTTTCAAAATCCTCCTAAGTGGATCTAAATTCAACTTTCCAGCCGGTTCAAACTGAACACTGGTGAGTGTGGCTATTAACTAAATTTGCGTTTTCTGAATACACTACATATATTGGAAAAAAAACCATGTTATTCAGCACCTACCAAAAGAATAAAGAACAAAGACATCACGGAACATCACAAGCTAAAATGAATTTCATGAATGCACCTTTTACAGTCTCACTCCCAATAGCATTTAACATGTGTATAGGCCTACTCTGACAGCTTTGCAAATTATGCCCTTCTTATAGAGTTATTCAGTGGTGAAGGGATAGGCCTACATCATTTATTGCAGTAATACTATACTGGTATTAGCAAGAACCAGTGCTTCTTCGTATTCTACTCTCTCTAATTCATATGACTAATCCTCAAACAAATCTAGTCTCACAGTTTACTGGGTTGATTTTTCTAATCATGCATGATCTCTGTTTTCATTGAACAGGGCTGCACTAACATCAGAACTGATACGATCTTGTTTAGATCAACACCATGGAAATTATCAAAAAATACCATGGTTGCGAATGACATCAGCTTAACTGTGTGATTGAGAACAAGCTCTGTAGAGTTACCAGTAAAGTAATCCAGGTTTGTGTCCGTAATGACCTCAAAATTAGTGAGAAACAGGAATGTATGAGGGAGGAGAGAAGATGTGCTTGTGAAGGCATGTGTACTGGTAACAGTGTGGAAACATAACATGAAACAAAACATTCATTCTTCATTAATACTTGTGAAGAAATCATTGGTTAACCAGCATTTTTACATTAACTGATGTTTATAAACACGGCGAGTAGTTGCTAATATGTACATGTGAATTCATTATTAGTTACGATCTGAACATTAAATAATATGTTCATGAATTACATTTCATGCTACCTACCTTTGTAGAAGTGACTGAGTTTTATATTTCATTAAAAACATATGTTGGTTTTCCAGCATATGTTGGTTTTAATTTACCTTGCACATATTCACTGGTCATTACATCAAAAATACCCACCACACAGGGGCAATTGGTAAGGTTACAGTTCCTGACTGTCACCTTATCTGTTACTACACAATTTATCGGCTTGCTTATTATATTTTTGAACAGAAAAAAAACATAATGTCATGGAACAGCTCCGGACCCCTCCCTGTGGGCGTGTGTCTACGTCGTCTGCGTCTTTCCGTCTGCGTCTGTGGCTCCTCGTGGGTGTGGATGTGTCTGCGTGTGTTCATCCGTCTCACCTGTGGCCCGTCTCGTAATCACTCGGGGCTCATGTAGTTTGTCTATTTAATGTGCGTTCGCGCAGTGTCGTGTGCTTGTCGTTGTCTTTAGTTTGCACGTTGCATGTGTGTGTGAAGTTTGTGTTTTCTGTGCGCGTATTGCGCAACGCAACTCGAATAAAGCAGTGACGTTGGCTGCAAAGCAGGATTCGTGTCTCATCCTTGCTCCTACCCGCCACCGTCACAGAACGACAAGCCTACTCGAGACACCATGCCCGGCCACAAGTCCAAGACCAAAAAGGGCAAGAAGAAGACCAGCAAGCGGCGCCACCGTTCATCGCCCTCGTCTTCGCGGGGAAGCTCGCCCGTCCGGATCGGCGTCCTTGCATGGTGTGAGACCGGTCCGCCACCAGAGGGTGGCAGTGGAGTGGAGGTGAACCAGCGCACGCCGGACAGCTCCACGCCTACTCAGGCGCAGCTGGAGGGGGACCCTGTATGCGCGTCCTTGCTGCGTCATGCTCGGGAGCACCACAACCCCGAGGCGGCGGAGGGGCTCCGCCAGGAGGCGGTGAGGATATGGAGGGCGTACCACTCCCCGTCCTCCAGGGAGCCCTCACCCCAGCGGGGAAACACCGTGGAGCTCTGCGGGTTGATGAGGGACCCCGAGAGCGAGCTCGGAGAGGAGGACTCCCCAGACGAGGAGGCGGAGCCGGACTACGGTGGAGGGGATCACTATCCGTCATTGGACGACGCTTCCACCGTGGACTACGGGGGGGAGGACTACCCCCCATCGGTGGACGACGCCTCCACCGTGGACTACGGTGGGGAGGACTACCCCCCCTCGGTGGACGACGCCTCCACCGTGGGCTACGGTGGAGAAGACTACCCATCGTCCGAGGTCTCCTGGAGCGGAGACAACGAGGAGAGCCCTCCTCCCTCGGAACTGTCCGTCGAGATCACTAAGGGGAAGTGGACCCCCTCTTCCGTCGCCCCAGTGACAGCGACATGGACTGCACCCGGGGTGGCAGCCCGGAGCGACCCATGGACTGGAGCCAAGGAGAAGAGGGGGAGGACATGGAGACCGAGGTCGACCGTCCACACAGCCCTTTCGGCACGACCGCCAGTGGCTCTGCGTCCGAAGCGTCCTTCAGCCGCGCAGCACACGGCACGTCAGCCGGCCGCGCAGCACACGGCACGTCAGCCGGCCGCGCAGCACACGGCACGTCAGCCGACCGCGCAGCACACGGCACGTCAGCCGGCCGCGCAGCACACGGCACGTCAGCCGGCCGCGCAGCACACGGCACGTCAGCGCCGGACGCTCCGGGAGTAGCGAGCCCCTGGTGGCGGGTTCTGTCACGGAACAGCTCCGGACCCCTCCCTGTGGGCGTGTGTCTACGTCGTCTGCGTCTTTCCGTCTGCGTCTGTGGCTCCTCGTGGGTGTGGTTGTGTCTGCGTGTGTTCATCCGTCTCACCTGTGGCCCGTCTCGTAATCACTCGGGGCTCATGTAGTTTGTCTATTTAATGTGCGTTCGCGCAGTGTCGTGTGCTTGTCGTTGTCTTTAGTTTGCACGTTGCATGTGTGTGTGAAGTTTGTGTTTTCTGTGCGCGTATTGCGCAACGCAACTCGAATAAAGCAGTGACGTTGGCTGCAAAGCAGGATTCGTGTCTCATCCTTGCTCCTACCCGCCACCGTCACACATAATACCACATTCTTATTATTCTCACTATTACTTATTACTATTTGGCTGGTGGACCATTCACAGCACAGCAACAATACTGACACATTAATTAACATTTGCAAATTATGATACTTGCAAATTAGTGTGATACTAAATGAAAGTTAGCAAATATAAATAGGATTTGAATTTATTAGTTATAGGTGTTTTGCAGAACCTTAATTAAAGTTGAAACTGCACGTTATTAGTTAATATTCATACAGGTGTGCTATGCTAAAAGAAGAATAAATATATTTCACATGTACTCATGAGTAGTTCTGAGTTGTTGTAGTGGATGTTTTTGCAGTAGCTTACTTAAAGCTGAAAAGCTCAACATTATTTGTAGAGCTGTGCAACATATTAGCAAATATCTGCATGTTAACACAATATCACTTGTGTAAACACTTGTGTCATCACATGCGGACATGTCGTCCACAGCTACTCATGAATACACGTCTTACTTATTTATACATTCTTTTAGCATAGCACACCTTTATGAATATTAACTAATAATGAGCAGTTTCAACTTTAATTAGTGTTCTGCAAAACACCTATAATGAATTCATATTCTATTTATATTTGCCTACTTTTCATTTAATATCACACATATTTGCTCATAGTTTGCAAATAATAATTAATTTGTCTTGTCATTGTTGTGCTTTGAATGGTCCCCCAGCCAAATAGTATCCCATTAGCTGTTGTCTTATAGTGGTCTCTTTCCACTTATGTATGTAATAAGGCGACCGATAAACTGTGGTGTAGCAGATAAGGTGAGAGACAGCAAAGGTTCCCCTACGTGGTGGGTATTTCTAGTGTAATGGCCGGTGAGTATGTGCTAGGTAGATTTAGAACATGCTGGAAAGTCTTACAAAGGTTGCTAGCATAAAATGTATAGCACGTCATTTAATATTTGTTAATGTTCAATTCTTAATGTACAATTCATAATGAATATGTTAATGTTCAATTCCCAATGACTCAATCTCATGTTTGTAAATATGTACACTAAATAATGATTTGTTCACATGTTTAGAAGTATGAATGAACTTAGTAACTACATGATGTCATCTATAAACAAATCAAACATTTTTAGTTAATGCTTTATTAATAAACCTAATTGTGAAGTGCTACGCAAAGGGTTAATGCAATTAGGAAGGCATTTTCAATGTCTCAGTCTATGAACGAACTACAGCTGTTTTACAGTTTGCATAATTACAAGGTCTAGTCTATGTAGCACTGCAAGTTCATATATTCTAGTGTTTTTATTAATTCACCAACACCTTGTGCTTGTACTTCTCATGGGCAAATTGGTGTCTGTATAAAAAGGTTTGCAATTTATGGAGAACAACTTGTACAAAGAAGTCAATTAACAATTTCACAGCTTCACCTCCTTCTTAACCTAAGCCACGCATCCTGTTGTTTGCTCTATGTGGCAGAGCAGGGAACCGATGCAAATGTGTTTTTTTTTAAAGCTTTGTGCTGACTTTGGTGAAAAGGCATTGTGCAAAGTTTGCTGTTTGATGCAAACATAAATCTTTCATTTTGATTTGACAGTAACCTGTGATAAGATGAATTCTCCTGTTTATTTAGCAAATATGTCATTCGCCAGATTTGACAGTTGGTCTGTTTGTCCAGTGATGTTCTACTTTAAACCTCGTGCTGACTTTATGCATATTTAAAGTCCTTGATAACTATCGGTACACAGAGCTAACATACTTCTGAAATTCAACAGACTTACCTTCAGGAATTTTACTGATTGAAAGGAATTCAATTGAAATATGACCTACTGAAAAATAGCTCTGAATGGTCTCACCTATTCAATCCTGAATTTAACTAGAAAACCTTTAATATTGGCCTTTAATACTAATTGTGTGTGTGAACTTTATTATCATTTATGGACATTTTTATTCATACTTTTCTAATCACACATGCTACTATGAACCAGGAGACTTTTTTGATCTACACTACTCGCACACTTTTATGTAATATGTAACACATGCTCACACACATAAACACACAGATGTACATGGCACTGAGTCTAATTTGAATTACACAAGGCCTTACACAAGCATTACACAAGGCCTTCTATTCAAAGTTATTTTTCCAAATAAATATTCAGAACTGTTTCTATTGGATTTAACATATCAAAGACCACAGGAAACACAATTTAATTCTAATTTCATGCCTGAGGTCATACAAATATATCTTATCTACTATAAATGGAGGTAATTATTAAGAAAGTGGCTAGCCATATCACTCACAAAGCAAGAACACTGCACTACATGAAAACATGTAGCATTGATGTCACATTATCAAACAATGCAGGACTGCAGCAGACTGACTTCACTTTGAGATTATTTCGTTTTGTACAAGCATTGAAGAACTGATTAATTACTTCATCTATTTTCTTATCAAGTCTTGTGCTGTAAATAATAGAGGATTGAAGTGCAATAATAAAGTGTCTCCACAAGCTGGTAAGACAAGAAGTGGGTCTGACTTATAACTTCACCTGCCTACCTGCTGCGAGTGGGCGGTTGCCAGAAGTGGTTAGGTGGTCCAACGAGGAGAAAAGCTGCTCTGTGCGAATCAAATGAAGAGCATAACAAGGAGAGTTAATGCTTGTGCCGCATGGGTCTGTATGTTCACCTATAAAGGTCATGTTATTTTCTAACATTTGTTCAAGTATTCAGTTCTCTCCTTATCTCACCTGCCTCTCCACCTCCTTTTCACATAAACACACCACTTTGTTTCCTTATGTACATGCCCAGACACACATTTGTGTTGGCTAGGGTCTGGACTTAATATCCAATGATATATGTTTGATTCTCTGTACACATGTGGCAATGTTTCATGAGTGCAGTATATATGGGCTATATGACACACTTTTCCCAGCTGTGTGTGTAAAAACAAAAGAAAACCCATGTGGTCATAGACTGTCATGTATCTGAGACACGCACTACAATGTCTATTTCATGATTCCATTCTGCATCGTTGCCATGGTGAATCAGAGTTGTCTTGATAGAGCTGAGGACACTTGAAGTATGAATACAACATTACTCTCCCACCCTGTAATGTCTTGGCCTCTCTCTCTCTCTCTCTCTCTCTCTCTCTTCCCCCACTCTCTCTCTTTCCCCCACTCTCTCTCTCTCTCTGTCTGTCACTCTCTCACTCAGTTTAATTAGATTTAACATAGCTTTTAACAAGATAAACATGGTTAATTGTTTAACTGGTTGAATGTAATCAACAAATATAACTATAATGGGTAGTAGTAGAAAGAATAATTATGTTAATCAAATTCAGTTTTCCATGAGAGTTGATTTGCTAGGTGACTAAAAAGACGAGGCCAGACTTTTCTATTCTCTGCGACAGACTCCAGCTCCTGTGGGATATCAAGACGCTCCTAGTCCAGCTGTGAGATATGATCCCTCCTCCAGGTCCTGGGTCTTCTCCTGGGCTTCCTTCCAGTGGGACATGCTCGGTTTTGCTGAACTGGAAGCCAATGTGGAGCGTTCCTCATGAGATGCACAAAACGCTTTACTTTTCTCCTCTAATTCTAGAGGAGCAGTACCTCTACTCCGAGGCCCTCCTGGATTGCAGAGCTTTGCAGAGTCAAGCAGTCCTGTAGAGAACCCTCATTTTAACTACCTCATTTTTAGTACTCATATCTTGTGCTCATAGATGAAGATTGGGATGTGGATTGGTACACTGACTGTTTCATCGCCTACTCCACCACCGCATACTGATTCAGAGACCACAAGACTGTTGCTACTGACCTGCTCCATTTGTAATGCTCTTCTTGTCCATCACTTGTCAACAAAGTGCTGAAATAAACCTCTGCACAAAGGCATTTTCCCCTCTTGGAGCAGGACAGCACCATGACTTCAGACTTGGAGGTGCTTATTTTCATCCCAGCCACTTCACATTCTGCTGCCAAGCCATCAAATGCCTGACGATGGTCAACCTCAGATGCAAAAGGACATTATCTGCAAAAAAAGAGCCATGCTAGCGCTCTATGCCAGACACCATTGCAGCCCTGGCTAGGCTTTGATATACTCCATGAAATTCATAAACAGGAAGTGGAGACAAGGCTCTCCATTGATGGAGCTTGACATCCATAGTTAACGCCACAGCAATGCATCCACCCAAACCAGTGACCCATATACTCCTGCATCACCTACCACAAGGGAGGCAATGCTATTGTGACTGGGCTGGCGCCCCCCATGGCTCCTCACAACGTTGCGGCAGAGAAAGTAACTGATCCATTGTTCCATGACCTGCATGGAAACCCCAGTGTTCCAGATGTATCCTAGGTTAAATAAAAACAATAATAGATTGAAATATTTCCATTTAAGAGGTAGTGGGATATTAGAGGGAAGGCCATCATCCACTGTCTCTCAGCGATAGTTGCTGTCTTAACAGTCCTACATTTTCAGATGGTGTTAATGATTCAAGATTTGGGATATAATTTTCCATCTTGTTTGAAAATAATACATTTAATTGAATGTATGAGTATACCTTATCTGGCTTCCATGTTTTCCTGGTTATTATTGCTATGGTTTATATTTTTGTTTTCCATGTGCTTTGTTTTCATTTTGTTTCCACACTCCTCATTTAGCTCTTCATCATTTTCATCATAGTTTCACTTTTTAATTTTGTTTTAATTTGTGTTTAATTTTGTTTCCTTGTTAGCTAGTGTTTTAATTTCTTTGTCACAGGTCATTGTCTTTACAACCCTGGTACTGTAATATTGGTACATAATCACATATATGTAATAACAAAAAAATATATATTATCAGTCAAACAAATTAAACATAAGATACAGGGGAAACTGGGAAAGAGGGGAAGAGGAGGAAGGCAACAACAAAAAGAAAAACTTCAAACCAATCAAATTATAATTATGGTACTTTGGTAGAAGATATAGCTGAAGAAAAAAAAATTGACATCCTAATAAATATTGATTTTGTTTGGGTTGTATATGTGCAAACGTATGTGTGTGTGTGTGTGTGTGCATGCGTGCGTGTGTGTGTGTGCATTGGTGGCACTCGTATGTGGAGGAGTTTGTATATAGACTGTCACGGTGAGGCGGCCCCCTACCGGCCGCCTTTGTCCACAGCGGCTGTTGTTGTTGTTGTTTGGTGACGTCATGTGCGTCCCTCAGGTGGGCGGAGCCCGTGATTCGTCTCACCTGAGGGTCGTTTGTTTGCCTATATATGTCTTGTCTTTGTACCAGTTGACCGCTGGTCATTACATCCTTACTTTGGATCTTTTGCACGTGTTTTGGTTTGCACACTTTCTATTAAACCATCCTTTTTCCCTGAGACTTGGCGTGATCGCTTCCTTTTTGTTGCTCACACCTGCCCGTCACAGAATGACCAGCCACCCTTCGGAAGCCGCCGAGTCTCTTTTTCTTTCTCCTTCGTTCGTGGTCATGTCTCGTGGTAAGTGTTTGTCTGCGTGGTGTTTTGTTTGAAGAGCTCCGCCGTGCTTTTGTGTTTTGTGTGTGTGTGTGTGTATGTGTAGCACGGCGAGGACCAGGGCAGTCTGCCCTGAGAAGGCTCTTCGTGTCCGTTGTTTGTTGTTCGTGTGCGTTTGTTTATGTTTGGCACGGCGAGGACCAGGGTGTCTGCCTGGGGAAACTCTCTTGTGGTGTCTTGAGTGTGTACGGGTGAACGAGCGGAGGATCTGTGTGCGTGCTCGCCTGTTCCGTGTGTGTGACGCGATCACCGCTCGTCACTGTCGCCTCGCTCCCCGTGTGTCTTGTGTTTAATGTGGGGAGCGACTGCGACTCTGAGCGGCGCGTCACTATTATGTGTATGTCGAGCGCGCACGTGTTTGTCCCGTTCGTTTACTGTCTGAGCACTATTTTGTTTGTCTAGTCTTTGCGTGTTCGTTGTGTCCTAGCGTGCTTGTGAAATGTTATTGTTGCTCGTAATTCCACACATGCTCCTCCCCTTAAATGTGTGTTTGGGGGGTGGGAACGGCTGTGGTTCCGTGCCATGGGGTATGGCACGGAGGGCGTCTGAGGCGCGTTTGTGTTTTGTGTTTGTATATATGTGTGTGTGTGTGTGTGTGTGTGTGTGTGTGTGTGTGTGTGTGTGTGTGTGTGTGTGTGTGTGTGTGTGTGTGTGAGTGTGTTTTCTGTGCAGGTGCTTCTCCTTGGCAGTGTTCCTGGACCTTGTGGGGGTCTCCACCTGGCAGGAGCCCCCTTGTGTTGTGGGGTGACCGGAGCCTGGTCATGAAGAGCCCCTCCCTAGAGGGCTGGGGCCCCCGGATGTTTGGGGACCATGGGGCTCCGGTCTGAAAAGCTCCTGCTGAGGAAGGAGATCCTCCCTCCTGCCCGGGGTGACCAGGAGGCCCTTGGGGCTGCTCCCTAGCCCGCGTCGGGGGCGCTCTGGGCCTCGGTCTCTGGTGCTCCTGGGTTGGGTGGAGGAGTCCACCTTGCAATGAGAGGCCCCGGGAGGGGTTGGCTCCCCAGGAGGCTGGGGTGAACCCTAGCAGAAGGCAGGGGTCAGCTCTGGGAGGAGGTAGGTCCAGGAGGTGAAGTAACCACGCCTTGGAGAGGTAGCCTGCACACACACACATACATGAGGGACGAGAAAGGAGCCGTAGCTCCTCGTCCTCACACCTGTGGGGCTCACCGGCTCAGGTCCGGTTAGGGCGTGAGGGCCCTGTGACTGACTGGGGCGTGGTTTTGTGTTGTTAATGGTCCAGGGTCTCGCCCGGAGAGGTGAGCTGAGTAATGTTGTGTGTTTTATGTTTCAGCTCCCGGACTGCAGGAGGTGTGTCCCTGCCTGTCCCTGCCTTCCTGCCCCTTCATGTTTTGTGTGCAGCCGCTGTGTGCCACACACCCAGTGGAGGGTGAATTTCCTGTTAGCTCCTGTGTGAATTGTCCCTGCAAGACATCAAACTAAATAAAATATAATGATTATATGTCACGGTGAGGCGGCCCCCTACCGGCCGCCTCCGTCCACAGCGGCTGTTGTTGTTGTTGTTGTTTTGTGACGTCATGTGCGTCCCTCAGGTGGGCGGAGCCCGTGATCCGTCTCACCTGAGGGTCGTTTCTTTGCCTATATATGTCTTGTCTTTGTACCAGTTGACCGCTGGTCATTATATCCTTCATTTGGAGATATTGCACGGGTTTTTGGTTTGCACGCTTTCTATTAAACCATCCTTTTTCCCTGAGACTTGGCGTGATCGCTTCCTTTTAGTTGCTCACCCCTGCCCGTCACAGTAGTGAACCGTGACCATTAGGCTAAACATGGGCCCGCTCCCCCCTGGAAAAAAAATTGTTTCCTTTCCTAATTAACTGCAATAAATAAAAAATTAAAAACTGAGATGACAGTACAGCTTTAGAAATGCAATAAACAATAATATTTGTACTAGATAGCTTCTTAAGCAAAATAAGGTTCCAACAAAATAAGGTTCACAGCACAACAATGTGCACGAGGGCATCAAAGGAAAGAATTGAAACTAGCTAGCAGTGGTACGCTAACGACAGCTAGCATCGCCACAGTGAGCGGAAATTATCATACAGTTAAGCCCACCCACTAAGAGGGATTGGTCAATTTTGTCATTTTTTTCATTTGAAACTGCTATTGCGCTGAATTATAACTGCCAGGCCCTCTGTAAACGAACAGCGGGCATCACAGTCCTGATAGGGGGAGACACAGGCTCACAGGCTTCCACTTAACCCCTCACCTTCCAACACAGATTGAATAGATACTTATATATTTCTGTAATTGTTTAGATGTCGATTGTCAAACTGTAAGTAGATAAATTTTTTTCATAAATTATATACATTTATATTTTAAGAATATTTTAGGCCCTCTGAGAGGGCATAGAGGGCCCTGACGGTTCCCCACTGAGCAATATATATAAAAACAGATTTCCAAACAACTTTATTTACCTGAACTTATGCTAGTGAGCAAAACAATAACATACCATTGATGATCAGTAGGCCCACTCTACCTGAAAAGCATATGGAGTTTATGAACAATGCATATTACATTCGATATAAAACTGGGTGCCGTAAAAACAGCAACGCAATTGCCTGCAGATGTCGTTTCATTTGTTGTATTTTTCCCAACATCATCGTCCCACATGGTTTACACACCGTCTTGTTTTTCTCAAAGTCAAAGGAGAAATTTTTCCATATATTGCCGCTCATCTTTCTCCCTGCTAACATTGTCGTGTTAACTTTGAGTTGAATTTCATGAGTGGCCACAGTTCACAGGCTAGTATGTTCTTACTGGGTTCTGTGCGATGTGAAGACGTTAGTACTGATTGGACAGTTACCCTGTTTGTCCTGCCTCTCCGTGTACGTTAAAGTAGTTACGGTTGGATCTCTTCTTAACTTATCCCTACCATTCACAAAACTATATCAGGTCTGATTGGATGTCGTGGCTGTCTCGTTTTTATTCGTTGACGAAAATGCCCATTAATTTCGTCATCATTTTTATCCCTTTGTATAGTTTTTATTTAGTTATTGTCTCGTTTTCGTCATGAAAAAAGGTTTGTTGACGAAAACTATGACAAAAATAGTCAACGAAATTAACACTGGTCAGTACACAGGAGAATCAACAGGACAGTAGAATGCTCAGTACGCAACATAGTTGGCAATACTTCACAACCGGGAAGTGAAGCGAAGGTGTATAAGTATAGCTGGGAGAGAGGACGTGGTAATGAGAAACAGGTGAGTCCGGTTAGGCTATCAGGTGTCATTCCTGACATTACCCCCCCTCAATGGAACATCTCTTGACGCTCCACGATGCGAAGGTAGTCGGCCGCGGCCCCAGGGGTCAGGGAAATGCAGATGGGCAGTGTGGAAATCGGTTATGAGAGAGGGACAGAGGATGTCTCGTGCCCAGGCTCTCTCCTCTGGACCAAAGCCCTCCCAATCGAAGAGGTATTGGAGAATACCGCATCGATGCCGGAATTCCAGTAATTTTCAGACGATGTACACCAGTCGACCATCGATGTCCAACAGCTCTGGGGGACGAATAGGCACGGAGGAGACTGACATGGGGCTGAAATGGACAAGCTTGAGGAGAGAGATGTGAAAAGTAGGATTAATGCAATACTGTGGGAGCAACAGGAGTTAAGGTTTTTTGTAGAGAGCCATACTCATTGGCCAGGGTCATATATTAGAGCTGGAAGACGACGGCAATCAGCGTTCACACGGCGTGTGTGTAGAGCACGTCTTAATTGTACGTGGGCTAGCACCTAGGTACGGGCACTACGTTTTAGCCAATCATCCAGGGCAGGGATATCAGAAGGAGTCTTATTCCATGGGAAGAACAGGGGTTGATAGCCATATACACATTGAAATGGATTGGGTTTAGTCGAGGATTGGATTATGGAGTTTGGTGCATACTCTGCCCAGGGGAGATATTTATGCCAGTCCTTCTGATATGTATAGTACTGACGTAAGACCCGACTCCTGATTATAACGCTCCACCTCACCATTAGACTGAGGATGATGAACTCAGGATTGAGTCCAGATGCGGGAGGTGAACTGAACACCTTGATCTGATACGATGTCTTCTGGTAGCCCATAGATACGGAAGACGTACTGGAAAATGGAGGCTGTCTTTGAAAATCTATCCACTATAACAAGAATGATGGTGTTACCTCCCGAGACAGGTAGATCAGTGACAGTCAACTGCTAAGTGGGACCATGGTCGATGTAGAACAGGTAGTGGGAGGAGCTTACCAGTAGGTAGAGTGTGTGGGGAATGTGATTGAGCACATACTTTGCATGTGAGTACGTAATCGCAGTTATCTTCTTCCCACGATGGCCACCAGTACTTTTGCGTAATGAGGTGTTTGGTACGAGTGATGCCGGGATGTCCTGTTCCGAAGTTCCTGTTCAGAAGTTTGCGATCTCCCACATCATAGTTAACCGCAAGGAAACAGTTTTGGTGGATTCCCCTGCCTTTGCAACAGTACAGCGCCCATGCCTACTTCTGACACGTCAACCTCTACTATGAACGGGAGCTTGGGATCTGGAAGATGCAATATGGGGGCGCTGGTGAACGCAGCTTTCAGTGTGTTAAAAGCTTGGTTTTCTTTAGAGGTTCACATGAAGTAGCATTTTCTTTCCCCTTTCAGGAGGTCAGTAAGGGGGGCGGCTACCGAACCGAAGCCCCTAATGAAACTATGGCAAAAGTTTGCAAATCCTAAGAATCATTGTTGTTCTTTTGTCGACTAGGGCACAGGCCAGTTAGCCACATGTTCCACTTTATCAGTATCCATACTAATCTGGCCAGGAGATAAGGTACAGCCAAGGAAGGAAATCGTGGAAATGTGGAATTCATATTTCTCTGCCTTTACATATAAATTATTCTCCCGTAAGCGTTGTAGGACTGCAGAGACATGTTGGATGTACTCAGTGATGGAAGGGGAATAAACTACGATGTCATCAATATAAACAAAGACAAATTGATCAGTCATGTCACAGAAGATCTCATCCCTAAAGGCTTGAAACACCGACGGACTATTCGACAACCCTTACGGCATCACCAGGTATTCGTAGTGGCCTCTCGCAGTAACAAATGCCGTTTTCCATTCATCACCCTCATGTATGTGTATCAATTATAAGCGCTTCTTAGATCTAACTTAGTGAAGATAGTAGCTCAAATTAAAAGCTCTTGTGAGGCTGAAATAAAGGGGAGAGGGTAGGCATACTTGGAAGTGACAGCATTTAATGCGCAGAAGTCAATACATGGCCGTAAAGTGCATATAGTTTTCTAAACAGTGTGGTTGCCACTTTATCAGTTCTCTAGTTTTCCATGAAATCTCTGGATCATGACTTGCCAACCAGAGAAAACCAAGTATAACAGGGTCTTGGTGAGAGGACACCAGGTAGAATTGTCTAATTTCAGAGAGAAATAGGCCCACTTGGAGCATCAGGGGTTTGGTACGCACTTTCAATACTCCGTCTCCGATGGGTTGACCATTTACTGAATTTATTCTGTGAGGGGGATTCACAGGTTCTGTGGGAATGAGGAGTGAATCAGCTAACTCAGTGTCTAAGAAGTTGCCTCCTGCACCAGAGTCCACTAATGCTGTGTTACGAATCAAGGGGGCGGGTGCAACGCAAACACAGGTATTATAATAATTTATTAAATAAAACAGCCAACAGACCACACAAAGGAAAATGACTAGACAAAGAGGTAAGTAAACTACGGTGAACATGCGAAAGACCAATAAAGATAACAAAGCAGACAGAGTTCAAACACGCCACAACAGACCTCTACAAACATAAAAACAAATATAGCCGCAAGCGGCGATTGGCGGGTTCACACACAAATAGGCATATTTTGGCCTCAATAGGCAAAAGGAAGCCCAAAAGGTCCTTTTAGACCTAAAAGTGAAAAGAAGCTGTTTGGGTTTGGCCAGTGTGTGCTCTACAGATAGTGTGTGATGACATCTGCGTGTGTCAGAAAGGGAGACACAGAAATAGCACATCTGGCTAGGGCTGCATCTATGTGAACAATATAGGAAGGCCTGCATGTGTCTATACATGATTGGGCCTGTATATTACAGACAGAGAGAGATTGAGGGTGCCAGAGACTATGCTTTGTTAATTCACTCCTTGCACACCTTGCACGCCTAACATGACTGCCCGTGTATTCAAAGTATGAATGTAGTCTGCAAAGCCTGGCATTACATGACTGACATGACTGGCATGACTGGCATGAATGACATAACTGATATGACTGGCATGACTGAAATGACATCACTGGCATGATGAACAAAAGTAATATGACTGATATGACTGACATAACTGGAATGAGTGACATGACTGGCATGACTGTAATGACATGACTGATATGACTGACATGACTTACGTCTGACATGACTGGACTGACATGACTGATATGACTGGACTGAAATAACTGACATGACTGGACTGACATGACTGTTATGACTGGACAGATATGCATACAAACTATACATACATTTAGGTAGAAGTGTGTGTGTGTGTGTGTGTGTGTGTGTGTGTGTGGTAGTGTATGTACTCAAACTATGACAACATATACTAATACATACATACATAAGTATACATAGAAACTATACATACATATAGGTATAAAGGTGTGTGTGTCTGTGTGTTTGTGTGAGAGAGAGACAAAAAAGAAGCCAAATATCAGTTTGTATGAGCATGTGTTAGTCACTGAGATATGGGTGGGTATGGCTAGGGAAGTGTCATTGTGAATGCTATAGGAAGGCCTGCTTGCGCCTGTATGTGTGTGTGCCTGGTTAATAGACACAGAGAGATCTAGGTAGCCAGAGCAATGTTTGCTTAGGGCACAGAGATGGGAGGGGGAATGTGGGTGAGAGTGTGAGAGAGACTGAGTGTGTGTGTGTGAGTTTCAGCTTGCGTGCGTGTGAGAAGGAGAAGGTGACAGAGGGACTTTACATGCATTTTTATGCATTGTAAATAATACTGCACTGTAGAGCCATACGATAACCGATTTAGATGAAACTTGACAAATTTGTTCAGGATGGGATTCTGAATGGGCTTGTGCATTTTGGTCAGAATTGGATAAAATATGAAAGAGCTTTAAGAATATGAATATTATATGTATCGATGCTGTCCATTAAAAAAATATTTAGCAGGTATAAGTGTCCTCAAATCCAAAATCTTTGGATTGTTTTTTGATTTCACACTCTGTAGAGTATTATAAGACTTTGCTTGACATGATAGTATGAAAATCCTAGGAGCAGTATGAAAAGTGATGATTTCAAACTATTATTAACTGTAAATAAACTGTGCATTTTTTAATAGGACATGTAATGGGAAAGTTGTTCGCACTACTGCAAGGAATCAAAAGAGTCCAATTGCATGTTCCCAAGTGGAATTATGTAGGGGATACACTTGCTTTTTTTGCAATAGCGCCCCCCAGTGGCCAATCGACACCCGGCTGGATTATGTCATAGGGGGCGTGCCCTTGTCCACACCCAAGAGGTTTTGTGCAGATCGACCAATGGTAAGCCTGTCAAACGCGTGCCGATCACTGATTGGCCGATTACGTCAGCCATTTTGGAAGTATGGCATGTCTGCTTTAGGACCTGGTTCCCAGAGGCCCATAGATGATGTCTGCCAAGTTTCATGTGGATCGGCCAATCTGAGTGCATGGGGCAAATTTTTGCATGTTATAGCGCCCCCTAGCAGGTGAGGTATGGCAACCTCTGCGAGCTGCCCCAGACCCTCACAGGGAAGCTGTCTGTGAAGTGCCATCTCATTACATGCAAGTTTTCTTAAGTTAGAGCTCCATATGTGCAAAATTTACTATTGAATTTACGCCCCCTCATTTGATTGGCTTATACTGACTAGGTAGAGAAGAAATTAGCATTTTTGTTGGATACATTTTAAAGTTCAGACTCTTCTGAACGTTTTGATACCACATATGTGCATGTATGTGAAAAATCCAGGGACTAGTTCGCGCTCAAAGATGTGTGTGATTTTGCACATTATGCAAATTAACTCGAAATCTAAGTGGGCGGAGCTAAAGGGTCCCAGAGGCTTTTTTGTTTGGTTTGAGCCAAGGAATCCATCAGAAGTGGAATTTCGTTTCTATGACCTACGGTGTAGGAGATATGGACCAAAACGCAAAATGCTGCGCTATAGCGCCACCATCAGGCCAATGTGGGTCATTGTCTGGGTTTCCCTCATTGCACCTCTGGTGCACCTGTCTGACAAGTTTGGTGTTTCTGGGCCTTACGGTCTAGGCTGCAGTATGCGTTTTACAGCCTGAAAAATAATAATAAATATAGCCGCAAGCGGCGATTGGCGGGTTCACACACAAATAGGCATATTTTGGCCTCAATAGGCAAAAGGAAGCCCAAAAGGTCCTTTAGACCTAAAAGTGAAAAGAAGCTGTTTGGGTTTGGCCAGTGTGTGCTCTAAAGATAGTGTGTGATGACATCTGCGTGTGTCAGAAAGGGAGACACAGAAATAGCACATCTGGCTAGGGCTGCATCTATGTGAACAATATAGGAAGGCCTGCATGTGTCCATACATGATTGGGCCTGTATATCACCAACAGAGAGAGATTGAGGGAGCCAGAGACTATGCTTTGTTAATTCACTCCTTGCACACCTTGCACGCCTAACATGACTGCCCGTGTATTCAAAGTATGAATGTAGTCTGCAAAGCCTGGCATTACATGACTGACATGACTGGCATGACTGACATAACTGATATGACTGAAATGACATCACTGGCATGATGAACAAAAGTAACATGACTGATATGACTGACATAACTGGAATGAGTGACATGACTGTAATGACATGACTGATATGACTGACATGACTTATGTCTGACATGACTGGACTGACATGACTGACATGACTGGACTGACATGACTGGACTGACATGACTGTTATGACTGGACAGATATGCATACAAACTATACATACATTTAGGTAGAAGTGTGTGTGTGTGTGTGGTAGTGTATGTACTCAAACTATGACAACATATACTAATACATACATACATACATAAGTATACATAGAAACTATACATACATATAGGTATAAAGGTGTGTGTGTCTGTGTGTTTGTGTGAGAGAGAGACAAAAAAGAAGCCAAATATCAGTTTGTATGAGCATGTGTTAGTCACTGAGATATGGGTGGGTATGGCTAGGGAAGTGTCATTGTGAATGCTATAGGAAGGCCTGCTTGCGCCTGTATGTGTGTGTGCCTGGTTGATAGACACAGAGAGATCTAGGTAGCCAGAGCAATGTTTACTTAGGGCACAGAGATGGGAGGGGGAATGTGGGTGAGAGTGTGAGAGAGACTGAGAGTATGAGTTTCAGCTTGCGTGCGTGTGAGAAGGAGAAGGTGACAGAGGGACTTTACATGCATTTTTATGCATTGTATATAATACTGCACTGTAGAGCCATACGATAACCGATTTAGATGAAACTTGACAAATTTGTTCAGGATGGGATTCTGAATGGGCTTGTGCATTTCGGTCAGAATTGGATAAAATATGAAAGAGCTTTAAGAATATGAATATTATATGTATCGATGCTGTCCATTAAAAAAATATTTAGCAGGTATAAGTGTCCTCAAATCCAAAATCTTTGGATTGTTTTTTGATTTCACACTCTGAAGAGTATTATAAGACTTTGCTTGACATGATAGTATGAAAATCCTAGGAGCAGTATGAAAAGTGATGATTTACTGTACTGTAAATAAACTGTGCATTTTTTAATAGGACTTGTAATGGGAAAGTTGTTCGCACTACTGCAAGGAATCAAAAGAGTCCAATTGCATGTTCCCAAGTGGAATTATGTAGGGGATACACTTGCTTTTTTTGCAATAGCGCCCCCCAGTGGCCAATCGACACCCGGCTGGATTATGTCATAGGGGGCGTGCACTTGTCCACACCCAAGAGGTTTCGTGCAGATCGACCAATGGTAACCCTGTCAAACGCGTGCTGATCACTGATTGGCCGATTACGTCAGCCATTTTGGAAGTATGGCATGTCTGCTTTAGGACCTGGTTTCCAGAGGCCCATAGATGATGTCTGTCAAGTTTCATGTGGATCGGCCAATCTGAGTGCATGGGGCAAATTTTTGCATGTTATAGCGCCGCCTAGCAGGTGAGGTATGGCAACCTCTGCGAGCTGCCCCAGACCCTCACACGGAAGCTGTCTGTGAAGTGCCATCTCATTACATGCAAGTTTTCTTAAGTTAGAGCTCCATATGTGCAAAATTTACTATTGAATTTACGCCCCCTCATTTGATTGGCTTATACTGACTAGGTAGTGAAGAAATTAGCATTTTTGTTGGATACATTTTAAAGTTCAGACTCTTCTGAACGTTTTGATACCACATATGTGCATGTCTGTGAAAAATCCAGGGACTAGTTCGTGCTCAAAGATGTGTGTGATTTTGCACATTATGCAAATTAACTCGAAATCTAAGTGGGCGGAGCTTAATGGTTGTATATTAATTGTCCTATTGAATTTAGTCAAGGAATGCATAGGAACTGGAATTTTGGTTCTAGGACCTACGGTGTAGGAGATATGGACAAAAAGTCAATATGGTCTGCTATAGCGCCACCATCAGGCCAATTTGGGTCCCTGTATGGGAATCTGGTCCTTGGAGGTAACTGAACCTTTTTGCCAATATTGGGTTTTCTAGGCATTACGGTCTAGGCTGCACGATGCATTTTATGTCAAAAAATGGGCAAAAGAATAAGAAGAAAAATAAGAAAAATACCAGCAATTACAATAGGGTTCCCACACTGTGTGTGTGAACCCTAATAAGAAGAATATAGCCGCAAGCGGCGATTGGCGGGTTCACACACAAATAGGCATATTTTGGCCTCAATAGGCAAAAGGAAGCCCAAAAGGTCCTTTAGACCTAAAAGTGAAAAGAAGCTGTTTGGGTTTGGCCAGTGTGTGCTCTACAGATAGTGTGTGATGACATCTGCGTGTGTCAGAAAGGGAGACACAGAAATAGCACATCTGGCTAGGGCTGCATCTATGTGAACAATATAGGAAGGCCTGCATGTGTCTATACATGATTGGGCCTGTATATTACAGACAGAGAGAGATTGAGGGTGCCAGAGACTATGCTTTGTTAATTCACTCCTTGCACACCTTGCACGCCTAACATGACTGCCCGTGTATTCAAAGTATGAATGTAGTCTGCAAAGCCTGGCATTACATGACTGACATGACTGGCATGACTGACATAACTGATATGACTGGCATGACTGAAAAGACATCACTGGCATGATGAACAAAAGTAATATGACTGATATGACTGACATAACTGGAATGAGTGACATGACTGGCATGACTGTAATGACATGACTGATATGACTGACATGACTTATGTCTGACATGACTGGACTGACATGACTGATATGACTGGACTGAAATGACTGACATGACTGGACTGACATGACTGTTATGACTGGACAGATATGCATACAAACTATACATACATTTAGGTAGAAGTGTGTGTGTGTGTGGTAGTGTATGTACTCAAACTATGACAACATATACTAATACATACATACATAAGTATACATAGAAACTATACATACATATAGGTATAAAGGTGTGTGTGTCTGTGTGTTTGTGTGAGAGAGAGAGAGACAAAAAAGAAGCCAAATATCAGTTTGTATGAGCATGTGTTAGTCACTGAGATATGGGTGGGTATGGCTAGGGAAGTGTCATTGTGAATGCTATAGGAAGGCCTGCTTGCGCCTGTATGTGTGTGTGCCTGGTTAATAGACACAGAGATCTAGGTAGCCAGAGCAATGTTTACTTAGGGCACAGAGATGGGAGGGGGAATGTGGGTGAGAGTGTGAGTTTCAGCTTGCGTGCGTGTGAGAAGGAGAAGGTGACAGAGGGACTTTACATGCATTCTTATGCATTGTATATAATACTGCACTGTAGAGCCATACGATAACCGATTTAGATTAAACTTGACAAATTTGTTCAGGATGGGATTCTGAATGGGCTTGTGCATTTTGGTCAGAATTGGGTAAAATATGAAAGAGCTTTAAGAATATGAATATTATATGTATCGATGCTGTCCATTAAAAAAATATTTAGCAGGTATAAGTGTCCTCAAATCCAAAATCTTTGGATTGTTTTTTGATTTCACACTCTGTAGAGTATTATAAGACTTTGCTTGACATGATAGTATGAAAATCCTAGGAGGAGTATGAAAAGTGATGATTTCAAACTATTATTAACTGTAAATTAATTGTGCATTTTTTAATAGGACATGTAATGGGAAAGTTGTTCGCACTACTGCAAGGAATCAAAAGAGTCCAATTGCATGTTCCCAAGTGGAATTATGTAGGGGATACACTTGCTTTTTTTGCAATAGCGCCCCCCAGTGGCCAATCGACACCCGGCTGGATTATGTCATAGGGGGCGTGCACTTGTCCACACCCAAGAGGTTTCGTGCAGATCGACCAATGGTAAGCCTGTCAAACGCGTGCCGATCACGGATTGGCCGATTACGTCAGCCATTTTGGAAGTATGGCATGTCTGCTTTGGGACCTGGTTCCCAGAGGCCCATAGATGATGTCTGTCAAGTTTCATGTGGATCGGCCAATCTGAGTGCATGGGGCAAATTTTTGCATGTTATAGCGCCCCCTAGCAGGTGAGGTATGGCAACCTCTGCGATCTGCCCCAGACCCTCACAGGGAAGCTGTTTGTGAAGTGCCATCTCATTACATGCAAGTTTTCTTAAGTTAGAGCCCCATATGCGCAAAATTTACTATTGAATTTACGCCCCCTCATTTGATTGGCTTATACTGACTAGGTAGTGAAGAAATTAGCATTTTTGTTGGATACGTTTTAAAGTTCAGACTCTTCTGAACGTTTTGATACCACATATGTGCATGTATGTGAAAAATCCAGGGACTAGTTCGTGCTCAAAAATGTGTGTGATTTTGCACATTATGCAAATTAACTCGAAATCTAAGTGGGCGGAGCTTAATGGTTGTATATTAATTGTCCTATTGAATTTAGTCAAGGAATGTATAGGAACTGGAATTTTGGTTCTAGGACCTACGGTGTAGGAGATATGGACAAAAAGTCAATATGGTCTGCTATAGCGCCACCATCAGGCCAATTTGGGTCCCTGTATGGGAATCTGGTCCTTGGGGGTAACTGAACCTTTTTGCCAAGTTTGGGGTTTCTAGGCATTACGGTCTAGGCTGCACAATACGTTTTAGGTCAAAAAATGGGACAAAGAATAAGAAAGAAAAATCCTAACAATTACAATAGGGTTCCCACACTATGTGTGTGTGAACCCTAAAAAACTCGAGCAATTACAATAGGGTTCCCACACTATGTGTGTGAACCCTAACAAGCGGCGATTGGCGGGTTCACACACAAATAGGCATATTTTGGCCTCAATAGGCAAAAGGAAGCCCAAAAGGTCCTTTAGACCTAAAAGTGAAAAGAAGCTGTTTGGGTTTGGCCAGTGTGTGCTCTACAGATAGTGTGTGATGACATCTGCGTGTGTCAGAAAGGGAGACACAGAAATAGCACATCTGGCTAGGGCTGCATCTATGTGAACAATATAGGAAGGCCTGCATGTGTCTATACATGATTGGGCCTGTATATTACAGACAGAGAGAGATTGAGGGTGCCAGAGACTATGCTTTGTTAATTCACTCCTTGCACACCTTGCACGCCTAACATGACTGCCCGTGTATTCAAAATATGAATGTAGTCTGCAAAGCCTGGCATTACATGACTGACATGACTGTCATGACTGACATAACTGATATGACTGGCATGACTGAAATGACATCACTGGCATGATGAACAAAAGTAATATGACTGATATGACTGACATAACTGGAATGAGTGACATGACTGTCATGACTGTAATGACATGACTGATATGACTGACATGGCTTATGTCTGACATGACTGGACTGACATGACTGATATGACTGGACTGAAATGACTGGACTGACATGACTGTTATGACTGGACAGATATGCATACAAACTATACATACATTTAGGTAGAAGTGTGTGTGTGTGTGTGTGTGGTAGTGTATGTACTCAAACTATGACAACATATACTAATACATACATACATAAGTATACATAGAAACTATACATACATATAGGTATAAAGGTGTGTGTGTCTGTGTGTTTGTGTGAGAGAGAGACAAAAAAGAAGCCAAATATCAGTTTGTATAAGCATGTGTTAGTCACTGAGATATGGGTGGGTATGGCTAGGGAAGTGTCATTGTGAATGCTATAGGAAGGCCTGCTTGCGCCTGTATGTGTGTGTGCCTGGTTAATAGACACAGAGAGATCTAGGTAGCCAGAGCAATGTTTACTTAGGGCACAGAGATGGGAGGGGGAATGTGGGTGAGAGTGTGAGAGAGACTGAGAGTGTGAGTTTCAGCTTGCGTGCGTGTGAGAAGGAGAAGGTGACAGAGGGACTTTACATGCATTTTTATGCATTGTATATAATACTGCACTGTAGAGCCATACGATAACCGATTTAGATGAAACTTGACAAATTTGTTCAGGATGGGATTCTGAATGGGCTTGTGCATTTTGGTCAGAATTGGGTAAAATATGAAAGAGCTTTAAGAATATGAATATTATATGTATCGATGCTGTCCATTAAAAAAATATTTAGCAGGTATAAGTGTCCTCAAATCCAAAATCTTTGGATTGTTTTTTGATTTCACACTCTGTAAAGTATTATAAGACTTTGCTTGACATGATGGTATGAAAATCCTAGGAGGAGTATGAAAAGTGATGATTTCAAACTATTATTAACTGTAAATAAATTGTGCATTTTTTAATAGGACATGTAATGGGAAAGTTGTTCGCACTACTGCAAGGAATCAAAAGAGTCCAATTGCATGTTCCCAAGTGGAATTATGTAGGGGATACACTTGCTTTTTTTGCAATAGCGCCCCCCAGTGGCCAATCGACACCCGGCTGGATTATGTCATAGGGGGCGTGCACTTGTCCACACCCAAGAGGTTTCGTGCAGATCGACCAATGGTAAGCCTGTCAAACGCGTGCCGATCACTGATTGGCCGATTACGTCAGCCATTTTGGAAGTATGGCATGTCTGCTTTGGGACCTGGTTCCCAGAGGCCCATAGATGATGTCTGTCAAGTTTCATGTGGATCGGCCAATCTGAGTGCATGGGGCAAATTTTTGCATGTTATAGCGCCCCCTAGCAGGTGAGGTATGGCAACCTCTGCGAGCTGCCCCAGACCCTCACACGGAAGCTGTCTGTGAAGTGCCATCTCATTACATGCAAGTTTTCTTAAGTTAGAGCTCCATATGTGCAAAATTTACTATTGAATTTACGCCCCCTCATTTGATTGGCTTATACTGACTAGGTAGTGAAGAAATTAGCATTTTTGTTGGATACATTTTAAAGTTCAGACTCTTCTGAACGTTTTGATACCACATATGTGCATGTCTGTGAAAAATCCAGGGACTAGTTCGCGCTCAAAGATGTGTGTGATTTTGCACATTATGCAAATTAACTCGAAATCTAAGTGGGCGGAGCTTAATGGTTGTATATTAATTGTCCTATTGAATTTAGTCAAGGAATGTATAGGAACTGGAATTTTGGTTCTAGGACCTACGGTGTAGGAGATATGGACAAAAAGTCAATATGGTCTGCTATAGCGCCACCATCAGGCCAATTTGGGTCCCTGTATGGGAATCTGGTCCTTGGGGGTAACTGAACCTTTTTGCCAAGTTTGGGGTTTCTAGGCATTACGGTCTAGGCTGCACAATACGTTTTAGGTCAAAAAATGGGACAAAGAATAAGAAAGAAAAATCCTAACAATTACAATAGGGTTCCCACACTATGTGTGTGTGAACCCTAAAAAACTCGAGCAATTACAATAGGGTTCCCACACTATGTGTGTGAACCCTAACAAGCGGCGATTGGCGGGTTCACACACAAATAGGCATATTTTGGCCTCAATAGGCAAAAGGAAGCCCAAAAGGTCCTTTAGACCTAAAAGTGAAAAGAAGCTGTTTGGGTTTGGCCAGTGTGTGCTCTACAGATAGTGTGTGATGACATCTGCGTGTGTCAGAAAGGGAGACACAGAAATAGCACATCTGGCTAGGGCTGCATCTATGTGAACAATATAGGAAGGCCTGCATGTGTCTATACATGATTGGGCCTGTATATTACAGACAGAGAGAGATTGAGGGTGCCAGAGACTATGCTTTGTTAATTCACTCCTTGCACACCTTGCACGCCTAACATGACTGCCCGTGTATTCAAAATATGAATGTAGTCTGCAAAGCCTGGCATTACATGACTGACATGACTGTCATGACTGACATAACTGATATGACTGGCATGACTGAAATGACATCACTGGCATGATGAACAAAAGTAATATGACTGATATGACTGACATAACTGGAATGAGTGACATGACTGTCATGACTGTAATGACATGACTGATATGACTGACATGGCTTATGTCTGACATGACTGGACTGACATGACTGATATGACTGGACTGAAATGACTGGACTGACATGACTGTTATGACTGGACAGATATGCATACAAACTATACATACATTTAGGTAGAAGTGTGTGTGTGTGTGTGTGTGGTAGTGTATGTACTCAAACTATGACAACATATACTAATACATACATACATAAGTATACATAGAAACTATACATACATATAGGTATAAAGGTGTGTGTGTCTGTGTGTTTGTGTGAGAGAGAGACAAAAAAGAAGCCAAATATCAGTTTGTATAAGCATGTGTTAGTCACTGAGATATGGGTGGGTATGGCTAGGGAAGTGTCATTGTGAATGCTATAGGAAGGCCTGCTTGCGCCTGTATGTGTGTGTGCCTGGTTAATAGACACAGAGAGATCTAGGTAGCCAGAGCAATGTTTACTTAGGGCACAGAGATGGGAGGGGGAATGTGGGTGAGAGTGTGAGAGAGACTGAGAGTGTGAGTTTCAGCTTGCGTGCGTGTGAGAAGGAGAAGGTGACAGAGGGACTTTACATGCATTTTTATGCATTGTATATAATACTGCACTGTAGAGCCATACGATAACCGATTTAGATGAAACTTGACAAATTTGTTCAGGATGGGATTCTGAATGGGCTTGTGCATTTTGGTCAGAATTGGGTAAAATATGAAAGAGCTTTAAGAATATGAATATTATATGTATCGATGCTGTCCATTAAAAAAATATTTAGCAGGTATAAGTGTCCTCAAATCCAAAATCTTTGGATTGTTTTTTGATTTCACACTCTGTAAAGTATTATAAGACTTTGCTTGACATGATGGTATGAAAATCCTAGGAGGAGTATGAAAAGTGATGATTTCAAACTATTATTAACTGTAAATAAATTGTGCATTTTTTAATAGGACATGTAATGGGAAA
The DNA here is from genome assembly GCF_052324685.1 of Brachyhypopomus gauderio. NCBI lineage: Eukaryota > Metazoa > Chordata > Actinopteri > Gymnotiformes > Hypopomidae > Brachyhypopomus > Brachyhypopomus gauderio. The sequence goes on from NC_135212.1 coordinate 25,090,342, forward strand.
GTTGTTCGCACTACTGCAAGGAATCAAAAGAGTCCAATTGCATGTTCCCAAGTGGAATTATGTAGGGGATACACTTGCTTTTTTTGCAATAGCGCCCCCCAGTGGCCAATCGACACCCGGCTGGATTATGTCATAGGGGGCGTGCACTTGTCCACACCCAAGAGGTTTCGTGCAGATCGACCAATGGTAAGCCTGTCAAACGCGTGCCGATCACTGATTGGCCGATTACGTCAGCCATTTTGGAAGTATGGCATGTCTGCTTTGGGACCTGGTTCCCAGAGGCCCATAGATGATGTCTGTCAAGTTTCATGTGGATCGGCCAATCTGAGTGCATGGGGCAAATTTTTGCATGTTATAGCGCCCCCTAGCAGGTGAGGTATGGCAACCTCTGCGAGCTGCCCCAGACCCTCACACGGAAGCTGTCTGTGAAGTGCCATCTCATTACATGCAAGTTTTCTTAAGTTAGAGCTCCATATGTGCAAAATTTACTATTGAATTTACGCCCCCTCATTTGATTGGCTTATACTGACTAGGTAGTGAAGAAATTAGCATTTTTGTTGGATACATTTTAAAGTTCAGACTCTTCTGAACGTTTTGATACCACATATGTGCATGTCTGTGAAAAATCCAGGGACTAGTTCGCGCTCAAAGATGTGTGTGATTTTGCACATTATGCAAATTAACTCGAAATCTAAGTGGGCGGAGCTTAATGGTTGTATATTAATTGTCCTATTGAATTTAGTCAAGGAATGCATAGGAACTGGAATTTTGGTTCTAGGACCTACGGTGTAGGAGATATGGACAAAAAGTCAATATGCTCTGCTATAGCGCCACCATCAGGCCAATTTGGGTCCCTGTATGGGAATCTGGTCCTTGGAGTTAACTGAACCTTTTTGCCAAGATTGGGTTTTCTAGGCATTACGGTCTAGGCTGCACGATGCATTTTATGTCAAAAAATGGGCAAAAGAATAAGAAGAAAAATAAGAAAAAATATAGCCGCAAGCGGCAATTGGCGGGTTCACACACGAATAGGCCACTTGGCTTCAATAGGCAATAGACCCAATAGGTCCTTTAGACCCAAAAGAAGCTGTTTGAGTGGAAAAAATGCACAAATAAATCAATGTGCAAAAAAATGTTCAATTGGGGCACTAAAGGCCCAAAAGGATCAAAATAATGTGTATTGGCAAAATGATTCAAATCACAGAACTAAATCACATGCTGAGATCAGCTTTGTGTGTGTTTTTGTGTGGTGTTTCATGTGAGCAATAGTTTTCAGTTCGTTTCAATGTATGGCCACTAGATGGAGCCCAAGTACTACCATACTGATATCTCATTAATCTCAGTAATGCAATATGACATTTTGGTGAATTAAAAGGTTCATTTCTGGTCAGGCAGTGCACTTTTTGTTATAAGATGCAATTGCAATGTTATAGAACTTATTGATCTGGATCATACAAGACCAATTACTTGTCTGTATTCTGCATAACAAGATTGCAGCATAAGTTTTTATGTTTTCTTAGGTTTTTGGGTACTGTAGCGCCCCCGACAGGCCAATTTGAACCAAACTTGGCATGCCTCACAAGGACTTCAGGATATAAAAGCCTTTCAAATTGGGAATTGATTGCATACATGGTTTATGAGTTATAGCAATATAGGTCATATATGGCATGGCCACAATGATATAATGGGAAAATGGACCAATCAGAAAAATAAAAATCCAAAATTTTTTTAATCACTTTTTACCTACAGAGTCTACTGATTATGCTCATAGCAATTTTGCCATAATTGGATCAAATTCCTATGACTAGTTCTTAAAGAGCTATTTTCAAACAATTGATGAATGTGACAAAAGTATGCATTTTTTAATAGGACTTGTAATTGCAAAGTTGTCAGGTCTACTGCAAGGAATAAAAAGAAACAAGTTGCATGTTCCTAAGTGAAAATTTGGAGGAGTTATGCATGATTTTCACAAATAGCGCCAACTAGTGGCCAAATGTTTCAAAACTGCACAGCATGACACATAGTCCTGAGATATGCACAGTGGTGAGGTTTGATGTTGTTTGGCCAATGGTAAGTTTGTCAAATGGCCAATTAATTCAAATAAAAATTAATTGGCTCATGGCGGCCATGTTTTTTGAGTGATGATGTCATCATTGTGTGTCTTGATATCACTTGGGGCCCTGATGACGACTGTAAAGTTTTGGCTTGATGTGACTAATGGTTTCTGAGAAACAGTTTTTCCCATGTTATAGCGCCCCCTATTGGACAATCGTGGCCAGCTTTGACCTGTGACCTCGGAGTCATGTGCCCTAACAACTGTTAAAATTTTATGAAGATCGGTCAAAGCGTTCCTGAGATATGGCTGTTTAAGTAAATTTGGCCACGCCTCGGAGCTATTGATTGACATGTGACAGCCAGACTATTTGCAAATCTCAAAATGTTTTTAAGCAACTTTGATAATGAGATTCTCCTGAATATTTTGACACCAAGGATGTGGTGATCCGATAAAAAACCAGGGACTAGTATAAAAAAGTAGGTTTTGCATATTATGCAAATTAGCAAAAAATCTAAGTAGGCGGAGCTTAATGGTTCTTGAGGCTTTTTTGTTTGGCTTGAGCCAAGGAATCCATCAGAAGTGGAATTTTGTTTCTAGGCCCTACGGTTTGGGAGATATGGACCAAAACGCAAAATGGTGCGCTATAGCGCCACCATCAGGCCAATGTGGGTCCCTGTCTCTATTTCTCTCATTGCACACCTGCTGCACCTTGGTGCCAAGTTTGGTCTTTCTGGGCCTTACGGTTTAGGCTGCAGTATGCGTTTTACAGGGGGAAAAATAATAATAAATATAGCCGCAAGCGGCAATTGGCGGGTTCACACACGAATAGGCCTCTTGGCCTCAATAGGCAGAGGCCCAAAAGGTCCTTTAGACCCTAAATGTGAAAAGAAGCTGTTTGAGTGGAAAAAAATGCACAAATAAATTAATGTGCAAAAAAAGGTTCAATTGGGGCACTAAAGGCCCAAAAGGATCAAAATAATGTGTATTGGGAAATTGAGTCAGATCACAGAACTAAATCACATGCTGAGATCAGCTTTGTGTGTGTTTGTGTGGTATTTCATGTGAGCAATAGTTTTCAGTCAGTTTCGGTGTTTGGCCACTAGATGGAGTACTACCATACTGATATCTCATTAATCTCAGTAATGCAATGACATTTTGGTGAATTAAAAGGTTCATTTCCGGTCAGGCAGTGCACTTTTTGTTATAAGATGTAATTGGAATGTTATAGAACTTATTGATCTGGATCATACAAGACCAATTAATTGTCTGTATTCTGCATAACAAGATTGCAGCATGAGTTTTTATGTTTTCTTAGGTTTTTGGGTACTGTAGCGCCCCCGACAGGCCAATTTGAACCAAACTTGGCATACCTCACAAGGACTTCAGGTTATAAAAGCCATTCAAATTGGGAGTTGATTGCATACATGGTTTATGAGTTATAGCAATATAGGTCATAAATGGCATGGCCACAATGATATAATGGGTAAATGGACCAATCAGATAAATAAAAATCCAACATTTTTTTACTCAGTTTTTACCTACAGAGTCTACTGATTATGCTCATAGCAATTTTTCCATAATTGGATCAAATTCCTATGACAAGTTTGTAAATAGCTATTTTCAAACAATAGATGAATGCGACAAAACTATGCATTTTTTAATAAGACTTGTAATTGCAAAGTTGTCAGGTCTACTGCAAGGAATAAAATGAAACAAGTTGCATGTTCCTAAGTGAAAATTTGGAGGAGTTATGCATGATTTTCACAAATAGCGCCACCTAGTGGCCAAATGTTTCAAAACTGCACAGCAAGACACATAGTCCTGAGATATGCACACTGGTGAGGTTTCATGTTGTTTGGCCAATGGTAAGTCTGTCAAATGGCCAATTAATTAAAAAAAAAAATTATTGGCTCATGGCGGCCATGTTTTTTGAGTGATGATGTCATCATTGTGTGTCTTGATATCACTTGGGCCCCTGATGATGCCTGTAAAGTTTTGGCTTGATGTGACTAATGGTTTCTGAGAAACAGTTTTTCCCATGTTATAGCGCCCCCTATTGGACAATCGTGGCCAGCTTTGACCTGTGACCTCGGAGTCATGTGCCCTAACAACTGTTAAAATTTTATGAAGATCGGTCAAAGCGTTGCTGAGATATGGCTGTTTAAGTAAATTTGGCCACGCCTCGGAGCTATTGATTGACATGTGACAGCCAGACTATATGCAAATCTCAAAATGTTTTTAAGCAACTTTGATAATGAGATTCTCCTGAATATTTTGACACCAAGGTTGTGGTGATCCGATAAAAAACCAGGGACTAGTATAAAAAAGTAGGTTTTGCATATTATGCAAATTAGCAAAAAATCTAAGTAGGCGGAGCTTAATGGTTCAAATTTATTTTTTATTTGCCTTGACCCAAGGAATCCATCAGAAGTGGAATTTTGTTTCTAGGCCCTACGGTTTGGGAGATATGGACCAAAACGCAAAATGGTGCGCTATAGCGCCACCATCAGGCCAATGTGGGTCCCTGTCTCTATTTCTCTCATTGCACACCTGCTGCACCTTGCTGGCAAGTTTGGTCTTTCTGGGCCTTACGGTCTAGGCTGCAGTATGCGTTTTACAGGGGGAAAAATAATAATAAATATAGCCGCAAGCGGCAATTGGCGGGTTCACACACGAATAGGCCTCTTGGGCTCTATAGGCAAAAAGAAACCCATAAGGTCCTTTAGACCTAAAAGTGAAAAGAAGCTGTTTCAGTGGAAAAACGGCATAAGTACATCAATGTGCAAAAAAAGGTTCAATTGAGGCACTAAAAGCCCAAAAGGATCAAAATAATGTGTATTTGCGTTTTATTTTTTAGAGAGGCCTGTGTTTTTGTGAGTGCATGTGAAAGAGAGAGGGGTGGAGGCATCGCCATTGGGTTGTTCGAAGGACGGGGGAGTCTGGAGGGAGTGGAGGAAGGGAGTGCACTCTGCGTGTGTGAGAATGGCCAGCGTGCGTGGTTTAGCAGTTCTCTGCTTAGGCCCTACAGTGTGGGAGATATTGCCAAAATGATTCAGATGTGTGTGGGTGTGTAGATGAACATACCATATCTGTTTCATGTGTATGTACTTATGTTAAGCCTGTGAAATGGCCAAACCCAATTAATTGGTGAATGGTGGCCATGTTTTTTAAGTGATGATGTCATCAATGTGTGCCTTGATACCACTTGGGCCCCTGATGATGCATGTAAAGTTTTGTCTTAATATGACTAATGGTTTCTGAGAAACAGTTTTTCCCATGTTATAGCGCCCCCTATTGGACAATCGTGGCCAGCTTTGACCTGTGACCTCTGAGTCATGTGCCCTAACAACTGATAAATTTTTATAAAGATTGGTCAAAGCGTTGCTGAGATATAGCTGTTTAAGTAAATTTGGCCACGCCTCGGAGCTATTGATTGACATGTGACAACCAGACTGTATGCAAATCTCAAAATGTTTTTAAGCAACTTTGATAATGAGATTCTCCTGAATATTTTGACACCAAGGTTGTGGTGATCCGATGAAAAACCAGGGACTAGTATAAAAAAGTAGGTTTTGCATATTATGCAAATTAGCAAAAAATCTAAGTAGGCGGAGCTTAATGGTTCTTGAGGCTTTTTTGTTTGTCTGGAGCCAAGGAATGCACCTGAAGTGGAATTTTGTTTCTAGGACCTACGGTGTGGGAGATATGAACCAAAATGCAAAATGGTGCGCTATAGCGCCACCATCAGGCCAATATGGGTCTCTGTACTTGTGCTCGGTCTTGCAAAGAGACTACACCTTTCTGCCAAGTTTCATGGTTGTAGGATGTATGCCGTAGGCTGTAGTTAGTTTTAGATTATTATCTAAGCAATTATAATTGCCAATATAGCCGCAAGCGGCAATTGGCGGGTTCACACACGAATAGGCCACTTGGCTTCAATAGGCAATAGACCCAATAGGTCCTTTAGACCCAAAAGAAGCTGTTTGAGTGGAAAAAATGCACAAATAAATCAATGTGCAAAAAAATGTTCAATTGGGGCACTAAAGGCCCAAAAGGATCAAAATAATGTGTATTGGCAAAATGATTCAAATCACAGAACTAAATCACATGCTGAGATCAGCTTTGTGTGTGTGTTTGTGTGGTATTTCATGTGAGAAATAGTTTTCAGTCCGTTCCGATGTTTGGCCACTAGATGGAGCCCAAGTACTACCATACTGATATCTCATTAATCTCAGTAATGCAATATGACATTTTGGTGAATTAAAAGGTTCATTTCTGGTCAGGCAGTGCACTTTTTGTTATAAGATGCAATTGCAATGTTATAGAACTTATTGATCTGGATCATACAAGACCAATTACTTGTCTGTATTCTGCATAACAAGATTGCAGCATGAGTTTTTATGTTTTCTTAGGTTTTTGGGTACTGTAGCGCCCCCGACAGGCCAATTTGAACCAAACTTGGCATACCTCACACGGACTTCAGGATATAAAAGCCTTTCAAATTGGGAATTGATTGCATACATGGTTTATGAGTTATAGCAATATAGGTCATATATGGCATGGCCACAATGATATAATGGGAAAATGGACCAATCAGAAAAATAAAAATCCAACATTTTTTTACTCAGTTTTTACCTACAGAGTCTACTGATTATGCTCATAGCAATTTTTCCATAATTGGATCAAATTCCTATGACTAGTTTGTAAATAGCTATTTTCAAACAATAGATGAATGTGACAAAAGTATGCATTTTTTAATAGGACTTGTAATTGCAAAGTTGTCAGGTCTACTGCAAGGAATAAAAAGAAACAAGTTGCATGTTCCTAAGTGAAAATTTGGAGGAGTTATGCATGATTTTCACAAATAGCGCCACCTAGTGGCCAAATGTTTCAAAACTGCACAGCATGACACATAGTCCTAAGATATGCACAGTGGTGAGGTTTCATGTTGTTTGGCCAATGGTAAGTCTGTCAAATGGCCAATTAATTCAAATAAAAATTAATTGGCTCATGGCGGCCATGTTTTTTGAGTGATGATGTCATCATTGTGTGTCTTGATATCACTTGGGCCCCTGATGATGCCTGTAAAGTTTTGGCTTGATGTGACTAATGGTTTCTGAGATACAGTTTTTCCCATGTTATAGCGCCCCCTATTGGACGATCGTGGCCAGCTTTGACCTATGACCTCGGAGTCATGTGCCCTAACAACTGTTAAAGTTTTATGAAGATCCGTCAAAGCGTTGCTGAGATATGGCTGTTTAAGTAAATTTGGCCACGCCTTGGAGCTATTGATTGACATGTGACAACCAGACTGTATGCAAATCTCAAAATGTTTTTAAGCAACGTTGATAATGAGATTCTCCTGAATATTTTGACACCAAGGTTGTGGTGATCCGATGAAAAACCAGGGACTAGTACAAAAAAGTAGGTTTTGCATATTATGCAAATTAGCAAAAAATCTAAGTAGGCGGAGCTTAATGGTTCTTGAGGCTTTTTTGTTTGGCTTGAGCCAAGGAATACATCAGAAGTGGAATTTTGTTTCTAGGCCCTACGGTTTGGGAGATATGGACCAAAACGCAAAATGGTGCGCTATAGCGCCACCATCAGGCCAATGTGGGTCTCTGTGCTTTAGCACGGTCTCGCAAAGAGACTACACCATTCTGCCAAGTTTGGTGTCTCTGGCCTTTACGGTCTAGGCTGCAGTATGCGTTTTATGCGGAGAAAAATAATAATAATAATAATAAGAAGAAAAAACCCGACAATTACAATAGGTTTCCCACACTACGTGTGTGAACCCTAATAAGAAAAATCTCAGCAATTACAATAGGTTTCCCACACTACGTGTGTGAACCCTAAATATAGCCGCAAGCGGCAATTGGCGGGTTCACACACGAATAGGCCACTTGGCTTCAATAGGCAATAGACCCAATAGGTCCTTTAGACCCAAAAGAAGCTGTTTGAGTGGAAAAAATGCACAAATAAATCAATGTGCAAAAAAATGTTCAATTGGGGCTCTAAAGGCCCAAAAGGATCAAAATAATTTGTATTGGCAAAATGATTCAAATCACAGAACTAAATCACATGCTGAGATCAGCTTTGTGTGTGTGTTTGTGTGGTATTTCATGTGAGAAATAGTTTTCAGTCCGTTCCGATGTTTGGCCACTAGATGGAGCCCAAGTACTACCATACTGATATCTCATTAATCTCAGTAATGCAATATGACATTTTGGTGAATTAAAAGGTTCATTTCTGGTCAGGCAGTGCACTTTTTGTTATAAGATGCAATTGCAATGTTATAGAACTTATTGATCTGGATCATACAAGACCAATTACTTGTCTGTATTCTGCATAACAAGATTGCAGCATGAGTGTTTATGTTTTCTTAGGTTTTTGGGTACTGTAGCGCCCCCGACAGGCCAATTTGAACCAAACTTGGCATGCCTCACAAGGACTTCAGGATATAAAAGCCTTTCAAATTGGGAGTTGATTGCATACATGGTTTATGAGTTATAGCAATATAGGTCATATATGGCATGGCCACAATGATATAATGGGAAAATGGACCAATCAGAAAAATAAAAATCCAAAATTTTTTTAATCACTTTTTACCTACAGAGTCTACTGATTATGCTCATAGCAAATTTGCCATAATTGGATCAAATTCCTATGACTAGTTCTTAAAGAGCTATTTTCAAACAATTGATGAATGTGACAAAAGTATGCATTTTTTAATAGGACTTGTAATTGCAAAGTTGTCAGGTCTACTGCAAGGAATAAAAAGAAACAAGTTCCATGTTCCTAAGTGAAAATTTGGAGGAGTTATGCATGATTTTCACAAATAGCGCCACCTAGTGGCCAAATGTTTCAAAACTGCACAGCATGACACATAGTCCTGAGATATGCACAGTGGTGAGGTTTCATGTTGTTTGGCCAATGGTAAGTCTGTCAAATGGCCAATTAATTCAAATAAAAATTAATTGGCTCATGGCGGCCATGTTTTTTGAGTGATGATGTCATCATTGTGTGTCTTGATATCACTTGGGCCCCTGATGATGCCTGTAAAGTTTTGGCTTGATGTGACTAATGGTTTCTGAGATACAGTTTTTCCCATGTTATAGCGCCCCCTATTGGACAATCGTGGCCAGCTTTGACCTATGACCTCGGAGTCATGTGCCCTAACAACTGTTAAAATTTTATGAAGATCGGTCAAAGCGTTGCTGAGATATGGCTGTTTAAGTAAATTTGGCCACGCCTTGGAGCTATTGATTGACATGTGACAACCAGACTGTATGCAAATCTCAAAATGTTTTTAAGCAACTTTGATAAGGAGATTCTTCTGAATCTTTTGACACCAAGGTTGTGGTGATCGGATGAAAAACCAGGGACTAGTATAAAAAAGTAGGTTTTGCATATTATGCAAATTAGCAAAAAATCTAAGTAGGCGGAGCTTAATGGTTCTTGAGGCTTTTTTGTTTGTCTTGAGCCAAGGAATCCATCAGAAGTGGAATTTTGTTTCTAGGCCCTACGGTTTGGGAGATATGGACCAAAACGCAAAATGGTGCGCTATAGCGCCACCATCAGGCCAATGTGGCTCCCTGTCTCTATTTCTCTCATTGCACACCTGCTGCACCTTGCTGGCAAGTTTGGTCTTTCTGGGCCTTACGGTCTAGGCTGCAGTATGCGTTTTACAGGGGGAAAAATAATAATAAATATAGCCGCAAGCGGCAATTGGCGGGTTCACACACGAATAGGCTTCTTGGCCTCAATAGGCAGAGGCCCAAAAGGTCCTTTAGACCCTAAATGTGAAAATGAAGCTGTTTGAGTGGAAAAAATGCACAAATAAATCAATGTGCAAAATAAGGTTCAATTGGGGCACTAAAGGGCCAAAAGGATAAAAATAATGAGTATTGGCAAAATAATTCAGATCACAGAACTAAATCACATGCTGAGATCAGCTTTGTGTGTGTTTGTGTGGTATTTCATGTGAGCAAGTTTTCAGTCAGAATATGGCCACTAGATGGAGGCCAAGTACTACCATACTGATATCTCATTAATGTCAGTAATGAAATAGGACATTTTGGTGAATTAAAAGGTTAGTTTCTGGTCAGGCTGTGTACTTTATGTAAAAAAAAAAGATTCAGTTGAGGCACTAAAGACCGAAAAGGATCAAAATAATGTGTATTGGCAAAATGATTCAGATCACAGAACTAAATCACATGCTGAGATCAGCTTAGTGTGTGTTTGTGTGGTGTTTCATGTGAGCAATAGTTTTCAGTCAGTTTCGGTGTTTGGCCACTAGATGGAGCCCAAGTACCATCATACTGATATCTCATTAATCTCAGTAATGCAATATGACATTTTGGTGAAATAAAAGGTTCATTTCTGGTCAGGCAGTGCACTTTTTGTTATAAGATGCAATTGCAATGTTATAGAACTTATTGATCTGGATCATACAAGACCAATTACTTGTCTGTATTCTGCATAACAAGATTGCAGCATGAGTTTTTATGTTTTCTTACGTTTTTGGGTACTGTAGCGCCCTCGACCGGCCTATTTGAACCAAACTTGGCATACCTCACAAGGACTTCAGGATATAAAAGCCTTTCAAATTGGGAATTGATTGCATACCTGGTTTATGAGTTATAGCAATATAGGTCATATATGGCATGGCCACAATGATATAATGGGAAAATGGACCAATCAGATAAATAAAAATCCAACATTTTTTTACTCAGTTTTTACCTACAGAGTCTACTGATTATGCTCATAGCAATTTTTCCATAATTGGATCAAATTCCTATGACTAGTTTGTAAATAGCTATTTTCAAACAATAGATGAATGTGACAAAACTATGCATTTTTTAAAAAGACTTGTAATTGCAAAGTTGTCAGGTCTACTGCAAGGAATAAAAAGAAACAAGTTGCATGTTCCTAAGTGAAAATTTGGAGGAGTTATGCATGATTTTCACAAATAGCGCCACCTAGTGGCCAAATGTTTTAAAACTGCACAGCATGACACATAGTCCTGAGATATGCACAGTGGTGAGGTTTCATGTTGTTTGGCCAATGGTAAGTCTGTCAAATGGCCAATTAATTCAAATAAAAATTAATTGGCTCATGGCGGCCATGTTTTTTTAGTGATGATGTCATCATTGTGTGTCTTTATATCACTTGGGCCCCTGATGATGCCTGTAAAGTTTTGGCTTGATGTGACTAATGGTTTCTGAGATACAGTTTTTCCCATGTTATAGCGCCCCCTATTGGACAATCGTGGCCAGCTTTGACCTATGACCTCGGAGTCATGTGCCCTAACAACTGTTAAAGTTTTATGAAGATCCGTCAAAGCGTTGCTGAGATATGGCTGTTTAAGTAAATTTGGCCACGCCTTGGAGCTATTGATTGACATGTGACAACCAGACTGTATGCAAATCTCAAAATGTTTTTAAGCAACGTTGATAATGAGATTCTCCTGAATATTTTGACACCAAGGTTGTGGTAATCCGATGAAAAACCAGGGACTAGTACAAAAAAGTAGGTTTTGCATATTATGCAAATTAGCAAAAAATCTAAGTAGGCGGAGCTTAATGGTTCTTGAGGCTTTTTTGTTTGTCTGAAGCCAAGGAATGCACCTGAAGTGGAATTTTGTTTCTAGGCCATACGGTTTGGAAGATATGGACCAAAACGCAAAATGGTGCGCTATAGCGCCACCATCAGGCCAATGTGGGTCTCTGTGCTTTGGCACGGTCTCGCAAAGAGACTACACCATTCTGCCAAGTTTGGTGTCTCTGGGCCTTACGGTCTAGGCTGCAGTATGCGTTTTATGCGGAGAAAAATAATAATAATAATAATAATAAGAAAGAAAAAACCCGACAATTACAATAGGTTTCCCACACTACGTGTGTGAACCCTAAATATAGCCGCAAGCGGCAATTGGCGGGTTCACACACGAATAGGCCACTTGGCTTCAATAGGCAATAGACCCAATAGGTCCTTTAGACCCAAAAGAAGCTGTTTGAGTGGAAAAAATGCACAAATAAATCAATGTGCAAAAAAATGTTCAATTGGGGCACTAAAGGCCCAAAAGGATCAAAATAATGTGTATTGGCAAAATGATTCAAATCACAGAACTAAATCACATGCTGAGATCAGCTTTGTGTGTGTGTGTGGTATTTCATGTGAGAAATAGTTTTCAGTCCGTTCCGATGTTTGGCCACTAGATGGAGCCCAAGTACTACCATACTGATATCTCAATAATCTCAGTAATGCAATATGACATTTTGGTGAATTAAAAGGTTCATTTCTGGTCAGGCAGTGCACTTTTTGTTATAAGATGCAATTGCAATGTTATAGAACTTATTGATCTGGACAATACAAGACCAATTACTTGTCTGTATTCTGCATAACAAGATTGCAGCACGAGTTTTTATGTTTTCTTAGGTTTTTGGGTACTGTAGCGCCCCCGACAGGCCAATTTGAACCAAACTTGGCGTACCTCACAAGGACTTCAGGATATAAAAGCCTTTCAAATTGGGAATTGATTGCATACATGGTTTATGAGTTATAGCAATATAGGTCATATATGGCATGGCCACAATGATATAATGGGAAAATGGACCAATCAGAAAAATAAAAATCCAACATTTTTTTACTCAGTTTTTACCTACAGAGTCTACTGATTATGCTCATAGCAATTTTTCCATAATTGGATCAAATTCCTATGACTAGTTTGTAAATAGCTATTTTCAAACAATAGATGAATGTGACAAAAGTATGCATTTTTAAATAGGACTTGTAATTGCAAAGTTGTCAGGTCTACTGCAAGGAATAAAATGAAACAAGCTGCATGTTCATAAGTGAAAATTTGGAGGAGTTATGCATGATTTTCACAAATAGCGCCACCTAGTGGCCATATGTTTTAAAACTGTACAGCATGACACATAGTCCTGAGATATGCACAGTGGTGAGGTTTCATGTTGTTTGGCCAATGGTAAGTCTGTGAAATGGCCAATTATTTCAAATAAAAATTAATTGGCTCATGGCGGCCATGTTTTTTGAGTGATGATGTCATCATTGTGTGTCTTGATATCACTTGGGCCCCTGATGATGCCTGTAAAGTTTTGGCTTGATGTGACTAATTGTTTCTGAGATACAGTTTTTCCCATGTTATAGCGCCCCCTATTGGACAATCGAGGCCAGCTTTGACCTATGACCTCGGAGTCATGTGCCCTAACAACTGTTAAAATTTTATGAAGATCCGTCAAAGCGTTGCTGAGATATGGCTGTTTAAGTAAATTTGGCCACGCCTTGGAGCTATTGATTGACATGTGACAACCAGACTGTATGCAAATCTCAAAATGTTTTTAAGGAACTTTGATAATGAGATTCTCCTGAATATTTTGACACCAAGGTTGTGGTGATCCGATGAAAAACCAAGGAGTAGTAGGAAAAAGTAGGTTTTGCATATTATGCAAATTAGCAAAAAATCTAAGTAGGCGGAGCTTAATGGTTCTTGAGGCTTTTTTGTTTGTCTGGAGCCAGGGAATCCACCTGAAGTGGAATTTTGTTTCTAGGACCTAAGGGGTGGGAGATATGGACCAAAACGCAAAAGGCTGCGCTATAGCGCCACCATCAGGCCAATGTGGGTGTCTGTACTTTAGCACGGTCTCGCAAAGAGACTACACCATTCTGCCAAGTTTGGTGTCTCTGGGCCTTACAGTCTAGGCTGCAGTATGCGTTTTATCAGTAGAAAAATAATAATAATAAGAAAAAGAAGAAAAATTCGAGCAATTACAATAGGTTTCCCACACTACGTGTGTGAACCCTAATAAGAAAAATCTCAGCAATTACAATAGGTTTCCCACACTACGTGTGTGAACCCTAAAAATAAATCAATGTGCAAAAAAATGTTCAATTGGGGCACTAAAGGCCCAAAAGGATCAAAATAATGTGTATTGGCAAAATGATTCAAATCACAGAACTAAATCACATGCTGAGATCAGCTTTGTGTGTGTTTTTGTGTGGTGTTTCATGTGAGCAATAGTTTTCAGTTCGTTTCAATGTATGGCCACTAGATGGAGCCCAAGTACTACCATACTGATATCTCATTAATCTCAGTAATGCAATATGACATTTTGGTGAATTAAAAGGTTCATTTCTGGTCAGGCAGTGCACTTTTTGTTATAAGATGCAATTGCAATGTTATATAACTTATTGATCTGGATCATACAAGACCAATTACTTGTCTGTATTCTGCATAACAAGATTGCAGCATGAGTTTTTATGTTTTCTTAGGTTTTTGGGTACTGTAGCGCCCCCGACAGGCCAATTTGAACCAAACTTGGCATGCCTCACAAGGACTTCAGGATATAAAAGCCTTTTAAATTGGGAGTTGATTGCATACATGGTTTATGAGTTATAGCAATATAGGTCATATATGGCATGGCCACAATGATATAATGGGAAAATGGACCAATCAGAAAAATAAAAATCCAAAATTTTTTTAATCACTTTTTACCTACAGAGTCTACTGATTATGCTCATAGCAATTTTGCCATAATTGGATCAAATTCCTATGACTAGTTCTTAAAGAGCTATTTTCAAACAATTGATGAATGTGACAAAAGTATGCATTTTTTAATAGGACTTGTAATTGCAAAGTTGTCAGGTCTACTGCAAGGAATAAAAAGAAACAAGTTGCATGTTCCTAAGTGAAAATTTGGAGGAGTTATGCATGATTTTCACAAATAGCGCCACCTAGTGGCCAAATGTTTTAAACTGCACAGCATGACACATAGTCCTGAGACATGGACAGTGGTGAGGTTTCATGTTGTTTGGCCAATGGTAAGTCTGTCAAATGGCCAATTAATTCAAATAAAAATTAATTGGCTCATGGCGGCCATGTTTTTTGAGTGATGATGTCATCATTGTGTGTCTTGATATCACTTGGGCCCCTGATGATGCCTGTAAAGTTTTGGCTTGATGTGACTAATGGTTTCTGAGATACAGTTTTTCCCATGTTATAGCGCCCCCTATTGGACAATCGTGGCCAGCTTTGACCTATGACCTCGGAGTCATGTGCCCTAACAACTGTTAAAATTTTATGAAGATCCGTCAAAGCGTTGCTGAGATATGGGTGTTTAAGTAAATTTGGCCACGCCTTGGAGCTATTGATTGACATGTGACAACCAGACTGTATGCAAATCTCAAAATGTTTTTAAGCAACTTTGATAATGAGATTCTCCTGAATATTTTGACACCAAGGTTGTGGTGATCGGATGAAAAACCAGGGACTAGTACAAAAAAGTAGGTTTTGCATATTATGCAAATTAGCAAAAAATCTAAGTAGGCGGAGCTTAATGGTTCTTGAGGCTTTTTTGTTTGGCTTGAGCCAAGGAATCCATCAGAAGTGGAATTTTGTTTCTAGGCCCTACGGTTTGGGAGATATGGGCCAAAACGCAAAATGGTGCGCTATAGCGCCACCATCAGGCCAATGTGGGTCTCTGTGCTTTGGCACGGTCTCGCAAAGAGACTACACCACTCTGCCAAGTTTGGTGTCTCTGGGCCTTACGGTCTAGGCTGCAGTATGCGTTTTATGTGGAGAAAAATAATAATAATAATAAGAAGAAAAAACCCGACAATTACAATAGGTTTCCCACACTACGTGTGTGAACCCTAATAAGAAATATAGCCGCAAGCGGCAATTGGCGGGTTCACACACGAATAGGCTTCTTGGCCTCAATAGGCAGAGGCCCAAAAGGTCCTTTAGACCCCAAAATGTGAAAAGAAGCTGTTTGAGTGGAAAAACTGCACAAATAAATCAATGTGCAAAAAAAGGTTCAATTGGGGCACTAAAGGCCCAAAAGGATCAAAATAATATGTATTGGCAAAATTATTCAGATCACAGAACTAAATCACATGCTGAGATCAGCTTTGTGTGCGTTTGTGTGGTGTTTCATGTGAGAAATAGTTTTCAGTCTGTTCCGGTGTTTGGCCACTAGATGGAGCCCAAGTACTATCATACTGATATCTCATTATTCTCAGTAATGCAATATGACATGTTGGTGAATTAAAAGGTTCATTTCTGGTCAGGCAGTGCACTTTTTGTTATGAGATGTAATTGCAATCTTATAGACCTCATTGATCTGAATCATACAAGCCCCATTACTTGTCTGTATTCTGCCTAACAAGATTGCTGCATGAGTTTTTATGATTTCTTAGGTTTTTGGGTACTGTAGCGCCCCCGACAGGCCAATTTAAACCAAACTTGGCCTACCTCACAAGGACTTCAGGATATAAAAGCCTTTCAAATTGGGAGTTGATCACTTACATGGTTTATGAGTTATAGCAATAAAGGTCATTTATGGCATGGCCACAATGATATAATAGGAAAATGGACCAATCAGAAAAATAAAAATCCAAAATTTTTTTAATCAGTTTTTACCTACAGAGTCTACTGATTAAGCGCATCGCAATTTTTCCATAATTGGATCAAATTCCTATGACTAGTTTGTAAATAGCTATTTTCAAACAATTGATGAATGTGACAAAAGTATGCATTTTTTAACAGGACTTGTAATTGCAAAGTTGTCAGGTCTACTGCAAGGAATAAAAAGAAACAAGTTGCATGTTCCTAAGTCAAAATTTGGAGGAGTTATGCATGATTTTCACAAATAGCGCCACCTAGTGGCCAAATGTTTTAAAACTGCACAGCATGACACATAGTCCTGAGATATGCACAGTGGTGAGGTTTCATGTTGATTGGCCAATGGTAAGTCTGTCAAATGGCCAATTAATTCAAATAAAAATTAATTGGCTCATGGCGGCCATGTTTTTTGAGTGATGATGTCATCATTGTGTGTCTTGATATCACTTGGGCCCCTGATGATGCCTGTAAAGTTTTGGCTTGATGTGACTAATGGTTTCTGAGAAACAGTTTTTCTCATGTTATAGCGCCCCCTATTGGACAATCGTGGCCAGCTTTGACCTATGACCTCGGAGTCATGTGCCCTAACAACTGTTAAAATTTTATGAAGATCCGTCAAAGCGTTGCTGAGATATGGCTGTTAAGTAAATTTGGCCACACCTTGGAGCTATTGATTGACATGTGACAACCAGACTGTATGCAAATCTCAAAATGTTTTTAAGCAACTTTGCTAATGAGATTCTCCTGAATATTTTGACACCAAGGTTTTGGTGATCCGATGAAAAACCAGGGACTAGTATAAAAAAGTAGGTTTTGCATATTATGCAAATTAGCAAAAAATCTAAGTAGGCGGAGCTTAATAGTTCAAATTTATTTTTTATTTGCCTTGACCCAAGGAATCCAACAGAAGTGGAATTTTGTTTCTAGGCCCTACGTTGTGGGAGATATGGACCAAAACGCAAAATGCTGCGCTATAGCGCCACCATCAGGCCAATGTGGGTCCCTGTCTCTATTTCTCTCATTGCACACCTGCTGCACCTTGTTGCCAAGTTTGGTCTTTCTGGGCCTTACGGTCTAGGCTGCAGTATGCATTTTACAGGGGGAAAAATAATAATAAGAAAAATTTCAGCAATTACAATAGGTTTCCCACACTGTGTGTGTGAACCCTAAAAATCTCAGCAATTACAATAGGTTTCCCACACTACGTGTGTGAACCCTAATAAGAAAAATCTCAGCAATTACAATAGGTTTCCCACACTACGTGTGTGAACCCTAAATATAGCCGCAAGCGGCGATTGGCGGGTTCACACACCAATAGGCATTTTGGCCTCAATAGGCAAAAGGAAGCCCAAAAGGTCCTTTAGACCTAAAAGTGAAAAAAAAGCTGTTTGGGTTTGGCCAGTGTGTGCTCTACAGATGTAGAGTGTGATGACATCTGCGTGTGTCAGAAAGGGAGACACAAAAATAGCACATCTGGCTAGAGCTGCATCTATGTGAACAGTATAGGAAGGCCTGCACTTGTCTATACATGATTGGGCCTCTATATTACTGACAGAGAGAGATTGAGGGAGCCAGAGACTATGCTTTGTTATTTCACTCCTTGCACACGTAGCACGCCTAACATGACTGCCTGTGTATTCAAAGTATGAATGTAGTCTGCAAAGCCTGGCATGACTGACATGACTGGCATTACTGACATAACTGATATGACTGGCATGACTGGAATGACATCTCTGGCATGACGAACAAAATTAACATGACTGATATGACTGACATAACTGGCATGACTAATGATTTGAAGATTTGACTGACATGACTGATAGGACTGATATGACTGGACTGAAATGATTGGCATGACATGACTTACATGACTGGCAGAACATGACTGATATAACTGACATGACTGGACTGGCATGTCTGATATGACTGACATCACTGGTATGACTGACATATACTATACATATACTATAGATATGCATACAAACTATACATACATTTAGGTAGAAGTGTGTGTGTGTGTGTGTGTGTGTGTGTGTGGTAGTATATGTATTCAAACTATGACAACATATACTAATACATACATACATAAATATACATAGAAACTATACATACATATAGGTATAAAGGTGTGTGTGTCTGTGTGTTTGTGTGAGAGAGAGAGACAAAAAAGAAGCCAAATATTAGTTTGTATGAGCATGTGTTAGTCACTGAGATATGGGTGGGTATGGCTAGGGAAGTGTCATTGTGAATGCTATAGGAAGGCCTGCTTGCGCCTGTATGTGTGTGTGCCTGGTTCATAGACACAGAGAGATCTAGGTAGCCAGAGCAATGTTTACTTAGGGCACAGAGATGGGAGGGGGAATGTGGGTGAGAGTGTGAGAGAGACTGAGAGTGTGAGTTTCAGGCTGCGTGCGTGTGAGAAGGAGAAGGTGACAGAGGGACTTTACATGCATTCTTATGCATTGTATATAATACTGCACTGTAGAGCCATACGATAACCGATTTAGATTAAACTTGACAAATTTGTTCAGGATGGGATTTTGAATGGGCTTGTGCATTTTGGTCAGAATTGGGTAAAATATGAAAGAGCTTTAAGAATATGAATATTATATGTATCGATGCTGTCCATAAAAAAAATATTTAGCAGGTATAAGTGTCCTCAAATCCAAAATCTTTGGATTGTTTTTTGATTTCACACTCTGTAGAGTATTATAAGACTTTGCTTGACATGATAGTATGAAAATCCTAGGAGGAGTATGAAAAGTGATGATTTCAAACTATTATTAACTGTAAATAAACTGTGCATTTTTTAATAGGACATGTAATGGGAAAGTTGTTCGCACTACTGCAAGGAATCAAAAGAGTCCAATTGCATGTTCCCAAGTGGAATTATGTAGGGGATACACTTGCTTTTTTTGCAATAGCGCCCCCCAGTGGCCAATCGACACCCGGCTGGATTATGTCATAGGGGGCGTGCACTTGTCCACACCCAAGAGGTTTCGTGCAGATCGACAAATTGTAAGCCTGTCAAACGCGTGCCGATCACTGATTGGCCGATTACGTCAGCCATTTTGGAAGTATGGCATGTCTGCTTTAGGACCTGGTTTCCAGAAGCCCATAGATGATGTCTGTCAAGTTTCATGTGGATCGGCCAATCTGAGTGCATGGGGCAAATTTTTGCATGTTATAGCGCCCCCTAGCAGGTGAGGTATGGCAACCTCTGCGAGCTGCCCCAGACCCTCACAGGGAAGCTGTCTGTGAAGTGCCATCTCATTACATGCAAGTTTTCTTAAGTTAGAGCTCCATATGCGCAAAATTGACTATTGAATTTACGCCCCCTCATTTGATTGGCTTATACTGACTAGGTAGTGAAGAAATTAGCATTTTTGTTGGATACATTTTAAAGTTCAGACTCTTCTGAACGTTTTGATACCACATATGTGCATGTATGTGAAAAATCCAGGGACTAGTTCGCGCTCAAATATGTGTGTGATTTTGCACATTATGCAAATTAACTCGAAATCTAAGTGGGCGGAGCTTAATGGTTGTATATTAATTGTCCTATTGAATTTAGTCAAGGAATGTATAGGAACTGGAATTTTGGTTCTAGGACTTACAGTGTAGGAGATATGGACAAAACGTCAATATGGTCTGCTATAGCGCCACCATCAGGCCAATTTGGGTCCCTGTATGGGAGTCTGGTCCTTGGAGTTAACTGAACCTTTTTGCCAAGTTTGGGGTTTCTAGGCATTACGGTCTAGGCTGCACAATACGTTTTAGGTCAAAAAATGGGACAAAGAATAATAAGAAAGAAAAATTCTAACAATTACAATAGGGTTCCCACACTATGTGTGTGAACCCTAAATATAGCCGCAAGCGGCAATTGCGGGTTCACACACAAAAAAGGCAAAAAAGCCCAAAAAATTGGCAAAATGATTCAGATCAGAAGTAAATCACATGCTGTGAGTAGCTTTGTGTGTATGTGTGTTTGTGTGTTTTTTGATTTAAGCAGTACATATTGGCTTGATCCAAGGAATGCAACAGAAGTAGAATTTTGTTTCTAGGCCCTACAGTGTGAAAGATATTGGAAAATAAAAGTGAAAAGAAGCTGTTTGGGTTTGGCCAGTGTGTGCTCTACAGATAGTGTGTGATGACATCTGCATGTGTCAGAAAGGGAGACACAGAAACAGCACATCTGGCTAGGGCTGCATCTATGTGAACAGTATAGGAAGGCCTGCATGTGTCCATACATGATTGGGACTGTATATTACCGACAGAGATTCAGGGAGCCAGAGACTATGCTTTGTTAATTCACTCCTTGCACGCCTAACATGACTGTCCGTGTATTCAAAGTATGAACGTAGTCTGCAAAGCCTGCCATAACATGACTGACATGACTGGCATGACTGACATAACTGATATGACTGGAATGACTTCACTGGCATCATGAACAAAAATAACATGACTGATATGACTGACAACTGGCATGACTGGAATGAGTGACATGACTAGCATGACTGTAATGACATGACTGATATGAGTGACATGACTGGCATGACATGACTGATATGACTGACACGACTTATGTCTGACATGACTGGACTGACATGACTGACATCTGCTTGTGTCAGAAAATGAGACACAGAAATAGCACATCTGGCTAGGGCTGCATCTATGTGAACAGTATAGGAAGGCCTGCATGTGTCTATACATAATTGGGCCTGTATATTACCGACAGAGAGAGATTGAGGGAGCCAGAGACTATGCTTTGTTAATTCACTCCTTGCACACCTTGCATGCCTAACATGACTGTCCGTGTATTCAAAGTATGAATGTGGACTAACATGACTGATTTGACTGACATAACTGGCATGACTGTAATGATTTGATTATTTGACTTATATGACTGACATGACTGATATGACTGATATGACTGGACTGAAATGACTGGCATGGCATGCCTGATATGACTGATACGACTGACATTGCTGGCATGACTGACATATACTATACATATACTATAAATATGCATACAAACTATACATACATTTAGGTAGAAGTGTGTGTGTGTGTGTGTGTGTGTGTGTGTGTGTGTGTGTGTGTGTGTGTGTGTGTGTGTGTGTGTTTTAGTCAAAGAGTAATGGGTATACATGGCTAGGGCAGTGTGTATGTTAAACCTATAAGTAGGTGTGTGTGTGTGTGAGAGAGAGAGAGAGAGAGTGTGTTTTCAAAAACAGAAGCTAAACGTCAGTTTGTGTGTTTGTATCTGGGTTACTCATAGAGAAATGGGTAGGTATGGCAAGGGCAGTGTGAAAGCTACAGAGGCCTGTGTTTTTGTAAGTGCATGTGAAAGAGAGGGGGGGGAGGTAGAGCCCATGGGTTGTAAAGTGTTGGAAGCAAGGGGGAGTGTGAGGGGAGTGGAGGAGGGGGGGGCAGAGTGTGTGAGAAAGGCACGTGCGTGTGTGGCTTAGCAGCTGTGTATGCCTCCCTCCACTGCTTTGTATGGAAAATGAAAATATTCACTGTAGAGCTGTTTGTGGACGGATTTGGCTCAAAATTGGCACATCGCACCACAATGGTCATGTGAATGTGGATTTCAATTTCCATAACAATCAGACATACTATGGCGTAGTTATTGAACTGGGAATTTGATGTGTTATGATGGTAGCATTGTGATGCATATGAAAAATATTAATTTGTCAAAAACTTAGGATTTTTTCGCTAATCTTAGCATTTCAGAGTCTGCTGAGTATTACAAGGTGTGATTTAAGGTGATGGAGTTAAAATGCTAGGACTAGTATGAAAATGGCAAGTTATATATATTTGATAATAGTGAAAAAGTGGTACATTTTTGCAAAGCACATGTAATTAGAAAGTTGCTAGGAATTCTGCATACAATCATATGAGTGCAAGCATTACTTGATAAGTGAAAATATGTAGGAGAAATTCTGGATTTTCTAGTATAGCGCCACCTAGTGGTGCAATTCCCTTCCAACATAGGTATGTCTTAGAGGGTGTGTACATGAACATACCATGTCAGTTTCATGTGTATGTACCTATGGTAAGTAGGTCAAATGGCCAATTAATTAAAATTAAAATTAATTGGCTTATGGCGGCCATGTTTTTTGAGTGATGAGGTCATCATTGTGTGTCTTGATACCACTTGACCCCATGATGATGCCTGTAAAGTTTTGGCTTGATGTGACTAATGGTTTCTGAGAAACAGTTTTTCCCATGTTATAGCGCCCCCTATTGGACAATCGTGGCCTGCTTTGACCTGTGACCTCCGAGTCATGTGTCCTAACAACTGATAAATTTTCATGAAGATTGGTCAAAGCATTGTTGAGATATAGCTGCTGAAGTAAATTTGGCCACGCCTCAGAGCTATTGATTGACATGTGACAGCCAGGCTGTATGGAAATGTCACAATGTTGGCGATAGGTTTTGATAATGAGATTCTTCTGAGTAGTTTGATACCAAGGTTGTGGTGATCAGATGAAAAACCAAGGAGTAGTAGGCAAAAGTAGGTTTTGCATATTATGCAAATTAGCAAAAAATCTAAGTAGGCGGAGCTTCATAGTTGTATATGAAATGTCCTATTGAATTGAGCCAAGGAATGCATAGGAAGTGGAATTTTGTTTCTATGACTTATGGTATGGGAGATATGGGCCAAAATGTCACATAGTGTGCTATAGCGCCACCATCAGGCCGATGTGGGTCCCTATAAGTGAGTGTGGTCCTTTTGACCTAGAGAACAAGTTTGGCAAGTTTGGTGTGTCTAGGCCTTACGGTTTAGGCTGCAGTATCATTTATAGACAGCAAAATGGGCAAAAGAATAATAATAATAAGAAAAACGCTAACAATTACAATAGGGTTCCCACACTATGTGTGTGTGAACCCTAAAAATATAGCCGCAAGCGGCGATTGGCGGGTTCACACACCAATAGGCATTTTGGCCTCAATAGGCAAAAGGAAGCCCAAAAGGTCCTTTAGACCTAAAAGTGAAAAAAAAGCTGTTTGGGTTTGGCCAGTGTGTGCTCTACAGATGTAGAGTGTGATGACATCTGCGTGTGTCAGAAAGGGAGACACAAAAATAGCACATCTGGCTAGAGCTGCATCTATGTGAACAGTATAGGAAGGCCTGCACTTGTCTATACATGATTGGGCCTCTATATTACTGACAGAGAGAGATTGAGGGAGCCAGAGACTATGCTTTGTTATTTCACTCCTTGCACACGTAGCACGCCTAACATGACTGCCTGTGTATTCAAAGTATGAATGTAGTCTGCAAAGCCTGGCATGACTGACATGACTGGCATTACTGACATAACTGATATGACTGGCATGACTGGAATGACATCTCTGGCATGACGAACAAAATTAACATGACTGATATGACTGACATAACTGGCATGACTAATGATTTGAAGATTTGACTGACATGACTGATAGGACTGATATGACTGGACTGAAATGATTGGCATGACATGACTTACATGACTGGCAGAACATGACTGATATAACTGACATGACTGGACTGGCATGTCTGATATGACTGACATCACTGGTATGACTGACATATACTATACATATACTATAGATATGCATACAAACTATACATACATTTAGGTAGAAGTGTGTGTGTGTGTGTGTGTGTGTGTGTGTGTGTGTGTGTGGTAGTATATGTATTCAAACTATGACAACATATACTAATACATACATACATAAATATACATAGAAACTATACATACATATAGGTATAAAGGTGTGTGTGTCTGTGTGTTTGTGTGAGAGAGAGAGACAAAAAAGAAGCCAAATATCAGTTTGTATGAGCATGTGTTAGTCACTGAGATATGGGTGGGTATGGCTAGGGAAGTGTCATTGTGAATGCTATAGGAAGGCCTGCTTGCGCCTGTATGTGTGTGTGCCTGGTTCATAGACACAGAGAGATCTAGGTAGCCAGAGCAATGTTTACTTAGGGCACAGAGATGGGAGGGGGAATGTGGGTGAGAGTGTGAGAGAGACTGAGAGTGTGAGTTTCAGGCTGCGTGCGTGTGAGAAGGAGAAGGTGACAGAGGGACTTTACATGCATTCTTATGCATTGTATATAATACTGCACTGTAGAGCCATACGATAACCGATTTAGATTAAACTTGACAAATTTGTTCAGGATGGGATTCTGAATGGGCTTGTGCATTTTGGTCAGAATTGGGTAAAATATGAAAGAGCTTTAAGAATATGAATATTATATGTATCGATGCTGTCCATAAAAAAAATATTTAGCAGGTATAAGTGTCCTCAAATCCAAAATCTTTGGATTGTTTTTTGATTTCACACTCTGTAGAGTATTATAAGACTTTGCTTGACATGATAGTATGAAAATCCTAGGAGGAGTATGAAAAGTGATGATTTCAAACTATTATTAACTGTAAATAAACTGTGCATTTTTTAATAGGACATGTAATGGGAAAGTTGTTCGCACTACTGCAAGGAATCAAAAGAGTCCAATTGCATGTTCCCAAGTGGAATTATGTAGGGGATACACTTGCTTTTTTTGCAATAGCGCCCCCCAGTGGCCAATCGACACCCGGCTGGATTATGTCATAGGGGGCGTGCACTTGTCCACACCCAAGAGGTTTCGTGCAGATCGACAAATTGTAAGCCTGTCAAACGCGTGCCGATCACTGATTGGCCGATTACGTCAGCCATTTTGGAAGTATGGCATGTCTGCTTTAGGACCTGGTTTCCAGAAGCCCATAGATGATGTCTGTCAAGTTTCATGTGGATCGGCCAATCTGAGTGCATGGGGCAAATTTTTGCATGTTATAGCGCCCCCTAGCAGGTGAGGTATGGCAACCTCTGCGAGCTGCCCCAGACCCTCACAGGGAAGCTGTCTGTGAAGTGCCATCTCATTACATGCAAGTTTTCTTAAGTTAGAGCTCCATATGCGCAAAATTTACTATTGAATTTACGCCCCCTCATTTGATTGGCTTATACTGACTAGGTAGTGAAGAAATTAGCATTTTTGTTGGATACATTTTAAAGTTCAGACTCTTCTGAACGTTTTGATACCACATATGTGCATGTATGTGAAAAATCCAGGGACTAGTTCGCGCTCAAATATGTGTGTGATTTTGCACATTATGCAAATTAACTCGAAATCTAAGTGGGCGGAGCTTAATGGTTGTATATTAATTGTCCTATTGAATTTAGTCAAGGAATGTATAGGAACTGGAATTTTGGTTCTAGGACTTACGGTGTAGGAGATATGGACAAAACGTCAATATGGTCTGCTATAGCGCCACCATCAGGCCAATTTGGGTCCCTGTATGGGAATCTGGTCCTTGGAGTTAACTGAACCTTTTTGCCAAGTTTGGGGTTTCTAGGCATTACGGTCTAGGCTGCACAATACGTTTTAGGTCAAAAAATGGGACAAAGAATAATAAGAAAGAAAAATTCTAACAATTACAATAGGGTTCCCACACTATGTGTGTGTGAACCCTAACAATTACAATAGGGTTCCCACACTGTGTGTGTGAACCCTAAAAAGTGCGAACACTACTTAAACAGGACAGAAACACAGCACAGAATTACAGACCTACACCCAGAAGCATAAAACACAATCGCTAGAAACAGTAACAAAACATGGACCAATACATCGAAGCATTAAACACAATAGCTGGAAACATTAACAACAGACACCTTGAAACGGGGCGGAATAGACTAGCAAACGGACACATACACGCAGGCATACACACAAATCTAGAGGAAGAAAACATGCTACTAAGAACTAAATTAACAGGTGAAACAAACAGATGGAGAGTAGTGTAAGAAGGATTTACCGGAATATTAAACAAAGAAACCAAACTAAAACAGGGAAGACAAACCATAACTAATCCGACCAACACGAGGGGGACGTGAAGTGAATGCAAAGGCTACAGGAAGCATAAGGAAGAACATGAACAGGTCAAACACAATGACCGACAAGGAAGACTGAAACAGAAGGGAATATATACACCGAGACAGGGGAGTGAACGAGACACAGGTGCGGGCACTGAAGACAGGGGTGTGACAGACAGAGGGAAACCAAGGAAATGGGGAAACTAGACGGGACCAGAGAGGAGGGTGGAGCTGGGCGTGACATGCTGAATAATTATTGTTAATACCACCCCAGTTGAGTTGTACAGGTAGGTTAAGTTGAGACTTGCTACCAATAGAAAGTAAAGGCGTGCTTATTCTTTCTCGCAAGTGTGACATGCCTCTGGAGCGGGACGGACGAGTTGGGCATCTGTCACGGAAGTGACTCTTCACCGCAGTAGATGCATAGAACCTCTCGGACACGACAGGCTCTCTCTCGAGGTGTAAGGGGAGATCGGCCCAATTGCATGGGTACAAGAACATCACGGGATGACTCACCCAGGGGAAGAGGTGGCTGAACAGGGGGAACTGACACGTGAGGTTTTCCAGGATCAGGACGGTGAGTAGTTAATCCTTTATCCATGCTCACGGCAGCTTGAATAAAATCAATAAGAGATAGGCTTTTGCTCCTACAGGCCAATTCTACTTGGAGATCGTTTCTTAACCCACGATGGAATATAGTCTTCAGGGCTGAGTCCCCCCAGCCACTTCCTGCAGCCAACGTGCAGAACTCTCGAGCATAATCAGCAGCAATATGTCCCCCTTGTTGGATCTCGCACAGTTGTGTGCCGATATCACACCCTGCTGCGGGATGATCAAAGACTGACTAAACAGCGCTGAGAACTGATTCTGACTCCAAGGAGGGATCTTTACTGTCCCAAAGGGCAGTATCCCAGGCGCCTGCTTCCATGGTGAGGAAAGACAAAACAAAATGTACCTTTTGGCGTAACCAGGAAGTGAAGCGAAGGTGTATAAGTATAGCTGGGAGAGAGGGCATGGTAATGAGAAACAGGTGAGTCCAGTTAGGCTATTAGGTGTCATTCCAGTTCATGAGGATATTGTTTTTGAACTATTGATAATAATTTTTTTGAGGGTTTCTGTTTTTTGCATTTCATGACCAACAATTTGAAAATCCCAACAGTCAAAACAAGAACATTTGATGCTATACACTGCCTGGGACGAAAAAAAAAACTAAGTGACCATGATCCATTGCCGCTAAAGTAGAACACTTCAAGCACAAGGAACTAGTCAAAAGCAATAGCAATGTGCTGAAAGTACCACACTATATCATGAATGGCCAATACCCAGGCAAAATAATGCATCATCAAAAAGAACTGTGGCTCTGAAGGTGAAAATATATAAAAGAAGGAAATAACTCTTCCAAGATAACTCTTCCAAGATTAATGTGTAATGCCTTGGTTATTCTAAAGTAAAAAAATTTATTCTCTCTTCCTACACATATCCGTCTGCTTCTCCAGTCAGTCAGTCAGTCTATCAGTCTGTCTGCATGTCTGCCTGTCTATCTGTCTATCTATCTGTCTATCTAGGGAATGGCTGCTGGAGACAGGGGCACCTCAAATAGAGTGGCCTGCAGACCACTTTCTCCAGGCCTGAATCAAAAACCCTATAGAGTCGCTGTGCATATGCTCAAAACTTTGTAACCTAGAACCTCAATGACCTCCAAGTAGAGTAGGATGCAATGCCGATAAGTCGACTTGTGAAAAGTTGTTGTCAAGCTGTAATTGATGCTCAATGGTTATTGAGTTATTGAGACATTGACATTTTTTGTTGGAGTTTACCCACCACTATTGGCCTTTGTTTCAATAAATTGTTTGGGATGAGACACCACTGACACTTGATTGATTACACTTTCATTAAATAATATCACTGCAGTGTGAACTTTTTACATTTTCCATAAATTTCACCCAAAAGCCATCAAACAAGAACAGTATCAAACAAGAACAGTGCAAACTGGTTTACACTTTAATCACATGTTTTCTGCCATTATAATTCAAAACATAGCACATAATTTGCATTCATAATAAAACCATTGCTGATCCAGAAGTATGATTCATCATCATAAACATCACCATTAATTACAGCTACCACTGCAAACATCTATGATCCAAATGACCCTTTCTGGGACACTAGTAAAAGTGGGAGGCACTTTTAACACAGTTCTTGATCCCAACTTCAACAGATCAACAAACATATTCAACAGACACAATACAAAGTTCACAGAAACAATATAACATTTCATTAGCAATTTTGGCTTGACTGGCTGGTGATTAAAGCACTCAAACGCACATAAATTCAATTATCCCAAACATATCAGATTCACAAATTCATCCTATTATAATTAGTGATCATTACTGATTTGGTAGAAATTCCACACGTTCACAAACTCTATTGAATATTCAATTTATATAGCACCTTTCAAGATACCCAAGGTCACTTTACAATTTTAACACAGGTACAAGTCTTACATAACCAGTCACACACTGGCGAGAAGCGGCAGCCAATTGCACACAATGAACTCTATAATAATAATAATAATATATTTTATTTAATGGCGCCTTCCTTGGCACTCAAGGTCACCTTACATAATTTAACAAACAAATAAAAAATACACAATAAAAATAAGTACAAAAAAGAAACAGTGCAAGTAAAATTTACAGGTCATAGGCAACTTTAAACAAGTGAGTTTTAAGTTTGATTTTAAAATGTGGTAATGAATCTGTGTTGCGAAGATCAGCTGGGAGTGAGTTCCAAAGGTGTGGAGCAGCACAACTAAATGCTCTGGTCCCCATAGTGGCAAGACGGACAGGTGGAACAGTGAGATAGATAGAAGAACAAGATCTAAGGGTGCGAACTGGTGTAGCAATATGAAGGAGGTCTAAAAGATATAAAGGGGCAAGATTATGGAGAGCTTTGAAAGTTAAAAGGAGTATTTTATAATTAATGCGATGAGAAATGGGAAGCCAGTGAAGCTGCTGTAAAACAGAAGTGATATGATGCATTGTAGGGGTCCATGAAATGATACGAGCAGCTGAATTTTGTACTAATTGTAATTTATGAAGGGTTTTCTGAGGTAGACCAAACAAAAGAGAATTACAGTAATCTAAACGAGAAGTAACCAGACTATGAACCAAGATAGCAGTAGAGTGATGATTAAGAGAATGACGAAGACGATTTATATTTCGAAGATGGAAATAAGCTGACCGAGTGATATTATTAACATGAGAAACAAAAGAAAGAGTGCTATCAAGGATGACACCCAGACTCTTAACCTGAGGAAAGGGAGATATGGAATAATTATCAACCGAAATGCAGAGATTATGACATTTACTTAATGTTGATTTAGTGCCAATCAGTACCACTACTGCTTTAGTGATTTAGTGATTTAGTGCACATCAGTAACACTCTCTACCAAAAACCACAGCCCCCTGGGGGACTGAATGGGGTGCAGGAAGAGGAGAGAGGACAGAGCACCACCCACCACTGGGCATACAAGCACACACACTTTCATGCACAGACACTCAGACAACTGCTTTTTTTTTTTTTTACAGAGACACACAGTAACACACTCAGGGACTGCCAATTTACCTAACCTCCATGTTTTTGGACTGTGGGAGGAAACCGGAGACCCCGGAGGAAACCCATGCAGACACAGGAAGAACATGGAAAGTCCACTCAGATAGGGACTTGAACCCAAGACCCCAGTGCTGAGAGGCAAACATGCTAACCACCAAGCCACCATGTTGCCCAAACTCTACACACCCCAATGTGGAACAATCCTGATTTTTTTTTACTTAAAAAAATATTCACATGGAAACAAATTTTTCCACAAATTAATCCAGGAGTTGGGGATAATACATTTCTGGAATTTCACCAAATCATATCTTTATGAGAACAAAAAAAGGAAACATCTTAGAGGTACCCTCAGTGGTGAACTGAACAGGACTTCTGTCACGGTAAAGACCTCCCTCCGGGTGTGTCTACGCCTCTATGTCACGGTGAAGACCTCCCTCCGGTTGTGTCTACATGTCTATGTCACGGTGAAGACTTCCCTCTGGGTGTGTCTACGTGCCTATGTCACAGTAAAGACCTCCCTCTGGGCGTGTCTATGCGTCTATGTCATGGTGAAGACCTCCCTCTGGGCGTGTCTATGCATCTATGTCATGGTGAAGACCTCCCTCCAGGCGTGTCTATGTGCCTATGTCATGATGAAGTCCTCCCTCTGGGCATGTCTACGCATCTATGTCACGGTGAAGACCTCCCTCCGAGCGTGTCTATGCGTCTATGTCATGGTACAGCCCGACCCCTCCCTGCAGGCAGGTCTACAAGTTTATGTTGGTCTGTATATGATCGGTTTACGTTTGCATTGTGTTAATCTGTGTTGCTTGTGTTATTCATCACACTTGTCTCTTGTCTTGTTTGTCATATGTTGCATTTGTGTCTTGTTAGTATTCGTGTATTGAAGTGTGAGTGTTGTGTACGTTCCTCGTCTTTGTTTAGTGTAGTGTGCTTAGCATGTGCAACAATAAATAAGCCTGATAAAACATTGCTCAGCATCATTCTTGAAGCCTCATGTGACACTTTCAACATTCCAGCTTTGCATAAATTCATAAACAAAATGCAAAGAATAATATCCAAATATAATGCAATAATCCCTACCAACAACAAAATGGGAAATGGGAAGACGATTCATCTTATATCTATACCATATGGGAATGTACACTTATTAAATGCTTCTGGTAAAAAATAATCAATTACTTATTCCTGTGACTGAACACAGTCATTTGTCTGCCAACTACAAGATATGTCACCAATACATGTAAGAAAGAATGACAAAAGCCTGCAATTTCTGAGCACAGGACTGTAGTTGGCTAGACAGGATTTGATGATGGGCCACTACCAAGCTAGACAGGCCTAAAATCCCCATCAGCATAACTATGATTGATAAACCTGTCATTTGGAGCAAATTTCTGGAGCTTTAAAGTTGTATTGACTCAACGCCCGCTATGTCATTACATTGCTATGCTGAGATTGCTTCCCCCCACATAATCTCTGGTCAACATTGATCCTGTGGTCAAAACCAGACCAGTAATGAATATGATAAAGGTGGCTGAAGAGTATAATATTCAAAAGTGTTTGAACAAGTGACTGGTGAGTGTATTTTACGGTTCACCTGTTTGACAAGGTGTACTTGAATGAGGTATCCTTTCCTACATGTCTGATCTGGTCAGACATGCTCTCTGTCAGCGTGGGCTCTACCCCAGTCCCCGGGCAGCTCCTCGTTTGTTGGATTATGCTGATTCTCTCTGGCCCTGGGTCAGGATTAAAAAGCCTCCGTCCCAGGTGTCACGGCACTTCATTCATTTACTCACTTTCATCCGGGAAACTCCCCCCCTCCTGTACGTTGCTGAGAGGGCTTGGCGGCCAGCCATACTATGAGCTTTAAATGAGCGGGGGGGGGGGGGGGGGGGGGTGCACAGGGGCAGCAGGAAAGGGAGAGGCAGCCCCTTGCAGTATGGAGTGACAGACAGGGGGCGAGTTGGATATTGATGCACAAAAGTGTGGATGGATATGTGACCAAGAGCCAAATGGATTTTAGCTTTATTCGGTTTTCTGCTTTTCTCTCTTAAGTCAAATGTAAGATCATTCAGTCGTCATTCTATTTGGTAGAAAAACTTGGTAGAAAAAATTTGGTAGAAAATATTCAGTAGATTTAGAATTAAATTGTCAATGTGGGTTAAGTAGGAATGAGTAATAGCAAAAAAAAAAATCTTATTGCCATAATTTTATTATCTATATTGCTTGTATTTATAGAATGACACATCATGGTACAATGGTTCAGACTCACAGTATTTATGCTTTACCTCCTCTGAAAGGCCCTCTGAATGATTCATGACTGTAGCTTTCATGGGTCAGTCTAGCCATAAAGAGATATTGCCTTGTGGATTACCTAAGCGACAAAAAGTACACAAAAGGCCATGAGTGGTAGTATTAATCACATTGCTTCTGCATTCGCATAATTCGTTAAGAAGATTCATTACATAATACTGTGGTGGGCAATTAGAAATGTTAATGAATAGAGTTCATAAATTGCTCCATTTTATTTCTAAAGATTTTTTTAGCGGCTTGTAATTTTTCTTCACGTTTGGCAATTCTATAATATCAAGTACTCTATTATATGATCTTCTAATATAACCACAAAATAGAGCTAAATTCCTACGAGTGCCAGTCTGGTATGGCTGTTCTATAGAGTTCATTATTAAAGATAGGAAGACTGTATGGAAGATTCAGAAAAGAGGTTAAGGAAATTTGGTAGGTTGGGGGTTTTGGTCTATGGGCTGGACACAGACTGTTCACTGGGGCACCGTCTGTTAACCATACCAAAGTATTTTCTCCCTGCATGTAGCTTTAGCCTAAATTAAATGTCATGGTTCATTCTATATCTTACTTATCTTGTGTCTTACAATCACCAGAACAACCGATAGACCATATGTCATGACATGGTATACATCAGATTTACCTGATGTGGAGTTTATCACCATGTGTGTTCAAATGATGAACCACTAATGTAATGAAGTACGCATCATTCCTTGTAACATGCAAAGCTGAAGGATCTTAATGCAGATTACCTCATGGCCTAGCAACTGATTATACTTAACCTGAATATTGCCTAATAATTATTAGAGCACATTCAAAGTGTGCTTTCCAATGGGATTTGTCAGTAGCACTATAAAGCACCTCAAGATTGGGGTAGCATACAATCTGCCAAGCAGATCTTTTCCATATATATCAACCAAGCAGCTGCTGGCACACTACTTCACTGTGGTTGCATACTGTCCTTTATGGTTCAACACTTTCAGTGTTACCCTCTGGACTTTGGATCCAGTACTGGATGACAGCAGAGCACCACCAATGATAAAAAGAAGATGCAGCCTGCAGGGCATTCCTTTAGAAATGAGATCTTCCATCATAATTGACTGCAGCCCCAGTGTACCTATCTTTTGATGCTGTGCTATAGAGACCGTAATATTGTTTCTTTTTTGTCTTGTGTTGATATCCCAGGGACTAACACATACTACTTTAAACTCAATTGTTGAAGAGACTGCCTAGAGTTACTGTTTTGGCTCTTAAATAATAATCATCCAACCTTCACTCTCCTGAAACTGCTTTGTTATGCTTTCCTCCAAGCAACAGCCAGACAAAAGTATCTCTCCCTCCATTAAAATGAGCAAAATTGACAATGCTCTGTGGGGGAACAGGAAATTGAATTAGGTTGTTATCTCTCATATTCAGCCTGTCTCCAGCTTCCCCCCTTGGTCCATTGTATCTTCTACATCCTCTAGTCTAATTCTCTAATTTTACCCACAGAAAGATGCTAGGAGTTTTAAAAAGTCTTATAAAGCAAAGGACTTCACGTGCACATACTATTTACTATTTTAGCACTGTCAATTTTCTTCTCTCTTTGTGACACTGCATAGAGTTAGTGATGTTATGAAAATACTGTCCAAGCCATGTCATCTTACAAGCGAATCTACTGAACATCAAATGGCAAAACCAGAGGGAACGATCTACTGAGACGATCCACACTGTGTTGATAATTTATTAATTAATCAAAAATATTTTTATTTGTGGTTCATGAAATATGCCATGATGTGTACACAGAGAAGAAAAATACTTTTATACACTATGTCTAGCATGGCCATCTGTTAGGAGAAAGATTTTCAAAGAGCTTTGAGTCTGAGTCACAGCATGCTAGGTATTTGCCAAGTTTGGATAAGAGCAGGATTTGGGGCAGAATCTCTGGGCTAATCTCCAGCAAACCAGTACTGGACAGGGTATGGGGTTCATATACCCGCTGCAGCTGAAGCCAATATGTTAAAATATATGTATAAAGATCACCGTATAATGTTCAATTTGCATAACATTTTAGAAACTGATTTTGTTTAAAGAAATAAGGTTTTCAATAGAATAGAACAGAATAGATGGATAACTGTGCATTGTTGATTAAGCTCACAGTAATTGGAATTGTTGTTAATAATACAATGTGCAACTACCAGCATAAAAAAAAACCATTGTGTTTATTCTTATGTGACCAGTGTGCTCATATGTTAATCTTATTTTGAAACATTTCTATTGGCAGTAGGGACAAATGGGATTTTGAAAAACAAACTAATTTTGAACTGTAACTTTCAATTATTTGACACCAGTGACAATGATTCTTCAACTGTTTATTGCATTTAAATGTACATGTAATATGTATATATCATTCCTTGTTTTAATAGCATAGCACATTTAGTAATGTTTATAGAATATTTACGCAATAATACTCTCGAGGTTCGTGCTATAACGTGTAATAATGGCACTGCTGTGCTGCGGCCGTAGATCAGCACAGCAGTGCCAATATTACACGTTATAGCACGAACCTCGAGTGTATTATTGCGATTATACCACAGTTCCATTATCGCTGTTTATTGAAAGATTTTGAGTTAAAGAGGACGAGAAAATACGACCTGTTTGGTTAAAAACACTCTGCCAGTTAAAATAGTTCCATTCAATGGCTCGCTGCTAAACTTACACAACACTGGAATAGCCTTACCCAATGAATATTATAGAGGTAAATATACAGAGGTATTTATTAAAAATAAAGTACAACAATTATTGACCATCCACGGCTGATTGGAGGTTCGTTCAGGTATCTGTTCAGTCCAGCTCTTAAACCAACGAAGCTGCTGATGCTATATAACTCTCCCTTCACGTTTCTGTCGGATCCATAAAACGTCGTAGAAGCTGATTCATTTCATTTTTGTTGATAATACTAAAATCGACTGAAATGTTGTTGCTCTTTAACCAGGATGTAAATACATTAAGAGCCCAGGACGTTTGTTTTATGGTATTAACTTAACTGCATTTCCAGCTCATCCAAATCATTGATTGTAAGCGTGACAGACCTTTGTCATTGGAGGAATGAGGCTGGTCATTTATAGCTTCATCCTCCAGTTTCAGATCGAAACAAATTCTTTCGAAGCCAATAGATTTAACGAACTCCCTGTAATTCATTTTGATAATGTTGCTGCTTGTTTGTAGTTTCGCTGTTTGGCTTGTAAACGCTGCTTCGTTGCTAGGTTACCTGTATGTGGCGGAGTAATACATGGAGAGCTTCGGTTACAGTGCTATAACGCGTAATATTGGCACTCCTAGATCGCCTCTCAGCCAATCACATTGTAGGGTCGGAACTAACTGTGGAATAAATTAAGCTTTTTCATTTGTTTGTTGAAGCATTTTTTAGTTTGCTTGTTTATTTTTAACATATTAACATATCCATTTTACAGTTAGAGAAGTGGCACCAGAGCCATTACAAACAGGATGATTTGCAAGTGGCAGGCAGAACTTCTGAACTTATATCAATGTGTGCTAGGAATTGAGAGATTTTGTTCCTAAATTTCTTGGCATCGCTCTTCTGGACATTGCGGTGTTCGGCGTGAGTCCAGCGAACAGTCGCGATGGTTTGGCGTGTTCGAGTCTTTGAGTCTCGGCGACTCTGGCGAAGTTCTCCAAGTCTTCCCAAATTACCAGGCTGCCAAGCTCATTGTTTCGCTTCGAGCTAGGGCTTTTAAAACAAGTTTTAGGGGCGTAATTGTAAAGCGCTTTCATGTTCATCAGGCCATTGACCATTGGCCTTTATTAATGAATATTCATGACCTCTGCCCAGACAGGGGAGAGAAAGAGAGAGAGAGAGAGAGAGAGGGGGGGGGGGGGGGGTGGAGCGAGGAGTGCCCGTCTTTCCAGGTCTAGTTAATGACTTAACCAAAGAAGACAGATTAACACAATTCGAAGACAAAGTAAACTAATCCTAAATAAATTCTTACATACTCTGCCTAAACAAAAATTAATTTGGTTCTATTAGTCTACACATTGAGCCATTCTCAATTTCCACTTTTGGACAACAAATGACACATAATGCACAGACAGGCATGAATGTGAGGTCACATACGTACACATGAGAATGATTACATTCGATGAGTAACATACAAACTAATACATAGATATGCATCAATGTGGTGTGTTTATACAGTAACATGTATTCTAATAAGATCACTTAATACTGAATACATGAAATATCATAAGTTGTGTCTTTATATCAACCACATGGCACAGTGTTCACATTTAAATGGTCTTGTGGTCCTTTGTTCTTAAGGCTGGAATGCTGAATACTGGTTTCAAGAATAATGAATCTTTCCTTGTATGGAAGGTAGTCAAGTTCGGTGTCTCTAGACTGCATTCGCCGAGCTGGTTCCTGTAGGCTGAATCCCAATTCTGTGTACAGTTCAGATTTGGAGTTACAGAGATCTCTGAAATATTTGTATCTTCAGCTCTGGATTATAACACAGGACATAGAGTGGGTTTAAACTGTGGGCAATCAGATAAGGTTGGAATTTAGAGTTTTATGGTCCTTCCTGACTGTGGTCCCAGTGTCCTTCGACGAAGGTTGGTTTTGACCAGCCTCTCTTAGATGACCTCTCTCCCAAGCTCAGGAGATCATAAGGTCAGCATTGTAGGCTTTTGGGAGGTAAACACCACTATGGATGTGGGTCCTTTGGGGCCTGTTGCTGTTGTAAAGAATCAGTTTATCTTTACATACCATCAAAGAAATCTGGGTGAGTCAGTCGCTCAGTTCTAGGCAAAGGATTCCATTTTGGGTGTCACAGTGAAATGGCGTTTAGCTGTCTCCACTACATATATATATATGTAATATCTCTATAAGCTTTTAAGGCCTGCTAATAACTTTGCCCTCACTCCATCATCAATGCTGTGTAGCAAATTCATGACATTTTTTGAAGAGAAAATTAGGAACATTCATGCTGGCATAGCCCTCACAAACTCCTCTTTTGACCCTGTTCAACAAAGTCCTCTAGTCAGCTGTTGCTTTTCAACTTTCACTCCAGTGGATACCACCACAGTAGCAATGTACATCAAGTCCGCAAAACCAACCTCCTGTGTTTTGGATCCTCTGCCTACATGCCTGGTTAAAGATTGTCTGCCCTCACTCTGTCCTCTCTTCACCAGGACTATTAACACTTCCCTCGACTCTGGCATTGTTCCCCCCTCACTGAAATTGGCTGCCATCACCCCTATCCTTAAGAAACCTGGTTTGGCTCCCGAGGACCTCGGTAATTACCGTCCCATATCCAACCTCCCTTTTCTCAGTAAGCTGCTTGAGCGTGTGGTTGCCACTCAATTAAAGGACTATTTATCGTCTAATAATCTATTTGAGCAGTTCCAGTCTGGGTTCAGGAGTAACCACAGCACTGAAACTGCTTTAGTCCGAGTGATGAACGATCTTCTATTAGCAGCCGATTCTGGACTAGTTAACATCTTGGTTCTTCTTGACCTCACCGCAGCATTCGACACAGTTTGCCACTCTACACTGTTGACCCGGCTGAAACTCTGGACTGGACTATCTGATACGGTGCTATCATGGTTTGAGTCGTACCTCTCTGACCGCCAGCAGTTTGTTTCCTTCAGCGGCTTTAGATCCACCTGCTCTGCTGTAACGTCTGGTGTACCTCAAGGCTCGGTCCTTGGCCCACTTCTTTTTATAATCTACCTCCTCCCCCTTGGTAATATCATTCGACAGCTTGGCCTCCAGTTCCACTGCTTTGCTGACAACACTCAAATCTATGTCTGTTCCAAGCCCTCGGATCTTCAACCTCCTGGATCCTTGCTCAGCTGTCTCCATGATGTCAATTCCTGGATGGCAAAGAACTTTTTCACTCTAAATAATAGCAAGTCTGAGGCCATTCTCATTGCCTCCTCACCCACTCTTCGGAAACTTGTTCAATCATCCATCTCAATTCCTGGATTCGTTACATCCACATCACCTACTGTCCGTAATCTGGGTGTTATCTTGGACTCAGCTCTCACATTGGAAGCCCATATCAATAACATTACTAAAACTGCTTTCTTCCATCTAAGAAACATCGCTAAACTCCGCCCTTCACTCACTGACTCTGCGGCTGAAACTCTTGGTCATGCTTTTGTTACGAGTCGTCTGGACTACTGCAATGCTCTGTTGGCAGGACTGCTGGCCATTAAAATCAAGAAGCTCCAGCATGTGCAGAATTCTGCTGCCAGGGTCCTGACACGGTCTAAATCATCTGAGCACATCACCCCAAAACTGATATCGCTTCATTGGCTTCCCATCCAATACCGCATTCAGTACAAGACATTACTCTTGGTCTTCCGTTCACTACAGAACCTGGCCCCCGCTTACCTGTCCTCGCTAGTTTCACGCTACTGTCCTGCACATTCTCTCCGTTCCGCTGATGCTCACCTCTTGGTTGTTCCCCCAGTCCGGCTACAAGGGTTCGGTGAACGAGCCTTCAGCGTTGTTGGCCCAAAGCTTTGGAATTCGCTACCCATTTCCCTGCATTCCTGCACTCAAGACTTTCAAATCTGAACTGAAAACACTCCTGTTTCGGACTGCTTTTAATATTTCTTAATTGTTTTATATTATTTACTGCTGTACCTGACCTTTCTCCCATTTTATCTGTACAGTGTTCTTGGGTGTTTATGAAAGGCGCTTTAAATAAAATTTATTATTATTATTATGATCTCTCTATTATCTCTCTCTGTCTCTTTTTATCTCTCTCTGTTTCTTCCTCATTCTCTGTCAAGCCAACTGAATCTTTGATGGAAATAATACTTCAAAGTCAAGCTTGAAATATTGTTATTTTTTTATTTAAACCAGCCAATGTTTTGTAATAATATCCACGGTTTACTGGGATGTGAAGCTTCTAGCACTGCACAGCCTTCCTGTGATGGCCTCCTTGTGAAGGAAGGGCTTGATAACACATAAAATCACTTGAATGGATTTATGGAGTGCACATGTGTATGTATAATGAACAAAAATCCATTGAAAACAAGTTTAGCTACATCTTGCATAAAAAATATTTTTTATGTCCAGAACAATTGAGTGCTGACCTTCTTAAAAACCATCTCATGGGACATCACCTCTTGGTTTGGTAACATCTAATGCAAATGTCTAACAATAAGATTAAGATGTGGTAATAAGGGTACATTTAGAGCTGTTTTGGAGCCTGTTTGCAGTTTGTTTTACAGAGCTTGTGTTGACATAACTAGGTGTAGTAATACTTTGCCATTTGTCTGTTGAGATTGACAGTTTCTAAGGTCACTCAGATAACAGTATGTGCACCCCAACCTTTGAATAGACATTCAGAATATTCAGAAAGTAGGTCTTCTATTTTCAGAAAGTAATCATTCTTGCAGACCAGGCATCTCTGCTGTATAGGTTGTATTACAAAGAAAACAAACTCAGTGAACTAAAAGTAGCAATTGGTATATTTTTTTTATCTGTGTCCATATGTATTTAATGCAGTTATCAACATCTTTCATGACCTCGCATAACTCTGTTGATTTACAGGCAAAGTTTGTGTTTGTAAAGATATTTATGTGGTAGGCTATGTGGTCTTTCAGATTAAGATTTCCAGGGTAGTGTTTATGTTTAAATCTGTTCATGCAACATTCCTAATAATTGAATTCAATTTGATTCCAGCCAAGCCAAGGCCAGAGAGTCGAGTTCGCTCCTGATTGATGCTCAGAGATTATTTTAATCCGGGCTTCCAGCAAACATCATCTAATTTCCTTTTTCAGCATCTTTCTTGCTTCCACTCCTCTGCAGTCCTCTTCTTTCTGTCTGCATGAGCATGCAAACCCTGGACACTTCTGACAGCTCAGACAATGCAGTGTAGAAATCTGCCTTATCTATTATGACAGGCAGAAATTCAACGTGAGTAGCCTGACATCTAAATGAATTGCTGAATTGTGCTGAACTTGCTGATTTACATGTTTCTCATTCAGCATAAATTTTTATGCATTCCAGGCCAACGTTTCCCCCTGATGAAGAGTGAGAAGTGACCTTGCTGTGACCTTGTTGTTTTGTTTTTCTTGCATTTATGTTAGCAGTTTCATCAAGAGACAAAGGGGACTTTGTTGGCAAGATATGGGTGTGGTTCTGAGACAGTAACAAAGTGAGGAAAAGTGATAGTGATGCAATTGTGAGTTTA
Source organism: Brachyhypopomus gauderio (assembly GCF_052324685.1). Taxonomy (NCBI): domain Eukaryota; kingdom Metazoa; phylum Chordata; class Actinopteri; order Gymnotiformes; family Hypopomidae; genus Brachyhypopomus; species Brachyhypopomus gauderio. Next base: position 25,130,840 of record NC_135212.1, read on the forward strand.
TTTCAGTACCATAGACAGCAGCAGAGTTATCATTATCCAATTGAAGGTTTTGGACACATACATTTTTGGTCAATGTGCTTTCATTAAAGTGATTACAAGTAAACGTTCAAGCAGTCGTTGTTATTATTAGATAATTAGATTGTTACATTCCATTTATAACCTATTATATATATATATATATATATATATATATATATATATATATATATATATATATATATATATATATATATATATTAGGGGTGGGCATAGATTAATTTTTTTAATCTAGATTATTCTCACTGAAATCTTAAAATTAATTTAGATTAATCTAGATTAATCTATATTAAAATGGCTCATATGCGTGCTGTGACGCTGTGGCGCTGGAGAAAGGACGAGACACGAGTCCAGGTCTCCTATCCAAACGACACGTTTTATTTACGTATATTGCGCAATAGCGCACAAAGAACAAACACAAAGCACACAACGTGCAGACTATAGACAACGACGAGCACAAGACACTGCGCGAACGCACATTAAATAGACAGACCACATCAACCCCACGTGATGACGAGACAAGCCACAGGTGATACGGATAATGACAAGACGCACCCGCACCCACGGAGATACACTGACGCAGACGAATAGACGCAGACAACATTAACACACGCCCCAAAGGAAGGGTTCGGGGACCAGGCTACGCGCCAGGAGTAGGGCAATAAGGGGAGAGAGATCGGGAGCTGCAGGTGCTGCAGCGAACGGTCCTCCTCCAGCCTTTGCTGCGAACCCTCCACTGGGTGCAGTGCGGCTGGTGGACGCGCCCGGTGCAGCGCGATGGGCGGACGCGCCCGGTGCAGCGCGACTGGCGGACGCGCCCAGTGCAGCGCGACTGGTCTCTCCCCTCGGCAGGCCGTAGGGCATCCCTCCTTCTCCTCTCGACCGCCCCCTGGAGCCGGCAGTGGGGTCTTCTCCCTCTGTTTCCATCGCCTCACTGCGCTGGCTCCAGCTCATGGGCTGCTCCGGGCTGCTACCCCGCGAGTAGTCCATCTCTTCTCCCTCGGAGCGATCGGAGGATGGGTACACCTCTGGAGTTCACCTCCCCTTTACCGTCCCGGCAGACAGCTCCGAGGGGGGAGGGCTCTCTTCCTCCTCGGTGTAGGAGCCCTCCGAAGGAGGGTAATCCTCCTCCTCCTCCTCCTCACCGTAGTTTACGGTGGAGGCGTCACACACCGACGGAGGGTAGTCAGCGGGAGCAGAGCAGACGGAGGCAGGATAGTCTTCTTCCTCTTCGTACTCCTCCCCGTAATCCACCGTAGGGGTGGAACAGACAGAGGGAGCTGGGTCTTCCTCCTCCTCGCTCTCCTCTTCCTCCTCGCCTTCCCCGTAGTCCACTATTGGAGCGGAACATACAGAGGGAGCTGGGTCTTCTTCCCCCTCTTCCTCTTCCAATCCCTCGTCCCCGAACTCGCTCTCCGGAGTCTTGTTGGTAGAGCAGAGCTCAAGGACGCCTAACCCGATCGGGGAGAGGTCTCGGGAAGGAGAGGGGTGTCTCTCCCGCCACATCCGCTCTGCGGTGTCGCGGAAGTAGCCGCTGAAGAGGCCTCCCGAGCCCGAAGCAGCATGATGCCGCATAACGGGTCCTGCTCCATAAGTTCGGGAGTTACGGTGGCCGCGCGGTGTTGGGCAGGAGTATGACGTCGCTTGCTGGAGCGCTGGCCCCTCTTTGGCCGGGTGGCGTAGCCTGGCATACTTGGGGTGTCTCAGACGGCTCGTCGTTCTGTGACGCTGTGGCGCTGGAGAAAGGACGAGACACGAGTCCAGGTCTCCTATCCAAACGACACGTTTTATTTACGTATATTGCTCAATAGCGCACAAAGAACAAACACAAAGCACACAACGTGCAGACTATAGACAACAATGCATCAATGACTGCTCGAGGAAGCTGTTCTACTTTGATACTTGAAGAAAAAAAACATGCTCAATAAAATGTAGGCTACTCATGTTCGGTTTATTCAGTTAAACATGAATAAACTTTCATCATATAAACTATACATGAAACTTTCTTGTCCCGGGCCCCAGCAAGACTGTCAACGGGCCTGGCTGTAGGCATACACAAAACACAACGGGGCTACGCACAATGACCAACAAAAACAAGAGCAAGAATATATATAAAATATGCAGATAGGTAAAAAACATATATTTTAGCCATTGAGCTTATTTTGAGTACATAATTTTATATTAATGAAAGATTTCAAGATTATTTAAAATTATAGACTTTAAATAAAAAATAAATTGCTGGGCTCTTTGATGGGCCCCCCTGGCCCTGGGGCCCGGGACAACAGAGTCGGTTGTCCCCCCCTGTCGACGGGGCTGCCTACAGCCCCTGTTGTTTTTGTCTGTTTTGGAATTGTTAGTAGCTCTTTTTCATTGTGTTTTTGTTCTTTATGTCTTCTGGTATTTTATGATTTGGCAAATTGATTCTGGACCATCTTAACAACTACAAATATGGATTTGCCACTAATAAATGTCGCTCTTCTCAGCAAATGCATGTGCCTCATGATTTTTTTACATGTTTCAGTCTTGTCAGCAACTTTTAATAATACTGAGTTATGGTCATTTATCCTACTCTAGGGCTTTACATCTGTCAAAGAACATGAAAGCCAATTTAAATATACTGGAGTCACAGTCCTTCATAACTGTTAAATTTTTCCCTTTCCTGCCTACGTGAGTACTCTGTACAGTCCCAGAGTCAAATTATGTGGACCACTACCTTTCAGACAAATGCTTTACATTAGCATGTGAAAATGTGTTAGAATTCAGTCTCTCACATCAGCTAATTTTAATTTGAATACAAACCAGGAGTCCCTGCCATATGACTTCTAAAAGACCCCTATAAGACCCCTGCTATGGTGTATGGACACTCTTTCAGTAATTAATGTATTTTCAACTCCTTTGAGTTATTGACAATGGGACAACCTGGGATGTAAAAAGAATATATTTCAGACACTTAACAGCTTTATGTTCTAATGCGTCATTACCTCTCTTCAGCAGTAGAGTCAAGTGTGAACTGCATGGAAGAATTTATGCTATAAAAATACATCACAGTCCAACAGGCCAGACTCCACATATCCTGTAAAACATTCAATAAAATACTACAGACAAAACTAGTCTGAATGGCATGTGATGTACACATTTATGACACTCTCTCTTCTTAAATGGGTGCGGTTATTATCCAGCAGAGTACTGAAAAAATCTCTTTCAGATGGTAGTCCCATATTCTCTTACTTCTTCTTAATTTGGCAAAGTAGTCCCATCATCAGTCAGAGATTGATTTTCATCTATAATATTGAAGATTTTTTATCTCTATGTTATGACAGCAACAGCCTTTTGAGTTCAATGCAATGTTAATGTAGTGCATCATAACTGACATAATATCTCACGTATGCATCACAGATTTATCCTGTCTGTCAAAAAGATACATAGAAAACCACTCCAGTGGCCCTAAGCAGTGTCTTGGAATTCTCAGTGAAAGGATCGTACATCCTATTCACCATGTATTCAATGCCTACCACTGTAAGACATCCGTTTATGACTAACCTCCACGTTTGTATAGCTCACATGATGATTTGGGGGTAAGTAAGATGATATGTTCAAAAACCTACACTGTACCATGTTTAAAGGTGTATATTTTTGCACAATTGATTCACTGTATACACCATGAGTGCTGAGTTTTCTAGATTCACCCGAGGAGAGTGAGAGTCATATTGTCTGTGGCTACGGTAATAAAACTCTGTGTCCAAAAGCTTTTCCTCACCCTTCACCCAGGTCATGTCAAAATGAGTGTAACATGCAGAATTTATGAACCCAGGCAAAATGCTTAGGGGAGGAACACTCTGACAGATATTGTGATCTACTTAAAGCGGAAGCTAATTTCTTAAAAGAAGACTGTGTCACTGGATAAGAGGATCTCTGCTAGGAAATAATAGTAGAGATTCAGAAGGACTCTGTGAGTTAATGTCCTGCTGTAACCTGTAAATCTTTGCAGTCTGACTGATTGGAATACTGATTTATATGTGGTACTATCTGCTCCTGATATTTGGTGACGGTGTGATTTGGTGTGTATTTCTACTTAAGTACTTCAAGTTAATCCTTTCAATGACAGAATACTTAGTATTTATTCCTGCAGCTAACCTCAGATTACAGGAGGCTCAAAAATGAATTGTTATCAACACTAATGTATTACAGCCTAAATATTGTCACTCCATCCCATTTCTGTATGAAAGACATTGTGTACTATCTAAATGATATCACCGGGCTAATGCTCCATCTTTGTGCCAGAGGACAGGAGAGACTAAATGCAGTGCTAGAGAAGGGAACTACACCACCATCATTCACACAAGCCACCGGGCCTGTGGCGATGTGAAGCTCTTTTAAGGTAACGTCTATAAAGAAAGACGATTGGATTCTAGCTTCTACAAATATCCTGGATGACTAGAGGACTTAACGCCCATTCATTATCCAAGTGTAGGAATGTTGACCATCTATTTCAGGTATATTTCCTGCCCATAGAAAGAGATTAGAATTCACTTGTTAGTCACCATATTTTCAACAAGCTTCAACTATAACACATTGCACAACTTTTGCAGCCAGCCCCCTCACCCTCTAATCTTTTATCCATTCTCAACTCACACTCATCTGCTGAATGATGTCTGGAGTCTTTTCCTGCCCCTGTAGAAGTGCTGCTGCTACAGACCAGTGAGAACAGGCTAATTGAAGGATGAGTTCAGCTGTTAAACAGCACTTCATTAAGCCTGGCCTTGGGAGCAGTCGTTGGGCTTCGAGAGCTCTCTGCTACTCCCTGAAGCTCCGTCAGAGGTCAGCTTCTCCCAGAAGTGTGCACTGACCTTGGAAGAACTACGATCCTTTTCCCATCTCTCTCATACTTCTCCAGGCAGATCTCAGCAGAGCAGCCAGATCACGGTCAATAAGCTTGCAGATACTGCAGCACCTCAGGTGGGAGGGAGGGCTCTGTCTGGCAAGGACTTCTAAAGTGGGATTTATGTGCTTACCATTGAGTATAACTATATGGGATTCTATGGTGTTTGAAGTACAAGTATTGCAATTGCTGTTTCAAAATAACAAATCTATGTCTTTCTCTCAATCTTTAACATCTTTGCAAAACAGTATATTTCAACGTATCATCATAGTTTTTTTTTATTATTATTATTTACCAAGAATTCTTTTTATAGAGGATGTTAAATGTTAATCTATCTATAATTAGCATTTCATAAATTTACACTTGAAGCATATCTTAGGGAACAACATGGCATGGTTATTTCCTAAACCACTCAAATATTTGGTGAGGCCCCACAAAACATTGGTAACACTGCCAGGCATCAGACACTGCTGTGCCTTCTCGGGGGTAACCCCAGCTTTTGGGTATCGTGTCAAATACTAAGAGGAGCAAAGGAAGAAAGGCATTATGTAAAGGGTAGGTGAGGACACAGAGAGGATATCTAATCCCCACAGCAAAGGACAGGTGGAAAGCTGACAGACCATTACAATGAAGAGAGATGGAAGCTTAGGCTGTGAAATAGACAACCGTCATCCAAATGAGACCTTTAGACCTACTGGATCTTTTCTCATAGGCAGAAAATGGCAGCATTGCAGCGTTAAGGTGCAACACAGTGCCAGACCATGTTTACAGCCTTTTTTCATGCTTTTTAAAAGAGATCCATGAATCTAATATAATCTTTGGTCAATTTTGAGAATATTTCATTTTTCTTCCCTGGTCAGCAACAGGATCAACCTTTTTTGACAATTTATACTATGAACTCAAATGTTTGGAAGGGCATTAACATAAACTAAATAAAAATGGATGCAATAATAATTTTGGAACTCCCATCTCATTATCTAAATCTCTGGAAATGTGCACATATCTATATACACTGTTTTCTATTCTTCATTTAATAGCTGCTGGTGATAAATGGTATCTTGTTAAATTAACATTTTCGCAAATCAAGGAAATGGCACCAACTGCCACCCTTCACATCATATTTGTCTTAGCTTTCATTTTCTCCAAACTGCAAAAAATGAAAGGAAACCTGGTCTGTTGTAAATATATATCAGCTGCTCACTTGCCCATATTTCAAAATTAGATAAGAGAAGGAGCATGCTAACAGTCTGTAGTTGTTACTGTAATATTGCTAAAATTCCTTGATCTCTGAATACATGTTACTGTAACAAATCTGACTCAGGGACACAAGAGGGATCCATATGCAGATAAGAATAGTTTAAAGAGGGTTAGGCAGAAGGGCGACCAACAGGAACGAGGCAGAACTAGGCAGGCAGATATAAACCACGCAGAGGTGCAAAAGGATGAGGCAACAGGGAGAATCAACAAACACAGCCAGGAATTAAACATGAGGGAATACAGAGAAAAATACTAGGTAATATCTTCGTATGCAAACTACTCTGGGGAATACTGCGCAATGATTGCTGGGTGTAGCATTAAGTTGTCAATAAATTGTCAATTAGTGCAATGAGGTGCAGGTGAGGTAGTATCCATGGTGATCTTAGTACTCCGGGGAGGATCTCTTTAGGTGATAAAGGAAGTTGCTGCCACAACCAACCCCCCCCTGCACACACACGCCCACCAAGGTAGAATGACACCATGGGTGGAGCAGGACGCTCAGTTTGACTCACGTGGATCTTACGGATGAGCGAGGGGTCCAGAATATACCCACCCCCTCTGCATCTACCCAACTCCTTTACTCTGGACTATAGCCCTCCTAGTCCACCATGTCATGAAAACATGAGTCTAGAAGATATACCAGAGAGACCAGGTACACTAGAGAGAGTATGGGGTGTGCAAACTGAATATGTAGTGGGGAGGTTTAGTTACTGGTAACACTGGGTTTTCTATGTTAGTGGCACAACATTAAATTGTTAAGTGCTCCATCCATTAAGTGCTAGTTCTCCTGTTTTCCAAGATAGGACAGGGTTGTGTTTAGTCAACCATGGAAACCACAACACTATGGGATGTTCGGAAGTATCGATAACAAGGAGGGAAATAGATTCCATATGTAAAGCTCCCACCATGAGTGTAAAGGATGTAGTAACTTCCAATAACCTTCCTGAACCCATCAATGCCCTCTATCCACAAGGGAAGTGAACTTGTGAGAAGTACAGTAGTATTGGTTCTGGGAAAATCAAAACAATTCCCAGCTGCTCCAGAATATAGCAAGGCCGGACCATAGGGTGATGCACCTGGCTAGCTTAACTGGAACAGTCAACTTGTGTATATCAATAGGAAAGGTGGATCTCAAACTCAGCCGTAGGTTAGGGAGGCGGCTGGACAAGGCTGAGCAGTTGGACCAATAATGTCCTTTTTGGCCATAATATAAACAGAGTATCTTCCTGATTAGTCACTGTTGTTAATCAACCAAGCTGTTCTGATCTCCGTGGCATCAGAGCTGTCATGTGTTGGAGGAGACCATGATGCCAGACGCATGGGCATTCACCCCCCTCTGCAAGAGCGTACTAAGTTGTCTAGCCCAATAGACAACCGAATCAGGTCATTGAGGGATAGAGAGTCGTCCTTGCAGGCTAGCTCAGCCCTGGGAGTGTCATTTAAACTTTCACGACTGACTGTGATCAGCACTCTCTCATCCCATCCATTGGTAGCAACTAAAGTGCAGAACCGGAGCGAATATTCCGTCGCCGTCAACCTCCCCGTTTTTAATTTTTGCAGTTGCTCACTGGAATCTCTATTTGAGCCAGAGCTCGATTGGTTCAACATATTTAGGGTGTTTTTACTCATTTTTTATCTCTCCCAATGTTATTCCTTTACAGCTTCAAAACCATATATTATGCAAATTAGGTGATGACGTCATTTAGCGACTTTTAGGACAACCAATAGCGACTTTCCTTACTGAAGAGTTGGCAACAGTGTGCTCCTCTCTCATCCGGGTTGTGAAGTATTGGTGCCATGTCACGTACCGAGCATTCTCTCTGTGTTTCTGCCTCCCTGTGTCCCGACCTCTGCTCTCGTTCCCTGCCTAGTCCCGTACAGATCTGTACCTCTTGGCCTCTGTCTCACTGGCGTGACTCTGGACTGTCCTGACTACGATTACTATACTCCTGCACAACACACCCTGAATGGAGTAACTCGCCTGTTCAAGTGCTCTGTGATTGCTGTTTCAATAAAAGCGGTTGTTATCCGCACTTGGATCCTTGTCTGTCTGATCAATACATTACAAATAGTCTATGTACTTGGAATACAAACAAGCAACAGGAAAAGTAAAGCGAATTTGTTCTGTGCAACGCAAAATATTAAATTAACTAGCTTGCTACCGCTATGTTTTTCAATTCAGGACTTTGTCTTGTAGCAAATACGGATTTTAATTTTGTTTTATTAGCTCGCTAGCAATAGTCAATCATCGTATATTAGTGACACCCCACTGAGCAAAGACACGTCCAAAAGACGTCAATTAAACGTCTTCGTCAGACGTTTAAAAGACATCCACTGAAAAGCCAGAATGAAAGTTTTTGCGACGTCTTTTTTTAAACGTCTTTTGAACGTCTATTACTGACATTCAGTTGACCGTAATAATGGACGTTTAAAAGACGTCCACTGAAAAGCCAGAATGTAAGTTTTTGCAACGTCTTTTTTAAACGTTTAAAATCTTTTGAACGTCCATTATTAACTGTCACGGTGAGGCGGCCCCCTACCGGCCGCCTCTGTCCACAGCGGCTGTGTTGTTGTTGTCTTGTGACGTCGTGTACGCCCCTCAGGTGGGCGGAGCCCGTGATCCGTTCCCACCTGATGGTCGTTTGTCTGTCTATATATGCCTTGTCTTTGTACCAGTTGACCGCTGGTCATTATATCCTTAATTCGGATCTATTGCACGGGTTTTAGGTTTGCACACTTTATATTAAACCACCCTTTTTCCCTGAGACTTGGCGTGATCGCTTCCTTTTTGTTGCTCACACCTGCCCGTCACAGAATGACCAGCCACCCTTCGGAAGCCGCCGAGTCTCTTTTACTTTCTCCTTCGTTCGTGGTCATGTCTCGTGGTAAGTGTTTGTCTGCGTGGTGTTTTGTTTTGAAGAGCTCCGCCGTGCTTTTGTGTTTTGTGTGTGTGTGTGTGTGTGTAGCACGGCGAGGACCAGGGCAGTCTGCCCTGAGACAGCTCTTCGTGTCCGTTGTATGTTGCGGGAGTTTCGCCGTGCGCTTGTGTGTATGTGGCACGGCGAACACCAGGGTGTCTGCCTGGTGGACTCTCGTGTGTGTTTTGTATGTGTGTACGGGTGACGGACGTGTGGACCAGTGTGCGTGCTCGTTATGTTCTATGTTGAATGTTTTATGTGTGACGCGGTTGCCGCTCGTCACTGTCGCCTCGCTCCCCGTGTGTCGTGTGTTTAATGTGGGGAGCGACTGCGGCTCTGAGCGGCGCGCGTCACTGTGTGTGTGTGTGTGTGTGTGTGTGTAAACAGAGCGCGCATGTGATGGGTTCCGTCTGTCTGTTTGTACACCGTTTTTTGTTTGTCTAGTATTTGCGTGTGTGTTGTCCTAGCGTGATGTCAACTGTTACATGTAATTCCACACATGCTCCTCCCCTTAAATGTGTGTTTGGGGGGGGACCGGCTGTGGTCCCGTGCCATGGGGTGTGGCACGGAGGGCGTCTCTCCCGAGGGAGGCCCTGAATAGGGTAGGGCGCGTTTGTGTTTCGTGTTTGTATATATGTGTGTGTGTGTGTGTGTGTGAGGGTGTGTTCTTTGTGCAGGTGCTTCTCCTTGGCAGTGTTCCTGGACCTTGTGGGGGTCTCCACCTGGCAGGAGCCCCCTTGTGTTGTGGGGTGACCGGAGCCCGGTCGTGAAGAGCCCCTCCCTAAAGGGCTGGGGCCCCCGGATGTTTGGGGACCATGGGGCTCCGGTCTGAAAAGCTCCTGCTGGGGATGGAGATCCTCCCTCCTGCCCGGGGTGACCAGGAGGCCCTTGGGGCTGCTCCCTAGCCCGCGTCGGGGGTGCTCTGGGCCTCGGTCTCTGGCGCTCCTGGGTTGGGTGGAGGAGTCCACCTTGAGATGAGAGGCCCCGGGAGGGGTTGGCTCCCCAGGAGGCTGGGGTGACCCCTAGCAGAAGGCAGGGGTCAGCTCTGGGAGGAGGTAGGTCCAGGAGGTGAAGTAGCCACGCCTTGGAGAGGTAGCCTGCACACCCACACACACACAAGGGACGAGAGAGGAGTCGTAGCCCCTCGTCCTCACACCCATGGGGCTTACCAGCTGAATGCCGGTTAGGGCGTGAGGGCCCTGTGACCGACTGGGGCGTGGTTTTGTGTTGTTAACGGCCCGGTCGGTCCAGGGTCCCGCCCAGGGAGGTGAGCTGACTAATGTTATGTGTTTTGTGTTTCAGCTCGTGGACTGCAGGAGGTGTGTCCCTGCCTGTCCTTGCCTTCCTGCCCCTTCGTGTTGTTGTGCAGCCGCTGTGTGCCACACACCCAGTGGAGGGGAGTGCGGCTTGGTGGGGGGGTCTGTCACGGTGAGGCGGCCCCCTACCGGCCGCCTCTGTCCACAGCGGCTGTGTTGTTGTTGTCTTGTGACGTCGTGTACGCCCCTCAGGTGGGCGGAGCCCGTGATCCGTTCCCACCTGATGGTCGTTTGTCTGTCTATATATGCCTTGTCTTTGTACCAGTTGACCGCTGGTCATTATATCCTTAATTCGGATCTATTGCACGGGTTTTAGGTTTGCACACTTTATATTAAACCACCCTTTTTCCCTGAGACTTGGCGTGATCGCTTCCTTTTTGTTGCTCACACCTGCCCGTCACATTAACGTCAACTGAATGTCAGTAATAGACGTAACAGTAATGATAACTCGCCAGTCAACACTCTACCACATGTCGGGGTTCAAATTAAGAAACAAAATTGATCAATTCACTGGCGAGATGGATTGCTGTGGACTGTAGACCGCTCTCTCTGGTCGAAGGCTTAAGTAAGACGCGGCGAGTTCAAATGTGCGAGGTGGATGGAGTCGCGCGCTACGGTCACTCGCGAAAGTATAATCCAGGCTTTACAAGAAGCGCTGCAAATTGCGTCAGCTGATGATGAACTGCCGTCCAGAAAGACAATGTCGAAGAAAATCCAGCAGCTGTATGATGAGGAAAGGGAAGTAAAACAGAAGAGCGCCACAAATGTGGCTCTGACTGGGGATCACTGGACCTCTGTTAGCAACAAGAACTATCTTGGTGTGACAGCTCATATTATAGATGACAGACATCCCAAGTCTCCTGGAAGCTGCGGGAGTCTCCCGCATTTCGGTAGTGTCTCCCTGATACCCGCGAGTGACATATAATCTCCCGGAATTCAGAACGAGTGACCCACACAAACGCGCACACAGGCGACAGACTTTATTTCTCTAATCGCGAGTGGGAAGGAGAGAGAGGGGGTTCTGGCCTGTTCTCCGTTCAACAACTTAACCTCCGGGGGGGTGTTGAGCGGGGGGGGGGGGGGGGGGGTGGCGGCGAATGTAAGTAAGTTGTTGAACGGAGAACAGGCCAATCAGAATCGGTTAAATCGGTTTAAATAGAAATAAATCGATTCTTAATCTTCAGAATCGGAATCGGATCCAGCCCTATGTACAACTGTAGAACCACCTTGTGCACCAAGGACTTGTGCTAATGGGCTGCCCAATGGAGGATTGGGCAGCCCATTTGATTCTTGGTCCTCACGAGGTTTCTTCCTAATCCCCACCATCATAGGGAGTTTTTCCTTGCCACTATCGCCTTTGGCTTGCTCATTAGGAATCTGGACCCATAAGATTGTTAATCTTGTAAATCTTGTAAAGATTGTAAAGCTGCTTTGTGACAACATGTGTTGTGAAAAGCGCTATACAAATAAATTTGAATTTGAGTTTGAAAATTATTGTGTTCTGAATTACACAATATAAGCTTTTGTTTCATCTGTGAGAGAGGTACTGTAACGTTCTGTGCAATGCAGAGCAGGGAGGCGGACACAAACGTTGAGGAGAGTGAGATTTATTAATGGGAATTCCATAGGCAGAGTCGTAATCGTAAGCAGGGGTCATAACGGGCAGGCAATCCAGACATGAAATGTACACGGGCATGGTAACACAGAACAAAACAAGGCAGGGGAACAAAGACTAGGCTGGATGTACTCACAACAATGACAAAAAAGAAACAGTAATCACTAGAGCACGAATGAGGCAAGAGAACAAAACAGACAACAGCACAAACCAACTCAGAGTACAAAATATCTGACAATGACATGGGAGACTCAGGGACTATAAATACACAGGACTGGACTAGACACAGGTGATAACAATGATGACAAGGGCGTTGCAGACAATGGGAAACCAGGGCAACAGACAAGCAGGGCGGGACTAACGGTCAAGGAACAACACAGACACGAGGGAACAGGGAAACCGGAGTGACAGCTAGGAGAGGGGGCGTAGCCCTACGTGACAGATACCCATTTAATCTTATTTAATGTATTTTCTTAATTGATTGTTAGTGGCTTCTGGATTGCCCTAAATAAACTGCACATTTACATTTACAGGGTTTAGCAGATGATCCCTAAATAAACACTGCACATTTACATTTACAGTGTTTAGCAGATGATCCCTAAATAAACACTGCACATTGACATTTACATGGTTTAGCAGATGATCCCTAAATAAACACTGCACATTTACATTCACAGTGTTTAGCAGATGATCCCAAAATAAGCACTGCACATTTACATTTACATGGTTTAGCTGATGATCCCTAAATAAACACTGCACATTTACAGTGTTTAGCAGATGATCCCTAAATAAACACTGCACATTTACATTTACAGTGTTTAGCAGATGATTCCTAAATAAACACTGTACATTTACATTTACATGGTTTAGCAGATGATCCCTAAATAAACACTGCACATTTACATTTACAGTGTTTAGCAGATGATCCTTTCCAGCGTGACAAAGTCTCCATGGTAGATTTTCTTACACTAGACATGAGTCTAATGATACTGTTAAGCTGTGAGAGAGGTATCCTGCCTAAAGGAAAACACACAAAGAAAGTTCTGACATTTATTTGTGGAAAAATGAATGAATAGTGACTTTTCAAGTGACTATGGATCAAATGCTGCTGAAAATGGTGGATCTGTAGTCTATATTTGAAGAGAGCAGCAGACTGTAGTGAATGGACCGGTAGCAGGAGCTCATCAATGTAGGAGTTCATCAATGTGTTTGCATCCTGCATCACCTGCATCACTGTTACAGAATGTCCAATACAACAAGGACATAGCAAGCGTGCAATGGCCTAATTTATGGCTCTTTCACAGAAGCGGAACTGTGGCTGCTTCCCACAAGAAAATGTGTTTAGCCAGTGTCAACACCACCTCACCAAGAAGAGCAATTCCCTTAGGACTGCCAGAACAAGGTCTCATTGTCAGTTGAACAACTTCTCTGCAGGGTTTCTCCTGCTGGATTTCTTCTAGAACAGTAGCTCACGTAGGTACATTCGTTTTTCTCTTGATTGCCAGAGCTATTTTAAGGAGTGCTCAGTGGCACAAGAACTTTGTTTATCCCTGATTAAACGGACACATACTGGGGAAGCTATTGAATGGGCAGAAATTTTGCACTAGGACAAATTAATGGAGACCTGTTAGGAGTCTACTGTTATTGGCTGGTCTGATGCTAGCAGGCTTGCTCTACCTCCCGCTGTACGTGGCCATCTCAGCCTTTGGTCCTGGTCCCAACTGCTACCCTACATTTGGTTCCAGATGCTCGAGCCCCACCAACTACTCACACTTCATTTTCTGTTGGCATGATATCCATGGATTTTTGGGGCTGGGGCTATGTGCCTCTGGGCCGAGCTGTTTTACTGCACATCACTTTAAAATGTCCCCTTTAAATGTCATGCAGCATGCAGCATACAGCCCCACTTTAGACTGGCTGTATGCTGCACTTTATACAGACACTTAATTTCAATCCACAACCTTCGTGTTAAATTCACTGAATTATCTTATTGACATGTTACGTTATTGCTCATATTAAATTACATGAACATGTTCCACTCCCCCATCTTTTTGTATTGCCTCCTGTCTTCTTCAATAGCACTCTTTATATACTGTCATACATGTATGCCTGTATCTTGTATGGTTTAGGAGGAGCATTATTACTTGTTATTTGTGCACTGTGGACTGCACACTGCTTACGGTTGTGACAGCAAACTTCTACTTAACCTCACATCCTGAAACCAAAGAAGCTCCCAAGAGGGTGTCATTGTGATATGAATGGCCATGTGTGCATGATGGTCCATGTGCAAGCAGGGAGGGGGGGTCCTATGTGAACTGGCAGTCAAAAACTGGAGTGTGGTCAGGCCAAAAGACAAAACACAGGCAGAAACAGGCAGTTAACATCGCTAGGCAAAAGTCACAGTAGTACATGGATGACAAATGACTCAAAAATGGGTTAAATGTAGGCATAGATACAACAGCAATGAATGAGAATGAGATACAACAGCAATGAATGAGAATCTTAGAGGCGAATATATGCCTGGGGCAATACTGGGGAGCAGGTGAGAGTGATGACATGGAACAGGTGCAGGTGATGAATTAATATGGCAACAGTCGATTCTTTGGAGATGAGAACTTCTGACGGCCAGAATGGTGAACAGCTGTGGCACCCCTGACAGTCATTCCTGTGCGTTGTGTTGTAGAGGACATCAAATTTGTGTCCTATGCAGAGGAAATCCCCGCTGTATGGAGAAGGCACTTGGAGTGAGAGCAAGCAAGCATCTGGTCTGTTACTGTCCCAACACTTGTTCCTGTTCATATTCCTGTTACTGCCTCGATGCTTGTTCCTCTCCTGGCTTTGTTCCTGTCCCCACTCCATTCCTGCTTTCAGTTCCCACATCTGACCTCTTTTGGTTCCATCTTTTTTCCAGGTCCAGTTCCTGGTCCTCTTCTTGCCCCATCCCAGGCTCCTGGCCCTGTCTGCTGGAACAGCATCAGGAGGGTAGAAGGTTCTGTCAGGGTTTGGCATTGTGGGTACTGTGCTGCTGACTCCATAGAGTTTTTTTCTTACATTTTGTCTCGTCTCCACCCTCATGTCTTCTTCTCCCTGTTATTGTTTCTATTTGTGTCTCACTTCTCCATAATTTATCTGTACATTAACACCTCTTGTTGTCCTCTCTTGTTATGCCAAATATTGTAATTTCCTACATGTTTTTTCATGTGGTTTCACTATGTCCTGTATTTTTGTTTTCTGGAGATCTGTCAGTGTAGCACTTAACACCACCTCCTCTGTCAGTTGCTAATGGAGGACTTTTTAAATGACCACGTGTGAGGCTCATGAGAGGTATTTTAGCTCTTCACTCTGCTGAAATGCTCATTACATTTAAATGGCCAACCAACAGTTCTCTTGGCTCATCACTTGAAACATATTAGGTTATATGAAACAGTTTCAGTCAGCACTTTATCAATATAATAATTTAATAATCACAGGTTTCAGATGACATAATTTAGACATTGTCAATTCATTTCATAATGTTACACCAACACAGGAAACTGGGGACAGCACTTATAATTCATGTTAGCAACTTCTATCATTATACTGTCAAGGTGATGCTTGTTCAACTTCTTCATGGTACCAGCACTGCATTCAAGCAGTCAGTTTGGTGAGCAACCTGAGGAGGTAGAACCTGAGGAGGTAGTCTGTGGCGCTCATGCATCAAGGGTTATCTCTATAGGTAGCACTATAGCATAAAGGTGCAACGCACAGGCATACAAATAATATACACATAATTATCAGAAGGTAGTCATAACAGCTGACTTATGTTGAATGTTTGCATAACTTTGTGTGTACTCCTTAGATTTGAAGAACTGCTTGTCAATTAATTTTTCAAGAGCAAATTTTGAGAAGATATCAGTAAAGAAGCAGCATCAAACATGCTGTGCAACATCTGTCTACCATTTTCACCATTTCCTAAATATCCTTTAGAAAATAAAAACTTTCTTCTACAAGATTTCTCCAGTGACTCTGACCTGTTCTTCCTCAAGCCCTCTCACTTCCATCAGGATGAAGTATTTCCAGTCCTTGTGCTCTCATCCCCTTATCAGCTAAGATCTGATGTTGTAATACATTCTGCAGTGATTCTGAGCGGCTCAGTCTTTTTGTGGCCTTTTATACCTGGCTGAAAATAGCTGTACATCACATAAGGGTGTTTTTCACACGCAACCCATGAGGTGTTGAGGTGAAAACTTGTGCTGAGAATGAGAGAAGCTTCAGTCTGCATTCTTCATCTGTGCAAAGACATCTATAGTGAGGAAATACTGAAAATGCATCTTACCAACAGAGCTGTATATTCTGAGCTTGACAAACCAGTCTATTTTTAAGTGATGTCACATTCATGTAATTCTGTTGTACAGTTCAACATTGGTATGCTGTTTGATGATTCGATATCTGCAGCACGTGACTGTGAGTTGGAAAAGTGCCTTTCTGCGATATCAGAGGGTTCCTACCTAATAAAGTATGCTGACTTGGACTAGATGTCACGGTCACAGCTCCGGACCCTTCCCTGTGGGCGTGCCACTATGTCGTCTGCGTGTCGTTATGCCCATGTATGTACTTCCGTGGGTGTGGGTTGTTCGTGAGCGTGTTCGTAGTCGCACCTGTGCCTTGTCTCGAGATCACGAGGGTTTGTGTTATTCACCTATTTAATGTGCGTTCGCGCAGTGTCTTGTGCTCGTCTTTGTCTAAAGCTACGTGTCAGCGTGAGTGTTTGTGTGCTACTTGCGCTCCGCACCAAGCTATTTCGTGTTGTGTCCAATAAATGTTGATTGTGCACCGTAATCGTCGTGGTGTCTGCCTCCTGCACCCAACGTTACACTAGAGCTTCTTTCTGGAGAAAGATTCAGCTACCCTGTACACAAGCTATATGGGTGTAGAATGCCATGGGATAATCACTCTGGAATATTCATGAATGTATGTTTAGGTTCATCTGTGTCGTGACATGCACCATGTGTTCTTCCTAAGAAATGGCAAGTGAAATTTGATATTCTTCCCACATTTTCTCATACAATGCTAAAAAGGTTTAAATATTCTTTCTCTGGAATGACCATGGTTAAATGACCCGCACATTAGACTTTTGGGCAAAGTCTGAAATTAACATTACAAAAACCCAGATGTCTTTGCATATGTAATGAGATGTTGTTTAAACATTAGTCTTCATGAACAATTCATATATACTGCTGGTACGAGCGGTTCTGGCTTCGAGTGGAATAGTATACCTGTTTTTTCTTTTTTATCTCATTGGTTCCAGTGTTCACAGGGAGTGTGTCTGAGAGAGGGTGAGAGAGGAATAATGTTTATTTTTTGTAGTCCCACAACGCCTGGTTCCCTAATGAAGGAAACCCAGGAGGCTGGGGGCAAGACTCAAAGAATGAGATTAGAATAAAACAAGACAAAACCTTCACTTATGCAGTGAAACTCAATGCTGTCTCAAGCTGCCTGTTTTTTTGCACGCTGCCATTCAGTTAGTCTCCTTCTCTCGCTGTTAGATGCCATTCAATACAATGTGCAGCACAATGTGGTCCAGTGTTGAGCGGGAGTGTGTTCGGGTTTAAAGCAACTGACTGTGTAAGGTTTTAGAAGGATCATCTTCCTTTCAGCACCATTAATTAAATGTGGTTACATGAAGCGGCACAACACACAATGGGACAGCTGAAATTTGTTTGCTGTTTTAGAACAAATATTTTGAGTCCCTGTTTCATTCATCCATATCTTTTTACTCTCTACCCTCTTAAACTTAGACTAACCAGGGATCTCCAGAATGCAGGAAGTTCGGGACAAGCGCCATCAGCTGTGCAAGCAAAGTTCATCTGACGCTATAGAAAATGAACAAGGTATTTAAATGAATGCAGTAATTTTTCTAGCACCAATAGTTCTGTCTTGTTGTGGGTCGCTGTCAGTAGTGAAATATATCACAGTCATCTTGGTTAAGCAAGTAAGGAATTCTATGCATACGACAACTCAAGGGAAAATAAACCGGTCTTTAAGGGCTACCAATCTCTGTTTATCACCCATAAACACCACATGCACAGACTATAACCATGGCATTTCTTATAATTTGATGTTTTTTTGCCTAATTTCACAGCCTTTTAATCTTGTCTTTTCAAGCCATAAACTCCACTCATGGAAATTTGAATTGATCTGCTCCCTATGAAACATTTCCTAACACTGCTGCACTCTTCCTCAAGTGCAGACGCCTGAGAAGAAAGCACATGGTGTCCCACATCAACATGTCTTTGATGTATTGTGATCCCCTGCAAGCTCCCATTTCTGCATCAGGCTTTGGTCTGGACAGGCCAGATATAAAGCTTAAAATAATGATGACGTTACAAACGCACGCCAGCTCAGCTCTATTTGTGGCATGGTGCATTTTAAGAAATAGGCAGTGAACAAGCATCAGGTCTGCTGTCTCAGAATAACATGTTTGTTCCCATAGGGCTGATTAAAGTTTCAGAAGATGGTAGAGTCAATTCTGAAGCTTTTTTCTAATGGACTCTCATGAGTGCTGAACAGTACCTGCATGTAAGTCACTTTCATCTCCTCCTTGCAGTTATTACATGGCTTAACACAAATGCTGCTCAATGTGAACAGTGGGGTTTAGTGAGTTTAGCTCCTTACCACGACTGCTAATCACTAAAGAATCATTCACAAAACATGTGGTGTAATTTTTTCAGGCAATATTTCATAAGTATATTATTAGGACAAAAGAAAAATTCCAGTGGTGAAAAGTAAATATTTTGTTAAATCAGTTATATCAATAACAAATAGTTTAGAAATGCTTAGAAAAACACAGAATTTATGTAATATTACATGTATTGCGTTGAGGTAAACAAGGTGTTACATTTTAAACCTCAAAATACCATCTCACGATATTTTCTAATAACTATGACACAAAAGAGTTGCCTATACCAAACTGGTGACTTTTCTGCCACCTTTCACGTATGATCTAGTTATCAATAGCATACTCCACAGACACACAAGACAACTCACCTTGAAACTGCACCAAGCCTTTTTCAAAATTAAGTTTCACCTGTCAGTCAGGGGCTACTTGGTGTATAATCAGCTCACATGCTGCCCTTATAGAGAAGTGACCTGGGTCTCTGCTCTACCAGTAAATTCACCTTCTCTTTTATTTACTTGCAGCTCATTACCTCCAGTGTCAGCCAGGTGTCAAGTGGAGTGAAGGTGTTATCAACTGTTACCTTTATTCAAGGGGTCACCAACTCTGGCTCAGTGAGTATTGAGCTCAATCTCGTCTTGGGCACGTCGGTAAGCAAATGAACTGAGAGTAAGAATAGCCTCACATCTGTCCTGTCAGATATGCGCTGATTGCAGGGGAGGCCTGTCTGCAGTTTACTTGGGTAAGTTCAGAGGTGCAATAAACTGTGAAGGGGACAAACCCACCTGCCCACCCTCTGTGTTACGAGTGCTGGAAGGAGTGCTGGAAACCTATAGTTAAGTGGAAGTCCTGTTACTTTAGAGAAAGTCTGCCTTTTATTATATGAGGGATAGAACACCGTTATTTTCTTCAAAGTTTAAAACGTCAGTCATCTCTGCGAAGCTTCTTTTCTGAACAAATCCTCATTCATGGAATAAATGAATGTTACTCTGCAGCAGTCAGCCCTGTTCTACATCACATAATCCAGTTCAAGGTCACGGCACAGTAGTCTATTCTGGCATTACAGAACAGGGACCAGAAGCAGACAGGACGCTAGTCCATCCCAGGGCACACACGCTTACACATTCATCCATACCAGGGCCGATTTAGAGACGCCAGAGTCACCCCAACATGCACACTTTTAGAATGTGGAAAGAAACCGACACAAACACAACAAGGACATGTAAATACCACACAGAAAGTGGCTGGGCTGGGCGTCAAACCAAATTCACAGTAGCTGTGAGTCAGCTGTATGAACCACCATGCTGTATTTTAAAGATTACTACCTTGCTTTACAAATACTTTTTCAATGCCTGGTAGGGGTTCTCAGTGAATTATTTATTGTTAGGAATTATTAGAATTAATAATAATCATTATGATTTTTATAAAATGGGAACCACACCAACAGGACAACATAGTCACCAAATGAGACATTCTTAATGATTAAAATGATGCAGCAATATAAATAGTAATGATTTTCTCAATGTCTTTTTGAAGGAAATTCTGGCCACACAGATATTGGGCTAAGCTAAAGTAGCCAGTTGTTTTTTTTTTAAACAATAAAACCACATGTGTTAGTATGAATCTTACTGTAGCTGTGCACACTCTGCTGGGACCAGAACAAAAAGAAAGAAAAAGATGTTACAACATCTGTGACAAGACACACATCCATGGGTGAACATTCACAAGCATCTGCCCACAACAAACAAACAAAGCTGAAATAGAGAATATGTCTTGGAAACAAAATACAATAAATAGGACTTGCTTAACAGGTAATGATCAAACTAAATCTGCTTGTGAAGGGTCAAGACTGAAGCAAGACGTAGAAGAAAAGCATGGAAAGGTTGAGAACTGCAGACACAAATGTGGGTGCCCTTATTCCAGATTGCTACATGCAGTATTTGTTTAACTGAGTTCAAAGTTCATCAGCTGAGAGAGCGGAACATCAGAGAACAACTTCCATTTCTCAATTGCACCCTAAAATGTGAGCTAATTGTTAATTATTGAGGGTGTAGAGGGAGGCAGTGTGCTTATCCCAGTCACATCTGGTGGTAAAATTTGATTGGCTCTCCTTCCATCACCAAGGGTCTTGTTATTCAATCCACAAGCATGTCCCGAGCACTACCACCTAGACATGCCTTTACTCAAGACACACCTCATCTGGTCCAATCAATCTAATCTGATTTTTATCACGACAGACCTGATTATCTCCCCTCCTATCAGGCTCCTCTTCTTATAACTTACACTACCATGTCTTTCCTGGGAGGCATTGCTGGTCTAGTAAAGTGTAGTGAGTGATTCTTCTGTCTATCTTCTTGTTTTCCAAACCTCTCTGTCATTCTAGATCAAGCCTTCGCCCTAACCCAGACTCTGCTTACTTGAGTCAACCCTGGACTGGATTGACTTGGTTCTGGACTATTCATAGTCCTTAGCTCCACCCACAGCCCCGTCCTGACATCCTCAACATTCAAGTAGCCAGCTCAGCAAGCTAATAGGACTCATGTGATTGGATGATTGGATCACCACTTCCTTGCATGCACCCTGGCATAAAGATTAATTTTGTTATAAATATGAAAACTGCATTGTTTCAGGCAGGATTTCACATTTTATTCATGCTCAAACATGGTGTAATAATAAGAGTAATAGAAGTCATTAAAAGGAATGGATATAGATTACATTTTTATATGACATATCATTACACAAACAACATATCAGAGAATCTTGTGAATTTGTTGTGAAATTTCCAGTTCAGGGAAGAAACAGTTTTTTTTTTTTATGAAAGAATACTAGTTAGCAGAGTAGACCAATCTGTCTGGACAGTCAAGCTAGGTCAAACACACCTTGCAGGAAAAGTTCCTTAAGTGGTATCCTGTCCAGAATAATTGTCTTATAGCTGGTTTGTGGCATTAAGCTGTTCATGCTTCTCCATGAAAACGAAGACCCTTTCTTATGCTGTTCTTAATCTGCAAAGCGTTGGGATTCTTTGCCCTCCAGGAAGGACAAACGCTGCTCCTCCTCTACGTCTCCGGCGTCCAGCCACAGGAGCCCACGTCAAACATCTCGAAACATCCCGAAACAGTGCACTCGTGAGAGCAGTAGAACTGTTTGTTTCAATTCAGCTGATGTTTTATGAACTGAGTCGTGAATTCAATACATGCATGCTACAAATGTATGTCCTTGCTGATGTTGCATTTTCTTCACTTTTCTCATAAAATCTTGCACTGGAGAAAACTGCGGAAATGAAGATCTGTGGGACACGGACCTTAGCAATGTTACCCAATATGGTCTCTATGGACAACTGCTTATGTTGGAACGTATTCATTGTTGCTGCCCTTCATTTTGCAATAATTTCAGAAGTGAAATTCAGCAAACGCAACACAGTCGAGAGCACACAGCCGCGAGTCTGGTGCAAGAACCGTGTCCAGCATAGCAATGGCAGATTCTGAGTGCATTTGTTCTCAAGTAGTTGATTTGATGGCCTGCAGCTCTAAGTGTTCCCTTTTCAAAGAGGGCACTTCAGCACAGATGATGACCCTGCAGCCCAGCAAGACAAGATAGCATCTTAGGTAAACAGATGGGCAAGCAAAAATGTTGTAGCACAGAACGGCTTTGTGTCACTGCATGTGTTCCCTTGTTAGTCAAACGAGATCTGGCCTGCTTACAAGGTTTGCGATTAGCACATTTCTGATTTAAAATAGCTTGTGGCTGTGGTTATCCAGCTGAAGGAAGATTTATGTGACACTTTGGAACTATAAAATAACTTTGACTTTCTGCCGGGCCTTCATATCCACTCTGGGTTTGGCTGCGCTAATTGTTGTTTGCTGATCATGCAAACAAATTGGCCTTTAAATAGGAGAGATGTCCTCAGTGACACCCAATTTCCACCTAATTACAATTGCAGATTAATTGGATGTCTTGTTAAATGTAACCTCTAAATGTTAGGATAGACTTTCAGACCAATTAATATCTGCAGAAGAAAAAGTGGGGAGGGGGAGACTTAAAGGCAGATTTGGAGAGAGCTGATATTCTCAGCACGGTTGGCAGTGTCTCCTGTGGACGAGACAGGTGTGTCAAAATGACTGCATGACCTGAGAGATGTGCGAGTGAGGACATTTTAATTCCTCTGGAGCCACCCCCTAGCTACCAAGTCTCTGCACATCAGAGATGTTACAGAGAAGTGAAGTGAATGAATTGAAGTCCATGTTTTGACTTTCCTTTACAGAGTGCTGCAGGTATCGAGCCCAAAATCTTTAAACCTGCCTGTCTTCCCAAACAAGGACCCACTAGGGTATGAAAAAATGTAATTGCAAACTTTTCTGGGGTGACTAAATTTTGACTTAGATTGGTCAGAGATGGCATGGAAGTGGAATTACGATGAGGCTGAGAAGGCGTCCCCGTGTCTCAGCTCTTCACAGAGACAGAGCAGAAGAAAGAAACATGTCAGTCAGATTAAGATGAAGAGCAGAGGTAAAATTAGTCTAATCCCAAAGGAATAGTCTGTTTAAAAGCTGAAAATACTCTCCCACTGCACAAAATCATTCTAATATTCTGCATCAAAATTGCAGTGACATTAAAGCAGAAAACTGCTGTTGAAAAATAAAATGGTACCCAGTCCTATGCTCTATGTGACCTAGACCTTTATGTAGTTCTTACTGCCTTCATTGTTAAGGATTCATCAGAAATAAGAAAGCAATTAAAACATAAGAAAAATCTCTCCAAGAAAGCAAAAGGTCTTGGAATTACAATCAAAATTAAATCTTCCATGGGCTTTGTATGAAATTATTATTATTTTTAAACATCCATAATTTTATTGGCATAAAACCATAGTTGAAAAGATAACTGAAAAGTTTTCTTTGAAAAGAAAACTGAAAAATAACTCACCAGTGCAGTGTGCTTCAGGAGCCCTGGTCCCTTAAACAGCACAAGGGCCAAGAGAGACACAGTACTGTGAAAATGTACTGGAGCATCCATTTTTGGATGTGTTATTTTGTGATGGGATAGAGGAGATATAAGGAAGAGGAAGAATACAGAAGACCTAGAAAGATGCTCAGGCAGCACCAGGATTCACAAATAAACACCATTATCCAATAATACCCAGAGGTGCCTGTCTGTGTGTTGTATGAATTATTCTAGACTTAATACAGAATTCCACTGCTTGCAACAGAAACTGGAGATGCACATCTTTTTACTTGTAGTTACACTACAACCACCGGAACACGTTAGCAGACGTTCATTTGCTTAACTGTAAGCATTAACATACATTAAAATGGGAACATCTGTTGTTGTATGTCCTGCACTATGTACCACTCACTCAGGCAAAGATTTTCACATCACTTCACCAGCACCAATTCAATGTCAACTGCTCCCTGTCAAGGTAAATTAATCCAGATTTAATTATAATGCCTCTGCTGAATTCAACATGAATTTTCCTAATCCGCCTGGATGCTCTCGGGGTGGGTCCTGTGCCATATGCCAGTTAACTTAGTAATTCCTCCCTCAGCACCCAGAATGTAAACCAGCAGGAGACTCCATGTGCTCCCCCCTCCCCCACACACCCATGGGGCAGGGCTGAGAGAGTGCAGCCTTAATTAAAGATGATTGGAAGTAGGAGAGGAAGCCGTTGGGATGGTGTGGGTGTGTGCAGTGCCAGTCTGGGCCAGTCTGTGCCAATCTATGCTCTGGTAAACATCTCACTGGCATTTTAATACCGGCTTGTGAGCACTCCTCTTTATGTTTGTGGAGAGTGGTCGGCCGAGCTACGTCGCATGTTAGCGGTGTTTCTCACCTACACCCCCACTACTACCTTTACATGACCAGGCATTATGGCCGGCCATACAAAGATGGGTATCAACTCAATCTGGACTCATAACTGCCTTAAGAATGGTTTATATGTATGTTTTGTGTGTAACTGGTGTTATCACAGCCAAATCTTGTAGTATGCAGCTCTTTCAATCTCTCTTTCTCACTTTCTCTCTCTCACACACACTTTCACTCACACTCTCACACACTTACACACATACACAAATACATGTGTGCACAAACACATGTACACACTCTATATATGTGTAAAATAATAAACTGCTTCCCAGGCTGAGCAGGGGTGATTGATGTCTTTTATCACTCTTGGCGTGTACGGCTGTCATGGGGCCCATAGGAATGGAAATGGAGCGAGGAGCGCCACTCTCAGCCCATTACCCTAGCCCCTTGTTACCTGGGCAACCACAGAACATGTCACTCAACCCCTGCAGCACTGCTGTGGGTGTGTGAGAAAGGGAGAGAGAGGAAGAGAGAGAAAGAGAGAGAGATACTACACCTTAAATAAAAGACATTTGTGAAAGCTTGTCTTGAGCCACACATACCACACATACAGCTGCTGACCCAACAGACAATGCCACAAACACTTTGTATGTCTGTCAGATTTTTATGCATCATGCAGACTGGTTTGCCCACTGCTCCTTCGAATTCTCTTCTGATTTATTAGGTCATCAAAAGGTTGATGTTAAGAGCTTTAGGCATTTAGAAGGCCATTAACTAGCTATTATAGTCTCTTTTCTCCCACAGCATTAGCATTAATGGCTGTGATAGGCTGACATATTGAGCTGCTTGTGGAGCAAGAGTCCCTTTCGCCCGCACTCCTTCACATGACATTATCCAAGCTGTCACATTTCCCCTCTGCTTGCAAATCCCCCTGGGTCACAGCGCTGGCCAGGGGGTCAGGCATGGCGAGCAGCTTCCAGAACTCACTGATCTAGATGTTCTGTGACAGGTCAAGAGGGATGAATCCTAAAGACCCGCAGTGAATATTGAATATGTTGAGGTCAGAATGGAATGAGCTTTGATAAAGACATACATCATCTGATAGTAACTCAGGACATGATGGATTCACAATGACACCCTGGGGCTTCTGACATTATAGTGATGAGAATGCTTTCATGGAAGATATAGTGGAATAGAATTATTGGCATTATTGACTGTGGCCTTCCGAATGCCTATAGTGTAAATCTGTCACTTCAGCAGTTGCTGCTAATTGTTAATGGTGTGTTATTTGAAGTTTCTGAGAAATGTACCCGTCTTGGAGCAAAGGATTGCTAAAGGCACGTCTGAGATAGTGAAGTTTGATCTTATTCAGGATATGGCCTACGGGTGTGGAATGAAGACAGAAGATATGTCTTTTCTGTAAACCTGTTCATGTACAGTACCGTGCAAACGTTTTAGGCAGGTGTGGAAAAATGCAGCAAAGTAAGGATGCTTTAGAAGATTTGAGTTTATTTTTGTCAATTAACAAAATGCAAAGTGAATGAAGGAGATAGAAATATAAATTAAATCGATATCTGGTGTGACCACCACTGTGCTGCAGTTCTCCCTCCCGCAACAAAACCGAGAGAGCAGATGGGGTGTCTTCAAAACGCACATGCTTGGTCTTCTGCATGATATTCTGCAGATATTTACGCTGACAATTTTGTGCTTAAAAACCATAATAAATTCTGCCTTTATCATCAAATTTGCTGTGACAGGCTTCACCAATCAGAATCAGGATGTTACCAGGAACATCTCCCACTTAAGACAATTTTTACACATGAAACTGAAAAATGTGACGCATATGCTAATGTGCTAAAAACTGAAAGAAATCAAGAATTTGTTGTACTAACCAGAGGTGAAGAGTGGAAAATAGAAATGTTGAAATTGCTGCCAAGACAGGCCGTTTACTCTCCTAGAATAACTGAATACAAACAAACCCCTCGGTGCACAAACATGTTTTTATTTGCTTGTGTTCAGGTTTGCTAATGTGACATTGATTGGGGTTTACGGTCAATGAATTATGCGTTTGTAAAAGTGTTAGCACTCAACCTTTTCGCAGAGTATTTTGGCCCTTTGCCAACCAAGCTGGTCTGTAATTCCCTTTGGCCAAGCTACTGTTGAATCAGTTCACTTTGTGCTGTGGTGAATGCTGAGGTCTCTCTAGGCACGATATTATGCTGTCATCATAAAAATAAAGTAGTGTTCACCCCAGGTCAATGTGAGGAGAAAAGAGTTGATTCAGCAAGTTGATTCAGTTGAGTCAAGTAGAGCAGACTGAAATACAATGAGGTGACAGATTGTCACTTTGTCCTTAGTCCAGAGGGCAAATGTAGCGTGTACAAGGTTTTGTACAGTGGCCTTAAACTGGGTTTCCAATTTGCAATAAAATCAGTACATATTACCAATACGCAATAGGCAGGTATGATAAACCTTAAAACATGATGGGAGAGTGACAGAGAGACAGACAGAGAGAGAGAGACAGAGAGAAAGAGAGAGAGGGAGAGAGAGAATGTCAAAGAGAGTCTTTCTTGAAGTTAGAAAAATAATCCTAAACTTTTGTAATCGAGGAAAGAAAAATGACTTCAGTTGTAATTTAAGTTGGTTTGTCTATATCAAACAAATCTATTTCAATTCTCTCTCTTTTACCTTGGGTCATATATGCTTTTGGGGGGAAAAAAGATGGGTCTATACTCTTTTGATTAGTTTTTTTTCCGTTCACCTCAGGTCATGTCCTCCTATATGTGCTCCAATAGTTGGAAGAAATATGAAGTCATATATCAAGTCATATATTTACTGCCGATAAAAATAAAATTCATTCTATAAATATACATCAGCAACAAACCATCATGGCTTCAGCCCTCTGGGTTACTGTGCCTATATCCTGCAGAATCTATATGTTTATTTATTCGATTTCCTTGCTGACATTAGAGGCTGCATGTGTTTTCATAGAGATGTTTCCAGTTGCAGGCGATGCTTTAAACCAGTACTGGACACATGCCGAATGCTAATGTTCTACGAGCTGAGGTGGAAGTATTAGTCTCACACATGCACGCCCATTACACAGGGCTGGGGGCAAAACAGAGCTCCTGGGGTATCTGCACTGCAGAGTGGGTGTGAAATGTGAAAGCACAGAGGGTAAAAGTGCAGAGATAAGGGCGGTGGAGAAATTCTGGTCTGCAGGGTGCGCAGGCTGCAGCACGGGTGCAGAGAGGCTGACCTGCCAATTCCATCATGTTGCACTCCAGGAACCAGAGCTGAAGGTGGAAAGTGGTACATATCTCCTGGGAGAGGATTCCACACACCAGCTGACAGTGACATGGAGCATCTTCAGTTTATTAAGACATTGAGAGACTTCCAGACCGAAACTCTTTCTTTGCTTGACTAAGCCTGTGTGCTTCACAATCACATTTCACTACTTTAGAGTGACTATCGGCCTCAAAAATAAGTTTAGAACACACGCATATGTGCACATATGCACACGCACACACACACACACACACTACTAGTAATAGTAATAATTTCAACAGCAACAATAATGCAGTCTACTGTCTTACACAAATAATTATTAACAGTTTATTGTATTACAATACTAATGTGTATTAGTATCACAGAACATCAAGTATCATGTTTTGAATATGCCAGTGTGTATAACCAGAAATATGAAAAGTTGGCTATTTACTTTAATACATATTTCAGATTTAAGATGATGTTTTATTGAAGTTGCTATAATAATCTTACATAGTGACCTTTAAGTGGCTTACTAAAAGTACTTATACACTTACTAAAAGCCTTTTTCAATATGGAGCCAACAAAAATAGCAAATATCAGTGCTCTATAATTTACTGTGATATTTTAGCAATGACCAGGGCACACAAACCACTGTCAGGTAAGGTGACTCATCTCTCTCTCTCTCTTGCATGCTTTCTCGCTTTCTCTTCCTCTCTCTCTCTCTCTTTCTGAAGGTTTGTGTGTCCATCAGCTTGTCTCTAGAGTACCATTCAGATTCATGAAAGTTCAAAACAGACCTTCCAAATGAGCTTACAAACGTCAAAGATGCCACCTGCTCTCTCAGAGAGATCCAGTACTCCGCTTTATCTGAAGTGTTTCCTGAGGTAAATAAACTGACTTGACTGTATTTCCCTAAACGTCTTGGGTATTATTATAGTTTTTAAAATAAACATTGTGCTGACAAATTATCATTATCTAGCAAAAAGTGCCATGATCATAATGTCTGGGAGCAGGATTCATTTGGAAAAGTCATTTCAGACAAGCAGTTGACTGGAAAACAAAATGTCGCTGCATCATCTTTTTTTGTTGCTTGTGTTTAATAATGCAACAAAGGTCTCAGTTAATTTGAACTGGAGCATTTTTTAAATCTTCTGAAATGCATGGCCTTACCTTCTGTTTTCCTCACAGTCCCTATAATACGGTGCAAGGTTATGCTCAGATCCTTTATATCTCCTCATCCACTCAATAATGGAGTCACACAAGTGGATAAATAGCTGCTCTCATTCTCCTTCATTCTCCAAATAAAAAAAATATTTAGGCAGAGGATGTACTAGGAATGACAGGGCTTCACTATGTTCTCTGCCCTCTTACTTTTGTGTCGAGAGAGAGAGAGAAAGAGAGAGAGAGAGAGAGAGAGAGAAAGAGAATGCCAAATCCTCTTTTGTCACATCATCACTCTGTCATGCAGGATTATGGCTGAGATGTGAGATGTTCACATGACCATACAGCCTGTAAAAAACCTTGTGCTCTCAACACAATAGGCCCTAGATCTCTTCATTTTTCTTCTTTGAATCAAGGATGAGTTTGACACTTACAAGTGATCAGTCTACTATGTGGGTTTGCATTCCAGTTATTTAGTTCAGTTTTCAGTTAGTTCCCATGTATTTGTTTGTTTGTTAGCATGTGCTTAGCATGAATGTAGATTCTATTCTACACAGGAAGGGTTAGTAGGGTTGAATCCATGATAATTGAGTAAAATTAAACAGAATGTTTTCATAGGCATAAAAACACCTATGTTAATCCTAACATTGACCTATGTCAATGTTAATATCAATGCCATGTTATTCTAGAATGAGACATCGTTGGAGCCGGTCCTCCATTTTCTGGATTCCAAACAAAATCACAAAATCAGCATTGTAAGCAGTTCCCAAAGCCCCATATATATATATATATATATATATATATATATATATATATATATATATATATATATATATATATATATATATATCCTCAAATCCTTTGCTCACTCTCTCTGTACTAAACCTCCTGGAGACAGAAACAGGCAATTCAAATTGATTAAATATAAGCCCAGGTCTGCTCAGCATCTCTTTGTGAAAATGTTTACATTAATTTTCAGCCATCTCAAATCCCATTACTGTGTGTGCACATCCCTCCTATAATAATCATAATAAAGGCCAGCTGTCAGGGAGTTGGGACAGGGGAGCTCTGATTGCTTTTTCAGTTTACTCAGGCAAACAGCTCTCACAGTCCATCCACACAAATCACATCAGCAGTTAGATGAGACTTTTTACCCCGAGTATTTATTGGGCAAGTCAGTCATTCACATCTTCTGGCAGATTAAAATGTCAAGTAAAATCTACTATGCTTTACATAAATGCTGATTCATCAGAAGAATGTATCAAACTCTCATTTATTGACTAGATCTACAAAAAGCAAAAAAATGGTTTCATTTTCCTCCATCATGTCTAGTTCCCTGAACTGCAATATCACAGGATTTAAAGACCAAATTTTCTAAAGGTGTGGCCGATACAGATGCAGTCGACAGAACCAACTTTTCAGCCAACATTTCTTAGCTATTGAAGGTATGAATAAGGTGCTAAGTAAATGTCTTCACTTGCACCGTGTAATGTGAGCTACTGATTTACACTTTGATATTGTACTCTGAACAGGTAAAGAGCTTACATTTGCAGTACTAACAATTTGATTATTAACTCTGATATGCCCTTTTCCCATAAAATGAATAAAAACATTTTAAGGACCACTTTTGCATTGTACAAACATTTTAAGATAAAAAAGAATGTGTCTGGATTTTATTTACTAAGTGAGTAAACAGACCTTTGCTTTTGCCCTCAGCAGGCCCGAACTTATGTGTGTCCTGTTGTGAAATTCAGAAAAGTGCTACCCTGAATGTTCATGTGTATTCTGTATGGCCGCCCTATCTCTAGTTTGTTTAGCCTGGAGGCAAAAGAATTCTGAATGGGTCACAAGCAATTGCAGCTCCGCACACACATTTAGAAGACCTGCTGGGGCATCCTCACAGAAAACAATCCTTTATCCATTAGCATTTCTCCCACAACACAGAAAAGGCCCTTGGCCTTTCAAACAGTCTGATAAAACGAACGCAGATTGCGAGGGGGAGCAACAGGGTGGGCAGTGGAGAAAATAAAAAATGATCGATGTTGGCTGCTTGAGAAGTAACCAGCTAATTGATAGAAACATAACCCCTGCTTAGCAGAGAACCAGAGAATTTCATCCACCATCAAATTTTTTGGCTCAAGATGTTTTTTTTTTTGTGCTGGAGGAAACACTAAATAGACCATACAAGCTTTTCTTCTACACACTTCTTAGGGCAACATATGCTGATTGAACTGCCTGTCTCCACGTGTAAGTAGTAAGAGAAACTGATAGTCAACAAGAAGAGGCCAGAAGAAGAGGACTGACTTAGTTCCTGGTGTGGCCTATGTATATATAATAAAACTACAGACTGGTGATGTGAACAACATTAACATTATCATTAACATTCTCATTACAATGGCACTTATCAAGGGATGGGAAAGTTAGTTCTTGACGTTGGCATGTTGGAAGCAGGAAAAATTAAGACAAACTGAAAGATCAGTGTGACTATGACAAGGACCAGACTGTGAGAGCATCACCAACATAAAAGATCTTGTGGAGTGTTCCTGGTATGAAGTTGCTGATAGTACCTACCAAAAGTGGTCCAAGGATGGACAACCAGTCAATCAGTGACAGGGTCATGTGTGCCCAAGGATCATTGACCAAACTTAACTCATAACCTATTTATTTTGCTCCAACTGTCACACAGAAAGATTTGATTATTCATTTTTAATGTTTATTTCTTTATTTATAATTAATACAGAATGTTCAGTGACTATTATGGATAAGGAATATCAGTGTTTCCTCAGCTCTCACAACTCTGCAAAGCTGGTGTCAATTTCCTGGCTCAAAAGACCGACAGGCGTCTTCAGGTTAAAATATACCTTCCCTTTCACCGCCTTCAGCACCAGCGCCTTCAGCAATCTTTCCAAAATAAAAAAAGGGGGGGGGGGGGGGGTGTCCCTCACACTTTTCTCTATCCTGCTCCTTCCTCTCCATATATGCTATATATAGTGTTATAATTACTCTGGATAGAAAATCTCACTTGGTAAAGTATGTAGCTGTTTCGTTTTCCCACTGTGCCTGAAGCTCTGTTCTGTGTAATGGTGGTGAGTGACAGCCTTGGCTCAGCTGGGATGGACTCACAAGAGCTTCTCATCCATGCAGCATGACCTTTCATTAAACCCAGTGACGTACCGCAGTTAAACACAGTGACGTACCAGTTAAACACAGTGACGTACCAGTTAAGCACAGTGACGTACCATAGTTAAACACAGTGACATACCAGTTAAACATAGTGATATATCACAGTTAAACACAGTGACGCACCATGGTTAAACACAGTGACGCATCACGGATAAACACAGTGACGTACCAGGTAAACACAGTGACATATCAGTTAAACACAGTGACATACCACAGTTACTCCCAATCATGGGCGGTTTGTTAATTAGGCCGATTGGGCGACACACTACGAAAGGATGAAAAGGAAGTTTTTTTTCTCTCACATTCTATCATGGCATTTAACTAGATATGCCTGTTCTGGACAGTTTTTCTTGCCTCTGAATGCCATTGTCCAATCAGCATTGAGGTGCATTTCTTATAGTACCACCCCTTGCGGGGCGATTTTTGTATAACTTTTTTTTTTTCAAAGTGTAGGCACTGCAATGTAATGTCTATGGGTTCTATGGGTATGGAGGGCTTGCACTTATGTGCTTGCGTCAGACGTAACATAGGGAAAATAACGGCAGCTAGCGATCTACTCAACATGGCCAGCATTCCTTCAACCCAGAACAACTCAATCGTTTCAGTAAGAGAAGTGCTATTCTGTCGTCGTAATAATCAAGATAAACTAGCAACTAAGGAATTAGGGCCACCGAGACCAAATTTCAACATCAAACAAGTGAAGTGTCTACAATGGGAGGAAAATAACATAACCAGGGATTTTCGCGAAACTGGTATGAACGGAAAACATGGCTAGCAGGCTGTGAAGTAGCTAGCGCCCTGTTCTGCTTTCCCTGCATTCTCCATCCTTAATGCTGTTGCCCATTTATATTCTAAAATGCAACACCTAAAATAAAATGCTGTCTGAGGAATACAGAAATTAATGTGAGTGGGAAAGATTCACTTTTAATTGATGGTAAATCTCTCCATGTTTAAAGTTGTTTATGAGGGCAAATTGAGAGATAACAATTTTTGTTGACAACAGGTAATCGTTCAGTCATTGTAGAGCTTTAACCAAGATGATATTTACAAGATATATCGGTGCACAAATACGGTACAGTCTATAATGTAAAGAGAAATATATATTTATGATTATATTTTCATTGGTTAAGTCACTGTTTTTTTATTTACCCACTGAAATGGTCACCTTGGATGTCATCACAACAATTGCCCCCCTGAGATATTTGTCAGAGGCTGCCACTGCTCCCAATGACATGCCACTCTCTTCCTCCATCACGTGGTCTGATTACAGCCAGCTAGACTGCAGAGTAATTCAGGCCTGTAAAATCTAACGGATGGTTTTATCATGTACTTTCTTTGGATTACCTTACGTTCAGACAGTAACATTACGATAACTGGAGTGACTGTCGATAATTTACAAGTTTGAAAAGTTTATTATTTTAGAAGGAATGATGCATGTACACTGATTTCGGGACAAACATCTGAGAAATAGTTTTTCTTCATATTTCACTAAAAAGAATTTAAAATAGCTTATGCTAGCTGCCTGAATTCTACCTGTTCCTGTTGCAGTATTTCCACTGTAGGTAATGATTGCAGTCTGTAAGATTTCTTTTGACAAGCCTGCCAATGACTCACTCATTCAACAAATGAAGGCTCAATTGTGCCTTTAGTTTCTGTTTTCATAAGTGTGTGTTGTTATACTGTGTAGTTTGTAAAATGTCTGAATTAGTTAACATAGACTATACATGTTTGCAGCAGAGTTTTTGGTTTTCATTTTTGGCGCAAGGTTTCTTATGTCCTGCAGTTTCTCAATAATAAATTACAGTACCAGGGAAAACACGTTTGCATCAGGTGCATATGCTGTCTGCCCACTATCCCCACATATGAAAATACAGAAGAGCTGATGTAGAGAATATTGTGTTATTGTCAGTGTTGCGAATAATGCCGTTAAAAATAACGGCGTTAGGTAACGTCGTCATTTTGTCAGTAACGGGATAATATAATTATTTACTTTTCCTGTCGTTACAACGCCGTTTACGTTACTGGTCATTAAAAGCGGTGTGTTACTATATATTGATATACTAACAGTAATGCGAGCGGACCGCTGCCCAGGCTAGTGAGGAGTAACAGATCTCGATAGGTCACAGTTCTCGGTGTAACACCTGTTTAACTTAACAAGTCAGTAAGCGATTGGCTAAGGCAGCGTTATGGTAGCCAATCAGAGCCAGTGTTTTTACACGCGCGCCGAAGCACGCGAGTGACACGACAAACGGAGAAGAGGCCAAAATGGCGTCAGGTGCAAGCCGAAGAAAACTAGAACTTTCAAGGCGATATAAACATTATTTAAGAAAATACTTGAAGTTCCTGAATGTCTACCAGACTGGGTATTTGATTTATTTAATTAAGAATAGAGGTTTTATTGTTAAGTTTACTTCTGTTGTAAACAAACCAGTTGTCTCAGGTTGAGAGAATTTAATTTAATTTCATAGATGTAAATGCACTTTATATAGTGTAACTGTTTACTTTTGCATTTTTTTTCAAAGATTTGGGATTTTAAAGGATTTCATCCTGCACTGGTCTGTGGATGTGCAATAAATATCAAAAGTTAAACAATTTTCTGATCTACTCATTTCAACTGACTGTGAAAACTGCTTTTAAAAAAAACTTAATTAATTGGCATATAACCTTTTTTTAACTGTAACGCAAATAGTTACTTTCCCTGGTAACAAGTTACTTTTATTATAGAGTAATTCAGTTACTAACTCAGTTACTTTTTTGAACAAGTAGTGAGTAACTATAACTAATAACTTTTTTAAAGTAACGTTCCCAACACTGGTTATTGTTAAATTCAGTTTAAGTGCCATAATAAAATCCTAACCCATTGTTAAACTGTCTAAATTTTAAATCTTAGACATTATTATAACAATGCATTACTTTATGTGGATGAGTCTAGAAAGTACGTTCTAATGGAATGTGTTGACAATTTCATGAAATCATATATGCAAGTCATATTTTATTAACAGCTCATCATTCTTTCATTACACTGACTTTTTTTGTCAGGTCTGTTTATAAAGGCCAAACTCCTATACAAACATAATATCTGTCCAAAAGAACAGCAGTGATGTCATAAAACCTCATCACTGTACATTTGTTCATAAACATGAAAACTGAAACAGGGTATCACATGAACGAAGGTTTATTTATAGTAGTTGAAAACAATGATATCAAGAATGAAAATGAGTTGAATCATACGTGTGAGCACGAAGCAGGATGTGCACAAGAGGCGAGCTAATGTCCACCGCAGAGTAAGTGCAGACACCAAAGAGCACAGCAACGAGCTGGCTGTAGGCAAATCAGAAAACAAGGTCAAAGAAAGAGGCTGGCGGTGTTGTCTAGTAGCGCAGTGAGGCCGACAAGCAGACGTCGTCTAGGGTGTTTAATCGGAAAGCAACACGCAGCATTGGAGGGCTTTAAGGGACGGGACCTGTGGGCTCTAGGGGAGGGGATCTGTGGGCTCTAGTGGAGGGGACCTGTGGGCTCTAGGGGAGGGGACCTGTGGGCTCTAGGGGAGGGAAACTGTGGGCTCTAGGGGAGGGGACCTGTGAGCATTAGGGGAGGGGACCTGTGGGCTCTAGGGGAGGGGACCTGTGGGCTCTAGGGGAGGGGACCTGTGGGCTCTAGGGGAGGGGACCTGTGGGCTCTAGGGGAGGGAACCTGTGGACTCTAGGGGAGGGAACCTGTGGGCTCTAGGGGAGGGGACCTGTGGGCTCTAGGGGAGGGAAACTGTGGGCTCTAGGGGAGGGGACCTGTGGGCTCTAGGGGAGGGGACATGTGGGCTCTAGGGGAGGGGACCTGTGGGCTCTAGAGGAGGGAACAAAGAAGGCACAGGTGCACATGTTCAGTAAGCACATGATTGGGAGTGGGGCAGGTTTTTCCACACCATTTTCCACACCTGCCTGGCACACTGTGACAATATGGAGGCTTACATTTACATATTAGCCATTAAAACCTCAACACTCAATCTTTCCGGATGTCTTGTCCTAGTGTGGATTACATGATCAACATTGCATCACTTTATAGTAAAATCCAGTGTAATTCTCTTTTTCTCACAAAGAGCATATTATAAAACAAGTTTTTTCAGACTTTTATAATGCTCTGTCTCTTGGACTCTCTGTTCTATTACATTAGCATTCGTGAGTTGCGTTTCAGTAAGTCAGTCACAAATTAGGCCCTGGAGGCTCATTACTGTGTGACAACAAAAGGTGGGAAGTAGCACATTTTGAATGAACAGGAAGTCACTAATTGTGTAAAGGAAGGGAAAGAAAATCAGCTCAAATGTGACTTGTGAGGACGTGCATTGTTGTTGTTTGTTTTGTTTGTTTGTTTTTATATCTCATTGGATACTTTAACAAATGAGAAAAACTTTTAATTAAACATTTTAATTTGATTAAATATGTCTTAATAAGTAGATTTTATTGTCCTTTCAACCAGTGAGATTTAGGCTTGGTTCTGTTACATTCATTCATTCAAGCTCTGATGAACTTCTAGTTTCATGCATCATATTGTTTATATTGACCAAAGCATAAATGTTAACAGTTTCTGTCACAAATTATATAGACATCAATCATCAAAGTGGATTTGTTCATTCAAACAGTACCCAGACCATAGTGGATTACCACTGACTCTTACTCTGTGTCACCTCAGGGTTTCCATGGCGTATTCCCAAATTTGGTACGTTATTAGTATTCAGTCAGTGATAACACACTGTGGCTATTTAAATGACTTGCTGCTCCCCTTCCAAATGTCCTCTGTCGCTCTTGGTGAATGAGAGAAGCTTGTTATGATTTGATCAAATTCGATAAAAATGGTTTCAGAGAGGCAGAGTAAGGGACTGCCACAGGCCAATAATTATGATCAAATGTGAACTACACACAGCTAAATCATTCACTGTCGCCAGAGGGGAAACCACATATCAGAATACTTCTGTGGGTTGAAAAACTAAGGTGTGCAAGACTGAAATCAGTATTCATTAAACTCTTTCAGTACTAATACCATACATCTGACTCATGAAACAGCACAAATCTGATCTCACACAGTCTTTCACACAATATCTCATACCAAAGAGTTCACAGTTTACACCAGGGGTGCACAACATACGGCCCGCGGGCGCCTCCGTTGCGGCCCGCCAGTTGATAAATAATTTGGCCCGCCTTCTGGCTTCGTGCCCGAATTTGAACGACGAACCAACAGTGTTGTTTTTGGGCTACTTTTTAGTTGGGCTACCACGGGAGTAAGTACACATTAAGAATCGATCGCGACATAATTTGTATCCGTTTTAAGCCTGGTTTTAGGGTCCGTGCGACGAAAATGACGTAATCGCGGTGGTTCCGCCCGTGCGCGAGGTCGTGCACCTCTCGAATTTTTAAGGCGCGGCGCGTCTCAGCGCAATGAACAAGTCATTTTTGCAGGATTCATACACCTATACAAGGTGGAATTAAAGCACTTGCACCTCACTTTAAAGGTCCAGGGGTGGGTTTCCCGAAACGTTCGTAACTCTAAGTACTTCGTAACCTCGTACTTACGAATATTCTTAAATTTACGAGTGTTTCCCGAAACTCTTCGTAACTTACGTTGTTCTTATAGTCGTTCGTAAGTTAAAAATCTCCGGACCCATTTGTAACTCACTAAGTACTTCTTAACTCGAAGCTCTCGTGCAGTTCTACTTCAAAAATGATAGAGGCGCTAATTTCACTCGCGCGGGTTTTAATCACGGCATTACTACATTTGCGTTAATGTGTATAATTAGCCTAGTGGCCTATTTTCTTTTGAAGTATTTACATCGCATATACCACAATGTGTCAACAGAAATCAAATGTACTACTTTGAATTATTTAGCATTAGTTTATATCTTCCCAATATTTAATTAAGTCTCTCCGTTCGTCATCGTGCAGTCAACAGCGTTTCAGACTCAAAATTAATGTATTCTTTGCAAAGAAATGGATACAAGTTGGCCTATTAAGCTTGTTTTAACTTAACCAATAAAATGGATTGATTAATCGGTAGCACATATAAGTAACTTGGATTAAGGCTAGCAATTGTGCTTGTGTGATGAACATAGCAGCTCTTCAGAGTACTGGCTTTGAATAGAAGACATAATTTAAGAAGACGACGTAATCCACGAAGCCATGTAGTTCGCCTGAATACAGAATTTTGCCCTTAGCTCTACCACGCAGTTACTGACCGCCCTTCGATTTTATGCCACAGACTGTTCTGCAGACTGTTGGTGATGCCCACGGACTAAGCAAAGCTGACATAAATGTGTGCATGCTGTTACTAAAGCATTGCTTCGCCATGGAGCAAAAAGATATATATATACACTAGCTGACAGTGGGTATCCACTCTGAAGCTTGTATCAAATCCCCTGGTGTCCCTTCAGTAGCTGTGGGGCCCAGTATCCCCAGTGCCTTCTCCTCCTCAACAGTGAAGGCACTTGTGGACGTTTGACCTCCACCAGTCTTAGCCCTCTCCTTTCTGAGTCCTGCCCCCTTATTTTTGACTTGACTACAGTTTTTTTGTTTTTTTCTGAATTTGATTAACTTCCTCGAGCTATTGAAAACAGTAGGCTATACTTTTGTTTTTGGCTCAGTTCACTCGACAGAAAGTTTCATTTTCTCTGCTTGTTTGCCATGGTTTTGAATAACGTGTGAAAGGTTAATTGTGTGCCCTATTTATAGCCTTGATAAAAGCCTACGATCGGTCAGAATTGCAAAGGTAATAATATGTTCTACTCATTTTTTCCTTATACTTGAAATGTCAACACTTATTAGTTGTTAGTTTTTATGATTGTCATTTTGCCAATGATGGTTTTGCGGCATAATTATGAAAAAATACGTAAATCGGTGGTTCGGTTTTCGACTAGCTGAGATTTTCCAGTGCAGCTGCAGAGACGGAGTCAACTAAGAACTACTTAGAACTCGTTCGTAAATTTGGAGACTACGAAGGCTTTTGGGAAACACTCGTAAATTTGGCATTCTTAAAGTTACGTCGCTCTTAAAGTTGTTCGTAACTTTCTAAGATCGTTCGTTATCGGGAAACCCACCCCAGTTCAATATTTCCCAGCACGATAAACTTAAATAAGTTAAATATTTATACATATACTCAAAATGATCCGAAATAATTCACTTTTAATCACATTATTTAATGGTTGTTTATTTTCAAAACGCCCAATCTTAAATTCTTCACGTTCTCTCATGTTTCGTCCTGGAATTACAAGAAGCTCGTATTTGTTAACCTAATACAAGAGAACTGTTCAGTCAGATAGCTATTTGTTGTGAAACGAAGTAGTTACAATTTCAAGCATTTTCAAGTACTTTAGCCTAAATTCCAGCACTTTGAAACACAAAGCAACATTAAAATTCATCAGGTAAATGTTCATTCCCCTGTTTTCGAGGGGTGTTTCTTTATACTACCACGTATCGTTTGGGAGAACACTGCACGCAGAAAGTATAAACGCTTCCACCGTGCGCAGGGTCGCGCGAGGCGGGCGGAGTCTACACTACCCCCCCGCACAACAATGTAAACTCGCGCCCTTCAAGCAGGTTTACATTTATTTTTGGCCTGGCTCCTCCTTCAAATTGTGCATCCCTGGTTTACACAGATCTTGCCTGTTCCTTCACCACCCACAACAAAGTCAGTCATTTATTCTTAGTATCTCTTAGAACAGACATTGTTGTGCTTTGCAAAATCTAATTAAACAAGTCCTGAGAACATAGAATAGGGCTAAGCAGATAAGCAAAAAGGTCAATATTAAAAAGTATTTGGTTGTTCTTCGGTGGTTGAGAAGAATATTCCTGAATGATATCTAAAGTTTGCTAAAACTGACTATGAATGAGCAAATCTAAGCAATGGAATCTAAAAAATGCTTTAATTTTTTTATTTAAAGATATTTTATACATTTTAAAGATATTCTTACAAAAATGAAGATGGGCAAATTATTAAAAAAATTCAATATATTTCTGTCTTCTGCAACACAATGCATATGTAAAAACTGTGAATCTGTGAAATGCTGTTTACATGGTAATTCAAAAATAAATGTACTTATGTACAGTATAAAATGAAAATAGCCTAACTTGGGTCCATGTCACAAACTTTACTGAGGTAAACAAGATGAAGCATGCCCAGGATGAAGTTCATTTGATGTTTCTGAGAGAGACCAATTACTGCAGCAGCATGCTGGGCACATTGCTGGCTAAAGATAAGCAATCTGTTTATTAATTGAGCATATCTCTTAGTTTATTAGAGCTCTGAAACTTAAGATGCTAAATACTGCATGTTGTTTGGTAATCAGACTCTCAAAGTGTATTCTATATGTTTTGCTATATATAATGTAGTTAATGTGTTGCTAGGGATCTCTTGTGGTTTTAATCCACTTATTTGACTAATGCACACATATTTTACTTGTGTCACGTTGAGGACCCCGGCCCCTCCCTTTTGGGCGTGTGTTTACGTGGTCCACGTGCATTGTCTGCGTCTGTGGATTTCCGTGGTTATGGCTATGTGTCGTGTGATAATCTGTCTAACCTGTGACTCGTCTCGTAATCACGTGGGGCTAATGTGGTTTGTCTATTTAATGTGCGCTCGAGCAGTGTTCTGTGCTCGTCGTTGTCTAATGTTTACACGTCTCTGTATTTATTCAGTGTTTCACGTGCGCTATACGCGCTTATCCGTTATAAAAGTAAAGTGACGTTTGTTGCCAAAAAGTATTGTGTGTCTCGTCCTTGACGCCGCACCCATCGTCACAACTTGGCTAGCATGTTTTATGCAATGTTAATATTATCATACTGGATATCAAAGCAAGTCTAATACAAGTAATCAGTGTAATTTATGATTTTCCTTACATTTATATATATTGTTTTGAAACAATATATAAAATCTAGGTGGGAATCATACAAATTAAAGCTATATTAAAGCAGCATATTAGACCAGTCCTATCAGCCCTGCATTGGCTCCCAGTTAAATTTCGTATTGATTTTAAAATTCTATTATTAGCATATAAAGCACTACACGGGCTTGCTCCTGAATACCTCCAGGAACTTATTTCCTACTATGAACCCCCATGTCAACTAAGATCACAGGGTGCTGGTCTGTTATTAGTTCCACAAATTAACAAGGTAACAGCAGGGGGAAGAGCCTTTTCTTATAAGGCCCCCCAGCTTTGGAATAATCTTCCTAAATGTGTCCGGGACTCTGACACAGTCACAATCTTTAAATCTAGGTTGAAAACCCACTTATTTAGTCTAGCGTTTGATAATTAATATCCCCCTTAGATAAAGGTACAGATCCAGGGGTTCATAGACGAAGGGTTTTATGGTAGACTGGGGTAGTGGTGCTGTCATCCTGTCACTGCTCGTGGTCACTCAAGTTTGTTGACAGTGCAGTGGACGGATGCCATTGTCTCAGAATGCCCCCAAGCCTATGTTACCTTCTGGTTCTGCCTTTTTTTAGCTAGGCTGTAATAATTTAACTTAGTGCCGGAGTTGCTGCCACACTCCAGAAATGTTTATAATTTTACCTGTCCTGTATATGTCCTCATACAGAGCTAATTTTCCCTGTTTCATTTCTCCACATGGCTGCCCGCCTGCTTGAGGAATAATGAGATGAGGAGAGACAAGCGATCCATCCTGGCCGGCCACCTCCTGCCTAACCGGATGCCTACACCATGATGGACATTATTACATATTTTTCGGTCTAAATTGACATTATTGCATCTTTTACATTCTGTCTACATTCTGTCTATATTGTTGTTGTTGTCATGGTGACCGGTGTCGGCCAGAGGAGGATGGGTTCCCCCCCTGAGTCTTGGTTCCTCTCAAGGTTTCTTCCTCATGCAAAAAACTAGGGAGTTTTTCCTTGCCACTGTCGCCTTTGGCTTGCTCACTGGGGGCTAGGACTCGGCACTTGTAAAGCTGCTTTGTGACAACAACTGTTGTAAAAAGCGCTATATAAATAAAATTTGATTGATTGATTGATTGATATTGATTAGTTGTAATTAAGGAAATATTTAGGTCTTCTAACCTTTTACCTCTGCACATAAGGCTAAATTACATCATTTAAATGCCTGATCCAGTTTTCACTCCAAAAACAGCAATTTAGAGCTGCATGGGAGAACTGGTTTGATCTATGATTCCATTTTATATGATTTCATAATTCTAATTTTGGGAATTAATCATTACAACATATAGGCTACCATGTAATGTATTTGAATTCCTGCTTCATTTCTATGGTGCGACCATTTAAACGTTTGGCATACAGGGCTGGTCCAGGGCAGGTCCCAAACGAAACATGGTATTAGTGCAGGTATATAGCAGGAGCATGCCATAAGAGCACTTCTCTTACCAGCAGCAGGCCTCATCAGAGCAGTCTTATGAGCTAGTGCAACTAATCTCTGCACTGCTCTCAGCTGCCTTCTGTCGGGAGTGTGTGGGTGAGTAAGAGAAGACGTGGTGGAGTGAGAGAGAAACCTTGTTTTGCAGTTTTTGTAGGCACCA
Organism: Brachyhypopomus gauderio; assembly: GCF_052324685.1. Lineage (NCBI taxonomy): Eukaryota > Metazoa > Chordata > Actinopteri > Gymnotiformes > Hypopomidae > Brachyhypopomus > Brachyhypopomus gauderio. Next base: position 25,173,452 of record NC_135212.1, read on the forward strand.
CATGTACCGTCAATAAGAGGAGAGCAAGACGATGCAATGAACATGTCTCAGGCTCCATTAGGAAAACAGGCCTACAGTTTTTATTTGAAAAGCCTACAGCCAACAGATATTCTTTTGGTTGCTGAAAATAGTGTAAAGATCAAAGCATATCGTTGTTTAGCAAAAGTAAAACACATCACCATACTGAAGGCATGGTTCAAGGTTCATATCCAGGCCAGATCTATTGCAGAATTAGTTGCTGTGATGGAAGCTAGCACACATCAGCTAGCCACGTTAGCGCATTCTTGAGCAGAGATATCGGAGACTAAGGAAATGGCCCTGAGCACATTTTTACACTATGGGTTTGATCTGGTTTAGATTTCTCATTGGATTCAGATTTGGATTTTGATTAAGAGGAATAAAAAGGAAGTTTGTGAGGACAGGGGAAGGATATGGTCCAAAACTACTGAAGCCCAAAATATCCAATCAGAGGAGCCAGTGCAGCATGGAGTAGCTTATTTCATGGACTACCAGCACTGAGCTAAAGGACAAATTCGCATTAAACAGAAAGCCTGCTTACTGTGTTTGTGGGAGAGAAAGGAAGAAATATTAATCTGTTTTCTTTAAATAGCAGCATGTTCACATATTCACTACTACTATGAGATACTGTTAGAAAGAAAAATAGGCCTATCCATTTTCATTTCAGTGGATTAATGTTTTAGCATTCATATTTTGGGCGCTTGACCATGTTCCACTTCCTATAATGGGCATTAAAAAGGTCTCACTTAAAAATGAGGAAATGTGCCTTTACTTTCCCATTGACTTTGACTATGGCATAGTTCATAGCTACTCAGCAGTGGAGGATGACCCTTCAAAGTGCTGTAAGAGGAGCAAACAAATTGTTCAAAACTACATCTGCGAGCAGGGAGTTAAACTTAATGAAGTGAAGCCAGAAATGGCTTCTCATGATACTCCAGTAGTTTTGTGTCCCTATTGACCTTGGGTTTAGAAGACCACAGAGGCCTCTCTCCAATATTTATTATACCTTTTTTCCCTCAGCATTTGGGTTTTAAGCATAACAATAATTTTAAAAAATGTGATAAAGAACACACTACAGTTTAACCTTGCAGTGACATTGAGATAAATTGTTCAAAAAAGTTTTTGAGAAAGCACCTATGAGAAGTTTAAATGTAAACAAAATTATGGAGAAAATAAATAATTATAATAAATGCTCAGTAAATACCTTCAGTTTGAAGCATTACAGTTATGAGACTGCCTCTGAGAATTACTCTGCTTTTATGCTAGATACTTTCTGAAAGAGAATTAAGAAACTGTGGTGAGAAGAGACTAACCATAGGCAATATAAAATAATTAACTAGAACCTTATTAAAGGCCAATAAACGAATAGTTTTATAACTAGTTTAGCATTACATTTTTAAACTCCAGACATATTATGTCACTCTTAATCTAGTGGCATATTATTTCAAAAACTTCTGTGAATTATTTAGTGACCTCACAGAAACTGACTTTGAGGAGGGAGATCTTGAACCTGCCAGTGGGTCCATGGACTGTTAAGACCTGCAAGTGACTAGTGATTAGTGATGATCTGTGGTGCCTATGTTCAACTTACTCAGTGCATTTGACAGGGTCAGCTCATTCTCCATGCCCCCTGCTGCTAGAGTCCAGTGAGAACAGGCTAATTGAAGGATGAGTTCAGCTGTTAAACAGCACTTCATTAAGCATGGCATTGGGAGTAGTCATTGGGCTCTGAGAGCTCTCTGCTTCTCCCTGAAGCTCCATCAGAGATCAATCTCGCCCACACGAGCACTCCAAACGGGCAGCACACCAATCATTCATCCTGAAAGCGTTTGATAATTCATCTAATCTTTCCATTAGTGACCCCAACAACCGAGAGAGCTCATCCAAAGGTCAGTGCATAATTTATTTCATTCTGAACATGCCACTACATCCAGAAAGTATTTTTTTGTATAAAAGTTGCTACAGCCATGACATTTTCAATTTTACAAGAGGATTGCATCATTTCATCACTGAAACTTTGATGAAATCATGTTTCATGTTTATTATGGATGGATTTTAAAATGATCAGTATTTATCCAGAATACTGAACTTTTGAATATGCATTTCTTGGGAAAACTTGGATATTGATTCTCCATATGATTGGCATAGGATGTTGATTGTTTTTTTTTTTTTTTTTTGCTCATGACTTCTTTCCCTTAATTTGTATATAAGCGTGCCCATAAATGCTATCACAGTTTTTATCAAAGGTTTTCAGTAATAAAGTCCTATTACTTGCATTGCATTTGAATATGACATTCTTCGGTGTTATGCAATTTAAACCATGTGTTACGTTGGGACGAGGCAGGCATGTCGAGCAGGTACGGTAACATAGCCTATAACGTTTATTGTTTACAATAACGTTTACAGCACAAGCACTCACACACACAACACTCACAACGACACAAGCTTTAGACAAAGACGAGCACAAGACATTGCGCGAACGCACATTAAATAGGTGATTAACACATACTCTTGTGACCATGAGACAAGGCTCAGGTGAGACTACGAACACGCTCACAGACGACCCACACCCACGGAACTACAAACATGGACATAACGGCATGCAGACAACGTAGTGACACGCCCAAAAGGAGGGGTCCGGAGCTGTCACCGTGACACAATGCAAGCAATTGACAGTGAGAGCTGGGAAATGAAGAAGCAAATATAAGAGATTTTTTTTCTGTTAACAGTTAATTGATGTGCAATTATTTCCAAATGATGACAGGACAATGTTCTTTTAATGTCATTTTTTAAAACCAAATTAGATACGTCTCAGTGAAGTACTTTTTTGTCTGTCAGAAAAATATATATATATATAAGGAAAAGAAAAAGTATGGGATCATTTATTTTTTCATATTCAGTAGAACACTTAGTCTTACTAATTTTGCAGTCAAAATACCTGAAGTAGGCTGAAGTAGCTTGATTAGGTCACGTTGTGCCTTTTATTAACAGACCCCTTTTTCATATATTTTTTCATTTTAACAAATGCTGTTGTGATTCAGTATCAATAGCTTTAGGGTTATATAAAAAGCAAAATGCTATTCATCTTTATGATGATATGATGCCATAATCGTTCTTTTTCCTATTATTGTGAGTCTTGTATAACTATGTATTTCGTAGTAGGTTGTAATGTCAGAGGATAAGGCTTCCACACACCTCTGCTTACCTAGAGCAGAAAAGCCCTGGCTAGCGCAGTTATAGCATCTGATGCCTCATCATTGTTTCAGTATCTATTATAGTTCAGTTCATTGTAGCCTTGTAAAAACATGGTTTAAAAAATTGAAATTGGAAGAATAAGCAATCTAAAATCTGCAGAGTCATGTGTCCTGCACGAACATGCCATGGAAGGTAAGGGATTAAGTGCATGGGTCTTCATTTCTGCTGCCCTCCATATAGTTTAACCTTTTACATGCCATGGTAGTGGAGTAGTTACTACTGAGTTCTACAGTACTGTCTTTCATTTATTTAATGTTTATGATGACATGTGATATTTTTGTTTTATCAGCTTCTGTAATGGGTCTTTGTCATTGATGGGCAATGACTCAGAATCAGATTACTTTGTCCTTGGTGGGCTGTGAGTCAGAATCAGATTACATTGTCATCTCATTTGCTCAAGCTGCACTGAGAGAATGAGTCATGTGATAGTGTTACTGCCTGATGTGTCTGGCTATCAGTAAAATGTAGCATGACCTACATGGATGAATAAGGTGTTCCACAATTGGGATAAATAGAAAAATAAACTTTTTTTTAAATACTGAAATAGTTAAGCATACTTGATGTAGGTAATTTTCTTGTTGATCACTAGTAGCTGTGCAGGTTCACATAGGATAATTACAAACTACGAAATACCCAAGAGATAGACTTCAAACAGACTGATTATCTTTCACTGCAGGAATGGAAGGAGAGAAGAACATTTCAAAGCACGCTCTCATGGCGTCAGTGTCAAGACAAACGGGGGTGGCGGGATAAGGAACAAATGGAGCTGATGAGTCATTGGCCACACGGTGCCTCTGCGTCTGCTTCAGCGAAGCTGCACAGCTAACCAGCTGATGTCTCCCCATTTTGAGGTGGGTGAAGGCATGAAGTTCCTTTTCCCCCCTTTTAACCAAGAAGGTAGTTCCTTTACTTACGTCAAAGCAACCAGGATGAAAAACTTAGACACTTGTGTTGGGCTTGGTGGTTCCTGCTATTAATAAAATACTAGCTACTTGTGTTAAATGGTAGAACAGGATCAAGTCATTGGATGCCATATCTACTCATTTACACTATGACACTCATTTAACAGTCAGATATTCATTCTTCCAGTCTCATCTACAAAGGCCTCTCTGCCCCTGGGTATATTGTTACCTCTCTCTGATTAGTGCTGTAATGTAGTGCTGTATTGTAATGTGAAAATCCAGAAGTTCAGGTCATGGCAGGAGCCCTAGGTTAAATCCTACAGAAGGCTTCTTGTTAAGAAATAGCATTTATTCACAGACGTTATTTAAATTATCTTAACTTTCATGACTAGTACGACTAGTTTACTAAGAGGATCTGGTGAAAAAATGCATCCCAAACGTATGTATAGGAAGGTGTTTTTAAAAGCATGTCCATGACTAATCATGTATCTCTAATAAATGTTCCACTTTCAACTCTTTGTAAGTGCCTTTTTCAAGAAATCTGGAAAATTATGTGCATCACTTCTTCTCCCACTCACTTCTCACATCACTATGTCTTTTTAGTGTCTCTGCCATCTGCACATTGTTTTTTGTTCTGTATTCTCTAAAAACTTACCACAGACTAAACAGACTGTGGTAGGAATGTCACGAACTTCCAGCTGAGCATAGTGCAGCTCTATATAGCTCCCAGATAAAGGAAAATGTAGATTTAGCACACAAAGGTACAAATCAGGAAAACATTCGTACATCTTTGGAGAATACGATTTTTATTTATTTATAAGCAAATTTCTTCATTAAGCAAATTAACATTTGTTTTGAAATGTTTTGGTACTGACGTATAATTGCTCATGCAGTTAAGGGGACAGATGACCTGGGTCACCTATTTACCTGTGGCTAATTTCCTTGAATTTGTTTAAGTATTAATAAACATGGTGTAATTTGTCAAGTACAAATTTGAATGTGACTGCAGGCTAAATGGTTTAAAGGAAATTTTACATTAACCTCTGCAAAGCATGCAAAACAAAACATTTTGTTTTTGAGCTTAATATGTAAGCATGATAATGAAGTAAATATTTGACCCATGCTGTTTAAAACTCTAATTCTGCAGTCTCTTGAAAGGTCAACATTATTAACTGCTGGAAGTTGCTGAAGATCAAAGTAAAAAAAATCTTTCAGGGATGCACATTTTCAGAAACTGAAAAATAAGCTAATGAGCTTGCCAAGTAAGTTATGATCATACCCAGGCCAAGATGTTGCAGCATAATTCATAGAACACATAAATATGACAATTCTTGCTGTGTGGGTGGTTCCTGGGAGTTCTGTACAGTCTGAGGAACCATGGTCAAACCAATGTGATCTCAGAACTGCAAATTTAACAACCCAGCCCAAATTAAATTAAATGTCACAAATGGTTACGTTTGGGTCCTTATTTCCCACAGATGACCAAAAACATCTCACTCATGTAAACTTTTTGGGGAGCTCATACTGTTCAAATTTTGTAGCAATTCAATGATATTTTATGAAACCTTTTCTGAAACTGTGGCAGTGAAACAATAATGTAACTCACATATATGATTTCATTGTAAAAAAAAAAGAATGGAAAGAAAATTAAATGACATTTTTGACAGACCTGCATGTTCAGGCTAAAAAGCACGTACTGGGATTTTATTACACCTACCCCAACTGCTCCCCGGGCTCGGGTTGCCCACCACTCTGGGCATGTGTGCACCACAGCCCCCTAGTATTCACTAGTGTGTGTGTTTGTGTCTGTTCTAATTGCACAGACGTGTAAATGTGGAGGACAAATTTCGATTGCGGTGAAAAAAAATCACAAATGTGACACATTTCATTCATTCATTCATTTCATTTCATTCATTTACATTTCCTTCATTCATCCTGAGGTCAATGAAGTTTTCATATTAGCTTTTCAAAAAAAAAAGCCTCCAGAGACATACAGAATCATTCCTTAATAATTCATTACAGTATATCTATGAGCGCTTTCACAATAAATATATTGAAATTGCCTTTGATTTAATTTCAAACAATGATGAAAGCGTACCGGGTGAAGCTTTTCAGAACTAAATATAGCACACAGAGGATAGAGGTGTACTTTCTTCAGTGGTGGACAGTAACGAAGTAAATGTAATTCGTTATTGTACTTATCGTTATTTGTGTTTACTTTATTGACATATTTCCATTTGTAACTTTTTACTTCACTACATTTCAAACTTAAACATTTTACTTTGTACTCCATTCCTTCAGGCGTATGTGTTTAAAAAGTAACGTCAAAACAAGAAAGCACACCAATAAGGTTATGGTTCATTGTCAATGCAACAGCATAAAATTTTGTGAGAACATATGCCTACATCAAAATGGAAGAAACAGTAACTCATTACAAAACTCATGGCCGTGAGTTTTTGGTAGTCAAAAAGAAAATTGACTTCTCTGTCTGCCTCAGACCCATAAGATTTCTTCTTAAAAGAATTCCCCATCTAAGTAAACACGTGGAGCCGAGTTATATTTGTAGGTCTACTGGTCATTTACATTAATGAGAAATATAACAATAGCTTGCAGAAAACGGTTTCTTTGTGTATGTTAAAATAAGTCTGAATTTAGTAGGCTTTTGCTAGTACACAACCAAAAACTCCCGATCTCTCTCCCCTCATCGCTCTCCTTCTGGCGCGCAGCCTGGCGCCTGTCTCGTGTGTGTGTGTGCCTGTGTTCGTAAGTCTACCCGTATGTGTACCTAACCCCCTCTTCCCGTTTGTGTCTATGTGGGTAAGCGTGCCTGTTTGTGTTTTCGTGACCGTGCCGTTGTCTAACGTCTTTTCCCCTGTGTTCCCAGGGAGGGTGTTCTAGGCGGTCCGTGGCGGACGCTTCCCCGAGGGCGGTCACCTCCCAGACGCAGGACTGAGCGCGTCGGATCCGCCCATCGTCGTGGGTTCGGGGCACTCGGTCCTGTTGGCACCCCGGGATGGGTAGTGCCCTTGGAGGGGGCGTCTGTCACGTTGAGGACCCCGGCCCCTCCCTTTTGGGCGTGTGTTTACGTTGTCCACGTGCTTTGTCTGCGTCAGCGGAACTCCGTGGTGATGGCTATGTTGTGTGAATAATGTGTCTCACCTGTGAATCGTCTCATAATCACGTGGGGCTAATGTGGTCTGTCTATTTAATGTGCGCTCGCGCAGTGTCCTGTGCTCGTCGTTGTCTAATGTCTACACGTTACGTGTGAAGTATATGTTGCTCGTGCGCTATTGCGCAATCTTGTTTAATAAAAGTGACGTAAAAGAGGAGGATTCCTGTCTCGTCCTTCGTCCCTCGCCGAACGTCACAGTACTGGAGTAATGTTTTTACTTTGGGCATCTGTACTCAAGTACAAGGTTTGTGTAATTCATCCACCACTGACTTGCTTACAGCTTCTAATTTTGTCTTACTGATGTCATTGTTCTGTACCAGAAAATCAAAAAGCTTAATTCCAATTTTAACAAATATTTCTTAAATGCTTTACAGAAAAAAAACATCAAATGTATAGGAACACTTATATTAGCCAAATAAGTTTGCATTTCAGCTGGACACAGAAAAATGCCAAAAATTCACTAAGGTAAACACTATAAAACATTTGCAGACTAACAAAAGCACAATAAACAAGCTTTTTTTTCTCTACAAAGAATTCTATTTTTTCTACACAGTTCAATCAGTATTCAATTTCAGCATCTGAGACACAGATATAGTAAACAATCAGAGTAAAAACATGTTCCATGTTGTATTTAACTGCTGGAAAGTCACAGTCACAAGTCTTCTGTGTTGAACAAGAACACCATTCACACTGTGGTGAGTGGTTGAAGGAACTTGCTCTGGAGGAAGTCGTTTGGATTAATTAAGCATCCTGGAAAATACAAAACAGTGGGGCTATTTGAAGGTATAATGGATTCTTGTTTGACACTGCTTAGATCAATACATGGTCTCCCCACCACTCACAGAAACAATATGCATTATTCAAGCCCTTTGATTACAAATGTGTCTCTTAAGCCTTCCATTGAAAACCTGGTAAAGTGCTCTACCATGCTTTATCAGGAAAGCAATTTATAGACATTAAGGCTGACTTATGTCTGACTTGTAATGAATATTTCCAACAAACCACTTGCTAATGAAAGTCTGATATATCTGATACCTTAATATATCTGTTAATATAAAAGGTAAATTGTGCAATTTAAAAAGTCTGCATGTTTAAAATGTAATGTAATATTGATATTTTAAAATGGTTAATGTAGTGTAATTTAATGCAGATTTAAAAGATCACTTTTCTGTCAGTACCTTGATTTTTTATTAATATAACCCGTTATGTTGCTTAGTGGTAGATAGCAATAAATCGATGAATTACAGACTGGTCAATGATTTGTTGATATTTCGCAAGTAGCTAGTCACAATACTATTTTTACTGGAATTAATAAAAATACTAGTTTGAATTAACAGTGTGGTAATTACGTGAGGTAGTTGATTACTCAAGGGTAGTTAAAGAGCAGTAAACCTGAAATGTGCAAACTCTACTTTTAGGACTAAATATCCTCTCTGGTGGAGCCTTTTGTTATAGCAACAGTATAATTAATGGAGAGTGAGGTGAATGAATGCTTGGGTAAGCCAATTACGTTAAATTGGAAAACTAATTACATAAATTGTCAAGGTGCAGTGAGTGTCAGGGAGAAGTGGTATATCTGGAGAATAGAGAAGATGATACACTATAAATACACTGCAGCCAAAGGCATGAATAAATCAGTGCAAAACTATTTACACTATATATGAGACTGACCTTTTCAGTAATTAATTATTTGCAGACAGGTATTATAATAGCCATTCGGTTAACTTAGTGACATTAGAAATAAAATACTATGAACAACTGTTGCAACTATATAAAAATCTATGCACACAAGCTATAAAATAAAAGCTAGCTTATGGTGAGCAATTTGTATGGACACGGGTTAGTATCCCTGGATATTGCTGGAGTTTGATGGTGAATTGTTATCTGACTTTTGATTACTCATTCAAATTATCATGAAACCTTTATCAGACTTAATTGAAATCACCACCAGCTTCTTTTTACTTATTGTATTTTTATAAGTATAGGCTAATGTAAAGGCATTCTTGTTGCACAAACACTTGTAAGACTTTTAAAAGAAAATTATAGCTTTTGTTATTATAGAACATGCAGTACACAGATTCACTGGAGTATTTTTAGAAACTATTTTTCCTTACAAAACAGATACACAATAAGTTTTCTTAATGTTGCTGTCTTTTGGAGGCAGCAGCAAAGAAGAATGCAGGACTGTTAAGTCTTCTATGGGGGCTATTAGAAATAACAAATAATCATGCCCAAAGCCCAAAGCGTGCCCCTTGCATCCCCCAGTATACCTAACTACCGGGACTTTATTATTACACATTAACCATCAATTAATGTCAGCATCCCACAATGAATGGTCTCCTAGGAAACAAGCTCCCTAGCCTGCCCCAGTGATAATTAATAGAAGATAGAGAAGGTAGCCAAAAAAGCTGGAATGACTCCATTTTAGGAATGTGATTTAGTAATTTCCACACGCTATCATGCGAGAGAAATAAATAGGTAAACAAAAGAGTATTTGACATATGCCTATATATTTTCTCAGGGCCTATTTCTAAGCAAAAACATTTTGCAGCTCACTATCATGACTTTCCTCACTGCAAACTTCAGCTACAATTCAAAATCACTTGTAAAAATACTTCCCAAAATATTTTGGAATGGCAAGAGTAAGTAGGTGGACACGCAAACAAATAGATAAACATATATACAAACTGAAAGTTAATTACCAGACTGGTACCTGTCTTGCACTGACTGGCACCCAGCCAAGCACACATACCTCCATCAATGTCTCTCCCAATCACTTCTCCACTTCCAATCACCCACTTACTAATCATTAATCACTAATCACTCACCTGAAAGCATCATCTTCCCTTGTTTACTCCCACAGGATCTCCCAAGCTGGGGCTTTGCATTAGTCAACAGTAGTGCTTGGGTGCTCTGTCTCCAACCACCAAAAGAACACATTTTCTTTGAGAAGCTGCTTGCTTTGTTTTTATTCAAAGTTCACTGCTTCCTGAATTTGTATGTGTCTTTCTTCTTTGTTCTCATGTCATATTACCAACAATACTGCTGGTATTACTACAGTAAATCAGTAATGCAGATGTTTATTTGGTCCCAAAGGAAAACATAGTTAGCACAGGGATATATGCTTCTCGTGTTTTATATCAACTATGAAACCTATATCTCAATCATAATCAGCTTTTCTTGTATATCCAAACAGCCTGTACCCTCCCTCTGCGGTCTTTATGACCTGCTGTTTAGTTTGCATGACACTCATAGAATCGTGATGGATTTGTCTTTATTAGGAATTCTGGTCATGCCATTGTGCACAAGAGGAATATCTCTGCATTTTTTATTTTTCATTAACTTTGAGAATTACACAATGAACACTCAAGGTATTCTACACGATTAGAGTGATCCCTTGCCTGTCCTTAATGAGATTAGCAAGGGAAGGACTTTTTCTCTCAACTACCACTTTCAGTCAGACTGAAAAGAGGTTTTACTGCTTAAATGGCAGTGCATCTGGTGAAAGTGAACTGGTTTTAGTTTAAGTCTCTTAGATACTCAGTATATGTGTACTTATTAACATTTTTGACAATATGGTCTTAGGCGGACACCAATTACACCCCACAGCTTTAGGGATTTTCCTGTGCTTGCTCAGACAGTGGTTAAGCGTCTGTAGTGTCTGTAGCGCCTTATGGTGCCCTGATGTCCCTGCATGTAAAAGGAAACGTGAAGACACCAGCTGCTGCAAGATATCTGACCTGCATGTTACATCATGACTAATTAAGTATATGTGTCATGGCGAGGAACAACTTTAGACCTGAAGGTTTATTTATGCAATACTGTTACGAATTGACCAGGCAGAGAGGGATCCAAATGCGGAAGAACACCGCTTTTATTGAAATGAGACGCTGGCACAGAAACAGGCAGGTGAATCACGAGTACTAGGATAAGTAACAGCGTTTTCTTGGCGTGGTCGGGACAGTCCAGGGTCATACCGGGGGAGCAGAAGTCAGGAGGTACAGAGGGACTAGGCAGGAGACAAGGTCGGGGACGTAAGCGAGGGTCAGAACACAGGAGAGCAGACAGGTAATAGAAAGGCTTGGTACGCAGCATGAGTCGGCAATACTTCGCGACTGAGACGTGCTGGGGAAGGAGTATATGTGTGACTGAAAGGGGGCGTGGTAATGAGGGGCAGGTGAGGCTGGTTAGGGAAGATCAGGTGGCATTCCTTACAAATACAATAACTCAGAACCATGGGTGTTTCTCTCAAAAGAAACTTGATGAGAGAGCCATTCAAATCACCTCCAATTTAGCCTTGCCAGATTAAAAATAACTTATATACCTTTGATTTAAATTTAAAAGTACCAGACCTGTCCGGTTCATTCTGACTCTATCCAACAAACCCTTTGGAAAAACGAATTAAAAAGAACCTGTGATGTTAATTTACACCAGAACTGATGTTTTATGGTGGCCCTGCAGAGTCACATCAACAGAAACTGTGAAGAAAAAAAGGTGACAACAACAACATTAAGAGCAGTGAAAACCACATTAAAACATTATCCTTAAAGCATTATATATTAAAGAAAACATTAAAGCATTTTTAAAACAGCTGCATTTGTGGGAAAAGGCAAAACCATGGTACTAAAACACTGAATGACAAAAGAGGAGCATAGCTGATAAACATTAAATTTGCTAAACAGAATTAGTCTGCGCAAGGCATAGCGCTAGGCAAAATTAGCTAGCTGCATTTATTTAGGCTACCTTACCTTGAACTATAGTTATTCATCATAAGCTAATATAATCCGATATGTCAGTACACACTAATGTTTAATGATGGAAATTGTGTTTTAGTGTTTAGCTAATTGTATTACTGCTCGTCACAGTGCCATCCCCCTGCTGGCCACTACTGGTATTGGCACGTGCTTTAGCACGTGTTAATGTTCAGTTTGTCCACGCCTCCCTCACATGGTGTATGTTGTTCATTAATATTCGCACGCAGGGGTTATTGTCTCATTATGTTGTTCTTAATTTAACCCTGTTACATTTTACTGTTTATCAGTCATGTCACGTTCGCTCATTTTTGATTTGGATAAAAACCTATAACCCATAAGTGGGATAACATTCTGTTTTGACACAAAACAAAATATACAATTTTTTTTAATTTTGTTATTATTACAATAACTTATTTTATCATTTGTCAGTGATGCATTCTTTGTTTTATCTCATATTTTTAGGAAGCATTTAGGAAGCATGTATGAGTTGGTGAAAATTATTGTTCTGTGGCAGTTTAAGGGGCAGGGGTGAAACTACATATTTTCTGAGGTGTGTGCAAACATACTTTTGGCAATAGCCCCCCCCCCCCCCCCCCCCCCCTCCTTATTGGGTTATTTAGTTACATATTACAGCAGGTAATCATCTCAAACAAAAAACTGTCTAAAGTGAAAATATGTAACCTAAGCACTTGTTTAATGTGACGGGCAGGGTGAGCAACTAAAAAGGAAGCGATCACGCCAAGTCTCAGGGAAAGAGGATGGTTTAATAGAAAGTGTGCAAACCAAAAACCCGTGCATTGTTCCAAATGAAGGAAATAATAACCAGCAGTCAACTGGTACAAAGACAAGACATATATAGACGAACAAACGATCCTCAGGTGAGACGGATCACAGGTCCCGCCCACCTGAGGGATGAACATCACGTGACCAAAAACAGGACTGCTGCCACTGTAACCGGGGGCGACCGGCAGAGGGCCCCCCCACAACGTGACAGACCCCCCCACCAACGCCGCACTCCCCTCCGGATGTGCGGCTTACAGTGGCAGCACACAAAACACAACAAAGGGGCGGGAGGGCGGGGACAAGACAGGGACCCGTTCCCTGCCGTCCTAGAGCTAAAACACAAAACACAGAAGCTCCTCGTCATCGGACGCTAACAAGGCAGGGACCCGTTCCCTGCAGTCCTGGAGCTGAAACAAAAACAAACACACAGGTTAGCTCCCTCCTGGGCAGGACCCTGGACCGACTGGGCTGTCAACAAGATGAAAACCACGCCCCGGTCGGTCACAGGGCCCTCATGCCCCACCGCTGTGCGTGGACCGGGAGCACATGGCCCAACAAACGTCACAGGTGTGGATGTGTGCAGGCCGCCACACTGGGGTGTGACCACGGCTTCCACCGACCGCCTCCCGAACATACCTCTTCGCTCGGAGCTGACCCCTGCCCTTTTCGCTAGGGGTCACCCCAGACTCCTGGGGAGTGAACCCCTCCCAGGGCCCCTCATCTCAAGGTGGATCCTCCACCCAACCCAGGAGCGCCAGAGACCAGGGCCCTGGAAATGCGCATCAGGGACACGCTGGTCACCCCGAGCTTGAAGGGGAGGGTTTCCTCCTGGTGACCCCACTAGGTCCGGGTGTGCTGCAGTCCACCACCAGGAGCAACCTGCAACACATCACACACACGCACACACAGAAGACACACAACATATAACGCGCACTGCCCTGACCCTTGAACCCCCTTTTACCCAGGGGAGAGGAGACCCCTTCGTAGCTTGAGGAGACACCCTGTCGCTAACACCCCAGGCATCCTCTGCCTACACAAAGGGGTACAGGGGCTCCTACCTGCTCAGGGGTTCCTCCCAAGGGTCAGGTCTCCTGACGGAGCAGCGCCTTCTGAGCCATCTTCCTGGCTCAGGCACCCCATAGCTCCCCCCCAAAAACACATTTAGGGGTGGGCCCTCCAGGGAACAACAAAACAAAAACACAGACACAACATAACATATACGCACCTTAAGATGCCCTGTGTGGCACGGGACCTCAAATGGACCCCTCCCCACACACAGTGAAGAGGGGCATAAGAGAGGAATTACATAAAACATAATCACGCTAGGTCAAAACGAACACGCAAAGACAGAGAACACAAACAAACGGACAGGACCCATCGACGTGCGCCCTCTGTGGAGCGTGACGTGCCTACTCCAGCTCTCTCCCTCTCTCACCATTTTCACAATGGGATCCGAAGATCTTTGGAGAGAGAGAGCTATACGCGAGCGGCTTGCGCGTCACGCCCACAGCGACGCGTCTCTCTGGCTCGCAGTCGCTCACCCCCGTCACCACGGGATATCAGGTGAGCGAGGCGAAAAGAGCAGAGAGACTCTCGCTTCTTACGCGGTCTAGCGTGCGGCACGCTTCGGTGGACCCGTCTACACACACACGAACATCACCAGCGAAACACACACACCACAGCACACTAACACACTCGCTCACGTCCGAGTCGTTATTTATACAAAACAAAACAACGTACACACACACACACACATACAGACGATAACGGACAACGGATGAGCGTAATGTGAGGTACCGGTAGTTTCGCTGGGCGAGAGCGGAGTCTACTGGTCCCCAGCTCTAGTCACCGCCATGTTACTTTACGGGTCTCAACACAAACAACATTTAAACACGGCGGGACGAGTGGGGACAGACTCAACACACTCTCAGACAATACACGACAAACACACAGCACGTAGACAAACACTCACCACGAGACATGACCACGAACGAAGGAGAAAGTAAAGGAGACTGGAGGCTTCCGAAGGTTGGCTGGTTATTCTGTGATGGGCAGGGTGAGCAACTAAAAAGGAAGTGATCACGCCAAGTCTCAGGGAAAGAGGATGGTTTAATAGAAAGTGTGCAAACCAAAAACCCGTGCATTGTTCCAAATGAAGGAAATAATAACCAGCAGTCAACTGGTACAAGACAAGATATATATAGACGAACAAACAACCCTCAGGTGAGACGGATCACGGGTCCCGCCCACCTGAGGGATGAACATCACGTGACCAAAAACAGGACCGCTGCCGCTGTAACCGGGAGCGACCGGCAGGGGGCCCCCCCACAACGTGACATTTAGGAGTCGGCAAACTCCAAAACTTTTTAAATATAGCTTTCACTAGAAGTGTGGATATTTAATTGTTTCTTTGTGTCTCTGTAAAATTATTTCTTGATGCAGAATATCAGTTATGTAATATAAAAAACACCTATTAGTTTTATGATTCACCATGTGCTTACTTGTTAAGATCTGTTATGTATTGTAATACAGCACCTGTCCTTTTAGCTAAAGCTAACCTGAATGTTTACAAGCCTCCTCTTAACAAACTGACATCATATACTGACCTGCCTGTCTTTCAACCACTTTGAGAAGCTATGTTTCATCGTACAACATCTTTTTCTCTCTCCCTCTTCCGTTTTCAATTTTGTGCCCTGGAAATCTTTTTTCTGCCCCTCCATCTTGAACACCATGCAGGTGCGCCATGACGGAAAATAAATGAACTGATTAGGGGTAGGCCAGCCGTACCCTTCGTCTAATCAGCTAGGAGTATGGCACAAATCGTGCTCATGCACAAGATGAGAAAAACTTTCGTACTTTGAAAGGAGTAAAAAAAAACATGCCTGGGCACGTGTTCTATGGGGAGCGTTCTCAAGCGCCCGTGTTTGGGAGGAAGTGACAGGAGGGTAGAGGGAAAGGAGTGGATAGGCGCCTGATTAGTGCTGTGCTTTTGTTTTTTGATGTGTATTATCATACATAAACAAATAGTTCTTACAGAAAATGCTGACAAAAAATTATTTTCCGGCATCGATTTGGCGCCCCCTCTAGTGCAGCGCCCCTATGCATCACATACGCTGCATACCCCCTTTTTGCGCCACTGTTAAGAGGGTGGGTCTTACGTTCCCCCACCGTCTAGGTACTGAGGGACAACATGATAAATAACGGCAAAAGAAAAAAGAGTGGAATGAATAAAAGTGATATTATTTGCGTACATACAACTGGGGTTGTGGCGTTGGATATCGGCAGCTCCAAAAGAACAAAACCTTCCTGTCAACGCAAAATACCTTACCTACACACATACAAAAAGAAAATACACAAAACTTACCTAACTACCTACCTACAACAAAACAACAATAAAACAAACATCAAAGAGTTTTATGTGCGCTGTCTGCGCTTCGGTAAATGTAATAAACGTAACGATTTGGAAAGTGCAAAGGATTCTGTCTCGTCCATCGCATTGCGCCCAACGTTACAAGAACATTTTTAACTTTTTTAAACTGTAAAAACACTGGGTAAACTGTCAGTGACATGGACTAACTGTAAATAGTCACTGACACTGGATAAACTGTCTTTCTGCTTTTAGATTTCCGATTTGACTATCGTTGTTACCGTCACTGTCCGACGCCATGTTGTTTTACAGTTAGTTACCGAGCACGCCTGCATGAATTCAGTGACAAGGCGGGGGTAAAAGTTCACAAAAAAAATCAATCTTTGGACGTACGAATCGATTATCAGATCATCATATGCGAATCGATTCTGAAACGGAAAATCGATTTTTTCAACACAGGCCTATTGTGTATCTAATTGTATTAAGGGCAACCAACACAATATGCTGGGAGTTTGTTCATAAAGCAAGTCTGGCAAGGGGCGGTGTAAGCACCGCCATTATCCAGGGCTCCGGTGTCTTTATACAGGCCAAAAGCCAATCAGGAACAACTTGCATGTGTAGCTAACTCGTATAACCCAGGTGGACTGACTTGACAGATGATCAAGGGGCGGAGCCAAACCTGCAAAACACACATAACCCACAAACGACCACACAGGGTCGGAACAGTGGAAGACATACAATATGATTAGAAAAGGGTCTAACATACTAAGGAAATTTCCTCTGGCCTATCCAAACTCCATCTGGCAAATTATACCAGACATATTGTGAGTTGAGCCTTTAGAGAAAGGTCTATCAGTGTTCAGATAAACAATGAGAGAATCTCGTGGTCAAAATCTTGTAAGAACACAGTCCAGGTGTACCATTAATAAAAGCATAGGAAACGGGCAGTGGTCAGTGTTTCATTTTGGGTTTTTTATACTGTGATTCTGTGGGTGACCATTGTATTTTAGACAACTTATAAATAAAAGAAACATCTCTCTGGTCTTTGGCATTTGACCTTAAACAAGTATCAAAATCTAAAATAAAAGTTTTACACACATCTACATGTAAATATTTTTTGCTGGTCCTTCCATATGGCATTCATTTACATAATCAAGAAAATAATTGCTCTAAAAAATAGCTTAGTCATATGTGGATCTGGTTTTTCTACTGCAGGTTTCAGCACATCATTAATTTGCTGATACGATGAAATAATGCGGGAGACCTTGCAATTTTGCAAAACAATATGCTGTCCATAGCATATTCATCATAAGAAGGAGAAGTGGAGAGAGAGAAAGGATAATTGCATAGCATAAAAAGTGATTCCATATGGAAGAACATGGGCAGAATGCTGTGACCCAATGACTGGAAAACATGCATCACTGTTATTGACAGCAATCTTTCTCTGCCAGATGAAGGAGTTAATCTTGTATTCTGCATTTTCTTTATATTACAGCACAGAACAAGACAGCAAAAGGTTTGCAATTTTCACAGTTTCCGTGACAGCAGTCTGGAGATTTCAAATGACTACGTATCATACAGGGCACTCTGTATGTAATTGGACAGTGAGAGAGAGACCTTTTGCTGTTTTGGTTCAACACACCGGACTAAAGATGAATGCTATCTGGTAAGGTGCAAAAACATGTTCTTAAATATTTTCACGATTATTTTGGGTGAACAACTGTGGAATTACAGACATTTTCAGACAAACCCTATTTTAGGGTAATTAGATTACTGGTTTCTTGGTTGTGACCAGCTGTGAGTCTCTGCATAATTATCTTATGCACAAAGGAAAGCATACAATAGACATGATTCTAGGTGAGGCATTATTGCTCAGATTTATTGCTTTTGTGTCTCATAATGAGGAACAAAGAAGTGGGAAATCAGGCTATCATGAGGCAGAAATTACTATAATAACAGAAATAACAAAATGACTAAACATTTGTGTGAAAATTGAGTATGTTACTCTGCTGTGTTGGAAAATGCATTTATAAGATCAACAATACAAACAAACAGGTACATCACAGAAAACTGTAGTTATAATAGTGAAATTATGTGTTATAACCAAAGATGATCTTACGATTAGTGAAAAAAAAGTTAATTTATTTCAGTAATTCAATACAAAATGTGAAACGCATATATTATATAGATTCATGACAAACGGAGTGATCTATTTCAAGTGTTTATGATGATTATGGCTTACAGCCAATGAAAACCCAAATGTCATTATCTCAGAAAATTAGAACAATTAACACAAAACACCTGCAAAGGCATCCTAAGCATTTTAAATGATCCCTTAGTCTGGTTCAGTAGGCGACAATCATGGGGAAGACAACTGACTTGACAGATGTCCAGAAGGCACTCATTGACACACTCCACGAGGAGGGTTAGCCACAATGGTTATTGCTAAAGAATGTGTCTGTTCACAGAGTGCTGTATCTGTAACGTGGGAGTACAGAGAGGTACTCAGCGCGTATCGTGATAGTGTGAATGGTGGACCCAAGTGCCGTTTAACAGCACAACTGCGTTTGTCCAAACAGAATGCAAGTGCGAGAGTTAAACACGAAACACAACCCCAATATAATAAACGAAAGCAACGCGTGAAAGGAAAAAAAATGAAAGCCTTGAGAACACAATAAATAAAACCCGACGCGTGAAAAGAAATAAATGCTCAATCGTAAGGAGACGGATGAAAGAAACAAAACAACAAACCTAACTCAAATAGTGTGAATAAAAGCAACGCGAAAACGAAACTAAAGATGCCAGGGGAGGTGACTGGCCAGCAGTGATAGTGTGAATGGTGGACCCATGTGCCATTTAACCGAACAACTGTGTTTGTCCAAACAAAATGCAAGTGCGAGAGTTAAACACGAAACACAACCCCAATATATTAAACGAAAGCAACACTGAATACTCAAAGCGTGAAAGGAAATAAATGAAAGCCGTGAGAACACGGTGAAACAATAAATAAAACCCAATGCGGAAAACTCTACACGCGAAAAGAAATAAATGCTCAACCGCAAGGAGACGGGAGAAAGAAACAAAACAACAAACGTAACTAAAATAGCGCAACAAAACAAAACCCTTCCCAAAATAAAGACAAAAATTGACAGGAAGAGAAACAGACGCAGGAGAGAGAACCTCGAAGAAGAGAAGGAGAAAATAGGGAGAGAGAGGTGACGAGACACCTTGTAGCTTGAGAATGCAACTTGGGGGAAATGAAGGAGCAGGCTGAGAGCGTGAGGGCATAACCAAACGAATCAACAATGATCCGTTTCCCACAGCTTCCTTAAGAAGCCTTCAGACAGCTGAAATGGATCATTGCTGATTACACCCCGCAAATCTAGGACTGACTCGGGTGCCCCTCCTGGTGGTAGAGGGAGTGGTATCCGAGCCAGCCCTGACAGTATCCAGGCATATTAATGGAAAGATTAGTGGAAGGGAAAAGTGTGGTAGAAAAAGAAACACAAGCTACTGGGATAACCACAGCCTTGAACGGGTTGTCAAGAAAAGGCCATTCAAAAATTTGGGGGGAGATTCAAAAGGAGTGGTATCTGCAGTTAGTGCCTCAACTGCCACCACACACAGACGTACCCAGGACATGGCTACAACTGTCACATGGCTTGTGTCATGACCAAGAGACAATGCCAGAAGCATCTTACCTGGGCCAAGGAAAAAAAGAGCTGGACTGTTGCTCAGTGGTCCAAGGTGTTGTTTTCAGATGTTGTTTTCAGATACAAATTTTGCATTTCATTTGGAAAGTAAGGTCCCAGCATCTGGAGAAAGAGTGCAAAAGAACACAATATAAGCTGCTTCAGGTCTAGTGTGAAGTTTCCACAATCAGTGATGGTTTGGGGAGCCATGTCATCTGCTGTTGTATCTCCACTGTGTTGTATAAAGGCCAAAGTCAGTCTAACAGGAAATTTTAGAGCACTTCATGCTTCCCTCTTTGGAGATTGAAATTTCATTTTCCAGCAGGACATGGCAAATGGCAAAAGTACCAATATCTGGTTTAATAACCACAGTATCACTGTGCTTGATTGGCCAACTCGCCTGACCTAAACCCCATAGAGAATCTATGAGGAATTTTCAAGAGCAAGATGAGAGACACCAGACCCCACAATGCAGACGAGCTGAAGGCTGCTATCAAAGCAACCAGCGCCACAGGCTGGTCACCTCCATGTCATGCCGCACTGATGTGGTGTTAAAACACAGATCATGCATTTTTTAAGGCCTCTGTGCACACATTTTGAAAATTATCATTATTATTAATGATAATTAACGACGACGCCGGCCCGGCCGCCGCCGCCGACGCCGGCCCGGCCGCCACGCCCCCCGATGACGTCGGCCCGGCCGCCACGCCCCCCGACGACGTCGGCCCGGCCGCCACGCCCCCCGACGACGTCGGCCCGGCCGCCACGCCCCCCGACGACGTCGGCCCGGCCGCCACGCCCCCCGACGACGTCGGCCCGGCCGCCACGCCCCCCGACGACGTCGCCTCGGCGGACACGCCCGCCGATGACGTCGCTCCGGCCGCCACGCCCGCCGATGACGTCGCCTCGGTGGACACGCCCTCCGATGACGTCGCCTCGGCGGACACGCCCTCCGATGACGTCGCCTCGGCGGACACGCCCTCCGATGACGTCGCCTCGGCGGACACGCCCTCCGATGACGTCTTCACGGCGACGCCGCCTGTTCCCGCTCCCCGCCAGCGGGCTCCGCCTGTTCCCGCTCCCCGCCAGCGGGCTCCGCCTGTTCCCGCTCCCCGCCAGCGGGCCCCGCCTGTTCCCTCTCCCCGCCAGCGGGCCCCGCCTGTCTCCGCTGCCCGTCAGCGGGCCCCGCCTGTCTCCGCTACCCGTCAGCGGGCCCCGCCTGCTCCCGCTACCCGTCAGCGGGCCCCGCCTGCTCCCGCTGCCCGTCAGCGGGCCCCGCCTGTTCCCGCTGCCCGTCGACCGGTCCCTGTGGCCCCTTTGCCGGCCTCCGCTGTTCCTCGGCCGGACCTGCCGGTACCCCTGGACCCTTCCCTGGCTCCCCTGGGAACTCCTCCAGCTCCGCCGGCTCCCCAGTACCCTCCTCAGCCCACGCCAGCCCCCACAGAGACTGCCTCGCCCGCCTGTGGGCCTGGAGCTGGTTTTTTGCTGAACTGTCCGGACACTGTCCTTCCTGTTAACCCTGTTTTACACTCACCTGTGTTCCCTTTTTTGCCCTGTCCCCTCCCTGGCTTCCTGTTGGTCCCCGTTCCTGTGTGCGTGTCTGTCCGCATCCGCGTGCCTGTCCCTGTGTCCGTCCTTGGTGGTGTCCTCCATGTCCCTGTGCCAGTCTCTGTTCCCCAGGTAGTCACCCACTTTGTTCCCGTCCCTGTCTCCGTCGTCCTCCGTCTGTTTGCCTCTGTGTCCCAGCCTTCCCGAGTGTCCAGTCCTGTACCCTTGACCGCGCCTTGTCCGGCCCCCTTGGTCTCGCCCCCTGTGTCGACCCCCTGTCCTGTCTCGTCTGGCCCCGTTCCTTGTCCTGGTCCTCCCGTGCGTTCGGTGCCCAAGCCATCGTGTCCGTCCTGCCCCGTGTCTGTTGTCCCCGCCCCGGCCTCGTCCTCTCGTTTCCCTCTGTGCCGTGGTGTCTCTGTCCCTAACGTCTGTCCGGTCCTCCCTGGTTGGCGTGCCCCGGAGTTGCACGCCTTGAGGGGGGGTTATGTCACGTCCAGCCCCTCCCTCCTCCCTGGTCCCGCCTAGCTCCCCGCTCCCATTCGTTCCTCCCTCTGTCTGTCACGCCCCCCTCGTTAGTGCCCACACACCTGAGTCTCGTTTCACCGTCTTGTCTCTGTGTATAAAGAACCCCAAGTGTTTCATTCCCTTGTCGGTCATTCCCTGCACGGTAATCCCTCGCTCCTTCTATATCTCGTTTCTTCCAAAGACCTGTTCCTCCCGCTATCCATGTTCTCCCTTTGACTTCGCTCCCTGTCTGTTTGTTAGTTGTTCCCAGTGTTTAACGCCTGTGTTCTGAGTGTATGTTCCCTCGTGGTATTTCTATATGATTTTATTGTGCTGTCTGTTTGGGTTACCCTACTGTTGTGCTTTAGCGTTTCTTGTGTCTAGTTGCCCCGGTGTTCATTGTTGCTTATGTGTTTACAGTTTGTTAGTTGTGTGTTCTTACGTATGCTTGTTCCCAGTTGTTTAACGTTTCCGTTTAGTTCATGCTCTCTCCCCGTTAGTTTACTTAGCTCCCTCTGTCTTCCGTGTCCTTATCGTGTTTATATCCCCTTTTCATTAAAATCTCCAAAGAACTCTGCATTTGCGTCATGCCTGCCCGTCGCAAACGTTACACTCGAGTCCAAGTCATGTGACTCGAGTCCACACGTCTGGTAATGAGTAATATGCAGGTCCTTTTTTGCTTTCCAATTAATGAGAATGGTTTTCTTGGCGATGCATAGAGCAGTAAAAACTATGTGTGAAGTGTTTGCCTCCATAGCCAATTCACTGACGTCTCCTAGGATGCACAGTCTGGGTGAAGTTGGGATGCAGCATTTAAACCACATGGACAAGTCTACACATACCTTCTGCCAGAATTCCTGAACAGGCCTACAGTCCCATATAGCATGCATATAGTTATTGGTTACATTGCCTGTACAGTGGGTGCATATGTTTGTCTGTGCTAGGCCCATTTGGAACATCCTGTATAGTGTGTTTTATGAAGGGAACTTTGTATTGTATAAGTTGTAAGTTGGGGTTTTTACTTATTTTGACAATATTTGTACATATATCTGTCCAAAAGTGTTGATCTGGATTAACAGAGTGTGTATTTTATTTATCTCGTTCCCATTTGGCTATCGGAAGGGCGATTGAGTCATCAAATTTTTATAATAATTTATAGTATAGTTTTGATAATAATTTAGGAGTACGTAGATGTAAAAATTCAGTTACCCATGCTGATATTTCTAAATTCAGTTGATTGCGGTTGAATCTCTGTTGAATGATTGATTTCAATTGTTGATATTCAAGAAATCTACTGTTGTTTATTTCATATTCTGATATAAACAGTTGCTTCTAATTTAGAATAATAAGTAGAGTGAATGTGGACTTTTTTTGGCAGGAAGATCAGAGTGGTCCACTAAAAATGGCAGCAAAAAGCATGAGCTCCTAAACTAAAACAAACATTTAAGGTATTTTCACCTAGAGAAATTTGAAATACAATCTATCGATGAGATAAAAGGATAGAAGAAACACCAGAGCATCTTCTGAGAACAAAACCGAAAGTTTATTTTTAACTACAGCCAAAACCGAGCGGAACTTCAGCAGCGCACCGGTAAGGCAGCGCACCGGTAAGGCAGAGCAAGGGATCTGCGTTTCTAACGGCAACAAAGTAGCAGCGACCGGACAGATGTTAGCAAGCGCTAACACAACAAAACAACAAAATAACGGTGCCGATACATACAAGTGACAACAGACAGACAGACGACTAAGGACAACATCACCCAAAAATGAAAAAAACGGTTTCCAACGGCCATTCGCTAAGTAGAACTTACTTCCTTATCCCAGCTAAGTAGAACTTACTTCCTATGGAGAGGATTCAGTGCCAATTGGAAATGTAATTGCTACTAGGCAAAAATGGAAATGCAATCCACAAAATGCATTACTTTTCCATACAAACATGCAGAATACGTGCCACAATGAAATGCAAAAGCAGTATTACATTACATTTCAATGCACTTTATCTCTTTATTGAAAAACAATACACACGAATTTGCATTCAAAACCAAAACGCTGAATTTGTGCCAGAATTGCATATAATACAGCACGAAATGTAATCACGGCACAGAGGTATTGCTTTTCACCATACGGTATTTCAGACATAAATGTCTCCTTTAAATGTAATGATCACGAGATTGATTTAAACACTGATGTGATGAAAACATGCCACAATGAAAAGTAAAAGCTCCAGTGTGTGTGGATTTGTTTTTAAAGAAAGAAACGCTGAATTCGTGCCAGAAGCCACCTTGAAATGCAATCGACTGAACATCATTGTATTCCACTGTGTGTCTCTGCGAAGCTGTATTTGTGCCAGAATGAAATCGAATCACTGTCCAATAAGAACGCTCGCCTGAATTTGGGGCGGGGCTTAGACTCCAGTCAGAAGCAATCGCTCGTAGTTGGACTTGAAAGCAGCAGAAATATCTTTTCACGACAGAATAAAAGAGGAAATAAACAGTCTAATTGGACAAATTGAGGCTGGTGCAGTTACAGACGACTACCTGCTTAACTTATTTAAGCTGAAGGTGCTGGACAATATTGAAAATCGACCTTGAAAGTTTCGTACATATGCTTGAATTCCACCTTGTAAAGGTGGATGAACCCTGCAAACAGAGCTGAAGAGCGGAACAACCTCGACCCGCTACAGCGGAGCCCCCGCGATTGCTACCCGTATTTTCCAGATTATAAACCGCTACTTATTCACTCACGCTTTGAACCATGCGACTTGTAATGAGGTGTGGCTTTTCTGTAGATGTTTCTTCACCCGTCAGGGGTGGAACAGAAAGTTAATCAGGTGGTAGGACAAAGTTGTAAATCAAAGAAGAAAGTGCTCATTTTCATTTAACTCATGCACGCAGCAGGCACGACAGAGAATTTTTTCCAAACGAACGTGTTGTGCCGAATTCCAAGTCCCCTCGTTTGCACACGCATAAAAACGCTACAGATGATATTCCGGAGTTACAGTGATTTTAACTTAGTTCATTGAGCACTCTAGTTTTGTTCTAACTAGATATTTAGACATAATAAAGTCGTGGTCAGAGGTGAACTTCGTATAGCCAGTGTGTATTTTATTTAAAATAATTAACACCCCAGTGATGTGCACACATAGACACAGGGCCGGCCCTTCCATTAGGCGACATAGGCAAATGCTAGGGGCGCCGTCTGTCCAGGGGGGCGCTCGCGTGCGTGCTTTTTTTTTTTTTTTTTTTTTTATAAATGTGAAAACAAGCAAAGTCCACATAATCATAATTTCATTGTTTAATAATATTAGTCAAATTAATAATTCTTATAATAACAACAAACGACACCTATCACCCGCGCGCCAACCTGCCCTCCCCCGCGCGCTCTGCGCACCTCGTTACTGTTTCTCTGTGGGGAAAAAGACACCACAGAGTGAGTGACATCTCCTCGTAAAGACGTCAAAAAGGCAGAAGTCCTCTGGTGCCCACCAGGGTAGTAAAAGGAGAAAAGTGGAGGAAGAAATGTGGCAAAAAACAGGTAATATATTGGTAATATGTGGTGAATTAACACTATACCATTGGCGAACCGTCAGGGACTTCAACGCCTTCTCTGAAGGTTAATTGATCTTAAAAAGGATGCTTTATCTATTATATGTAATATATATTAATAACGCGTCACCAATAATTTGTATTTTTCCTATAAATCGGCTTTTAAATCCACTTTTCGTACTTGTGCTAGAAAAAAGCCTCAGCAGTGAAATAAAAAATCAACCAATCAGAATATTTCACACCGTTGTTTCTAGGTAAAAGAGAGAAAGGACCTTTTACATTGAGAGCTTTTATTATAGATTGGCAGTTTTATCAACCAATCATATTATCGAATTAGAATCGTGGGGGCATGCTCCAATGATCTCTCATTTTTATTTGAAACAAATACAAAATGTTGCCAATCTGTAGCTGTTGTGTTTTTCTTTGAAACCAGCTCGCTTGACTCACAACTAACACTCAATCGTCATTGTGGCTTTATCCACTCTGTATGATCTTAGTGAAAACTGCCACTGTCATCATACTGCCCAATCCTAGTAGGTGCTATGATAACACACATATGATCCTCTGTTCATTGCAGATGCACTTTTGAAATAATAATGTTGCAGTAGGCAAATTGCCCTGATTTGCACTGGTGGTAGTTTTTGTTTTTTATTTTTTTTATTTATTATTAATATTTAAAAGTTGTTCTCTGCACTATGTTATGTAAAATAGTTTAAAAATATTTTTGTGCAATACCTTTATATTTATTGCTTGTTATATGGTAATATTTAAGTAATTTGCTTTTTATTTGTTTCTTTAATAGTGACACAATCAACACAATGATTGATGATACAGGGGGCACCAACCAAAATCTCGCCTAGGGCACCACATTGGTCAGGGCTGGCACTGCATAGACATCAGGTGCTAAAGCACCACCAACTCTGCCCTTTATCAACGAAAGTGCCTTTTTGAAACTTCGTTTTTTTATTATTATTATTATTATTATTATTATTATTATTAGTGGTGGGGCGTTAACGGAGTTCGTTAATTTTATACTCTTATCGGGCGATATAAAAATTATTGCCGTTAATCTATTCTTAAAGTTGGGTTGGGAACTGGGTCAAAATGGGTAAGCAAACTATGATGACTTTCAACTTGATAGTTTAGCTCGGCTGTATTCCTAACCAAATTGCACAGTAGGGGCGAGAACGAGTTTTTAAACCTGTGATTTACAAATCGTACGTGTGTTTACATGGATGCAGCCATGAAGTCGCCAGGTTTGCTTCATGGAAAATTCATTTTTAGGAATGTAAAGTGTTACCGGAGCGGAGCTCGGAGCGGTCGTTTTCTGCATGGTCCTAGCGCTAGATTCATTGCTATTTAAATATTTCTTTTTAACCGTTAAAACTGCAGAGGACCAAAACCGGCTTTTGAAAAAGTCCCCCCCAAATTACGTCCGTGACGTTAAATGTACTAAATGTTGGCTTACATTTCAAATATCATGTTTAGCTGAATAAACATGTTATCAACCCCTTTTAATGTACAGTATGTAGGCTTACACATTCATGTTTAAATGAATATACCGTTGAACACGAGTAGCCTACATTTTATTGAGCATGTTTTTTTTTCTTCAAGTATCAAAGTAGAACAGCTTCCTCAAGCAGTCATTGATGCATTTTGGAAACAGGAGATGAGCCCCTGGTCTAATGCACCCCCTGTATTAAGAAACCCTATCTCAAAAACTGACTTGAGCCATTTTAATATAGATTAATCTAGATTAATTTCAAGATTTCAGTGAGATTAATCTAGATAAAAAAATGTATCTATGCCCACCCCTAATTATTATTATTATCATTTTACTGAAGTCGGTTTGAAATTATCTTTTGAAAACCTGAGCGATTAAAAACAATGCCCTGTAATGAGCCACCACCTCGCACACACCCGACCTCTCTCTTCCTTTAACACCAGATGCGCTGCAGCAGCAGTTCAGTTCAGCGAGGTGAAGGAAGCATCTCCAGCACAGCACGCACGGTCACAGATAGACTTCTTCTCCCGTGCCCCACCAGCCAGGTCACATACACATAAAGTCAAATTGTAGCGTTTGCCCTCTAAGCCCAACGTGAAATCATTTTCTTGTGCTGTAAAATGTCTCATACAGCACCAAACTACTAAGCATTTTTTACCGACTGGTCACCTGATAAACTAGTCGCTCTAACCCAAATCAATAGATAACGTGAGGACGATCACATACAAATAATTAAGGTAGAGTTTGCAAATCTATGTGTTAAGCTGAATGTTTTCTGTTGTATAGGTTTTGTTAGGCAACATAAATTAACACATTCGTTTGTGAAAGAAGAAACAGGAAGTTCCCCATTACCTGTGAAAAATGCCCATCTGCATTCATGTAATGACAACACTCAGTAGCCTATAACTCCTTCTTGTACTTTTTGGTCTTTTTACTGTCATAATTGTAGGCATATATTGCAAAATATATGCAACAAGGCCTGCAGACAGTGGAGGGTAAACAGAAATTACAGGGTTGCCAACTTTTGACGCCGGTGGCGAGTGTATTTTGTTGAGCGGGGGTAGAGAATGTTACAAATAAAAGTCATTTCATTCAACATGTGCTTGTAATTTTTTTTAATAATGAAGTGTTCCACATGCACTTTTTAGGAAATGGTTCAGAGGGGCAAGTTGAGTTTTGAGGTTTGCCTGGCCCAGGACCTTACAGGCATACAGCAGGCCTCTGAGCTTGCCCCTTTGAACCATTTCACCTGTGCGCTTTACTCAATATGCCATGTTTCCTGTTAGATTTGAGGCATAAAATGATGTCGGGCCAGGCCAAAATGAGATTTTTCTTACAGATAGTAACCCTTTACGTATGATGCATGTGTTGCTTGTCTGGCCCAACGCATTATAGCATTACAGCAGGCCTCTGAACTTGCCCCTCTGAATCATTTCTGTGCGCTTATCTACTCAATATGCTGTGTTTCCAGATAGATTTGAGGTATAAAATGATGTTGGATCAGGATAAAATCACGTTCCTCTCTTAAGGAGTGACCTGTTCTTCATGATGCATTTGTTATTTCTCTGGCCCAACATTAATAAGGCCTTCAATAAGCCTCTGAACCTGCCCCTTTAAATTCGTTCACCTATATGCCCACTGCTCAATATGCCATGTTGTGTGCTGGTATTTCTTCTTCCAATTAATTTGTGTTCTAGATCAGCATTTCTGTGTTTTTAGTTTTCAAATCTAAGAATATGTTTCCTTACGTTAGAAATGCTGACGAATTCAATCATCATGTACAAATCGCATACAATTGGAACGACTTGAAATAGAAATCATTTTACATAAGGAATGCTTTCATTATATTTTTATTTTTTTTCTACATTCACAAAATCAGTATGGAAAACAATAACCTCTTAAATGTTTGCTCCTATTCTCGTTTGTTTAATCTATCTCTTTTAAACAAAGTGCGCAGCAAACACGCATCGTGAACACAACCTTTTTGAATAAGGAACCAACTTCAGCCGCCGCGAATAAGTAACCAAACGAATCTCAAACTGCGAAGATTGTGGAGTGTAGTGGAGTGTTGTGGAGTGTAGTGGATTGTAGTGGAGTGTTGTGTACGATAAGCCCATCTCGGCAACGCGATCGCTCTTTCTCACACTGTACGCACGAGAACATTGTTCGTTTTTTCTATACTGTATTTATGATCAAAGCGTATCTAAATCTAGGGTCATACTTAACGACGAAAGCTGCTTTACGACGGACATTTCAGTCTCTAAACCCATCGTTAAGCGGGGACTCATTGTACATTTAACTGAACTGATCAGTTTCTGAACGGTGCCTGACAGTTCAGAGTTCATGCCTGTAAGGTCTTTCGGCTGGTGTTGTGTTGAATTCGTTTATCCGCACATAAAGACGCTACAGATTATATTGTCGATTTATGTTTCTATGCATAAAAAAGAGCTAGACTTTAATTATCCATCACAGCAAACGGCACCACATTATCTATGTCCAAAGCCACACTGGCTCAAGGGTGTTAATTATTTTAAATAAAATACACACTGGCTATACAAAGTTCACCTCTGACCACGACTTTGCAGTATTACAGCAGTATTATGTATAAATATCTAGTTATAACAAAACTAGAGTGCTCAATGAACTAAGTTATAATCACTGTAACTCCGGAATATCATCTGTAGTGTTTTTATGCGTGTGCAAACGAGGGGACTCGGAATTTGGCACAACACGTTCGTTTGAAAAAAAATCTCCGTCGTGCCTGCTGCTTGCATGAGTTAAATGAAAATGAGCACTTTCTTCTTTGATTTACAACTTTGTCCTACCACCTGATTAACTTTCTGTTCCAACCCTGACGGGTGAAGAAACATCTACAGAAAAGCCTCACCTCATTATAAGTTGCATGGTTCAAAGCGTGAGGGAATAAGTAGCGGTTTATAATCTGGAAAATATGGGTAGCAATCGCGGGGGCTCCGCTCTTCAGCGCTATTTGCAGGGTTCATCCACCTTTACAAGGTGGAATTCAAGCACATGTACGACACTTTCAAGGTCCATTTTCAATATTGTCCAGCACCTTCAGCTTAATTAAGTTAAGCACGTAGTCGTCTGTAACTGCACCAGCCTCAATTTGTCCAATTAGACTGCTTATTTCCTCTTTTATTCTGTTGTGAAAAGACATTTCTGCTGCTTTCAAGTCCAACTACGAGCAATTGCGTCTGACTGGAGTCTAAGCCCCGCCCCAAGTTCAGGCGAGCGTTCCTATTGGACAGTGATTAGATTCCATTCTGGCACGAATACAGCTTCGCAGAGACACACAGTGGAATACAATGACGTTCAGTCGATTGCATTTCAAGGTGGCTTCTGGCACGAATTCAGCATTTCTTTCTTTAAAAACAAATCCACACACACTGGAGCTTTTACTTTTCATTGTGGCATGTTTTCATCACATCAGTGTTTAAATCAATCTCGTGATCATTACATTTAAAGGAGACATTTATGTCAGAAATACCGTACGGTGAAAAGCAATACCTCGGTGCCGTGATTACATTTCGAGCTGTATTATATTCAATTCTAGCACAAATTCATCGTTTTGGGTTTTAAATGCAAATTCTTGTGTATTGTTTTTCAATAAAGAGATAAAGTGCATTGAAATGTAATGTAATACTGCTTTTGCATTTCATTGTGGCACGTATTCTGCATGTTTGTATGGAAAAGCAATGCATTTTGTGGATTGCATTTCCATTTTTGCCTAGTAGCGATTACATTTCCAATTGGCACTGTTTCCTCTCCATACCTTCCCTACCTACCAAACCATTGAGACTGTGTCTGTTAACCGTGGCAGATATAGGAATAACAGGGCGATATGTTTTAAAAATCTAATTAAAATTAAATAATCAACATGAAATGAGCAGCAATATTAAGCTAAGGCTAGGACTTCTAAACATTAGATCACTTGCATCAAAAGCTGTGATAGTAAACAAAATAATCTCAGATAACAGACTAAATAAATGCACTCTGTTTAACAGAGACATGGGCTAGAGTAGACGAATATGTAAGTTTTAATGAAGCAGCTCCTCCTGGATACAGTTATGTTCATCAGCCCCGTATCACAGGGCGTGGAGGTGGAGTAGCCACAATATATGACACAGATATAGGTTTTACTGTAAAACCTATATAATGGAATTATAGTAATTATATCATATGTGGAATAATCTTCCTGCCTTTATTCGGGACTCAGACACAGTCTCAATGTTTAAAACTCGACTAAAGACTTATCTGTTTAGTTTGGCCTTTGAATAATCTGTTACATATTTACCACATCACATATCTTTCTTTCTTCTCCGAGGTTCACCTGGGGAGTAACACTGCAGTCGGAGCCTACAATACAAGTGTCATCGCTCCGACATGGAATGAAAACCTGCAGGGTTGCCAACTCTCACGCATTGAGCGTGAGACACACGCATTTGACCGTTTTCACACGCTCTCACGCCACACTTCCGATATCTCACACCGAAAAAAAATATCCAGTTTATTTACCTCAGATCCACATATATGATTCAATACGTTACTAGTTCACTAGCTCTGGCGCCATCCACCGGCGATATAACACTGAATCTGTGTCCATTTTACGTTCGCCCCCAACCCCCCCCCCCCCGCTCAACAAAATACACTCGCCACCGGCTCCAGGTTAAAATCTCACTCCAAGCGAACGTCAAAAGTTGGCAACCCTGAAACCTGGCGTTCATCACATGACATTTACATTGACAATACCAACACCCAGAACTTTCATTCTAGTTACCTTATACTTAGCCTGATTGTGTGATTTATTTGTGACTTGTGTATTCATCTGTATAATTTATTTATTTTTTTTTGTAATTTGTGTTAACGGGCCGCCCAATGGAGGATGGGTTCCCTTTTGAGTCTTGGTCCTCCCAAGGTTTCTTCCTATTGCCCACCATCTAGGGAGTTTTTCTTGCCACTGTTGCCTTTGGCTTGCTCATTAGGGATTTGGACCCATAGTATTGTTAACCTTGTAAATCCTGTAAAGCGCTTTGTGACAACATGTGTTGTGAAAAGCGCTATACAAATATATTTAATTTGATTTTGATTTGATATAAGTTCCTGAAATGTGACAAAGTTTCCATTTTTAATAACATGTTCTATTTTTTTTATTTTCTTATCATGCCATGATGTGAAATGTAGTACTTTCTTATTCTGACAAATGTCTGGATTGTTCCAAGTGGGTGTTAGTTTGCATGGGATGAGTGGGGACCAAGTTAATTTTAGAAATTCCCACCAGGCTGTCAGTGAAGTATTTGTATTAAGGCTTTTAAAACAGTCATGACATTTAATATTAGAGCTAATGTAAGGTAGGTCTGAGAGTTTTATTTTCCCACAGAATGCTTGTTCTAGGTCCAACCATGGGCTGTCTATTAAGTCGTATTTGATCCATTTTTAAATGTACTGTAATCTATAATTATAAAAATTTGGTAGTTCTAAGCCACCATTGAGTTTTGGCTTTTGCAAGGTTTACAGACTTATTCTTGGTGGATTGTTTTTCCATAGGAATTTTGAGATGTTTGAGTCTAAGTATTCTTAGTATGAGGAGAATGTGTAGAAAGGTTGAGCGACAATGGAAGAGCACTAAACTGGAGGTTCACAGACTCTTATCTAAAAGACCTGATTAGTTCTTTTAATGAGATGCTTAAAAATGCTAGAACCAAATATTTTGCTAATCTTATCAAGTCAAAAGGCCGAAACCCAAAGATTTTATTTGATACTATTAAGAACATTGTTTCACCCGTCTGAAAGTACTTTTTTCTGAAAGTACTTTTACAGAAGCAGATTGTAACCGTTTCTTAAACTATTTCTTAGATAAGGTTGATAACATCAGGACCCATATTTCACTCTCACCTTTTCACTGTTTGGCTTTTTCTCCTCTGACTTCTGTAACTTGGTCTGCTTTCACCCCTGTGTCTTTTCGGGACATTACAGAGCTGTTGAGTCAAATGAAAATATCATCTAATTTCCATGACATCTTCCCGTCGTCTCTTTTTAAAGAAACTTTTAGCTCAATAGGCCCCTGTGTGGTAAAACTGATTAACTCTTCCCTTGCCTCTGGCTCTGTACCCCAATGCTTTAAAAAATCTATTGTATGCCCAATGATTAAAAAGCCTAATTTGGATCCATCTCTACCGGAAAGTTACAGGCCTATCTCAAAGCTACCATTTTTATCCAAAATTCTTGAGAAAGTTGTATCAAAACAACAAAATTGTTTTTTGGAAGAAAATGATCTGATTGATGACTTTCAGTCTGGCTTTCGCAAATTACACTCCACAGAAACAGCATTATTAAAAGTTTCTAGTGATGTGCTGATGGCTGCTGACTCTGGCTGCTATACTGTATTGGTTTTATTGGATTTGACTTCTGCTTTTGACACTGTGGATCACACTGTTTTAATTAATCGATTAAGAGATTTGTTTGGCATTTCTGGATCTGTGTTAAACTGGTTTACATCATATCTATCTGATAGGTCTTTTACAGTTTTTATGAATCATGCTTATTCTGATGAGGCAAAACTCTCATGTGGGGTGCCCCAAGGCTCAGTTTTGGGCCCAATCCTTTTCTTATTGTATTTATACCCATTAGGGAATATTTTAAAACGTTACAATAATGTGTCTTATCATCTCTATGCTGATGACATCCAGTTGTACTGCTCTTTTAAAGCTTCAGAGTTTTACAAACTGTCTGAACTTAGTAGCTGCCTGTCAGAAATCAAAATGTGGCTAAACAACAATTACCTACAGTTAAATGCAAATAAGACGGATACTCTTATTCTTGCGCCGGATGATAAAATTCCAAGAATTAGGCAGCACCTGACATTTTTAACTCCTTCAGTTAAAAATAGTCTTAGAAATCTAGGGGTTGTTTTTGACAGTTCTTTATCTTTTGACAGTCACTGTAAAACACTAGTAAAAAACTGTTTTTATCATTTAAGAAATATTTCTAAGTTGAGATCTGTTGTGTCTCTGAAGGAACTTGAGATGATTGTTCATGCTTTTATCTCATCCCGTTTGGATTATTGTAACAGTCTTTTTAGTTGTGTTAACAAATCCTGTTTGACACGGTTACAGTCTGTACAAAATGCTGCTGCGAGGCTGATAACTAAGACACACAGAAGAGCACATATAACTCCAGTTCTGGCCTCCCTACACTGGCTCCCTGTGCATTTGAGGAGTCATTTTAAAATTTTGGTTTTAACTTATAGTTACTCCATGTAACTATAACTCCATATACTCCATGGTCAGGCTCCCAAATATATTCAGGACCTTTTGAATCTTCTTTGCCCATCCAGGTGTTTGAGGTCGTCAACTAAAATGCTGTTGGTGGTTCCGCGTACCCATTTTAAAACCCGGGGGGACCGATCATTTCAGGTGCTGGCCCCGAGGCTCTGGAACGCCCTCCCATTATCCTTGCGCTGCTCAGACTCTACTGATCTCTTTAAGAAGCATCTTAAAACGTTTTTATTCAGACAGGCTTTTAATTAATTTTTATTACTCATTTTGTATTTTTATTGTTTTCATGTATGTAAAGCACTTTGTGATACTATATCTGTGAAAGGTGCTATATAAATAAAGTTTATTATTATTATTATTATTATTATTATTATTATTATAAGGACTTAAACCAAGCAGCAGAGGGTTTATTTGGGATTTGTGAGAATAAATAGTTGACTTTTGGTAGAACCATAATTTTAATGATAGCGATTTTAATGGTAGGTGATTGCACACTTCTGGCAGGCATAAGCAGCAAAGAATTTGTAATAAAGTAGTAAGCAATTTTTATTTATGATAAAATATTAAAATGTTAATAATTAATCTAAATTGCCATCCACGTAATATAAAGAGTCTACTTTATTTACTTACTTTGTTTGTTGTTTTGTTGACCCTTTCTGACCCTGTGGAGAGAAGACCAGAACGAAGACCAGTGTGTCTGAATCCAGACATGCTTATTCTCCCTCCCATGTTCAGTGTAATTGGACGAGGCCAGTGAGATTAAAGGTAAAGCCTTCACACACCACAGTGTGTTCCAAGCAGCTGACATTTTGAAACAGACAATGCAATCTTTCCAAGTTAGGCAGGACTGTTTTGAAGGTCAACATCCATCTGATTCCCTCTTCATTCCAAACCAAGCCACCATCTTAAAGGGTGGCTTCCATTCCCAAATCTTTGAGCTCTGTAAATAAACAAGGTCTTAGAAACCCTAGTTCTTTGAAGTTCAGCTCTGCCAAACGCCATGCATACATTTCTTATTCTTTTTGTTTGTTTATATGGTCTTAGAACTTCTGATATTTGAAATACAATATAAATTATAAATAAGTAAAAGGTTTTAACAATTCTATAAGAAAGTTAGTCTCTCTATGTGTATGTAGTTATTAAGTTGCATAAATCATTTATGAATCTCAGGTGTTTTACAGGATATTGTATGCTCAGCTCAGCAAAATGCATGCAGCATTTTGTATTGAATTTGGATGGCAGTTTTATCTGAAATCAATGATGCATGTGTTTGTGCAGATTAAGGAGCCATTGATCTGCTGTTCTGCCTGTGCTCTGTAATCCCTTCGGAGGTCTTTCCATGATTCTCATGGCAGCTGCATCAGATTTATCTATAATGAAATATTAAACTCTCTTCTCGAACCCTCCCAAGACACTACACCCACTGAGTCTACCTGCTGTATCTTTCAGATGATTTTTAATTCATAGCTCGACTTTAAGGTTCTACACAAACGTTTCCAAACTTGAGACACATTGACAGTGCTCATTGCTGTGCTTCATGGAATAGATTTTTGCAAGAGTGTAATAAAACTGAACCTGCCACTACGAGATGGTAAGAATATGCGGCATCTTTCTCATCTCATGCATGCCAACCAGCTCATTATGGCATTCGTGAAGGGAGACAGAGCTAATCTGCATTGAAATGACAGCACCTCACATGAACGCTCTTGGCACATGTCTCTATCATTCTGAGCAGCAGACGCACTTGCGCGCACAGCACCTGCTATTGCAGAGAGCTTGGTGAGGCCTGACCTATACTCTGTAATTCTGCACAATATCTCATGGGCAGAAATGAGAGTTGTGGAGTGGCTGATAGTCACTCACTCAGTATTCCGTCACTCATGCAAAGCAGAGCACAGTGTGTCAAAGCAGACCAGTGGTCTGAACAGAAACGACTCTCAGAGGGAACGGGCCGCACTTGTCAGCATAGCGTACCCTGTTTGGGTCAATGATCAAATTGACATTTTGCATGGCTTTAAAATGCTGTCTATCACAGCGCCAAAAGAACAGGATTATAAAGCCATCGTGCCTGAATTAAACTAGATTCCTAATGACATTGTTTTCACCCCAATAAAAGCAATGTTGTTTGTGGCGGTTTCATGTGTTTTGGTTTCTAGCAATATGCTATGGGTTTGGGTTCTGTGCACTGCCCTCTACCTGTTTCACCTCCCATGTATAATCTACTCCCAGTGTCTCCAGTTACTGTTCTGAGTATAAACACCCTTGTGCTGACCACCTTACCTTAACTTGGACCACCTTACCTTAACACCTTACTTAAACGTGGATTTCAATCAAGTCACTTTTGTTTGCGTTCTGCCTCATGCTCGTCAGTCCAGATGACTGTGAACAATATGATTAATCATGTCAGAATTCCATAAAAAGCTTGTCAATGATCTATGAGCGGTATTAGTCAGAAGAATATTGTTATGAATTGCAAATAGACATTACAGTCATTAATTATAATTTCCCTCACAAAGCATGCAGTCTGGTATGGGTCCAGCTTGAAAAGATGAAAGATCAGTGACCTTGCATTAAATCGTATTTGGGGAAAGGGGAAAAAGCCCCTGTTATATATAGTACATAATACATATAATTCAATGCACTTTGCTTGCACAGCTGAGGAAGGACCTCTTATCTGAAACATTCTGTTTCTATGGAAACCATATGAACTACATTGCACTTTGTACCTCCTACATTTACCTCCTGCTATATATTTATATTGCAACTTCACACCACATTGCTGTTCACATGCTGGGTGCAATGGTAGACTCAAAACCAAGCAACAGTTCAACGAAGTAATGCACTGTAAAACAAAAACTGAAGAACTGTACTCAAATGTCCTATGACGACTTTAAAATGTCGTCTAGATTTCCTATAACAGGTGTTTCCAACCTTTTGCAACTTGTGGCCCTCTTAACCCAGAATGACACATTTGGCCACCATTTAATCTTATATTCACTGCTGAATTTCCTTAATTTTAGTAATTAAGGAAATAATATTCGTATTTCTAAGTCCAGATTCAGCAGCCACCTCACTAGATGAAGGTCCAGTCCGTGGATCCTATTTTTATCCATATTTCCGTGATGGTTAAACTCTTTCAAGACTCATACTAACTATCATGACTAGATTGGTAGATTGCCAGTTAGCCTTATTGGTCATATGATTGTGCTATGGCAGAACAATCAAGGAGCTGCACCTGAATATGTTTTATTTTTAACAAATAATTTAGTCACATCTGAAATTACATTGGTTGAAATATCTGTGTATATTGGAAGGAATTTTACATTTCAGAACAGAAAAGATAGAAGCAGAGGTGGAGCAGGTGCGGGTGGTGTCCAACCCACAGGTTAAAACTGTTGTCCTACAGTGAGATCAATGAAATTAACATTGTTGTTGTTGTTAGACACAAAGCAAAGGGTCAAGGCAGAGGTCAATAATTCACTTTCTGGAAGTCTGTTTTCCTATAAGGATTAGTTCTAATTTAATTTGATGGATGAAATCATATTTTTGTGGAGATTTGTGGCATGGGGCTGATTTGACAAGAAAGTACCCATTCAGTCGTTGACCACTTGTCACCATGAGTCAGTCCCAGTAGTCAAGGGAGATGCCAAATGCTACTGGCACCCCGACATTACCACAAACCCCCACCATGCACATACACCCCCCCCCCCCACACACACACACACCCCGCCCCACCATGCACCCCCGCAATCACCCCCCCTCCCCCCTCGCACACACCCACCCTAAGGCCCATCGGACACTGCTCTGTCTTTTTGATTGCCCCTGGCTTTACACCACTGCCCTTGGGTTCGGCTTGGAGAGGCCATTGAAGCCCATTTCCAAGTTTCTATTGCACTTTCGAACTCTGAAAGCAAGCCTAAAATAAATCTCAAGTTGTTGAGTTGTTTTGTTAAAGAAATAAAGCTTTATTTAATGTGGAAGGTTCAATATATGGCCCACATTATGTAAAATGGTACAAACAGCAGTGGCTGTTTTTACAAGGTTTTTACTCATTTTGAAACAACAACTTCAGTGTTCTCCCCATCTCAGCTTGAATTAGCTCCTGAATTACCTGGGCTGATGCTTGATTATTCCCTCCTGATGGAAACCCAACCTGCTATTTTCACAGGAATAATTTCATTTATGTCACGGTACGGCGGGCCCCCTACTGGTCGCCCCCATTTACAGCGACAGATGTCTTGTATTTGTTGCGTTGTGTCCGTCACTCAGGTGGGCGGAGCCCGTGATCCGTCTCACCTGAGGGTCGTTTGTTTGTCTATATATGTCTTGTCTTTGTACCAGTTGACCGCTGGTTATTATATCCTTAATTCGGATCAGTTCACGGGTTTTGGTTTGCGCACTTTACATATTAAACCATCCTTTTTCCCTGAGACTCTGCGTGATCGCTTCCATTTATGTTTGCTCACCCTGCCCGTCACAATTTAGAAACACAAGTCATTTATATGCTGACATCTTTTTATGACCGTTCAAAGAAGCACCACAATGATTAATGATAATTAACCAGATAAATGTAATTTACTAAACAAAACAACTTGCAAACACATGCATTTTGAGCTCCATACAGTGGAAGTCAAAGTAAACCTTATCCAATTTTCTGTACAGCCAGCAGTCAAACAACACCAGACAAACCAACAGAAAAAACTAATGTTTTGTAGTTTGTGAATGAAGTGATCAGATCACCTATAGAGAATTATTGTGCTACATTTATTTTCTGTTTCTATTTAATAAGATAATATATAAATGTTTATATATTTTATATATTACCCTCTCAACCTACCCAGGTCATTCAACATCAAACCCGTCCTGTACCAGGGGTCAGGGAGCTTGAGGGTCCTGTTTAGTATCTTAGTATTAATATTAATATACATATTGGGTGTTGTTTCTGAGATCTTCAGGCACTCAGTTTGGGATCATGGACCCTATTACTCCAATTATGACTGTTGTATTGACCTTTCAGGTCTTTCTCAAGCTTGTTGTGTTCCTTATCCCTCATGTATCACTTGGGATTGTTACATTTATCACCTCTTCTGCTGACTTCTATGTCCAGTTGGTTAGCCATTACCAATGTGTCAGTCTGAATCTGAAAGTCCCACAGGATCTTAGCTTGGTCATTCTTCACCAAATCTTTAGGTGGTACACCCAAACCAAAAGCCTTAAATAAGTTTCAATGTAACGTGGAGAGATGGAATAACAGCGTGAATGGCAGGATGCAAGTGCAGGAGGGTTTAAATTATAACTGAAAGTCCAAAGTAATGAAAGCAATCAAAATGACAACACTACTTAAAACATAAACAGGTAAGTAAAACACATACACAAGCAAGAACGAGATTAAACATGGAGATGGATTTTGACATTACAGAAAACAAGGACAAACTTGGGTACTAAAACCAAAACAATATAGGCACGTACCAGCATCGCTATGGGAACAGCGAGGCCAGGAAGCCATGACATTTAGGAATTCTGTTATGGCCCCTGGCTGGAGTGTGATACAGTGACAGTGGCTGGATGCATGTACACTAAAATGAGCAGCAGCTAATGTAATCAGATAGAAGCATATTATGCAGCATATTATACATATGAAAGTCAGTTGAATGAGGTGTGCATGGGGGGGTTGGGGGGGGTGTTTGTGTAAGGGTTTCCCCTGGTCCCCTTGACAATGCCCATATATATGGTTTGTTACTTTAGAAATCTAAATCAAATATTTGTTAACATTAACATGGACACTTCTATCATGAAATAAATCACTTAAAGAGAGACTAAAAATGTGACTGCAATCCAATATTGTATTTAAAAAGATAATAATTTCTGTTTTGTTACTATCTGTCACAAAACAGAGCCCAGTCAGTTGTGTCTACTAACAATAATTTACTTTATTTCTATATCAAAGGCCTAAGCATCAGACAACAGCCTTGGGTGATAGAGTGGGTAACTGGGTGATGTACAAGTATGCAGTAATCAGTACACAGTGCTAAATGCAATATGTAATGCCTGGTGCTTCAACCCAAAGAGACTGTGGAGTCTGCATGAGCTTCTCATTCCACTCATAGACAGCTGTGCTGCACAGGCAAGCAAGTTTGGGGTTGTGGCTATGATCCAGTTCTCAGGTTCTATCATAGTTAACATTAATCTGAGCAACTGGGAAAGATGTAGTCTTACTGGAGGCCATTACCACGCAGTCATATTCTTTGATGAAGAGTCCTGATCCAGGGGTAACCAGTGCCAGGAAAGGAATCTGTGAAAATCTACAACTAGGAGAGAATGCTCCATCTGAAGAACATGATCTCTACTCCAAACAGAAGCTACATTACTCAGTTAAAGGTCAGTATCAAGGTTTCTATGGAAACAAACTGCCTGCATATATTAATATATTTTCATAAAAAATTAAAGAAAAAAAGATAAAAAGGGCTCCATTATCTCCTATACCTCATAGGTTATGTTGTAGATAGGCCTATTAGGTGTTAGCTAGGTGTTTAGGTTTAGTCCATACAGTACCTCTACTAAGGACCAAAAATCAGCAAGAAATGTAAAGTTGTAAAGTAGCTTTTCATTGCTATTACAATCCAGTATGGTCCTCAACTTGTGCCTTAATTTGCTTTGGTTTTCTGTTCAAAGCAATTACAAATGAAAGGCACAGAATGTGCATATTAATGAGGCACCATCATTAAAGTAGATGTTGTATGTCAGTTCTTAACAGTCCATGCCCATTAATTAAATCCTTGGATGGAATAAGATTTTTGCTTGCTATAAAGAATCTGCTCATCTGTTATTTTCTTCAGATTAGTTAGAGATTTAGCATAGATCTTTTATATAGAACTATTCCTTTCATAAGGATTATTAATGATGAAACCACAATCGCTCATTTACTTCTCAATAACGTCACCTGGCATACCATACCACAAGCTTTCACCTTTAATCTCCTGAGCGACAGACATGTGATCTTAGTTTTCCAGATCACTGATATAAAGCTCTCTGTCATGACACATGCATATTTATGTAGATATTTGAATTGAGAAATTGACCTGCTAGAAATCACAATTACTTGCATTGGTGATTGTGATAAACACCACAGTCTGCTTTGGCTTTCACAAGCAAAAAAAAACCCATTCTGCTGACATCAGCAGAGCTAATTTGCCAGGTAATTTGGATAGAAATTGGGAGAGAGCTGAGCTGGGCTAAGGCCATTAATTCCACCGCTGCTGTGGCACAATGAAGGGATGCTGGAAAGGGTTTTAGTGAATCCAGCTGCCAGCTGTATATTAAGAGGGCAGCATGTAGAAAACACTTCAGCAAACCTGAAGTACCCACGGCAAAGTTGCTGAAGTAACTACAGATTTGAAGGTGCCTCTGTACCTCTGTGATATAGTTAGTTATGTGTTTGTGAGGTGGGTTGGCTTCCTGACTGGATTATAGGATGGATCACTGATGCAACAGCGGGAGCTACTATGTGGACGATCAAGATTTGCATGGTGTTTTGGTTGCTGAAGAAGTTGCATGTTAAGTCTTTTTTTTTAAACAACATTGTTTTCTTTGTAACGTTTAAATATTTTTTACATGCCTTGCAACGTACCCACAAAGAGAAATTCCATTAAAATACAAACATCAATCTTAGTTACAGAGCCAATATAATTTGCTCCTTAGTTGGTCAGTGTAGGCACATATTGTAGAAATAAGAATTATAGTGATTAGCACTGTCTGTGCCAACACGTGTCCTTTTCTTACTTTGTCTCTAGCCTTCTCTTTTGATTTCTCTCTCTTTATCTGTGCTGAGAGGTGGATTGGAATGTTAGTCATGATCTGACCCTGATCACATGGTTAATGAGCATACAGAGTTACCACCCAAGAGGCGGAGCATTGTCTTCAAAAGCAGATTGCATGCTTACGTCCCGTGTCCTTCCTTTGATCCTTAGCAGAGTTCATGTGTCAGAATTATTAAGGAAAGCTGTTCTTCCTTTTAAATTAGCTTGGTTCAATTATGCTAGCTTTCTGAAGCCTCTTTATAATCTGTATTATGGTCTTCTTTTTTAGCTTTGCTAGTCTTTTAGTGCTGTGGTTTTTGTCCATTTCTATTACAACCCAAACCATGTGCCCCGCTTACTAGTGTGGTCTTTCACCTTGTGCTATCTGATTTTGGTGTATTTGATGTTCAGCACTATGTCAAATCCCTGTTTCTACATGCAGGGAGCTCCGTAGGTAGGGGTAGCCACACCACCTTGTTGCTTTAGTGCCCACCTTTCCAATCTCATCACAGGCTGGTTAGTGTAGTTTTTTCACACACAAGCATTTGTTGTTTCTCTCTTTCCTAGGCACACTAGATGCTCCCTCCCCCAATGTCTATTTGTGTTCATGTTTGTTTAATGTACGTCACTGAAATAAACAAGCAGTGTGTCTCTCCATCCTTCTGGTTGTTTCATCTCTTTTCGTGTGCACTTACCTTCATCCTCCTTGCCCTGTTATTGTTCCCTCCTCCACCTAGACTGGAGATGGTAAGGCTGTAATAAGTCACTAAACGTTACATACATTGTTACTCATGAAATCAACAGCACTACTTTCTGTGTAGGATTACTGTGTACAAATCTGACTTTACATAACAGTAGACTATTTTACTCGTTTAACAATTGCAGCCCAGTGAACGGCAGTGAGAGCCCGTGTCTTTGCCGACGAGAGAACCTTCCTCTGGCATGATTTGAGCATGTCCCCTGCAGGGATGAGAAGGAAACAGGCAGCCCAGAAAGGAGGAGCCAAGTGTGCTGCTGCCTGTTCACTGTTTGAGGAGTCCTTTGGGAGAATGTGAAGAGGTAGAAGAACTCCGCTGGGAAAACGTAATGGCGAAGGCAACAGCATGAGTTCAATGACAGAGAGGATGTTATTTTACCCTTTAAATGCTTAATGTTTAAATGAATGTTTTTGCATTGAGTGCTGGGAATTAAGATCTTACACCTTTGACTCTATATGAAGACAAAACAAGTTCCATTGCTGCATAAGTAGATATTGACAGGAGGTGTAAATTCAGGTCATTACTATGTTCATCACTCACAAGATTTTTCCGTTGACCTGTTAACTCTCAAACAGCACGAAGTGATGAAAGAAAATGTGTAGAGGATCGGGTAGGGTGAGAGAAGTGAGGCCAACGTGAGTGATGGAACAGACAAACATTTTTTTATTTAACCAACAGGAAAACATGAACAATGAACAATAAAAGGAAAACAGAAGTCAACACGTATAAACACAACAGTGGCAGTGCACTGAGGACCGCAAAGCACGGTCAGGACGAAGGAAACAATGACTGACAAAACGCGTCATTTATGTTATAATTACATTATGTTATTATATTA
The DNA here is from genome assembly GCF_052324685.1 of Brachyhypopomus gauderio. Lineage (NCBI taxonomy): Eukaryota > Metazoa > Chordata > Actinopteri > Gymnotiformes > Hypopomidae > Brachyhypopomus > Brachyhypopomus gauderio. The sequence continues at coordinate 25,217,183 of NC_135212.1, forward strand.
TGTTCTTCACAACATAACTGGGGCTCCTTAGTTACTTTTAACACACCTTGTTCTGATCATTAGCTCATTCAAAAGATTCATAAGATTATTTGGGTAGGTAGAATGTATTCCACAAGATTTTCCTCAAAGAACTTGAATGCAATTTTGTAACATAATCTTATAAATAACTATGAGCCACTCACCTGTATGTGATAAGGCAAGAATGCCATTTATGTGTTGGCATGCAACCCAATTTGAAAAAAAAATCGAGACAGCATTGAAAATGCTAAGAATGACATGTAAATGCTGATGTTTTACAACAGCAATTTCTGATGACTAATGACTGAATATATCCAGTCAAGTGGACAGTCAAGTGCCATTGTGTAGTATCACATTTTCTTTAAATTACATATATTAATCATCTCAGCATCTATGGCACCAGCTCATAATGTTTATCGGGTGGAATCTCCTCCCATTCTCCCATTATGCAGGTCTTCAGTTATACACTTGCTTTGGGCCTTCACTGCTAGATTTGCACTTCGTAATTGCACCACACTTTCTCAGCTGGAGACAGGTCAGCTCTGCAAGTACGTCTACACCAGTGCACTCTCATTATGCAGCCATGCACTTGTAATCTGGGCACAAGCAGGTTTGGCATAGTCCTGTTGGAAAACACAGAGATGTCCATGGAAAAGGTGACACTTGGATGAGAGAATATCTTTTGTATATCGTACATATCTCTCTGCATTAATGGTGCCTCCAAGGAAGTTCTCCATGTCATGGGCACACACCCAAACCATGACACATGGACCTGCTGCTGATAACATATTTGGTGGTCCTTGTCCTCTTTGACTCAAACAACAAAACAGGTGTTTTTTTTGTTTTTTTTACTTGTCAGCCCAAAAAACTCTTTCACTGTGATTCATTGCTTCATTGTCACAAATGAGACTGGACCCAGAGAACACCCAGTTGATGACATCTTCTTTGCATAGTAAAACCTTAACTTGTGTTGGTGTATGGTTGTATTGTGTATTGGTGTTGGTAACATTGGCCTGATCCCACCCTTGCTCACCCTTACCAAAAAAAAGTATACTTAAAGGTAATTTTTAAAGTAAACTTAAGTATATTTCCCAAGTATATGTTATGTAGTAAGTATACTAATATCAATGTACTAATGGCATACTGGTAAGTTTACTAATTCAATACTTCTTGGGACTAAATTGGCCCACTTTTTAGTTTATAAAAGTATACTTTAGGTGAGAGAGTAGTAAACTTTGAGTGCACAACTAGTTTATATCCAAGTTTTATTTTGTACTACAACTATAGACTGGCGAGTCTAAGTTGTTGAGCGGGGGGGGGGGGGGGGGGGGGTTTGAACATTTCTATATGTCACACCAAAACAGGATGGCAAATTTCTCTCTCTCATATTTAAGTTTAAAATGGCACGTTGTCATGACATGTGTTTATGTGGCAGACATGTGAACAAGTCACTAAGTTGCAAGTAACAAGTAAGTCTCAAGTCTTCACAAGTCTCGAGTCAAGTCCCAAGTCAATACAATCAAGTCTCGAGTCAAGTCCCAAGTCAATACAATCGAGTCTCGAGTCAAGTCCCAAGTCAATACAATCGAGTCTCGAGTCAAGTCCCAAGTCAATACAAGCAAGTCTCGAGTCAAGTCCCAAGTCTTAAACTTCAAGTCCTAGTCAAGTCACCAGATGTAATTTCAGTATTTAACACAATTGATGCAGTTGATTATTAGTATATTAAGTTAGTCAGACTAACTAACGTTAGGCGTTTGAGTGTTTCGGTTCGCTTGAGTGAGATGTCATCGCAGTTGTCGTTGTCACGCCCCCCCCCCCCCTCGCCTCAGTGACTTTCGTCCATCCCCCCCCGGTACCCGCTTTCGAATTATCGTTGATCCGGACTGCTGACACAAGTCAAGTTGCTCATGTGGACCCTTGTAAAAGTTAATTTTCGACCCCTGAGTTATCACATGCCAGCTAGCTAGCTAACCATTATAGCATTATGTGAAATATACATAGCAGAGACTTACTTTTGTTTGTGCAGCCTCAAATGAACAAAGTTTGAAGTGGTTGCATCTCCATCTCTTATCCTGACTCCACATGTCTTGCATGTCGTAGTTCTTATTTTATTCACAACAGCATAATCTTTATAATTGAACAGGATAATTTTGGGAGCATGATGCTTGTCCTCTCCGCACAAATTCAACGCTTCGGCCCCCCCCTCCCCCGATCGGCTGCAGTACTTCACCTGTAGCTAGCTTACGGATAAACTGAGCTGAGCAGTTCACATTTTACAGCACCATTTAATACAAAATGATCCAGTTATGTGATTCTATATTACTTATTTATTATGTTAAAATAAGGATTTCAAGTCTTTTCAAGTCTTAAAGCTCAAGTCTGATTCCAAGTCCAAGTCAGTAAAGGTAAGTCTAAGTCAAGTCGCAAGTCTTCAGTGATGTTGTCGAGTCAAGTCACAAGTCATCAGTTTAGTGACTCGAGTCGGACTCGAGTCCAAGTCATGTGACTCGAGTCCACACGTCTGTTATGTGGAAGTGTAAGTAGCAGGACACCGACATGGAGGTTCCAGAATTTGATAACGCTCACACTTGGTGATACTTTCACTATTTCATCCAATGTCTAAGCAAATTCAATTACTGGTAAAAGTAACACTGGCATATTTTGAGGATGATATGATACCTGATTTAAAATAGTGTTCCAATAGTATCTGATAACTCTACAGCCAGATATTCAGCCCAGGGTCTAATAGCCTTGTCAGAAAGAGTAGTGATCTCACATATGCAAACCCCTCTGATTCACCGAATCATCACTAATGAGTAGACCACTCTCACCCTGACCATGGATCTCCCCCTGTCCTATTCAGTGTGACATGTGAGATCGCACATTTTAATACATGAAAAAAGAGACTTCTGTAGGAAACTTGAATGTAGGAAATTGGAATGGAGCATCTGGAAAATCAGTATAAAACTTCCTACAAAAACTACATGTTTGGAGATATATATAAAAAAGATAATTTGGCAGATTAAACAACTCAGAAAGGTGCTTTCACCCCTTCGACTCAGGGACAACTGGTAGAGAATCAGATCAACTGAGAGGATCCTGAGGAAGCAGAAAGGCCTGCTGGGAAGGCAGAACAGCACCGGGCTGACCATTTAACTGCACAGACAGAGGTGGATACTGGGGGTAAATTATGCAGAAGCAAAGGCAGCATGTGGAGCTGCTCTCACAGAGATGTGAATGCAAAGAAGAGTCCGATAAAGGCAATAAAAAGCAATAAAAAGGTCTAGCTCAGAAATCACCAACTAATAGTGCTTTTTGTTCATCATTAATAATTTATTAATGTTTTATTAATGTTTTTTTATAATGTTTTCACTTTTTTCATGAAATTTCTCTGCTGGCAATAAATACAAGAATTTAGAGTATTAGGACAGTGTCCCTGATCTGTGTGTTCTTCCTGTGCAATTATTTGCTGAATAATATTTGTCTATTTGTGCATGCAGCATTTTTGTGTTGTGTTTTGGTGGATCACACTAATGTTATATAGCACAATTCAAAATGGTGGCAGTTGTGTGTGTGTGGGGGTGTGCGTGGTGTGTGTGTGTGTGTGTGTGCGTGCGTGGTGTGTGTGTGTGTGTGTGTGTGCGTGTGTGTGTGTGTGTGTGTGTGTGTGTGTGTGTGTGTGTGTGCGTGCGTGTGTGTGTGTATTGAAAAAGCCAATTTAGGTACACTTTAAATAAGCTGTGATTTACCCTAGTGCCAAAAATCTTTCAAACAATAGTTGATTAATCATATCATTATAATTTAATTACCAGTTACATTTCAGACTTTGGTTAGATTTTTGTCTACAGTGACTAATGTCAAATGGAAGTGCCTTCTTCTTCCTATAGCAGATCACCACTCCCCCAGCATCTTCTAAATCCAACAGGCCTGGCAGTGCCTTGAATAAAGTTTGGTGTTGTATACCTGGTCTAATGGGTCTCGTGATCAGAAAGAAGCTCCGTACTCCATTGCTACTACAAGTAGTCCATGAAATAGACTGTTCCGTGCAGTGCTGTCTGCCTGACACTTCATTATGGGCTCCAGTGGACAGAACTGGGGTTCTACTCGCACTGTCCTGGAAGACGTCCAGAGCGAGGATCGTTCACGATGGAGACATGGAGGAGTGTTTCCTTTTTCCACATTTCTGTTTAACGCTGAAGAGAGGTTTGCATTGGAGCTCAGCAATCAGGACTGTATCAGTTCTCTTTTTAGATGTGCTACATGTATGAACACAGTTGGACAATTGGTTTTTCATAAATTACACATGGTACAATGATATAGGTTGTTAGCATCTCATCAAATGGTGATGCTGGCTGGTAACATTTTTATTTTTTTGTCTTTTTTTATTCATTTTAAATGAAATGGACAGATTTCCTACTGACTTCCAAGCCTACTGTTGTGCTTGAAAATCAGTGATCTTTGATACCTCCAATTGTCACGTATGGCCGCGGCCCCTCCCCTAGCTGTCACTCCGGACTCCCTTGTGTCGGTGTTCCGTGCCTGTTTATCCCACCCCGCTCGTTTGTCTCCGTGATTCCTCGTTTGTTACCACACCCCCGTGTCATTGCCCTCACCTGTTCCCTGTTTAAAGTCCTGTATATATAGTCCCTGAGTGTCCCATGTCCCTCGTCGGTTGTTTTGGATGTTTGGATGTTGTATATGCTGTTGGCTCGTGTACCTGATCCCGTGCTTTCGTGTTTCTGTGTTACGCCCGTTTTTTCTTGTTCTCTGTGTCTCCCTACCTGGTTGTGTTTCCTCGTGTTCAATATGCCCGTTTATGCCTGTTTTTCGGACTGCCCTCCTGTTATGAACCCGGACTGGCTTAGCGACGACGAGTATGATATTCCCATGAATAAATCTCGCTCTTCTCAGCATTTGTGTCCGCCACTATGCTCTGCGCCACACAGATCGTTACACCAATATAGCAGTTACAAAATATGTATGTGCTTTTTTACCCTATGCCCTTCCTAACCACTTATACATCAATTCCTTCCACATTTAAAAATCCATTAAATTGTCAACTGTCAACATCTAGGTAACAGCCTAACCTGAGATAACCCTTCTCAATTTAAACCAGATATAAAAACTGTGTGAAAAGGATATATCTTAACATAAATTTGAAACATATGACTGCCCATTATAGAGCTAGCCCACTACCTCTTGTTAATAAATTAGTGAATATAGGGTTTGTTCACCTACTGTGACACACAGCACAAGTGAGTTGGGAGTGGAGAGACACGTATAACATAAATCAAACAAAAAACACTTATCAAGTGAAAGACTGCACACTCACACATCACCTCGGCAAGCGGTATCAGGGACCGTCAATGCAAATCACTGGGCTCAGGCACCTGAGGAGATTGAGCAACAGATGTGTGCAGTGATCACTAAATGAGTGATCATGAGCAGGGAAGTGTAGGGGAGATGTGACTGGTGTGTGGGGTTGGGTAGGTTTTGGCCAGAGTATGAAACCTACATCTGATTTGATGTACTGTGTAAGAGAACAGTGATTCCAACGTCGGCCTAGACGCCCCCCTGTACCACTCAATAATCACACCTGAAAATAAAATGGGAGAAATCAGCGGCTCTTCAACAACGATTTTCAAAAATTGTTCTGTATCAGCATTTAAAAAAAAGTCGTAATAAAAGTGTTTCCATTACATCTCCATTACAAAAAGAAGCAACCCACTTTCTGCTTATCCAACTGATGTTCCTAATTTGCGTGTTTTTAACAGTAGCACATCTCAGTTTAGCTGTTGGAGCCATTTTTGTCTTTTGTCTTTACTGTTCCCTAGATTAGCTGTTATCCCCGGGCAGGGCACTATGTTGGTGCTGGTTCATTTTTTTCATTCACATGAGATGATTCCTGCACAGTGTGGGTGGATATCCTTTGTAATGTTGCCATCTCTGGCTCACTCTATTCCAGATGTTTCCTGACTTACTGCTTCATATGGGGGTTTTTATTGTCTTAATGCTAACATTAAATGTTAAATGTTTCCCAGGAACTGGGTACAATAACTTGCGCAATACACAAAGTGTAAAATATGGAAATCATAATTACTACAATGTAAAATGCTGGACTCCTCCTGCTGGTTTAAAACAGTGTAGGAGTAGTTAGCCAACCACCTAATGGGTTTGATGCTAAGTCAGTATGTGCGTAATGAGATGCAGATCGATTCCAATGTTGCCATGTCTTCTCCCTGATGTGTAAACATCTGACATCTTTTCAATTCATATACATACTGTACAAACACAGTAATTTCATGAAAAATTTCCATGCATATGTGCATTTACCTAGAGGCCTTACAATTACCCTCAATTGTCACCACTTCCCTGGGACAGGAAAAAAATATCTTTCTTAAAAGACAGTCAGTAAGGTGATCGAGTCTGATGTATCTTCAAAATTTGTGGATCAAATGAAATCAGACCAGGTTATAGTCCTTCACTGAATTTTTTATTAAATCTGCAGATGTCTGCATAATATTAACCAGAGCAAGCAGAGGTGATGGTCTCCTTAAAATCAGGAAAAATAAATGACCTTTTAAAGGGATTCATGAAAGTTTAATATAAGCTTCGTAAAATATAAATGCATCTGTATCTTGAATGGATATACTGCTCAGATAAGCTCCATGTCATCAAACATTTAGGTCCAATGCTGGAAAACTGACATGATGGCAGCTTCATCCATCCACCACCAGGTGAAAACAAAATATCTCAAATGCAAATCTTGCTTGTCAGAGCAATGTAGTGATGTAATATTTGTTCTCTGATGGGTTTAATGTTTTGTGCTCCCTTATTTATACATCTATAAAGATAACTATATATTGTATATAATGGAGTTCCTGTGGGAAAACAGAATGATGTAATGACAAAAGAGATTCATATTTGTAGCATGCTCAGATAATTACTCATATAGTCACGTAGAGTGTATCTAAAAGTAAATCCATCCAATGCTTTGCCCGTGCAATACTGACCTAAACCCTCTCCCTATTATTAATGCACACCTTTTGTATTTCATATGCATTACCTCCTAATGAAAGGCTACAAATCCATATTACAGAACTTTCTATCTTTCTAAAAATGTGTCTCTTCTTTGGCAGGAAGATTGGACATTTGAGAACAGCTATATTCTCATGATTTCTTTCCAAGCACCAGAAGTAGACATGCTACAGTTGGGGCATTTGTAAAGAAATGTTTATGCTGCCCACAAGGCATCTGAACAGTGGGAAGGAAGAACTTTTGGAAAGCTTGAAAGGAACTAGTGAATATGTGTTTGCAGTTTTGGACATGAAATCTTTTAAAATGTAAATTACATACACATCAATCCATTTACAAACACACATGCATGTGCATGCTCACATGAGCATGCACCCACCCACACACACACACACCCGCACACACACACACACACACACACACACACACACACACACACACACACACACACATACACAGTCTCACAGGATATCCTCTCCTACAACCCTACAACCAACCTTACTACCCTAGAGCTATGTGCTCCTTCTAGTCATCACCTCTGCTCTGCTCAGAGCATCAAAACAATGACACATTCATACGTTTCTGTACAAGAGTAATACTGTACTGCCCAGGTAGACGTGACAGAACAATGCAGCCTCTACAACGGTATGGCCACAGATGCACAAACAGATGGGCATCTCCCAAAACAACATCTGCTCAGTGCATCTTTCACAACCTCAAACAGTTTCACAAACCTTTATACTGTATATAAAGATTCACACACACACACACACACACACACACACACACACACACACACACACACACACACACACACACACACAAAGAGGAACACAATTTCTCATGCAATGCAGTGTGCCAAAACTAATTGCAAATTCACTTTGGTTCTTTCTAAAGGAAAAAGACTGTTTCCAAGTGAAAAATTCCACATAAAGATAGCCTCTCTCTTCCACTTGATGAAGTTTCCTTTAATTAAACTCATTAGCAATGATCTCATGCTTGTCATGGCCAAAATGTATGCAGTCATGCAGTGGTTTGCTTCACACATTAACTATGACATGAAAGATTGTGCAGCTCCTAATCACCTAGTCACTTGCCAGCAGGGCAGTGTTTAATTCATACACTACAGATGTTCAGATATTAATGATGGATTAGTAAAAGTTTTTGTATAGTACTGGGCATGATGTTGGGAAAGTCGTGAATTTCCTTGTGAGTACAAGATCCCTGTTGGTGCAATTTAGATGAAGCACATGTGCATTAACCCAGAACATGTTGTTGAAAAATACATTAAGGACAGTTAGATATGTGACGTAAATGTAAGTCGGCTTTTATATTTTGAATTCGTACATAGTGGTTAAAAGAAAACTATATCTGTGCATTTTTACTAAACATTTGGTTTGTGCAAAGGCGCAGCACTCTGCGTTTCTGCTATCACGTTGCACTCACCCACTCCTGTTGAGTGGCTCGTCATAAAACAATATGCAAAATTCATTTTAATCTTACAAATAACCATGATATTTCTGCACTTGTTGGTCTATGTAAACCCGCCAGCTGTCCTTCAAGTGGCAGAGTCTGTCGCACTTTAGCCCGACCGTGGCAGGGTTTTCACTGCATCTTGAAAGCTGAAATTCCTGAAAGGGTTCTATCAATGCTATAATTTTATTTTATTGGATTTCATTTGTTCTCTTTGTACATCGACATCATGAGTTTAGCAGCGTGGTTGTGGCCGATTGGTGTCTGCAGTGTGAGTGGACCAGTGAGGACGGAACGAAGTGTCTGCCAGAGAGGCAACGTGAGTGAACCAGCAGGTCATTTCAAAGTTGGTTGCGCTGGTGGCATATATATGTCACTTTCTTTTACAACCGTCTGCAGGAGCCTGTGAGTGTTTGTTCAAGTGTAAGTGTTAGTGGCTTTACACAAAGCCAAAGAAGGCAAATATGCTGAATAACAGTAGTCCACCATTTTGTTCACCTGTATGAACCAGGCAGCAGTTCAGTTTGACCCTGCTGTACCTCCAGAAATCAACAGCAAAGAGCCAACCAAGCATTTTTAAATCATTACCATTTAATATTTATATTTTAGTGAATACATAATTCCTGGCTAGGGTGTACAGGCTGGTTACTGTAGCTCACAAACTGGTATGTCCTCCGTCGTAAGTGGTGACTGCTGCATTAAGTCATTTCTGCACACTGTACTCACAAAGAGGAGGGTTTTTTGTTTGCTTGTTTTGTATTCTTTTGTTTTGAAAAAGTGAAGAGCCTGTTTTCAGGGATATTATAACTCTGCATATAATACATTACCACACATCAGTGTGCTCTTGTCTCACACCCACATTGCATATAAAGATACAAGCAACACCCACTGCTTGCCTGACCACACTAGAAGCACTAATGATAGTGAGTTTTACAAATATTAAGTGAAATGAATTCCATTCCAAATTTAAATTGTCAGTGTAGTAAGGGTTTTGAGGGATCGACTTTGGGCACCAGTCATATAAATGGTTGTGAAATGACACATCTCATTTCTGATTATCATGTAGATATGTAGGCATCTTGTACCATGAAGGAATGTATGTCTCTTTGTATGCAATGAATAGTGTTGAGAGACGAATAGTATGAAAGATTTGTAAGGCAAGATGTTTTTCAAAGACAAACGTAAGAGAATGAACAGTTTGACCTTTTTGTCAAATATGATTCAATCATTTACACTGACTCTGCATTGGCAATATAATAGTATCAGTGTAAATATTACACAAAACACTAGCATTTTCAACTCTGCATTAATTTGTTGGAAAAAATATGAGATAAACATGTCATATAACATATAGCCTTCTTTTATTTTGTATCCTCTGGCCTATAGACTGCTGTTTTATGATGCCTATAAGGATGTTTTTTTGCAAGGCTATTGAAAAAATGTGTGTGTGTGTGTGTGTGTGTGTGTGTGTGTGTGTGTGTGTGTGTGTGTGTGTGTGTGTTGTATAAGGGAGAGTAGGGCAGAGCAGTGAGTGGGTGGGCAGATGGATGGTGGGTGTGATAAGCAGGGTTAGATTTTTGTGCATTAAAGTGGTACTTCTGGTTTTGGCAGATTTCATTTCTTGGGAGAATAACAAAACCTCCTGGAAAAATAAGCAACTCCTAAAAAAACAACGTTAAAGTGTTTTGACATATTATCATTCTGATAGCATCAGCTCAACCACAACATTAATTTCAGTAGCATAATTTTCCTCATTAACAATTCTTGATAGCCTTCCTCCAGATCTTTTGCAAATTTCTTCTTATATAATACTGTCTTAGCCGCATCTGACCATACTAACATAAACTTTTAATCTAATCTAATCTAAACAAAATCCTTTTCTAAAATGTCATAAGGGACATATGGTCTGATGTAAAGAATTTATGTATTTGGCAATTATTCATTGGTTACCTTATAGTAAACATTGAAAGTAAGTTTTCTGTTCAATCTTTTGGCTATATCACGATATTACAGTTCCTACTGTAATGTATAATATTCTCTATTATAATATAGAAATAGTAGCTACAGACCATGCGATCATGAGTGACATTGTAGGGTCATTTCAAACCACAGTCAACAAGAACAGGTACTTCCAAAGGAACAGACCTATTCCACAGGCATGTCAAATCCGGGTCAGTTAAGAAATGTACAAGATGTTGTACAATATCATGGCACATCACAATGGAAGTTTCTCTTTGCATGATCAGCAGTAAAAAATGTAATGTTGCAAGCCAATTATGCATTTCATGTGTGGACATTGTGATATTACTAAATTTACATTTGAATTTACAGCTGAGGAGCATTTTTCCTCATCAACTAAATACAAAACAATAAAGTTTCACATCTTAATGTCTAATCTCTACCACTGGTCTTCCATACCCTTGTGTTTGAGAAGTCTGATGATGCTGTGACACAGACTGTTGTTTGATAGGAGTATAAATCATAGCTAAACCTGCCTCCCAGAGAGTTTATCACCTGACTCATACAGGAACATATGGAAATATCCTATTATAGCTCTCTCATTAGCTGGCATGTGGGAAGTTCATATGTGAGTCATGCACTAAGTAATTTTCACTGCTGTACATGTAAATGTTGTTTTCTTAGGTTGATGGTTATCATGTCATATAAAGATAATGCATAAAATTGAAACCCTGCATGATTTTAGGCACTGAATACAGTGAATATATATATATATATATATATATATATATATATATATATATATATATATATATATATATATATATATAAACTAAATATGTATAGAGCACTTGTTAAGCACCCATGAACTCCTAGCTAACTAACACCATTGGTTCTCATTTGTATAGGAATCAAGTGCTATCTGTCTAGCTATGGCCAGTGGTCCTAAAATAAGTGCCCCTATGTGGTGCCAATAATGAATTGTGTATCCTATACCATAGAATATACCATCTATTCTATAACTTAAAGGCTGTAGGTAAGCACAGACTCTCAGAATCATGATATTTCAAATTCCAGTCCTCAATATATGGGTTGTCTCTCTTTCATTTATTTGAAGTTGCACAATATGGTATGCAGTAATGATGCAGTAGTGGTACTATATGAAGATGGCGGATTATAGGGAACAAATGAATTCTAACAGAATTTAGAGCTCATGGCATCTGCCAAATCCAAAATGTAATAACCAGTAAACAGACTGTCAGGAGCCCTGGAAATGATTTACTTTGATGGCCAAGGCCCTCCGATGGAGCCACCGTGAGCTGTCAGTCTGTACCTAATCCAATAACCCTTTCCTAATCGAAAGTAACAAGACGTAGACATGAGACATAAAAAATCACAGAAAAGTTGATAGGTAAAAGTAGGCTACAGCAGGATGTCTAAACGTGTTCGCTGATTTTTCATTCATGTGCTTCTGAACTGGAACTTAGCACAGCAGATGGATATGAGATGGTTATGAGATGGATGTGAGCTAACTCATTTGCCAACTTGTCTGCAATTCTGTAGTATAAGATGTTTCTGTCAATATTTAGCGCATCATAACTCACTTTCAGGAACTTAACCTTTGTCTACAGTTTCTAATTTACTTAGGTACATTTTCTTTCATTGCATTCATTCTTGCGTGCATATGCACACAAACAACACACACACACATACACACACACAAAGAAAACAATACTGAATTCACAATTATGTCAGTGAAGAAGACTAGCAGGACTTTGTAAAGATCTGATCTATTTCCAGAGCCTAAGAAAGAAATCATGATTTGTTCATAATTCCAATATAATGGCTGTACTGATGTGCCTTGATCTCAGAACATCTCTGGCATATTATTCTAATGTTCCAACTATTCAGAGTATTGTCAGTCTCTGCACTTTAGTTAATAATTAAATTCCCCCTTTCATGCAACCTTCTCCCATTTAGGTCAGCCAGTTTAATGATGTATAACAATTTACATTATGTAATGGTTAATGGCTGGATTAATATATGTTTTCAATAACGCAACCAAATAAACAGATTTTGGAATGTTCTCAATAATACTGTTTTTGTTCCGGCTTGTGTTGTGTAATATTCTGTTTGCTAATTTCACACTGAGCTAAGCAGGCTTCTCCTGAGGCCGGCTGTGTGCATGCTCAGTAATATTCTCCATCTGTCAGGACCTGCTGTGGCCATTAAAGTTCGAGCAAGTCCTGCGGAAGAGAGACACTTTTCTGGCCCCATGTATCACAGAGTATGCCTCATGAGCCTACAACAACCTGGAATAACTCGACCCTAAAAAAGGTGAGTGCTCCATACAGTTGAAATACATGAACATTTCTTTTTGCATTAATGTGTAAAATTAATGGATAACTGGTTTAATCCAATTGTGATAAATAAACACAATATATATGTTACGCCGTTTAAGTGGTAGCTTGGTAGATTGTATTAAAACATGCACAGTAACAGACAGGATTAACTCACCTTTTTATCAGACAAAGGTAAGAGGAGGTCAAAAGTAGAAGCACCAATTTATCTTCTTTACCCCCACCCCCACCCCTTTGGGGCACTACAGAATCACTTAATATGCATATGGAACTATATGAGATCTATTGTGTAGTCTTTGTAGCTCGTATGATTTTCCACATGATTTAAATGATTGATCATTTAAATGTGCATGACCAATCAGGAGCCTTTAGATACCACCACTAACAAGGAACACAACCAACCACAGTTTTTGTAGCCAAAAACTTATTTTTTTGTAAGATTGTTTGTTTGGCACGTAATCATCATACAACATGTTTTACAGAAAGTAAAGATTTCATGAAAGGGAAATAAAGCTTACTGAATTCCAATCTTCTACATTGTGTCTCAGGAAGGATTTGGCCCAAAATAAAGAAAATGTCATGAAAACAAACTCTGGAGTTCAAGAAGTGGCACATGAGTACTGACACACACAAGTAGCACTGACACACTGAGCCACAAGGGCCTCATCCTTCTTCAGTATTACAACATACAGTAAAATAATTGACTGTGGAGAATTGTTTTAATTGTAATTGAACCGCTTGTAATTAATTACATACGTACATCCACTTCCTGAGGTGTTCCCGAGAGACAGCCGACTCTCTAGAGTTTCCTGGGTCTTCCCTGGGGTCTCCTCCAAGTTGGACCAGAGCGCCTCACCAGGGATACACCTAGGTGGCATTCGGACCAGATGCACGAACCACCTACACGGAGGAACAGCAGCTCTACTTTGAGTCCTATCCGAGTCCCAACCTTATCTATAAGGGAGAGCCCAGACAACCTGCGGAGAAAACTCATTTCAGCCGCTTGAATTTGCGATCTCATTCTTTCGGTCACTATGTAAAGCTCCAGCCAGGTGTGAGTGGGAATGTAGATTGGCCAGTCTTCACCACAACGGCGACCCCAACACTGCAGCCGCTGTACGGATCCGACTGTCAACCTCCCGTTCCATCCATCCCTCACTTGTGAACAAGAAGCTGAGAAACTTGAGCTCCTCCCCTTGAGAAGAACTTAATCTCAGCCAAACGTGTCATATATATGGTTTGTAGTTGCTATTTTGTGTTAAATTAAATGAAACAACATAGTGCCGTTGATGTAATGGCAATGCTATTTTAGGACTAACATTGCTCCCTTTGTAAAATTGTAAGGTGAGTGAGTGTGTGAGTGATTTAAGCGTGTAGTGCTTGGCATCTAAAAAAAAGCCAACACTGCCTCACAGTGGTCAAAGTATGTAGTGGCAGATATAAAAAACATTTTAGGGTTCACAGAGACCGTATATATAAGTGGACTGGACGACACGAGTGAAATGGCGCATTTCCACTAGGGCCTGCTTGGCGCGGTACGGTTCGATTCGCGACGGTTTGTGAGTGTTTCCATTAGTGTATAACAGGAATAAACGAATTCAAAGCCCACCTTAAAACCTACCTTTTTTCTCTGGCCTATAATGTTGACTAACCTAATGTTTTATTTTTCTATTCTTTTTACTATTCAATCTCTTTTAACTTGTTTAATCTGTATTGTATTTTGTTTGTATTTTATCTGCTAATTTGCTGTACAGCACTTTGGTCCGCTGCAGTTTTAAATGTGCTTTATAAATAAATTGAAATTGAAATTAGTACCAGGTCCCAGTTTGCCAGTACCTTCGGGTACTTTTTTCGTACCTACTCGCTCGAGGTTCTAACCGTTCCAAAGCGGTACAGTTCTGTACCTGTGTGAAGCTGGCCCCCCCTCATACCCAAAATGCTGAAATAACACTGCAGTTCGTTTGTGCTGGGTTTGTGCCCGTTTGTGCTGCAAATATTTTCGTTTGTGCTATTAAGGCTTTTGAGTAATTTAAAAATGCATTTTCTGACCGGTGACGTCACGCAGCCCCCCCCTCCACGTCCAAATTTCTCCAAAGTAGTCTCATTCGTTTGTGCTACGTTTGTGCTCGTTTGTGCTGTTAAAATGAACGCTTCAATCACTTGCTTTGTAAAGTTACAGTTGTTTAAGTTTTCACACGCGTGACATCACCAGCCCCCCCTCCACGTCCAAATCACTCCAAACTGGTCTCGTTCGTTTGTGCTACGTTTGTGCTCATTTGTGCTGTTGAAATTAATGTTTGTGCTTTTATGGTTTTTTAAATATAACCGATTCTTTTTCATACGCATGACGTCACCAGCCCCCCCTCCATGTCTAAATCACTCCAAACTGGTCTCGTTCGTTTGTGCTACGTTTGTGCTCGTTTGTGCTGCGAAAATTAACGTTTGTGCTTTTATGGTTTTTAAATTAGGCTATAACTGGATCTTTTTCATACGCGTGACGTCACCAGCCCCCCCTCCACGTCCAAATCACTCCAAACTGGTCTCGTTCGTTTGTGCTACGTTTGTGCTCGTTTGTGCTGTTGAAATTAATGTTTGTGCTTTTATGGTTTTTTAAATATAACCGATTCTTTTTCATACGCGTGACGTCACCAGCCCCCCCTCCATGTCTAAATCACTCCAAACTGGTCTCGTTCGTTTGTGCTACGTTTGTGCTCGTTTGTGCTGCGAAAATTAACGTTTGTGCTTTTATGGTTTTTAAATTAGGCTATAACTGGATCTTTTTCATACGCGTGACGTCACCAGCCCCCCCTCCACATCCAAATCACTCCAAACTGGTCTCGTTCGTTTGTGCTACGTTTGTGCTCGTTTGTGCTGTTGAAATTAACATTTGTGCTTTTATGATTTTTTAAATATAACCGATTCTTTTTCATACGCGTGACGTCACCAGCCCCCCCTCCACGTCCAAATCACTCCAAACTGGTCTCGTTCGTTTGTGCTACGTTTGTGCTCGTTTGTGCTGTTGAAATTAACGTTTGTGCTTAACGTCACGAGCACACCTCTCACATGTTTAACTATAGCTATACAACAGAATGGGCTGGATGATGTTGGACTACAGAAGGGACAGGAGGTGAGGGGTAACACAGAAGGCAGAGTTTCTGGATGACATCAAAGCTTCTGTTGAGAGATTTAAGAGGTAATATTTATGACATTTATAAGTAATATTGATCTTCCAATAATGAAATTGAATGACAGGAATCTTTGTGTGAATCATTGTTTCTGTGGGGATGCAAAAACACAAACACACAACCCTCATGCAGGAATCTGCACTTCTGCAAAGTGCTAATCATTTTCTGAATACATGAATCAGAGGTAGGAAATAATGCATCTTATTTGATGGGCACTCAAAAACATTAATAAGTGAAAACACAAGTCATACAACATTTTTTTTCTTAAATCCATTTTTACTGTAGAAAGTCTTGTTATTTGATGGAACATGTACTTTTCTTTAGGTCAGAGGGTTGCAAGTTTGGATTCCACATTGTATCTAAATAACTCAGTGGCTTTGAATAAAAAAAAAACATCAGCTAAGTGTAGTATAATGTAATTTAAGTAAAATCTGCTGCTTGTTTTCCCAACCTACTCTTTCGTGTAAAAAACACGTGATGTAATTGTGTGCTTGTCAGGCACAGTGGAAACCCCCTTGGAGAGGTCGTCAAAGCATTGCCACCCTGAGAACGGCCTCCGGCAGTAGGCGACGTAATGCCCGAGGGCTGCCCAGTAAGGCACCAGACGGAATGCTACAACACCCCTTAGAATGAAGGGCTCATTGCAGGTGAGGTTGATGGGGAAGTCTTGCAGCACATAATCCTTCTCTGCAGCAACTTCAATGGACAGTGCTGCCCCAGCAGTGTGGCGGTGGGTGACCACACCATTGCAGGCCTCGTCAGTAATTGATTGTGCTGCTTTTGCAGGTCGCTGGCAAATTGAATACTGCAACTGCACTCCATCCTCAAGAGCTGCTTGAAGACCCTTGATGCCCTCTGTTTCTATGTGCCGTATGTTTAAGGGTGCAAGGAGACATGCTCTGAAGCTGGCCATTGCTCTTGAGCATTCTGGGTTCCCACACTGAGCCAGCTGAAATATCTGGGTGTTTCTCTTGTCAGTGGTGGTTAGGTGCTTGTTGAAGTTTTCACTGTCGCAGAAAGTGCAGCATGAACATTAGCAGAAAGAGTCAAATGCGCACGTGTTGTCCAGGCTTACTGTTGCTTTTCCAATCTTAATGGACTTGCACATATTTCCATAAGTCCCATTTGAATTTTGGTTTGCTTTGGAGCTGTGTGTAGCCACTCTGGCTGTGGAATAAGATAGGAGGTTGGCCTCTTTTTTGGGGGTACTGCCAGGCCCCTCCAGTTTTCCAGTGTTGGCTGATTGGGTGTGTCCACTGCCAGGCCTTTGTCGCAACCAACATCATCCCTGTCTGGCTTGTTGTGTTTGGCTGAGGAAAGCCGCATCTCCCCTTCAATGTAATTTAGGTGTCTGCCCACAAAACGATGAACGTGTGTAGGCAGGTTTTCGTTCCTGAAGAGGCCACGTTTTACATTTTTGAATTCGGCCTCCACATACACCGGTCCACAGAGGCAGGTAGGAGCCAATTCTGACAAGTTGTGGTATGTCATATTGTCATGGTCTCCATGATGTGATGCACGACTTAAACTTTGTTCACAGATCATTTCTGGCTTTGGCATCTAGTGAAGTTAAGAATTTAGTTCCATTAATTTTTTATTCCAGAATTCATTTCAGTTCAATTGCTATTGTTCTCTTTCCTGTTAGAAATTAAACCTTATTGTTCTGAATTTTTTGTGTGTGGTCCATCTCTCAGATGTCTGATTTTTACTATGTTAACACGATCAATCTTCTCATGTGCAGCCTTATCTACTTAGTCTTTACATATGGCTGAGTATTGGTTCGCTACTGCCACCAACTGGACAAACTAAATTGTTGCCCCACTGTTAGTTCCAAAACTGATACATTCAAAGGTTTTTCCATAATAGTTGGCTAGGAAGGCTAGTTCACTTATAGCTTGCTAGTTTTATTACATGCTAAATTTGTAGGCTATTTCTGATCAATTAATTAATCATAGCTGTAGATATTTAAATACAACCATAATTTCATGCTCTGTGTATTTGATAAAATCATAGCTGTGCCTGCATTTAGCTGTGCCCGCATTTAAGGGAATGGCAATACAGTACAACTTACTGCAATATGTATGGTTTAATCACATTACAACATAGAACATTGTATGAATTACTTCAATATTGAGTGTCCATGTCAAATAAGATGCATTATTTCCTACCTCTGACTCATGTACTCATGTATTCGTCAAGAAAATGATTAGCCATTGCTCAACTGTTTTAGTGAAGTTAATAAATAATGAAGGCGTTTAGATTCAGTTCAATGTTTTTGTGTCAGTAATACAGTATTTGTCTTAAGGCAGCTATCAAGCAAGACATTATACAAAGAGTGTTTGCATGTGCAAAAGAACAGTTCTTTATTGAATGTGAGTAAAGAGCAGTATCCTTAAATGGTTTGCATTGTGTATCCATGCATTGAATGTACTGTACATATAAATCAACATTTTAGACTTTTTGTCAATCAACAATACACCACATAAATTGCATGAGATGGTGTTTCTTGGTGGTTCAGACAAAAAAAAAACCAAGCGACAAAAGAAAATAAATGAGCATTATAGCAATATAATAAAGGTACTAGTAAAATGGTTAAATGCAAATGTTTAAATGTGAATGCACTGAGCTAAACAGATAGATGGCCAGGAGAAGGAGTGGTACCTGAATGTGGATGCCCTGCTTCGCATGTTGCAGAAACTTTCAAGAGGTCAACATAAAACATTTAATTAAACCTAATTAAAGCATGGTCATTGGAGCTGCTCTGTCAATTCAGCAATGAAGCAAGAGGACAGTTCCTGATCTTCTCCACTGCCCACAACACCTCTGAAGATTTCTGGACAGAGGCCTTCTAGACAAAGATGTGGTTGATCTGCATAAGGGAACATTAAGATCCCATACATCTCTCAACAGAAGCTTTGATGTCATCCAGAAATTCTGCCTTCTCTGTTACCCCTCACCTCCTGTCCGTTCTGTAGTCCAACATCATCCAGCCCATTCTGTTGTATAGCTATAGTTAAACACGTGAGAGGTGCGCTCGTGTCATTAAGCACAAACGTTAATTTCAACAGCACAAACGTTAATTTCAACAGCACAAACGAGCACAAACGTAGCACAAACGAACGAGACCAGTTTGGAGTGATTTGGACGTGGAGGGGGGGCTGGTGACGTCACGCGTATGAAAAAGAATCGGTTATATTTAAAAAACCATAAAAGCACAAACGTTAATTTCAACAGCACAAACGAGCACAAACGTAGCACAAACGAACGAGACCAGTTTGGAGTGATTTGGACGTGGAGGGGGGGCTGGTGACGTCACGCGTATGAAAAAGATCCAGTTATAGCCTAATTTAAAAACCATAAAAGCACAAACGTTAATTTTCGCAGCACAAACGAGCACAAACGTAGCACAAACGAACGAGACCAGTTTGGAGTGATTTAGACATGGAGGGGGGGCTGGTGACGTCACGCGTATGAAAAAGAATCGGTTATATTTAAAAAACCATAAAAGCACAAACATTAATTTCAACAGCACAAACGAGCACAAACGTAGCACAAACGAACGAGACCAGTTTGGAGTGATTTGGACGTGGAGGGGGGGCTGGTGATGTCACGCGTGTGAAAACTTAAACGACTGTAACTTTACAAAGCAAGTGATTGAAGCGTTCATTTTAACAGCACAAACGAGCACAAACGTAGCACAAACGAATGAGACTACTTTGGAGAAATTTGGACGTGGAGGGGGGGCTGCGTGACGTCACCGGTCAGAAAATGCATTTTTAAATTACTCAAAAGCCTTAATAGCACAAACGAAAATATTTGCAGCACAAACGGGCACAAACCCAGCACAAACGAACTGCAGTGTTATTTCAGCATTTTGGGTATGAGGGGGGGCCAGCTTCACACAGGTCAGTTCTGTGACGTGGAAGAACAGCATGACACTGATTGGCCAGGGAGTGTCGTCACAGGTTGCGTAACAGGAGAGCGACTCCTCCGCTATGGACTCCTCAGCCATTTTCAGTGGTGGACAGTAACTAAGTAAATGTAATTCGTTACTGTACTTAAGTAACATTTCCATGTATCTGTACTTTACTCAAGTACTTTTATTTGGTAAGACTTTATACTTTTACTTCACTACATTTCAAAGCGGAAATTTGTACTTTTCACTTCGTTACATTTACAGAAACATGTCGTTCCTTTTTCATTTTTAAATCAACGTTTAATAAAATACCGAAAGGTAAAAGTGTACCATGTCACAGACTATAACCAATCAGCGCTCAGTAAGAGATTAAGATTTGTACGCTAAATGGCTGAGTATCTGACATGGCTGCAACAGATGTTTTCCCCCAACACCCCTGGCCTTATTTAGCCGAAGTGTTTGTATTCCTCGAAAAGAAGAATTATTCGTATTCCTCCTCTGCATTCCGAAGAACACATCGCTGTCATCATTTATGAACTCGCTGTCAAACTTGAAAAAACACATCGAAGTAAGTTCACCATTAGATTAGTAGGTTTATATACCCCGGTTAATTATATCACATTGAAGTACACTACATTTAACAGATGCTTTTATCCAAAGCAATGTGCTAGTACCCGAATTGCAATCTGTGGAGATGCTAAGCGCCAGTTTAACACAGGAGACTCCCACATCAAACCTTAAAGCCGGGGACACATACACGCGAATTTGGCCAAGCGAAGCGAACTTCACAATTTATTCATATGAGGGAGGCGAAGGCAAGTAAATATGAGCGAAGCAAAATTATTAAAATTATTATTAAAATTATTATTATCAGGGTTGGGGGGCGGGGCGGCGGCATGTGTGTAAAATGTTGGCGGGGGTGGCGGCGAGTGTAAATTGTTGGACACAAATTAAGTATTTGTCGCGATCGATCGCCAGTGGTTGGCGCCACAGCGAACTAGTAACTCATTGAATCATAGATGTAGATCAGAGGTAAATAAACTAGATTTTTTTCAGTGTGAGAAATCGGATGTATGTGAAGTGTAGTGCGAGTGAAAACGGTCTCTGGTAAAGACAGTCAATGCGTGTGTCTCACGCTCATTGCGTGAGAGTTGGCAACTCTTATTATTATATTAATTATTCGGCCAAGTTTAATATTATGAGTTCAGTTGGTTGGGCTGCACACAGTTCTAGTTCTATGTGCTAGAGCTTCTAGCTTCCCTGTCCCGCCATGTGGTGGACAAGGTAGAACCTCAGAAAAAGTCCCCCAAGCTAGGACTGAAGTGGCCGGTTCGAAATTATTGTTCTGTTTGGTGGTGAATATTAAACTGTTTGTCCACTTGTCTACCTTTCTAGTGTGAATTATTAATATGGATAAAGTTTGGAGATGAATGTTGTGAGGATAATATAGGCTAGTTTTGTGTATTTTGTGTTTGCTAGGCAAATGTAAGGCACTGTTTCCTGTTCACCTTTTGATCGAGTAGGCCTAGGGGTTTTGATGTGACGCTAAGAAAAAAAAGGTTTTTACTTTTACTTTTAATACTTAAGTATTTTTGAAGGCAGATACTTTTGTACTTCTACTCAAGTAAAAAATTGAGGTGAATACTTTTACTTTTACTTGAGTAATATTCAATGCAAGGTAACTGTACTTTTACTCAAGTACATAATTGGTGTACTTCGTCCACCACTGGCCATTTTTAAAACCCAAGGAGAGAAGTCTGTTCCCTGGTCAAACGCCGAGGTACAAACCTTTCTGTTAATAATCAGCGATCAAAAAATCCAGGGCGAACTGGACGGGGCCACTAGAAATGTAAAGGTTTTTAGCGAGGTTTCCGCGCTAATGGCCACTCATGGCTACCAGCGGTCCGTTCAGCAGTGCCGGTCGGTCCAAGCTAAAAAAAAGCTTAAAAGCGATTACCGGGCAGTGAAGGACCATAACCAACGCAGCGGAGCAAACCGCAAAGACCGGAAATGGTTCCAGCAAATGGATGCCATATACGGTCACCGGCCAGCCAGTAACGGAAGAGAGTGTTTGTAGTTAATGTTACCACCACAGTCACTACTGTACAATAGCTAGCTCTTAGCTTTGCTAGTTGCTAGTTAGCTGTAGCCATAAACAAAGCATGAGCAGTGATGACGTGCTACATATTTTGTGCAGTTACGCTATATTGTTGTTGCTTTCATGGGAATGCTTGTGTTTAATATTTGTTATTTTTTACGTTCAAGATTCCCCTTCCACTGACGAGGCGAGCGGAGTTGGCGGAAAATGTTTCCTTTAACCGGGCTTTCCTCAGGGTGCTTGGCGAACTTGTGAACACCATGCGAGACAGACGCCAGTAAAAGCACACAAAATGTTGCTTGTAGTACTATAAATATTTATTTCATATAAAGCTATACGTTATTTTTAGGTAATTTGCTTTTTGCACTTTTTTAACTATAACTATATTATATACATATTTTGTACTTTAAATATATATATATATATATATATATTTATGAAATATATTTAATAATAAAGTTTGATTTCATTTGATTGTATGACATGCTTTTTATGCAGGGTGTGTTCAGCCTGTTTGAGTACCAAATTAATACCAAATTATCAATAATTAGAGCAACCACATACAATAATGAAGATAAAGATAAATAAGATACAATAATGGTATGTGTTAAGGGGCATCGACCGGTGTTGTGGTCGCATACAAATGATGTCACGACACTACAACCCGCGCGCCAACAGCGACTCCACCCACATTGTGGTGGTCCACCATTGTAATGGAAACACAACGCGACCGTACCGTTTCGTTGCGAATCGATCCGTATCGAACTGTACCGCGCCAAGCAGGCCCTAGTGAAACTCTGCCAAAAAGTGAAGCCTCCGTGTGTCAGCTGCCCTCTAGTGGCTGGCTGCAGTACAACTTTTAACCCCGCCCATTCCCATGTAAGTGAACGGGCCGGACGAGAAACTTTGAATTTTTATTACACGTAAAATAAGTTTTTTGCAATTTGCAAGTTTTGAGCAATTATATTTTGTCAATTCTATAAGACCCCATTGCGTTAGTATCTCTCCCAGTGTTTTTCTCTACGATAAACAGATTTTATAGAAGTTATTAAGTGTTATTTAAAGGGGTGTGGCGATAAGGTGATTGACAGTTAATAGCTGGGTTGGTTGACAACTAATACGCTCAGATGCTCAAATGTGAACGCGCTCAAGATCAAAACTCTCGATAGCAGTATTAAAACCTTTTACTTTGTTTATTTTGTAAAACGTCAAAAGTTTCTATACTGGTGGGCGTATCCTAACGAATGTCGGGGCGGAGATAAGGTCTCTGGCGGAGATACTGTCCTGCCTACCGGTTCTAATGCGCATGCTCTGGCTCCAATTTTCATCTACTGCGCAAGCGCATCCAAGATGGCGGTGTTCATGCGGCCATCTTGGTGGCTTCAAAAGTTCACAATGGGAGTCAACGGTGACGTACCGTCCATTATATATACAGTCACTGGTTCACACACGTAGTGTAGGAAAGCTATTGTAATTGCTGGTATTTTTCTTGTTTTTTAGGGTTCACACACGTAGTGTGTGACACGATAATTAATTAATTATTCTGACATTTTAAAGTTAAATGTTACAGAAATCACAATGTTAAAGTTCAAACTATAAAAAAAACACTCATATGCATTTTAATCCATACATCTATTTTCTACCGCAACTTGTTCAGGGTTGGCTGGAGCCAATCCCAGCTGTCCTTCGGGGTACGGGAGGGATCGGCACAAAAACTTTACTTTATTGGATAATTGAGTCGTAGTCAGCTAGCTAATGTACAAAGCAAAGCCTTTTGACGAAGACAACAATGAAAAGAAAAAGAGATGAGGAATGACCTCTTCATTTTATGGGCTGTCTTTATACTTGAAACTAGAGTGTTTGTGAAGACACAGCCAATCCGCAGTGGACATATCTGGAGAGAGAGGTCCAGAGATTCAGAGGTCCAAAGAGATCCAGTGAACACCTCAACCGAACCCAGGCCGACACAGGGTCTAACGTTTCATGTTTAATTTTTTTTTCATCCAGTCTTGACTGTTGTGACAATTGCAATGCTCTGCATGTTGGGAATAATCAGACTTCTCAGTCACATTTATAGTTGATACAGAATTAAAACCAATATTTAAAATGAGCCTTATTGCTGTGCATATGCTTGAAGTTTAGTTGTCTTGCACTTTGGTTATGTGACAGAGGTGGCCGAAGGCGAGGGTTGCATAGAATGGTCTTTATTCTCCATTGAAAAAAATAGCATCTAAATAACAGCAACTGAAATAATTGCCGTGCAGTCAACTAGTACAAGGCCCAAAAAAACACCAGTCTAAGCAGGGAAGAATGAAGTCCAGCGTTGAGCTTCCAACGGGGCAATGTGCAGCACTGGACCGAACAACCTGTGGGAATAAATAGGGTGCACAACATAATAGGGAATAGTATTCTGGTGCTCGGGACCGAGGGAGTGGTTTGGTGCTCAGGGGCGTGTGTTGTGAAGCAGTGTGAACGGAGACACGCACCCTCTGGCGGCGACCCGGCCTCCCCACCGAGACAGGTTAACTGTTATTATTAAATATGCTTTACAAAAATATAAATTAAATAAAAATGAAAATGTATTTTAACAGTTTCAATCTGAGAGTTACCCACCACAGTATGGAAAGTTATCCAGTTTGGCATTACCCACAGAACTGACAGTTATCTACAGTTTAGCATTACCCAGAGTAGGCTACTGAAAGTTACCCACAGTACTAAGAGTTACCCACACTACTGAAATTGCCTTGATCAGGTTTGTAAAATCAGCAGGTACTGGGACACTAAACACTCTTGTTCTACTGGTCCTTTCTGCAGCCTTACACACAGCGTCATGGTGAGATCACATTTATGTGGTTTAATTTATATTAGATAATATATACAGAAATTCTATTTCCAAAGAGTACAAAGCTACAGCCACTAAAATGTAAACTACATAAACAAACTATGCAATCAATAATTTCCCATATTATGACAACTGTTTGCATATCTGTATTTACTTACTGTGTGAGTATTTCAAGTTTCACTGACATACTGATGTGGTCCTATGCATAAACTATCATTTTCCCAAATAGCACATATATAACAGAATTATGTGCCAATCTTGTAACAGTTAATTTATTAATATTGCTTAAGACGTCTTAATTTGAATTTCCAAGATGGAATTGCTTTTTTCAGTTCTAAAGGAAAGGATGAGTGGTAGGTTGATAAATATACTGTACTTTAGGGGAGGACGCGGTGACAGCTGGAGAGGACGCGGTGACCACAGCTGTAGATGTACTGTACTGTACTTTAGGGGAGGACGTGGTGACCACAGCTGTAGATGTACTGTACTTTAGGGGAGGACGCGGTGACCACAGCTGTAGTTGTACTGTACTTTAGGGGAGGACGTGGTGACCACAGCTGTAGATGTACTGTACTTTAGGGGAGGACGCGGTGACCACAGCTGTAGTTGTACTGTACTTTAGGGGAGGACGCGGTGACCACAGCTGTAGTTGTACTGTACTTTAGGGGAGGACGCGGTGACCACAGCTGTAGTTGTACTGTACTGTAGCGTCGGCCCAATGGGGGACGGCACTACTTTCCCATGAGCCCCTGCGGCTCCGGTTCTGGTTCATGTTATATGTAATGCTATGATGTGTGTTATTGATTATGTACCTGATTATGTGTGTGTTGTGTAGTTTAAGCCACCCTGTATTAGTTTATGTAGTTGTGTACTGTCTGAATCAACCTGCCATGTGTGTGTGATGTTACTGTGCTAATGACCTGCCCTCATGTTTCATGTCTTATTCGAGTTTGTTCCACGTGATCATTCCCCAGCAGTCTGATTGCGATTGATAGGTATTTGAATAAAACCAGTCTGTTTTGCCAAATGGATCGGTTTATTGCCTCTCCTTCCTGTACCACGCCACAATTGGTGTCAGAAGTGGCCCTAAATGGAGAGATGGGACGCATCTCGGAGGAGATCGAACGGCTGAGGAGGGAGATGGAGAAGCTGAGTGGCGCGTCGAAGAAAAAGCAACAGTTGGACGGCTCAAGTGATGGCGGCCTGCTGCTCTGGGCACGGCGGACGACGGCGAGGAGGGGCGTGACAACAGCAGTAACCCCGCCTACTCACGCGCGGGCAACAGAGCCGGTGGCTAGCACGGCGCGACGGCTTAACCTTCCGTGCTACAACGGCGACGCCGACTGGGCGGCATTCGAGGCCCAACTGGAGGTCGTGGCGTGCTGCGAGGGGTGGTCTGACGCAGAGACGGCGGCGCAACTCTGCTTGGCGCTTCAGGGTCCCACGCTCAGGGTCCTGGTGGAGTTACCCGCTGAGTGTCGGCGCGAACTCGCGCCGCTGAAGAGGGCACTGATGACGCGGTTCGGGAGACAACCCGACGAATCGGCGGCGAAAGAACTTCTTAGGAACCGGACGCGGGGCCGGGGGGAACGGATAGGCGTCTTGGCCTCTGAGGTGGCCCTGCTGGTGCGGCAAGCCTACCCGTCTTTCCCACGGGAGGCCCAGCAACAGCTCTCCCTCGACTACTTTATGCGCGCGCTAGAACCAGGCGAGCTGCGGGTGCACGTCAGGCTGGCAAACCCGGCCACCATCGACGCTGCTGTGGACGAGGCGACCAGAGCCGAGACGGTACTCTCCGGCAAAGTTGACGGATGGCCCGCGGCGGTGCGGCGCAGGGTCGGCCCTGCTGACAAGACGCTGACCTGCTGGAGGTGCGGCGAGATCGGCCACAAAGCGAGCACATGTATGACACCGGGAAACGGCACGGGAGCCGCCCGGTGAGGGACGCGGCGACTCCCCAACGCCCCAGAGAATCCTCCAACATTGCCTCGCGAGTTACGGGACTACCTGGCTACTACATTAACTGTGAGTTGAGCGGTACCTTCTTTCTCGCACTTATTGATACGGGGTCTTCGGTCTCTCTGCTTAGGCCTGACCTAGTGCCGGATGACACGGGGGGAGCCTTAGCGTTTTCGGGTAGGCGCACCGAGCTGACAACGGTGACGGGGGACGGTTTTGAACTTCTCGGGCGCGTCTCCGTGACGCTAGATTTCGGGCACGGGCCGTGGAATCAGTCCTTTTGGGTTGGGGGCATCAAGGACCCATGCATTTTGGGCAGCGATTTCCTAGAGAGAGCGGGGGCAGTAATTAACTTCGGCAGCGGTAGCCTGACTCTTAATGGCCGTGAGGTCGCAATTCACGGGGGTACCGAGACGGTGGAAAGGCCGTGTACTGTGGCCGTGCGACAGGCAGGGAGTGACACAATGGCGCCGCTTGGTGTGGATCCGGTTCGTGACCTGTGGGAGCGTAGCTGTGCGGGGCTATCTGAAGAGCAGGGCCAGTCGCTGTGGGCGCTACTCGAGCGGTTTAGAGAGGTGTTTGCGGTTAGCGAGCGCGAGTGCTCGAGGACGGGTCTCGCGGCCCACGCCATTGACACGGGGGACGCGCTGCCTGTTCGGCTGAGGCCACACCGTCTACCGCTCGCTAAGCGTTTGGCAGCGGAACAACTGGTTAGCGAGATGGCTGCCGCGGGGGTGATTGAGCCCTCAAGCAGCTCGTGGTCTGCACCCGTTGTGCTGGCCAAAAAGAAGGATGGCAGCTGGCGGTTCTGCGTTGACTACCGCCGGTTGAACGCAGTGACGAGAACCGACTCGTATCCTATGCCGAGAGTCGACGACACTTTGGAGCAATTGGCGGGTTCGGACTGGTTTAGTTCGTTGGACCTCCGCAGCGGGTACTGGCAGGTTCCCCTGGCAGGGACGGCGAAAGAAAAGACGGCTTTCTCGATCGGTACGGGACTGTGGCAGTTTACCGTCTTGCCGTTTGGGCTCTGCAACGCACCGGCGACCTTCGAGCGCCTAATGGAGCGGATTTTGGCGGGGGTAGCTAGAGAAAAGTGCGTTGTTTACTTGGATGACGTGCTAGTACACGCTGCCGGGTTTGAGGCTGCATTGGCGAACCTGGAGCTGGTACTGGGCCTTATCAAAACAGCGAGCCTGTCGCTTAACCCTGCCAAGTGCAACCTGTTACAACGCCGGGTTAATTTTCTCGGGCATGTAGTGAGCGGGGAGGGCATCGCGACTGACCCGAGTAAAACGGCTGCGGTCCAGGACTGGCCCACACCCCGCACGGTACGCCAGGTCCGAAGTTTTTTGGGGTTCGCATCCTATTATAGACGGTTTGTGAAGGGTTTCGCGGAAATCGCTACACCGCTGCATCGTCTAACGGGTGGCGGGAGTACCAAGTTCCGCTGGTCCGACGAGGCGGATAGAGCGTTCCTCACACTGAAGCAGAGGTTGTGCAGCACACCGGTTTTAGCGTACCCCACACCGTCGGGACAATTTGTGGTCGACACTGACGCCAGTGACCACGGGCTGGGCGCCGTGCTCTCGCAGATGCAGGACGGGACGGAGCGCGTGATCGCCTACTTTAGCAGACGGCTAGATAAGGCTGAACGCAATTACTGCGTAACGCGGCGTGAGCTGTTAGCGGTCGTGGAAGGGCTTCGGCATTTTCGACCGTATGTCTACGGTGTCCCGTTCAAGCTGCGCACTGATCACGCATCGCTACTGTGGCTGTTGCGATTCTGCGAACCCGAGGGGCAGCTCGCGAGGTGGATTGCGAGACTACAGGAGTTTGATTACGCGGCTGAACATCGTCCGGGTCGTAACCATGGAAACGCTGATGCCTTGTCCCGCCGTCCGTGTTCGGAGTCGAACTGCGCGTACTGCCAGCGAGCGGAGAGCAGAACTGCTGAGGTGGGGCATTGCGCGGCGGTTGGTCAGGCCCCCTTTGCCCCACCGACGCTTTCGTGCTTTACCAGGGAGGAGTTGTCCACGGCCCAGAGAGGGGATTCTGAGTTGGAGTGGGCACTACTGATATTGAGGCGGGGTCGACGCCGGATTGGGACGCTGTAGTACGGCTGGGCCCTGTAGCCAAAGCTATCCGATCAAGCTGGAACAGCATGAGGGTGGTGAAGGGCGTCTTTTGCCGCGTGTGGGAGGATCCGAGAAACGGGCGAAGACTGACTCAGGTGGTAGTGCCGCAGCGTCTCCGTGACACTGTGCTGCAAGCGGTGCACGGGTTGCCAGGTTCAGGGCATTTCGGCATCACAAAGACGCTAGGTAGGCTGCGGCAGCGGTTCTGGTGGCCAGGGTGCCGTGCTGACGTAGAACGTAGCGGTGGACGTTCTGGGCCCATTCCCGGTCACGGACACGGGGAATAAGTTCGTCATTGTGGCCATGGACTATTTCACCAAGTGGCCAGAGGCCTATGCCGTGCCGGACCAGAGCGCGGTGACAACGGCAGAAGCCCTGGTGAACAATTTCTTTTGCAGGTTCGGCGTCCCTGAGGTCCTGCACAGCGACCAGGGGCGAAACTTTGAGTCGGAGGTGATGGGGGAAGTGTGCAGACTCATGGGCGTGCACAAAACACGCACGACCCCCCTTCACCCGCAGTGCGATGGGCTGGTTGAGCGGTTTAACCGGACCCTGGCCACTCAGCTAGCCATTGCCACCCAGGGGAATCAGCGTGATTGGGACAAGCGGCTGCCCATTGTGCTGCTGGCCTGCCGCTCAGCGGTGCAAGAAACCACGGGGTTCACACCAGCCATGCTCATGTTCGGGCGGGAGCTGCGGTCCCCCGTCGAGCTGGTCTTCGGAGCGCCGCCAGGGAGCGAGGACGACGTGCCGCCCGGACCCCTTTTTGTTAGGGACTTGTTGGGCCGGCTGCGCGATGTACACAGATGGACCAGGGAGAACCAGTCTGCGGCTGGGGACAGGCAGAGGCGCGCATACGACATGCGATGCTATGGCGCGCCTCTGCTTGTGGACTCGGAGGCCTGGCTATACAACCCCCAGCGGAAAAAGGGACTGTGTCCTAAGCTGCAGTCAGCCTGGGTCGGGCCATGCAGGATCCTCAGCCAGTTGGGAGAGGTGGTCTACAGAATCCGTTGGGGGCGACGGCGCCTCGTGGTGCACCGCGATCGCCTGGCCCCATACCGGCCAAAACTTTTGGGCGCTGTACGTCGCCCGGACTCTCCTGCCCCCATTTCTCCCTGTGCTTCCCCTGTTACTCCCCCCTCCGTGTCACCCGTAACCGAACCGGCCAGACCGCAACGTGTGCGGAGACTGCCACACCGCCTGCAGGACTACGTATGAGTGGCTGAGTCATACTATGTTTGGGTCATGGGGAACGAATATGGGGATGTTAAGGTGTTATACTGTGTATTACATGACTGGTCTGTCTTACTGTTTTGCTTTGCCGATGTTTAAAAAAAAAAAAAAAAGGCGAGCTCTGTTATTGTTGGTGCTCCGTTGTACTGTGCTGTTACTGTTTTTTATCGTACTGGGGATTATTGGGCATTGTTAAATACTGGTGGTGTCCCGCTGACATACTGATGCGCCCTGTTAGTCGCCGAGGACGGCTGACCTCTTGGGGGGGGGCTGTGTAGCGTCGGCCCAATGGGGGACGGCACTACTTTCCCATGAGCCCCTGCGGCTCCGGTTCTGGTTCATGTTATATGTAATGCTATGATGTGTGTTATTGATTATGTACCTGATTATGTGTGTGTTATGTAGTTTAAGCCACCCTGTATTAGTTTATGTAGTTGTGTACTGTCTGAATCAACCTGCCATGTGTGTGTGATGTTACTGTGCTAATGACCTGCCCTCATGTTTCATGTCTTATTCGAGTTTGTTCCACGTGATCATTCCCCAGCAGTCTGATTGCGATTGATAGGTATTTGAATAAAACCAGTCTGTTTTGCCAAATGGATCGGTTTATTGCCTCTCCTTCCTGTACCACGCCACAGTACTTTAGGGGAGGACGCGGTGACCACAGCTGTAGTTGTACTGTATGAAACACTTAGTAATGGCGCTTGTTGATTAAACAATATTATTTAGAGTTATCTGATAGTATGTTTAAGCACGAAACACTAATGTGCGCGAGATTGTTGGAATCTTCGTGCCGAATTTTAAAAAGCTAGCGCGAGCTAACCAGTTAACGGACGCTCAACGGTGAGCTATAGCCGATGACACCGCTCTTCCACTGAGTAGGCCTGCTCCTGTTCACCGTTTACAAAAGTAAGTAACTTTGCTAACTGGCTTAACATTTACTGTCAGTGGCCAACTTTCCTGAAGAAGCCTAGCGTTCATTTTTAGGAGCAGTTTTTTTTATATTCATAGCTAGAAATGTGTCAATTCATACTACCAAATAAAATTACATTATTAAATTAGCATTAACTGGCTGCCGTTATTAGAAACAGTACTAACAGTGACATAGCATACTGCCACAGGAATGGTTATATCGTGCTCAGGAATGGTGGTGTAAGGTGGAGATGGTAGTTGGAGCCACCAGGTGGCGCACACACGGTGCAGGTTCATTTTTTTGACGTTGCTTACGCGGAGTCATTTTCTGTTTTACTCCGTTAAGGTAAGCCATGCTTATTGTGCTGTTCTAGCTAATCTTTGTAAAACCTGAACGCATTCAAAAAATGTCTTATAGAGTAGAAGTATAATCACCCCAGTGTCATTGGTATACTGGAAATCTGCAATTTTCTGCAAATCTGTTATTTTATGCCTTTTGGCGTTGAGGGAAAGTCGGGATGTTTTAGCGATGGCGGTTTCGTTTGTAGATTCTTAATGTGGAATTCTGGAATGTGTAGGGATTGTGTTTGATTGTGTGTGATCAATATGTTTTGTACATCGTGTACGTGATTTCATATTGTCACATGTCATCATTGGTCGATATTTTCTGTTTTACTCCGTTAAGCCACTGCCCGCTACGGAGAGTGAATTCTGGAAATAAAGCAGCGCGACCACCTGACGCACCACAGCACGTGTTCCCTGGTTTCTTTCATAACATCTAACACAACGCAGAGCTTCGCTAGGGAACCGCGGAGAGAGACAGGGTTACATCTTTGGTGCCGTGACCCGGATGTGGTGCGAAGATCGGCGTGGGTGCTACTACCGCAGGCAGCGTGGTTTCCCTTGTACAGAATATCCTTAGTAAAAAATAATAATAATAATAATTCTAACTTTGTTTACAATTTAATCGTCATTAGAGGTACTGGTTTTCTGGTGCAGATGTGTTTTCTTTTACGTGTTTTGACGAGGCTGAAAAAAAAAAAGTGTTCACAGTGTTTTAGTTACTTTTTTTTGTTTTGTTAGTAACTTCTTGCTCCCTAGAAAATCTACCAGGAGTTCACCTTTATTTCTTTTTTTTTTTTAGTTTTTTTTTCTTTTCTTCTAGATTCTCTCAGGCCAATCCAGTGTAGCATATTGCTGTGCCAGAGATCGGTAGTGTTTAGTTACAAATATATATATATATATATATATATATATATATATATATATATATATATATATATATATATATATAGATACATTTATATAGCAATAAATAGGATTAATGGAGGGCGCTGACAAAATAAGCCCCCATCAGCTAGCTCCCACAAGTGAATCTTACTCCAATGCTACCTGGTTTCCTAGTGCACCAGCCAGCCTTCCTCAAAGAGAACATAGACAGAGTACTGGACATCTGGTGGAAATAAAGGTGGAAGAAAATGCAGCAGTGGCCCTACCTAGATCTGTGAGACCCAAAGTGACCTATGGACCGCCAACAAACAATGCCAGTCCTCATACTACTGCTGGAAGTCACCCCCAGTGGGGCAGCCCTCAACCCCACCCTTCTTGGGGCATGCCAGCTCAGCCACACTCTCTCCCCGTTCCAGGCACTATGAGTTCGCCAGCACTTGTGCACTACGTTCCTCAGTATGGCTTTACACAGACACACCAGGTAAAGAATGTGCAGGTGTTTAGTGGCAATACAGACAGAGTCCTCATAGATGACTGGATCAGGGATATGCAATATCTCTTGGATGCTGGAAGCCTCCCCCCCCACCTGGCCTTTGCCACCGTGGTCCGGCACCTGGGCGGTGAGGCTAGGAAGCTAGTGCTGAACTTACCCCACAGTGAGCAGACGGCCGCTAGGGCATTTGACGAGCTGAGAGCTGAATATAGTGATGTGCAGACATCTGTGGACCCTCTCGCAGACTTCTATGAGCGGACCCAGAAGCCTGGTGAGTCACCCTGCTCATATGCAATTGCACTGGAGGCTACTTTGCAGGCAGCTGAGGGGTCCCAGAATGAAGGATATCCCTTCCCGGATCGCGATGTTAAGCTCATTCGTCAGTTCTTCCGAGGGTTAAATGATGAGGATGTTTACTTAAGGATGGCTCCTATGAAGTCAAGATTTTTCTCATTTCGAGAGCTCCAGGCAGAGCTGCGTGACCTAGCACGCGAATCCAGGAGGTTTCAGGCCAAGCCCAGGAAACCTGTCAGCGAGATGCAGACGCACAGAGCATATCAGGGTCCAAAATCAAAACCCGAGCATGCTAGTAAACAAAACCTGGAGTTGTCAGAGCTTACTGAGCTTGTGAAGAAGCTGGCCTTGAGCCAGGAAGAGCAGTTGAGTAGGCTGGCTCAATTGGAAGCTAAGTTAGCTAGATCATGTAGTCCTGTAGCAGAACGCAAGCAGCAGCCCCCATTGATTAAAAACAAACCGGATTTCATCTGTCACCGGTGTGGAAAACCAGGCCATGTGGCACGCTATTGCAGGGCTACTGTGACAGGAGAGGAACAAGAACAAGCAGGGAGTGCTAATGAGCCCCGCCAGTCTTTAAACGCCTAGAGCCTGTGGTCGCCGGGGCAACCATGGGTTGTCAGCAAAGTCCCCCTGGTGTGTATACAGTCAACACTCAAAACTGCAATGATACACCACTTGTAGGTCCCAGTAATGAGGGTGATGTGGAGGTGAATGGTGCTGTGTGTAGGGCCCTCATTGATTCTGGGTCTCAGGTTACTACAATCACTGAAGCGTTTTGGAAGAAGCACAATCACCTTCGTTCAATAAGTCTCAAACCCACAGATGTGCCCATAGAAGGAGCAGCAGGCCAGCAGGTGCCACACTATGGTGTGTTGAACATCGACCTCCATTTCCTCGACACCACCTTTAACAATGTCCCAGCATTTGTTGTGCCAGAAACGGAATACAGGACCGGTGTCCCCATACTCATAGGCACTAATGTCATACGGGCTTACAAAGAACATCTACAGATGTCCTATGGGAAGCAGTTCCTATCTAGAGTGAAGCACAGTCACCCTGAGTGGTACTCAGCATTGATAGCTGTAGTGAGAACGGATAAGAAAGAAACAGAGGGTAAAATTGGCACTGTGCGTTTTGCGGGGCGCTGTGAACAGGTGATCCCTCCTGGAAGCGAGGTAAATTTGAGGGGTAAAACATACAGAGGACTGAAAGGTGTGCCATATACAGCAGTAGTTGAAAGCCTGCCCTCCCCAAGGCTTCCAGATGGGCTGATGGTCGCTCGTGTCCTAGCTGATGTAAAGAAAGGATTTGTCCCTGTAAGGGTAATGAACCTCTCTGCAAAGCCTGTCATAGTTAAGCCGCATGCCTCAATTGCAGCTGCATTCCTAGTGGAAGGTGTCTCAGCGACTGGGGGTGAGGCAGGTACGACAAGTGATTCCAGGTATGGAGACAATGTTAGGGCTTCAGTGAGGCAGAGAGGGGATGTGCAAAGAGATTTGAGGCAGGCAATGGAGGGAGAGTCTGCTCAGGACCTTTTTTCTAGGCTTGACCTCAGTAGCTGCATCGTTGAGAATAGCAACCAGCTTTCCTGGCTTAAGGAGTTGATAGCCACCAATGCAGATGTTTTCTCTCAGCATGCTCTTGACTACGGACACACGAGGACTGTGCAGCATGACATACCACTGGTTGACTCCAAGCCCTTTCGATTACCCTACCGAAAGATACCACCAACCCAGTACCAACAGGTTAGACGTGCCATAGAGGAGATGGAGGAGGCTGGGGTAATCCGTCCCAGTAAAAGCCCATACGCATCCCCTATTGTTGTAGTCACCAAAAAAGATGGATCACTCAGGATCTGCATAGATTACCGGAAACTGAACTCCTGCAGCACTAGAGATGCCTTCCCGCTCCCTAGAATAGAGGATGCACTAGAGGCATTAGGGCAGGCCAATTTTTTCTCCACTGTTGACCTCACCTGTGGTTATTGGCAAGTTGAAGTTGCAGAACATGACAAGCATAAGACTGCTTTCAGCACTCCAATGGGGTTATTTGAGGCAAACCGTATGCCTTTTGGGTTGCAGAATGCACCCTCGACATTTCAGAGGTTGATGACATGCTGTTTTGGTGATCTGAATTTTGTTAGCCTGCTCATTTATTTGGACGACATCATTATTTTCTCCAAAACGTTCGAGGAGCATTTGGAACGGCTTCAGGTTGTGTTCAACAGGCTGCGGGAACATGGTTTGAAGCTGAAGCCGCAAAAATGTCAGCTGCTGAGGAAGGAGGTACAGTATCTCGGCCATGTGGTGTCTGCTGATGGCATCAGCACAGACCCTGAAAAGATCAGCAGGGTGAAAGACTGGCCGCAGCCAACAAACCGCAAAGACCTGTTGAGGTTCCTGGGTTTCACTGGGTATTACCGTCGCTTTATAGATGGATATGCCTCAATCGCAGCTCCCCTTTACCATCTCACCTCTGGAAATCCAAGAAAGAGGAAAAGAGGCAAATCACCTGGCGAGGTCATAGTCCCTTTTAGATGGACCAGTGAATGCCAAACTGCCTTCCACACCCTGAAGGAGAGGCTCATCACTGCCCCTGTTTTAGGATATCCAGAGTACAACCTACCCTTCGTGCTGCAGGTTGATGCCTCAGGAGAAGGCCTAGGAGCAGTTTTGGCCCAAGTTCAAGGAGGCGCTGAACGAGTCATAGCGTATGCGAGTAGGACCCTCACCCCGGCGGAAACGTGCTACCCGGCTCACAAATTAGAGTTTTTGTCATTAAAATGGGCGGTCACTGATAAATTCTACGACCACCTTTATGGTAATAGATTTACAGTGTGGACCGACAATAACCCCTTGAAATATGTGATGTCCACAGCCAAGCTTGATGCCACTGGCCAACGCTGGGTGTCACAACTGGGCATGTTTGATTTTGAAATTCACTATCGACCGGGGAAAGTTAATTCAAATGCTGATGCTTTGTCCAGAATGTCGCATGGGGAGGTACAGACTGCACTGAGTATGTGCACACAGTGCGTGAGGCCTCAGTGTGAAACACAGGCAGGAGGGGAAAGGGTCACTGGGGCAACCCCCAATCATGTCGAAAGCACTGGAAGTCCCGAGGCACCTGACCAGGATTTGGCAGTCTGTGATGTTTTTGATGGTGTGGGCACTGATGTTTTGCCATCTATGACCAAGCAGGAAATCAGGGCGAGCCAGAAAGCTGATCCAGTGATTGGTCCTGTCTTGCACAGTAAAGAGCGTGATACCAGGCCTGCAGGCGGTGAGCTACGTGGTGGGGGACTGCACAAGCGTCTTCTCCTAAAGGAGTGGAAGAGGTTAGTGGTTAAGGATGGCATTCTGTATCGGCAAACAAGAGCTTGCCAAGATAAAGTTTTAGACCAGCTGGTCTTGCCAGAAACCCTGAGGGTACAGGTGAAGACTGCACTCCATGATGACTCTGGCCACTTTGGTGTTGATCGAACATTCGCATTAATTAGGGAACGTTTTTACTGGCCACGTATGCTTCAAGATATTAAAGTGTGGTGTGAGCAGTGCAAAAGGTGTTGCCTCAGGAAGACACCCTCCACAGGACTGAGGGCTCCACTGACTAGTATTCACACCAGTGCACCCCTTGAGTTAGTCTGTATAGATTTCCTCACGCTGGAGAAATCCAAAGGAGGGGTTGAGAATGTACTGGTGGTCACTGACCATTTCTCACGGTTTGCTCAAGCCTACTCCACTAGGAACCAAAAGGCAAACACAGTAGCGAAAGTGTTGTGGAGAAACTTCTTTTGTAGATTTGGGTTTCCGGCCAAATTATTGTCAGATCAAGGGAGGAATTTTGAAAGTGCTGTGGTGAAGGAACTATGTCACATAGGTGGGGTACAAAAAGTCCACACAACTCCTTATCACCCACAAGGGAACGGCACCACTGAAAGGTTCAACCGAACACTGATGAACATGTTGGGTACACTGCCACCCCACTTGAAGTCCCGATGGCATGAATATGTTGATTCAATGACACACGCATACAATTGCTCTGTCCATGACTCTACAGGTTACTGTCCCTTCTTTCTAATGTTCGGGAGAAATCCTAGGCTGCCAGTCGATCTGATGTTTGGCTTTTCACCTACTAAAGGTACTTGTGAGTACACAGAGTATGCCAGAGACCTCCGGGAGTGTCTGGCTCATGCATATGACCAGGCCAACCGAATGTCCAGACAGGCAAAGACACTACAAAAAAAATACTATGATCAGAAGGCAAGGGTGAGACACTTTCAGCCTGGGGACAGGGTGCTTGTTAAGGTGTGTCACACTGAGAGTAGGCAAAAGCTTGGTGACCGCTGGGAACCCCATCCATACCTGGTAATAAAAAAACAAGCTAGTATGCCAGTGTACATTGTCCGCTCTGAGGAGGATGGAAGAGAAAGGGTGCTCCACGAGAACCTCCTAACACAATGCATGTTCCTTCCAGCAGGAGACAACTTGAAACCAGACACCGATGAGTCTCATAATAATGACACGTTAGCAGATGAAAGCAGCCTGAGCATTGCTTTAGGTGACAGGAGGGGCCGGGATGAGGTTGACCTTGAGGTGGTGGAGGTGGAGCAGGTCAAACAGCCTTTGGATACTACAGACTCCTTGCTTGATGCCGATTCCAGGGAAGGGAACTCGGAGTATGCGGAGTCTGATGTCCAAGTGGAGGATGCTGTGGCCCAGACAGATGATTCTGGAGGCGGTCCAGTCAAAGAGGGTGCGTCTGATCCTCCGAAGGTGTCCCAACGACGCTATCCAGTCAGAGAGAGGCGTGCCCCGAATAAACTGTCCCTCGAGCTGCATGTCACTGAAGCTGAAATGATTCGGCGAAAGATCGAAAGGGGGCGCATGGTCTGGAAGCGTGCTAGAATGCAAAGAAACCTAATGGAAAACACACCCACATAAACACATTTGTAAATGTTCTTGTTTAGCTGTTTGGTATATGGCTAGAAGGCGAGGACGCCTTCACCCAAAGTGGGGGAGGGTGTAAGGTGGAGATGGTAGTTGGAGCCACCAGGTGGCGCACACACGGTGCAGGTTCATTTTTTTGACGTTGCTTACGCGGAGTCATTTTCTGTTTTACTCCGTTAAGGTAAGCCATGCTTATTGTGCTGTTCTAGCTAATCTTTGTAAAACCTGAACGCATTCAAAAAATGTCTTATAGAGTAGAAGTATAATCACCCCAGTGTCATTGGTATACTGGAAATCTGCAATTTTCTGCAAATCTGTTATTTTATGCCTTTTGGCGTTGAGGGAAAGTCGGGATGTTTTAGCGATGGCGGTTTCGTTTGTAGATTTTTAATGTGGAATTCTGGAATGTGTAGGGATTGTGTTTGATTGTGTGTGATCAATATGTTTTGTACATCGTGTACGTGATTTCATATTGTCACATGTCATCATTGGTCGATATTTTCTGTTTTACTCCGTTAAGCCACTGCCCGCTACGGAGAGTGAATTCTGGAAATAAAGCAGCGCGACCACCTGACGCACCACAGCACGTGTTCCCTGGTTTCTTTCATAACATCTAACACAACGCAGAGCTTCGCTAGGGAACCGCGGAGAGAGACAGGGTTACAGTAACCCGGTGCTGGCCTACAAAGCAAAGAATGGTCCAGCTCCTCCTTACTTGATGGCCATGGTAAAACCCAGAAGCATACCTAGAGCCCTCTGTGCCTCAAGTATGACTCGTCTTGACCCTCCATCATCCAGGACACATAGGAGACAAGCATCCAGACTTTTCTCTGTCCTGGCTCCAAGGTGGTGGAATGAACTTCCCTTGTGTGTCCGAACATCGGAGTCACTTGCTGTCTTCAGACGCCGACTGAAGACCCACCTCTTTCAAGTGCACTTTACATAATTATGCTTTCGTCTACTGTGCTTTATCGTCTCTTTCCTCAGGTGTTTGTTATAGGAATTGCTTACTGTCTTTTTCTCAGGTATTGTGCCTAATTGTTTTATAGGAATTGTTTACTGTCTTTTTCCTCAGGTGATGTGTATATTCAGGTATACAGTAATAATGACTTGGCATAATTGTTAGGCATCATATGACTTTCGTCTAGTGGTTTTTCCAGCTTAGAGTACCTTGTGTTCAGGACTATCTATACTACCTTGGAGATTCCAAGCAACTACATAGCACTTTTGTAAGTCGCTCTGGATAAGAGCGTCTGCTAAATGCAATAAATGTAAATGTTATCGCCAGACATGTATAAAGTATTAGAGACCCATACTTGATTAAAAATACAAGTTCTCTATCAAAAAAGTGACTTTAGTAGAAGTTGAAGTGTTTTTTAAAAACTTGACTTAAGTGGAAGTACAGAAGTATTCAGCATTTCTTGTAGTATTGCAAGTAGTTCTGATAATGTATGACATTTGTAAAATAGCACATAAAATACATCTTACACAAAACAATTTTCCCAAAATAAATAATCCACAGTGGATTTTAATGCAAAAATTCAAATGTAAGATAACAGCATTGGATCTGAACCAGAGAAAAACATCTATACTAACATGATTACTTATAATTGCCATCACCTCATTTTACTGTTTCTGAGCTGCCACTACAAAAATCAATTAATCAATCAATTGATCTGATTCAAATCAATACAATTCATACATCAAAACATACTACTAAATCTACTTATTTATATCTTGGGATGGATTTTCATTTTCATCAGTAATTAATTTTCATTTCATTCAAATTGCTGAGATGAAGATAGAAACTATAGTACATATTTATGGCATCACAGAAAATAATTTCTGTGTACAGTATACATACTATATAACAATATATTAATCCATTACTTTTGAATCATTTGTATAGTTTGGGGAGAAACTACCATTTCAATGTAATGTTTTCATTTGGGTTTCTAGAATTCCGATACTGTTCTTCCTGTGTTTCTCCCACCTTCAGTAGCAGAGGACATTGAGCCTCTCCTCACAGTTTCTGTTCTCCCAGAGGTTTGTCTGAAGGTTGCGAGCCCCACAGCGGTAGTCTGGGGCTGGGCAAGAGGGCAGTGACGACAGTGCCCCGGTCTGTTTCCCATTCACCCAGATCCACCGTCCATTTAGGAAGCGCAGGCCTGCCCAGACAAGGGAGGTTTGTAAAGAGTTTGTGTCCGTTTTATCCAGATATAGTGACTGTGACTCAGAGTTCAGGCATGCCAGGCCATTGTGGTGACTCCTGCAATACTCATTAGCCTCGTCCCAGGTCATATTCTCATTCACCAAGACCAAGAGCTTATAACAAAAGAAAGGCAATTGGTGAGAACAATCGTCATCATCCCAGCCTAATTCTTGCATCTTACAACATCTCCGACCTCCCGATGAATTATTAGGTGGGCTGTTGTTTTCCCAGTTAAAGAAAGAAACTGATTGTCCATCTGACCACAACCAGGGACCCATATTCGCCCTGTTCAGTCCAATCCAGCCTTCTGAAAAGTAGTTTCCTGCTGCTTCAAATAGCATCTGGTTTTCCTCTTCTGAAGTGATGGTGGACAGATTTTCGTAGATCGTTCTGCAGTACATCTGAGCGGCATCCCATGCCATAACATTATTCACATAAGTATGTTCTCTTACAAGACCTAGAGTCAACCCACAAAAGGGCACCAAGACTAAAATGACGGTGAACATATTCATTTCTGCTTTGGTGTGTTTGTAAAGTGTGCTTTGCAAATCTTTATGTACACCTCACACCAACAAAGAGCTGTTTAACTTTGAACGTGTTTGAAATATGCAAAAACAATAGAAAGGCATACAAATCTATTTAAAACATATGCAAAAAATCACAGGGGAAAAATATCAAGAACTTTTGAGTCATTAAGATTGAGCACAGTGACTGTTTAAAACAGTTTAAAGTAGTGATTTGTTTTAAAAGTTAGGCAAATGTTTTGCTCGAACTGAAATTTCTCAGAACTGAAATTTCTCAGACCTTTTGTTTCAGTCAAATAGGAAATATAACTTATGTTGTTTAACTGGTGAATTAGTGCTCAAGAACAAAACTAAGAAGTCATGCTCTGGATACCTTGCTACTAGTGATAAATGGGATGATCCACAAAATAAACCTGCGTGGTAGTTAATTTTTCCAATTAAATATTGTGCGCAAAAAAGCATGATTGTTATAAAGGCATATTAAAGACTGCAGGAAAATAAACTAATAGATTGTATATTCAGTATACAAATTGTAACCAGACACTAAACCAACTGAACTTTTGGTATTGTAGTTTGCATTTTAGGTCAAACCTAATTTCATACGACTAATCACATTTCATTATACTTAACTCTGCACATCAGTTTTCATAATAAAACACACACTTGGCCAGTATATTTTGACTTTGGTGAAATTGTTTTCAAAACTACATGAATTTGTCCTATAGTCTGAAATATTGTCCTGTCCCTACTAAAATGCCTTCAGCTTTCAGCTTCTAGTTGTACCAATCTACCAATTTACATGAATATACACTACCGTTCAAAAGTTTGGGGTCACCTAGACAATTTTGTGTTTTGCCCTGAAATCTCATACTTTTATTTATCAAATGAGTTGCAAA
Organism: Brachyhypopomus gauderio; assembly: GCF_052324685.1. NCBI lineage: Eukaryota > Metazoa > Chordata > Actinopteri > Gymnotiformes > Hypopomidae > Brachyhypopomus > Brachyhypopomus gauderio. Next base: position 25,258,915 of record NC_135212.1, read on the forward strand.
ATGAATAGAAATATAGTCCAGACATTGACCAGGTAGAAATAATGTTTTTTTTTTTTTATTTGAAATAATTTTCTACTTTAAACTTTGCTTTCGTCAAACAATGCTCCCTTAGCAGCAATTACAGCATTGCAGACCTTTGGCATTCTAGCTGTTAATTTGCTGAGGTAATCTGGAGAAATTTCACCCCATGCTTCCAGAAGCCACTCCCACAAGTTTGATTGGGTTAATGGGCACTCTTTTCGTACCATACGGTCAAGCTGCTCCCACAACAGCTCAATGAGGTTGAGATCTGGTGACTGCGCTGGCCACTCCATTACCGATAAAACACCAGCTGCCTGCTTCTTCTCTAAATAGTTTGTGCATAATTTGGAGGTGTGCTTTGGGTCATTGTCCTGTTGCAGGATGAAATTGGCTCCAATCAAGCACTGTCCACAGGGTATGGCATGGTGTTGCAAAATGGAGTGATAGCCTTCCTTATTCAAAATCCCTTTTACCTTGTACAAATCTCCCACTTTACCAGCACCAAAGCAACCCCAGACCATCACATTACCTCCACCATGTTTGACAGATGGTGTCAGGCACTCATCCAGCATCTTTTCAGTTGTTCTGTTGTTCTGCGTCTCACAAATGTCCGTCTGTGTGATCCAAACACCTCAGACTTTGATTCGTCAGTCCATAACACTTTTTTCCAATCTTCCTCTGTCCAATGTCTGTGTTCTTTTGCCCATATTAATCTTTTTCTTTTATTAGCCAGTCTCAGATATGGCTTTTTCTTTGCCACTCTGCCCTGAAGGCCAGCATCCCGGAGTCGCCTCTTCACTGTAGATGTTGACACTGGCGTTTTGCGGGTACTATTTAATGAAGCTGCCAGTTGAGGACCTGTGAGGCGTCGATTTCTCAAACCTGAGACTAATGTACTTGTCTTCTTGCTCAGTTGTGCAGCGGGGCCTTCCACTTCTCCTTCTACTCTGGTTAGAGCCTGTCTGTGCTCTCCTTCTGAAGGGAGTAGTACACACCATTGTAGGAAATCTTCAGTTTCTTGGCAATGTCTCGCATGGAATAGCCTTCATTTCTCAGAACAAGAATAGACTGTCGAGTTTCAATTGAAAGTTGTCTTTTTCTGGCCATTTTGTGAGTTTAATCGAACCAACAATTGTAATGCTCCAGATTCTCAACTAGCTTAAAGGAAGGTCAGTTTTATAGCTTCTCTAATCAGCAAAACTGTTTTCAGCTGTGCTAACCTACTTGCACAAGGGTTTTCAAGGGTTTTCTAAATATCCAATAGCCTCCTTACACAGTTAGCAAACACAATGTACCATTAGAACACTGGAGTGATGGTTGTTGGAAATGGGTCTCCATACATCTATGTAGATATTGCATTAAAAACCAGACGTTTACAGCTAGAATAGTCATTTACCACATTAATAGTGTATTTTTGATGCATTTAATGTTAGCTAAATTGAAAAAAAAAACTGCTTTTCTTTCAAAATTAAGAACATTTCTAAGTGACCCCAAACTTTTGAACGGTAGTGTACATTTTGTTTATATGAAGCCCAAAAAAACAATAGCAAGAAGAATAACAATATTTTAGGAATTTCAAGAAACCACACACTGTGACTATATCTGAGAAGTAAATTTTCACATTAGTTTTCATATAAAATGTATAACAAAAGACCTTATTGGCCAAGCTCCTGACTTTACATTCCAAAAGTTTGAATTTGTTCATTATTCATAAGTACATCAAAACTATTTTTTCTAGTTGTAATTAGTTTTTAAGATGTGTATATTAAATTATTAGAACGCATTTGTTTCGTATTTAAGTAATTAAATCCCCATCATCTAGTTTCAACTAGTTTCAGTACTCAAAAGCTCATGATGTAAATGCATTTAAATGTGTGCAAAGGAAGTGATGCATGTAGGTCTAAAATAAAAATAAAAAGAACAACATGAACTAATTTTCAAGATTTGTTTTGGAAAATCACATGAAAGGAAGATACACACACACACACCCACACACAACACAGTGCATATTTACGGCACCACATCAGAAAGGATCCAATTTGAAATACGTTTCTCATTTAGACCACTATAAGCTCACCACTTTACAAAGAAAAATAACTCGACGGTCCATCAGACCACAGCCAATGGTTTATGTTTATCTGTCTTCCATGCCATCCAATCTGTTTTTCCACTTCAAAAGTGATGGTGGATTGATCTCTGTGATATTGTCTGCAATGATTCCGAGCATAATCTCATTTGGTTGTGTTCATGTGGACATATTATCTGACCAAAGCCTTATTCAATCTTAAAACAAGTTACCTTAAGGATTTCAGCACCTCTATTTCTAGGTCTTCAATGTCACCATAATGTCATTTAAAGCAACACAGTCAAATTTCATCACATTTGAAAAGCAAGTTTGCACATAAATTTTCATATGTAAATGTAATGCAAATGCAATGCCCCTTTTAGCCAGTCTACTGTCCAAGTAAATCTGTTCTTATTAACAGTATAAAATTTTAAAGAATAAAAGATAAAATTGCACCCATTAATAAAGTATGTTTTCCAAAGTTACAGATGTCTAACTAGTAAGTGAAAGTTTATTTCCCAGAATTCCCAGGCCATTCTGCAGGTTTGCACCATCCTACCAAGTCCTAGAACACGAGAGTTCTCCTCTGCTATGGTCTTGCTAGATGTATAAATATTGAAAAAGATATGTTAAATATTTCAATGAAAATTCAAAGAGTTTGTAATATTGATGTGTTTATTACTGATCTCACAAACGAAGGAGGAAAATTACCTATAAACAGTTGCAAAGAAATTAGTGCACTCCTGTTGTGATTTAAAATACCATTATTCTACATTAATGATTAAACCTGTAATTAATTTTTTAAAATTCTGACTAAAAAAATCTAGATTCAAATTTAACTTGGATGAAACTAGTGTCTGTCCCACTATGCTTCATCTGCATGTGGAAAACTGTGTTAGCCAGACAAACATTGATGAGGAAGACAAATTTTACAAAACGTAAAAATAATAATAACAATGAGACCAGTGTCACATAAAATAATCATACAAAATATTCAGTTCGTAAAAAAAATAAAAAAATAAAAAAAAGCTACAGTATGCAGTCCAATCCTACATTAAATATGATTTAAATATTTCATCCATGTTCACTAAAAGAATCACTGATGCAAATGCTGTTATTTACAGGCTGCAAAAAAATCAAGTTCATTGTTTGTCCACAGGGAGTTTTACAGCATGCAGTGATTCACTTCATAATAGGCACATTGGTTGCAAAGCTGATATGGTTCATACAACACTTAACTGCTCTTTACCACAATCTTTCAAATGAACCCCTTCTCTTGTGTCAGTGTGAACTAATATTGTTAGTGAGGACATTCGAGGCCCGTTTGTTTCAACTCAAACACCCACTCAGTACGGTTCTGCTTTCAGACTCCTGTAGAGACAGCATGTGAAAACCATACCCACGATCTGAAATAAAGAAAAGAAAAAGCATTATAGGTCTGAGCCAGGAAATCTCCACACATTAAGCAAAGGAATTATGAAAATCAAAACCTGGGTACTAATTTTATTTTTGTAGCATTTCATTTTACAAATAAGACATATGGGTGGTGACAGGGACATTTGAACAGATGTTGGTCCCACCTGCACACTAGCAATTCCCACACCCACTGCACCGATTATCTTTAAGTGGTCCAGGATGAAGTTCTCCAGTTTAGCGATGCAACCACCCTATTAACAAAATACAGAATAACTATTGCAGGGCTTATTAACAGAGCACCACAGTGCCCAATAATCTCCTGAGACTGGCTGGATACATGTAAGAGGAACATGTCCTTTCCCATAACAACCTCAATGGGGGGTTAGTTCTTAAGAGGGGTACTACTGACCCCTGCTGGACAAAATCACTGGGACACATACAAACTCTACATTACCTCTATTAACTTCATGAAGCCACCTCCTGTGCAAAGCTGTGTTTGTGCATACATGCACATTGCGGTCACCTCTCACCTCTACTTTATAAATGTTGGAGGGGTGGTCTCTCTTGCCACAGAGGTTTGTTGGGGTTTTACAACAGCTGTCTGGGACCTTTCTGCCTGTGGCTTCACTGGAGCGGATCCAGAGGCTTTCTGTCCAGTCTGTGTAGTTCTTACTGCCACAGCACTTGAACTGAGAGAAATGGCAATGTGAGCCGGAGAACCCAGAGTGAGAAAAGACACATACATCGTCAGCATCATGTGGGCCAGTTTATTTCTACGAAATGTACTGCAACGTTCATATTCACTGTGCTCACATAACCGTCATATCACGATACCTCTTGCTGTAGTTTATCCACAGCCTTGGTGACGTGGTCCTGGTCTGGCTGACGATAATGTTGCACCATAGTATTTTTCAGATTATTTTTCAGCTCCTCATTCAACTGTGCTCATTTGGAACATTCAAGAAAAAATCATCAATTAGCATCCACATCTACTGGAATTACTTCAGCGATTTTCTAACTGCACATACCCAACATTCAGCAGTTCAGCTAATTAAACATATTAAGAAAACTGCACATACTGTTAATCAAAATGCAATAATTCTTGTGTATTCATTTTTTTTAAAGTTGTGTAATTAAATTATTTTTAAAGCAATCTTGGATTTGAAAATGGTGTTTTGTAAATAAAATTTGACATTCATAATGTTTCTCTTTATTTAACCAGCCAAATAGGGAAAATAAATTATTTTTGTATCAGTCAGTACAAAAGAACTGGCTTGAGAAACTTTGTATACAAAGAACAAGGAGTGTTAATGACATTTGTGCAAATCCCATCAAGAATAAATGCATACATCATTTTCATACTGCATATTATTCCTCCTACTGCTACTGCCTCCTACTACTGCATTTAGCTGCAAAACAATTAGAGGGTGAATGAGCATCACCGATTGGCCAGAAGGCTTAAACACGCCTTTATCTTGAGACAGCAGGACACAGGCAAACAAATAACAGAGGACCCTAATGAAGTCGAGGGCTGCTATGTGTGGCATCACTATATATACACTTAACTTCAAACATCAAGTAGTACAAAACCATAGTCAAATTCATATTAACAAAGAATTCATCAAATATAGAGGTATGATTTTTATTTTTGTCCATATCCCACAGCCCCACCACCACCCCCCCCCCCCCCCCCCCCCCCCCACACCCCTTGGGAAGAGCAGTCTGTACCTGCTGATAGTAGATGTAGGCCAACACTCCAGCCAGGATCTCCAGAAGAAAAATGCACAGCAGTAGGACAAAATACTGCAAGAGTGAAAAAACAAAAACAAAGGAGAGTACTGTATTTAATTGTGACAAATTATTGTTACAGGAAGATCTAAGAAATTTGGAAGCATTAAAAAATTTAATCAAAATGAGCAAATTCATTCATTTGTTTTATTCATTCATGCAAGTTTGAAAACATGCTGTAGGATTTGACTGAGATACAAAACCATCTACTCAAATGATTTTTAAACTGGACATTTTGCATGTTTTATGCATTGTTTGAATATGCATTTGGTGGGCAACATAAGGCTGTGCAGAAGACAGCTGGCCCTCCCACCCTGGATAATATACACTCTGGGTAAATGTGCAATTATCATGCACTTGTGAAAACTATGCATGGCTTATAAAGGTTCATGTGTATGACCAATATGTAGGCTTACAATAACATAACAGGATTAATGGGCTGGTAAGAATGAATTATCCATTTTCACCCAAATTGTCTCTGCACAGTAACCAGCATATGAATATGCAGTGCATAAATGTCTCTTCTGTGTGAGATGCAAGCACATCTGTTTAAGCATGGAGGGGGGACATTCGTAGCTGTGGAGACTCGCATATTTCTACCTGCCTGAACCTGCCCTCATCTGCACCTACACCTCCCCCACCGTTTGACTGTAGGCACCAGGTGAGAGGGTCTGGGAGGAAGACACAACTCACCACTGAGCTCCAGCTGCTCAAGAAAAAAATACTGCACGTGAAAAAGGGGACACATCTACTTTAACATGAAGCCAAAATACTGACAGTGGGGTATCAGTCATATAAAACAAGAGTTTGAAAAATTCCAGACCTAAATTCCAGTGCCTTAATCACATCTCCTCTAGATTATAGTGCACTACTCTGCATTTTCTTCCTGTTTAATCTTCTAATTTGTAGTTACCCAAACTGTAGCCTTTCAAAAGGTACTTTGAAAGCAAATGCCCTGCTTAACATAGATAACGATAAACAGAGGCAGGTTTTCTTTTCCATTTGTTATGTACTATTTAATGACATAGCAAGTCATTTAAGAACAAAAGTGACTGAATGAAAAGGATCAGTATCTAACAACCGCATTTAAAACCTATGACTGCTTTGTGTACATCTGCATTGCTAAGTAACCATGCAATCAAAAAAAGTTTGTGCCTAGAATGAGAATACAACTGTATTTGAACAATGAGACTAAATAAGATTGGCCCATGTAGGTTCAATAATCTATACTTGAAATTTGAATATCCAATATCGGCTTATGAATTTAACTAAATGAAAGGAAAAAACATTGTACATTCAGGTTATAAATCAATTCAGAACTACTTTCTACTATTTCTGTACATGTACGCCATGCCAGCATGCTTATCCAATCTCCCCAGCTGAACAGGAGTCTCTGAGCATTACACAATATTTCCCTGAAACAAAAGGATCCTTGTGCTAGGTTCTGGCATAACTTCACCAAGAGAGCTAAGCAACCAGAGGGAGAGAATTTCCCATGCTTCCTCGCCACATTCCTTATTGTAGGAACGATGGTACATGATACATCAATTATGCATGAAGGTGAATTGGGGCATTACTTATATTCCTGAAAGTGTTTCTTGGAACTGTGTAATATAAATTTTTAATTGACATCCAAAAGGCACAGCAAGTTCGTTCAGAAAATTGCAGTGCATGCCATTATATTAATCAAAGAATAAGAACAAATCCCACCACAAATACACTATACAATGATACGTAGATTTATTTATATGTGGATTAGGGTAGTTGTAGAAAAGTAGAGTCTTTATTAATGGAATCCTTGATCTCATCAATAATGCACATACAACATTATACTGCAATGCTTGGATGAGCTTAAAAACGGATGACTGGTCTTGAAATGCATGGTCATAGTCATCAGGCCGATAATGAATGAATTATCTAAAATCCACACTATGTGCACTGAAAAAAATGCCATTGTGCATTGTGCAAAACTGCATTCCTCTCTCCTGTCACATAACTGTTGTGTGAAGGTCTGCGTGTAGTGTGTGGAAGTGTGGGGTCTGGACCTCACCACTCTCAGAAGTCGTCTTTGCTCTTTGAAGGTGGCACAGCAACCTAGGACTCCAGTGACCATGACGATGACCCCTGCCAGAACAAGGATATAGGCCGACACAGCATAGATCCTGGAGGACAGCAGGCTGATGTAGTCACTCTTTTCTGTTAGTGTCCATATCCCTACAGCCATCACAGCACCCCCTGCCAGCTAAGAAAAGAAACTATTTTTAAGACCATGGAAAAGTGTCTTTGCATTTACACTTAAATTGGTGATCTTTCTAGACATTTATGTTGTTAATGCTTTATGAATATTACTCTCACAAAACAATGATTATTCTTACAACGGAGAACTAAACTCAGTAGCCACAAGAAATATTCATCCTGTTGCATCTGCCCTCATTGGTTAATTTCATGGTGTGCATTCCTACTGTTTTTAGATTCTCATGTATTTGGGCAAGTTAAGAAAATATTTTTCTGTTTGGGTAATAAAGCCCTTTTGCAAGATGCTACATGGATAAAAACACTTACTAAATACCACAAATGTGAATGGAAATAGATTAGTCATACATTTTATAAGAATAATAAAATTACAGATTCTAGCTAATGCAGTTACATGCACAATTTGCCAGATACCCTCTAGCAGGCTAATAACTGGGTGCTTTCTGTCCACAGGACCATTGCTAAACAGATCCAATTTGTATTGAAGGCTACTCTTGGCACAATGATACAAACAAGTCATTGCAGTGACATGGGTGCAGGGCTTAAACTGGCTCAAGTATATCAGAAATATCCATGCTGCTACAGTCTGACATGTGTCCCTGCAGAGCCAAGCATGGTCAGAAGTGCCACAGAATAGCAAATAACAAATGTTTCATATCAGCAGTCTCCAAATGTATACTCTAGGACCTCTTCATAAGAAAACCTGATGGGCATCTAGGGAGATGGCTGATACAAATCAGGGACAATGCATTTAAACACAGAACAACTTAGTATGATATGATGGAATATCATGCAATATTATACACTTCAACAGTTCTCAACATTAATTCTCCATTATAAATCACCATATGCCACTTGTTTAATGGAAAAATCTCTATATGAAGATGCCACATTTATACAAGCTGTTACTTTGAGACACACACACACACTACGGTGGAAGATTTCAGACTTGTCACCATGTTTATTACTTTTCCAGTAGACACAGCTGGACAGAAGTCATGATGTATACACATTCTGACTTTATGAATACAATAGTGCTTGAAAGTTTGTGAACTCTTTTAGAAGTTTTCTGCAAATGTTTGTCCTAAAACATCAAGTAGATAAAGATAACCAAATCAATCAAATGAGAAAAATACTGTTATTTATCTACTAAGCAAAATGATCCCTCCCCTCAAAGCAAAACTTGAGGCATCACAGAGATTGTGGGCTGTATGTACTGATGCAAGACAAGGCTCCTAGCTTTGAGACTTCTGCACTAGAGATGAGCTTCTCATTTAGCATGTTCATGTCTTCCCTTGAAGTGAACATGGTGGCAAAAACCTTCTATACACCCGACACATTTTACACCCCTACTACACCAAGAAGTATTTTTTAAACAATAAAATTGCAGATCTTATAAAGGGACAGTGAAAGCATATTGAATATGGAATGTTTTACTGCTAAAAGCTCATTAAACACTGTATTCATGTAAAGTGTGTCTTAAACACACTGAATAAGTCATTGTGAAAGCAGGTACCCTACCAGGCTTTACACATGGTGGTGTCAAAGTCCACCCCCGACTCTGCCCTTAGGCTTGTTGGTATTTGTGTGTACATTCATCTGTGTCTATGTGTGCTGACGTCAGTGTGTGTTAGTGTGTATTCCTCCATGTTATTCGCATCGCTTCTTTCGTCTCATTATTGTTGTGTTACACTTGTGTCTTCTGACTGTCAGTGTATTTACGTGTGCGTGTTGTCAACATTCTCAGTCATTGTCTGACTTCCGTCCCGTACATTCATCGCGTTTACCGTGGTGTCACTAATATTCCCTCGCAGGTAACAGGTGGAAGAGCCTTACCCAAAACAGGAAGTTAAAAGTGAACAGAAGGTATTTCAGACAGACGGTCCCACATGTCTCTTTCTTTTCTTCATAAACACCCATTCTAAAAGAAGAAAACAAGGGTGTTTGTAACAATGCAATACAATCCAGGTAATATTACAGGAAGGTCCAAATCTAACAGGTTAGGATGAATGGCAAAATGTGGATTTTTAGAGTTCCCAACATTTCTAGACTGAAAAGGTCATGGTTAACAGGGCAAAATGACTATTACAACAGTTTGGAACATAATAGTATTTTGGAACTGTGAATCATTCGTTCTCAAAATGTCAGTAAAATGAAATTAAGTTCGTCTGAGATGCTAGCCAAGCAACCAACCCTTCATCTGCAAAGACGTGCCTTGTTGGCAATTCACAGATATCAGATCCACAACACAAGCCAGCACTAGCAAGATCTCACTAAAGCTGCTGCTTTCAGTGGTGTACACATACAGATTATAAATTAGGTCAAAAACCTTAACACCACAGATCTATGAACCAGTCATCTACCTTACCTCCACCTCTCTTACTCAAGTCCAGACTCGCAACCATAATGAATCCCTCTACTTGATTCTCCTAATGTCTTCCATTGTTTGTGACTGCTTCTTAGCAGGGTAAGGTGGAAAAGCTTATAATGAAGAGGACAGCACTCACACTTTTCAACAAAATCTTTCAACAAGATTGCATTCAGGTAAAACACTAGTTATGAGCTATGAAATGATATAGTACACAAAAGAAAAAAACAAACTTTAGTAAAAAAAATGACAAAGATTCAGGAAGTAGCATCCACCATTTTTAAAAGGTGGTTCCTCAAATATAGTACATGTTTAGATTGAAATGGCATTTTACAGCAAAAAATAAATAAACAAATAAATAAGAGTTAAATTTGTGGGGGCAAAACAAGTTGTGGTTGTTCATCATGAATTTCATTGTAATTTGTAAACCTTACAAGATGTTAAATATGTCTTTCTAGATGCTCAGAAAAAGACAAATGTTTTAGCAGACACGGACAGCAAGGAAATAAAAATGGGGCTATAGGCTACATGCTCCAAAACGCATTCAGTCCGATTATAAAATAGTGCAGTAATCCAAGTATGTTATTCTACTCAATTCAGTTCTTCACACTCTAAAGACAGAGTATTAAAAGACTGGTCAAAAAAGGCACACATTGGTGTGATTCTCATATCAGACAAACTCAAAGACTCATCTGTTAGTGATGATTGTCACTTAAGCACAAACAAAGTCCTATTTATAAGACCTCAATAAACTGGTGCCTTTAGGACAACAGAGATCACAGCAGCTGAAACACTGAAACACTTCATTCTTTTATCTATAAATGCTATGTTTTGGGACAAAACTATGCAGTTTGGATATCTGCACTCTCTGAACTTAAAAGAACAAGTGTGACATTTCACAGTTCACCTAAACCTCCAGTCAGCTATTTCACCAGTACAATGAATGATCATCCATGTTCAAGCAGACAGTAAAACAGAAAAAACTCCAACCTTGTACATCCATAATACATCTGCTAAATCCAAAAAGCTCCAACAAGAGAGTAAAGAAAAAGAAATGTACTAAATATAAAGTTACTAGCCTAGGACTTGTATTAAAGGAGCTCAAAGAGAAAGTGTGCGAGTATGTGTGTAGTGTTAACGAGAGAAAAGTGGCAATTCTAATTACATGGTTGGCAGATGCCAGGGCAGCAGTAAAAAATCTTTGTCTTGCTTCTACTCATGCAGATGACTCAGGACTAGGTTTGCTGTGCATTTTGTCTACCTTTTTTCCTCGTTCGCTCCGTTTCTGGGTCAATAGCAATAATAATGTAATTAACTTTACCAAACCCGAACTCACACAAGTGGCCAAGGAAGCTCATGAGGACTCCACCTGGACTTCACGCCTCATAAGGCCTACAGCTACACATCTTCATTTGGAACTATACACCACCCAAACTCGCCCTTCTTATTCACTTTAGCTGACTGTCTAATTAAACGTTTCGATGTGTCTATATTGCGTTTCGAAAAAATCCCGTTACGCCGTTGTTAATTAAGGCCGCTTCGCATCAGTCGTCACTTTTATTTCTATCTTTTACAACTCATCTCAGTAAAAGTCCTACACTGCTAACGCTAGCCAGCATGCTAGCTGGACCGGACAGACGTCTCTCATCTAAACTAATTTGCTAACGACGCTGCTAAAAGTCTGCGCATTAACATCCATACATTACAACTAGAGTCCAGCTTTCTATTCGAAAATAAGACCGAAACGGATAACTACGAGACTTTAGGCAGCTGGCTCTGCTAGCTTGGCTGGCTACCTGTCTCAGGTAACGGCCGAACCGGATTTAAAGCGTAACGTTACCTGGCACTCGGTGAAAGGTCCACGCTCCTCTTTATAACGAATTGATGACAGAAGGCAAGTAATTATTTTCATCACAGACAACCTGCTTTCGGTACAAAAAACTTTTGGTAGACCCCTACTTGAACCAAACAACCCCACCCAGCGACCACGGTCCCTTCGCCGTGATTTGTACGTGGCCGTCGGGTCAGACGGGCGTGGTTTGCGTTTTCGAGCCCTGCGGCAAACTTTAAATGTTTGCGCTACTGCTGGATGTTTGCATCAACACATCTCATTTCTTCATCATTTGGGAGTCCTGGAGTTCTTTGATCTCGGTTTTATCTAAGCAGCCGACATTCCTGGCCTTCGGTTCGCAAGTGCCTGTTGCTTTTGGGGCGCAGATGTTTGTAAACACAGCGAATTTAGACGACACATGGCTTCTCACACTTAGCCTACTTGGTCATTTGTGCTACCTGTTGTTTCTGGATCCAGATTGTGTGTGAATACGCATGTACTATAATAGCCCTACATATAAAAGTTATCTAATGAGCTAACACTGAAATAGCTTGGTCTATTTCTTGATTGAATGTAGACTTGCGGCTCTTTTGAAAAGTGGCATCGACAAATATGTTAAATACTATGCTTGGGAGCCTGCAGTTTGAGGTGTATATTGCTCTATCCATCCTTTTCTGTAAAGTTTCTAATGGTTGTTCTAAGCACCCTTACGGAGTCGAGAGTTTGTCAGTTGGATCAGGCAGTCCAGGCATCAAGCTTCAAGAACTCCACCTAAGGCCAAATGACTAATCTAGCCAGGTGAGGTGAGGACACTCATAGGATTGCAATGTACACAGGTAGTCAGATTTTCTTTGTTTCCGGTGCTCCTAAAAGTCTTTTTGTGTGTGTACCTGTTCACTACTCGCTCAGTGGCTCAGGTTGAACTTGGGATGTTGTGGGCTGGTTACACACCTAAACTGAAAGTGTCTCTTAATGGCTTCAGAATAATCTGTCTCTACTGCTAAAACCTTTAGATAACACATGACTGACAATGTACCGTAGAACAAAAAGTGCCAGGTTTCCATTTGTCTTCTAGTGGTACAACACTGACACTATGTGGATGACATTTGACATAGCTATACAAAGTATGAGAGATTGCATGAGACCTTCTCTAGGCTCTGTATGTTTAGTATCTTCCTCTTTTTCACATTTGTAACAATTTAATGACACTTTGAGGTAGCCTAATAAATAGAGTTAAACACTATTATCCCTGCACAGATGTAGTACTGTGTATTCCCTCACTACAGTGAGATGGCTGGTATGGGAGCAGCATCACTGTCAGTGCTCTTACAGACCCCAGTATACCTCCTCGACTGCAGGATGCAGGACAGTTTTGCCTCTCTGCTTCTGTCATTGCCTGATCAGTGTGGCTGATGTCATTTAGGCTTATTGAAAGGAGGGAGTATGCTGCATTACTCAAAGGTCAGGAAGAACTACACAAACTAGATCTCAAAAGATCAGGACAGCATTTAATAGAAAAGTAAGCTTTTTCTATTGCGGGAACATGACATCAGTGAAGGCTTTGAATACCTGAACAAGCTTTGCTGTTGACAGGATACTATGTAGTCTTACAGACAAAACAAATATTGTACCACACTCATAAGAGAAGACCTTGGTCTTATACATTACTAATCAAATAAACGGGTGCACCATATGGGGGGAGAAAGGTTATGATTAAGGGCCCATGACTGACAGGGGCCTAAAATGGCTGTAGCAAGGCCAAATTTTCACAGGGCCCCAAAACTCTGATGGCACACCTGCAAATAAATAATCCTTCAAAACATAATCCACAGTGAACCTATATTGCTGCCATTAATCAGCTGGACAGTAAGACAAACACTGCTGAAGAAAGAGGGCTTTAATAATTGGGTTTCAGCTCAAATCATGTCCTGGAGGCATTTCATGCTGAAAATTTAGACCTTTTGCTTCCAGGGTTTATTGGGAACATGAAGCAGAAGTGGATCTGACTCGGATCAGATCCTTGACCTGCTAAGGTCTTTGGTTCATATGTGGCTGCCCAGATGGGATCTAATTTAACTGGAACACACCTAAACAATGTTCTACTCCCTTTTCTAACCACTTCTCATACAGGGAGAGCATCACAGAAAATTCCACATCATTTTCTTTGTTACCATTTTATGTTTTAAAAAGGGATACTTCTGATTCTACATTTGTTAAATTGGGCATGTTATCCACAAACAGCTACAAAAGTTTGTATTTTAGTGCAACATCTCTTATTGGTCACAAAGTCAGCCAGAAGAGGCAGAGTGCAGTTGATGGGGCCAAAGAGGAATGTAGGATCAAGGGACAATAGATGTAGTCCATCCGCTATCTGGGCCTCCTCATCTATTCATTACGGTCCGTTCTTCACATTAAGTATCTTCTCCTGAGAAAGGCAGAGGAGAGGAGGGAGAAAAAAAAAAAAATAATAAAATAAAAAAAGAGTCATTACCATAATACTGGAGAGGTTACAAATAGGACTGCTATATATGCAGACAAAACAGTATTATAATTGACAGATTACCAATTACCCATTTGAACCATACACCACCTTTTAAAATAGGCCACTAAATGAATAATCTGTAGTCCTTTCTCAGTTTATTTTTGGGTTAGAATTGGAGAAATCTCCATAAATAATTCAGTAAAATGCACATGATGAAAGGAAATAATTTAGTTACTGGCTAAGAACCAATTGTGACTTTACATCTGTACATCATGCATTTCAACACCTTAATCATGCTTTCAAGTTTCACTGCATCAGCAGCAAATTTCCGGATGCCATCAGAGAGCTTCTCCACAGCCATGCGGTCTTCATTGTGAAGCCAGCGGAAAGTCTTCTCATCCAGGTGCAGCTGCTCCAGATCACTAGACTTTGCTACATAGACCCAAACAAACCAGGCACTCCATAACTCCAATGTGGTAACAGCTTATGAAAGCACTTTGACAAAGCAGACAGATGTTGCAACATGCAGAAACCCACCTCCTTTTGGAGTGAGAGTGCAGGACACTGAACTGTTATCCTCGCTAAGTTCTCCCAGCAGCCCTGGCGAGATGGTGAGCAGATCGCAACCAGCCAGAGCCTTCACCTGTCCAGTGTTCCTGAAGGATGCACCCATAACTACTGTACTATAGTCAAATTTTTTATAGTAATTGTAGATCTTCTTTACACTCAGGACACCTGTGTAGTGGGATAAAAGTCATTTAACAATATGGCACACACATCGGCACATTCACAACGAGCATGTTCCTCTATAGCATCAGCCATTATATGGTCAGTTACCTGGGTCCTCATGTGGCTCATAGCTCTTGCAGTCAGTGTTCTCTTTGTACCAATCTAGGATTCGCCCAACGAAGGGTGAGATGAGGGTGACCTGAGCCTCAGCACAAGCCACCGCCTGAGCGAAGGAGAACAGAAGGGTCATGTTGCAATGAATGCCATGTTTCTCCTCCAGCTCCCTGAAAGAGAGAGAACACACACACACACACACACACACACACACACAATAATGCATGTTTGAAATATGAATGTAGACCAATTTTATTTACATAAAAGTATACATGACGCATACATACATACATACCGACCAGCCTGAATTCCCTCCCATGTGGAGGACAGCTTGATGAGCACACGCTCTTTACTCACTCCTGCCTCCTCATACAGGGAGATGAGCCTCTGAGCACGAGCCACCATCGCATCTTTGTCAAATGACAGCCTGAAAGTTAATAAAGAAGTTGATGAATATAAAGCAGCCATGCACATTTCCCTTATGGCCATTTAGGGAATGTCATTTTCTTAGATCAAATAGGAAGAACTCTGTGGTACCTTGCATCCACTTCTGTGGAGACTCTACCAGGGATGATCTTCAGGATCTCAAGCCCAAAGTTGACAAAAAGTTTGTCCATAGTGTTGGTTACTTGCTCCTCCTCAGTCCTATAAAAATAAATAGAATCCTAGTCACAATCATATAATGTGTTCCTAATCTATTAATTATTTTGATACTATATGAGCAGAATTCATACCCGCCGCTGGCGATGCCATATTTTATTGCCTGGTCCACCAGCTGTTGGTAAGTGGGCATCTTGGCTGCTGCCAGGATGAGAGAGGGGTTTGTTGTAGCATCCTGGGGCTTATATGCTTCGATGGCTGCAGAAGGAGGAAAATATAAAATTTTAGAGCAAGTTTCAAGTAGCTACTCTGTATGGCTTTCAATATTTTTTGTATACAAAGTTGGAAATGTCATGATTCAATACCATGTCTGAGTAACAAAATTAAGAGGGGGAAAGTCTTTGCCAATTCTCACTTATAAAAACTGTTCCCTTACTATTTTTCTTTAGCCCAACATGTCTGACTGCACGTTTACACAATCAGACCCAGATGTTCAGTATCCATCAATATTACATTACATCAACAGATCATGTACACACATCAGCAGTCTGAATTGTTACATCTTTGCACAAATCAATGTGCCACTCAATTCAGACAGCTTTAAAAGTGGAATCAGTCTGTTTGCATACTCCGTGTTAGCCAAGGATTAAAAAGGTAAAGAAATCTTTGCTATCAAATTACAATCTTTTAAGGAATACACCACAATTGTCGCCCATATCCCTGGACAGGACATCTGATCTTGAGGCAAAATGCCAGATAGGACTTGATGCTTTAATGGTATTGGTCACAGGCTGATACACACCTACAACATAGTTCTCGTCCGTTTCGTCACACTGACTTTGCAGAAATGAGGAAATATTTGCCTTGCATCAGACCATGAACAAAGACTGAACTGTTTCAACCCCCCTTGCAAAAACTCACTCAATGTAAAGCATGACTTAATCAGCTAACTCCCTACCTCCTACTTGCCAGACTTTAATCCAAGTCAATGAAAGAAAATTAAGACGTTTCCCATAAATCAATACTTTTACTGACCGCACCATTCGATAAAACAAATTATTGATAACTTGGTTTGGCCTGGGCAACTACACCCAATTTTAATTAAAGAAAGAACAGCTTTCATAGAATCTGTACTAACATTTCAGCTATACTTCAACAGCTAGGCACATATTTAAGCGCCAGGGCAGTCATCGCAGAACATGCCTAGCAGTTGACCGTGCTAATCCTCGGACGTGTCTAGCTGGCCAACCTCGAACTTCTGGACCAGACACCGACACAAACACTACTGTCCAGCTAGCTAAAGCTAGACGACTAGCTAGTTAACTGGACAATAAAACGACATATGACCGACCAACAACACTGAAGACGATACACTTGTACAAGTGTGTGAATTGCCCTCTGACTGACTAATGCTAAATGTTCCTCAAGTTTGAACTTAGCCAGCCAGTGTCCATTCGATTCTGAAAGAGTTAGCAAACAACCAGCTAGCTGTTTTTAGGGATAGTTAGCTAAAATAATCAACAGCTATCTCGACCCCACCCCCGCAATCAACCAAGGTATCTAACTATCTAGCCCCGCTGAATAAATCAATGACAGAACGTACAGGAGTGACAGCAACCGTTTAACTGCTAGCTAGCGACGTTAGCCACCTAGCGGCTAGCTAACCGTGACCACTGCTGAAGACTATCGGACGTAAGGTAGTTCGGTCACCGTTGAAATCGCCGGTGTCCGCGACGACGACCGTGTACTTCTTCAGCTGGTCCAGCGCACACTCCATCTTCCGTCGTTTGTCCGGCGACACAGACATGATACGTGAGAACCGAGGCCCTTTTTATACCGACGCGCGTGAGCTGGCGAGAAGTTCAAGTTCACGTGGACGTAGAAGCGCGCGGCGTGAGCGAGCGGAACCGGGAAGAGCGGTTCCGCGAAAAGATGTTACGTTTTCAACAGGAACAATTGTACAAGTTAATCCATCTATCCATCCATCCATCCATTCATTCATTTATTAATTCGTTCGTTTGTTTGTTTACTTAAGCATTTACACACTTTACAGACTTTATTAGACCAATATGAAATCTGTCTTAACTTAAAATACAGAATGAAAATACATTAGTAGATTAAAACCAAGTAATTGTGAAATAAGAGAGGTCACGTTACGCAGTTTTAACTAGTTGCGCTTTTTTCTTGACCACTAGACGGAAGCATTGTACTTATTATGAGATCCGCATGTTTAAATCCGTTTTTTTTCCTAAAAACAACGCAATGTTATACGAGGCGAGCACGTTCTTTCTGCTGAATGTTCCATGGCCCTCAGAGACATTGGGAAACGAGTGAAAGAACAGAAAAAGAAGAAGAGTTTGCAAGTTTTCACTCTAACATCTCATTAATAACACTGAACAGTGGACACAGGGCAGAATATACAAGGTTTTCCTACAAAAGGTAAGGCTATTATTGATCTGCAATTTTTTGTATGTTTTATCATTGTAAAATATGTCATTCAGTAGCTGGAAATGGAGTGCTGATGTATTTCATATTTTTTTTAAGTGTGTGTGTGTGTGTGTGTGTGTGTGTGTGTGTGTGTGTGTGTGTGTGTGTGTGTGTGTGTGTGTGTGTGTGTGAGTGAGTGAGAGAGAGAGAAAGAGAGAAAGAGTGAGAGAGAGATATATATCCACTATGGAGTTAGTACAGTTTCATCATGGACTAGAAGGGAACAAGGTTGTGTGCTCCATGTACCAAGAAAATAGGATTTATTGTAAAGCTCCTTGCAGACAATATGGAAACTGGGAAATTGAAGCTGAACAAACACTGACAGATTCATCTCCTCTCTTCCATGTTGTGTGCATCTAAACCATTAGTCTATTGTAATCATATCTTTACAATATTCCCGATGCACTGTAACAGTGGCAGTGTACGGGTTGGTGGGGAAAGAGAACAAAAAAGTACTTTAAATGGGTGAGAATTTGCTTCTAGAATCTGATGGAACATATAAATAAACTTACCAGAAGAGAAAAACATTTCAACATTCCCGAAATTCCTGTTGGACGTCCCTCCCTGAGTTCACCACATAAGCCTGCCAACCAGCTAGCCAGCAAGAAACAAGTGTTTAACTGTGTGTATGGGCGTAGGGGAGAAAACATTGCTTTATGCTATATTTGGCCCTGGTGTGTCTGGTAAAAACCTAGTCTACCAGTACAAAGGCAAACTCTGTTGCTGAGGGTTAGAGATCCAACTGACTTGAGGGCTGTTCATGAGTACAAATACGGTTTGTGTTGTTAGGAATGATCAGAGTGATACTTCCAGTCAAATACAAAGGTGACACTTTTATTCCAAACTCAAAATGGCTCAGCTTTTATTAATCTAAAATATAAACATATTGGTATTGTGGCTTTTACAACCAGAGCTTGCTTCTGATGTCAGTTTCAGCATGTTTTCACCTTATATATTTTTAGTTTTTTTTTTGCCATCTGAATCAGCAGGGTCACCTGGCTGCTTTTGAGGCTACTAAGCTAAGTGGCAAAAATATTGAGTTAACAGATTGGGACTCACTGAAGGAGACAGTTGCTGATATGAGTGGGTTTACACATTATATGACATCCAGACAGATCCATGTTTTTTTTTCATAACCAGAAACTATAGTTTAATAAGAGGATTCAAGCCACACTCTGGAAGACCGGCTTTCCTATTGGTGTATTAGGAGCTGTTCAAAATATCTAGATATACAGCGCCAAAAGTACACAGACTAATTTAGAAGGTCTATACAGCAAACACAGAGCTTCAACACACTAGTGCTGATGTAAAGCAGGCACGTTGAGGTCTACAGGCCATAGGGAATTACACACAAGCCCAAGCCCGAGCCCAAGACTGCACAAGGTATAACTGATACCTCACACCCCAACACCCTTAACAATTTTATAATGCCCACTTTGATAATTAAATAAGGAAACCGTCACCAAAAATTCTGAGTGAACAAAGCAAATTCATATTTCAGGTAACTGAGCAAGACGTAGGATGCCTCAGGAGGTAAAATCCTCTGTTCTTCTAAAGTGGCAGGATGTGATGGGTTACAGTCCAGGTTATAGCCAGCTGAAAACCTGTGCCTGACAGCAGGTGGGTGTCTTCACAGAAATCATCAGCCCATCCTGTCAGTCTAGGGTGTTTCAAGAAGACAACCATCATCTCTGTTCCCAAAATGACCAACAATAACATGCTTAAATGACTACCATTCTATAGCACTCATAGTAGTTCCCATAAATCACCTGGAAAACTTGTTGCATTTCCTTGTCTCCTGATATTTCTGTACATGTCACGGTCAGACTGATACTTATGTGCAGATGTTCACTGCAGCTCATTCCTACTTAAGCTCATCATTTAACTTCATCTTATCAACACCATCTGTGACTGGACTTTTATTTTCTTGACAGCAAGAACGCAGGTGGGAGTCAAATTTGATCACCCTGAGCACCGGAGTCACACAGGACTGCAGTCCAAACCCAAGGCTCCGTATTCACTTATGACCAGTGTTGCGAATAACACAGTTAAAAATAACGGTGTTAGGTAACGGCTAACAGTAAAGGGGGTGGACCCCTGCCCAGGCTAGTGAGGAGTAACAGATCTCAATAGGTCACAGTTCTCGGTGTAACACCTGTTTAACTTAACAAGTCAGTAAGCGATTGGCTAAGGCAGCGTTATGGTAGCCAATCAAAACCAGTGTTTTTACACGCATGCCGAAGCACACCAGTGACACACGACACAAACGGAGAAGAGGCAGAAATGGCGAGTCGGGAGCAAGCCGAAGGAAAATTAGCATTTTCAAGGTGGCGAAAATACTTGAAGTTCCTTGAAAATACTTGAAGTTCCTGAATGTCTACCAGACTGGGTATTTGATTTATTTAATTAAGAATAGAGGTTTTATTGTTAAGTTTACTTCTGTTGTGAACAAACCAGTTGTCTCAGGTTGAGAGAATTTAATTTATTTATTTTAATTTGATAGATGTAAATGCACTTTATATAGTGTAACTGTTTACTTTTGCTTATGTTTTTTTTTTTTTTTTTTACAAAGATTTGGGATTTTAAAGGATTTTATCCTGCACTGGTCTGTGGATGTGCAATAAATATCAAAAGTTAAACACCTTTCTGATCTACTCATTTCAACTGACTGTGAAAATTGCTTTTTCAAACAATCCTTATTCATTGGCATATAACTTTTTTTTAACTGTAATGCATATAGTTACTTTCCCTGGTAACGAGTTACTTTTACAATAGAGTAATTCAGTTACTAACTCAGTTACTTTTTTGAACAAATAGTGAGTAACTATAACTAATAACTTTTTTAAAGTAGTGTTCCCAACACTGCTTATGACATAGCAAGACGGGATAACAACATCTTCAAATTCGCAGATACCACAGTCATCGTTCTTATCAGCAACAACGATGAGTCTGCATATCTTTGGTGCAGCAAAAACAACCTTGTGATAAATGCCGTAAAACAAAAAATGATTGGGTTTGATGAGATTTGACCCTAACCCTAACCCTTCTTCTGTAATACTGTTGAAAGTAGCACAACAGGAGAGATCATTGTCTGGTACGGTAACACTACAGTACAGGAGTGAAGAGCTGTACAAACAGCCACACCAAATGACCCACTCTGCTTTTACTACAGTTGAGTCCATTGGCACTTGCAGAACAACACCGTCATGCTGTGTTATCAGGGCTCTTTGCTGTGCAGTGCATCAGCGTGTATACGCAGTACATACTGCAGATATGCCTTCAGTATGCCTTCATCTGTGTGTTTTAGAAAGACTATATGAAATAACCTTAATGACATTTATTAGAAACTTGCTTTCCTTGCCAAATAACACACTTTTTATAATATCACATTTTGTACCTGTTCTTTACAACAGAATTCTGTTGCAAGGCAGAATTCTTGACTAGACAGAGGAAGCCAACAAATTCAGGCAGTGCCACTGTACTATATAAGCAATCTCTCTAGGGACTGGTGTTAATTGCAGCAGTGATCAAGGTCACAATAATAAACAAAACCCATATTTAAACACACTAATATATCGAAAAACAGAAGACAGGGAATCCCTAAGAAAACAAACCTCAGTCCTAACAAAATGACTCCCACTCTCTATTATGAGTACGCATGGACAATTATACACTACGTACAAATTTACACCAGTAATCAAGTTGAAAGGGAAAAGCAAGCTCAGAGTACAGTATAATACAGACTCCAAGTCAAACACAGTATGAACAGTCTAAAGGGTGTCTCAAGTTTCACACATCACGAAAGCCACAGTACAATAGCATACACAAAGGGAGCACAGAGAAGCAGATTGCCCCATCTTCTTTTGGTGGGGCTCTTTCAAGAGCTGGTTGGCAGACTTGAAGCACTGGAAAGGAGCAGAATCCTGTGGGTTGAGGTGAAAACCAGGCACTGGAACTGAACATTGGACCTGGAACAGGGGCAAAAGATACAACACATACGTGGAAACCTCAAAATAACAGTGTGCAATACAATTCAATATAGCAAATGTTAGGGAACCGTAGAAAAATGTGCTGAAATTAGTTGGACTGAGGACTGGCGACCTGCCCATGGTGTACCCTGCCTTCGCCTGGAGTTGCTGGGATTGGCTCCAGCCCCCCCGTGACCCAGACTAGCGGGATTGAGCGGTTCGTATAATGAATGAATGAATGAATAGTTGGACTGAAAAGGGGTTACAAAGATTCCTAAAGATTATAGAGTTAAATTAATCCGCAGTAAATTGGTAAAGAAAGAGGAAATTCAGCACTGTTACTACTCTAGCATCAGATCAATCCACATATGCGCTGTAGAATCCTCAAACAAGTGACAGTCATTTCTAGGAGTTGAGCCAGTATCATTGATAGTGTGGTATGATGATCAGGTATAGTCAAAAAGATCTCACAAACTGCACAGAAACAAATGTAATATGGATGGATATATAGATGTAAGGCTGGCCTATTGCTGAAAACAAAAAGAAATAACAAAACAAAAATCCACATTGACTAACCCAATAAGAACTGACTATCCTTCACCAAAGAAAAGACACACACGTCCCCATCTCCCTGCATAATCAAAACAGCCACAATCCCCAAACACAACATGCAGCAGCCAACCCTGCCCATGGTGCACTCTAGAAACAGGGAGCAAATAACTGTACAAAAATTTACAGTAGCAATGGTACAAAAAGCGCGGTGCAGAATCATAGTACGAAGAACACATACATTTCAAATGAGCAAAACACAGAACAACAAGCTAAGCGATCAGTAGAGCACATGAAAGCCAAAGTGAGGAGAGTGCTTCCAGGTCGCAGTTCACGGTGTGTCGGGGTGTCAAGGAACAAATTACATCATCAGGCAGGAATCGGGGACCATGGAAGAGTATGACCTTCATGTAGAAGACACAGGAATCACAGGGAATAGGAATCACACGGGATGGGAATAATGCCTGAAACACTGGGAACAAAACACAAGCAACCCACCCACATACACAGACGCACGCACACACACACACACACACACACACACACACACACACACACACACACACACACACACACACACACACACACACACACACACACACACACACACACACACACAGACGCACGTGCACAAACACACACACACAGTCGCACACATAAGATGAAAGTCGACACATGAGGTATTAGGTAAGTTAAGCTATGCCTTGCACTCAGTAACATGGATTTATGAGACTACCGTGCTGAACAAGAGTAGTATTCAATGGGAACACCACTGGGACACCACTGCTCTCCATAGAAACAATGCTGGCCATCTTGTGTTCACTAAATACCACTAAAATGACCTACTGGAGTGATGTTCTGAACATAATGGAGGCAAAAGTTGAACTTTTGACAAATGCATGCAGCATGTATATACCAAAACATCAAATACTCAGTCTAACTGTGAAGAAATGTGAAGGGAATATAACCATGTGGGATAGCTTCACTGCCTCAGGGATCGAATTGCTTGCAATCATTGAAGGACCAATAAGTCTCAAGATGTGAAGCAATTCTACAGCAGAGTCTAAGAGTCTAAGGGCATCTGTCTGTGATCTTAATCTCAAAAGAGTTTTGGTCATGCAGCATGATGATGAAAATAAGTCATGAAAATAATCCAAACTAAAGTAAACCAATTCACTTAAACACAAGAAGTTCTGAATGGCCGTGTCCTGACCTCAATCTTGCTGTGAGGCAGGTTTTTCAATCTAAAAAAAAAAAACACTGATACACTTCCACTGTAGTGGATATGTCAGAAGCTCTTTTAACTGCTGTGTATTGATCCACAACTGCAGAAAGCCATCTAAAAATTGTAATCTTTCTGATTCTTGTGAAGTGGGACAAAACACGAAGCAATGTATTTTTTATTTAAAACGTGCCTGTTAGCTCGACGTGCATCTTATAGCTCGGGCTTATAAGATGTATAGTGACTCCTAACTTTAACAAGAATGATAAATAGGCCCAGCAACAGTGACTTCAGTACACATAGTGTAAAATGTATAAGCATTACAGTATACTTTTGTCTATACATTTCCTACAGTAAAACACATTCTTGTTAGGAGACACCTTACATTTTTACTTATGATTTAGAATTCTTTGGTATTTGGAATTAGCGTCAATTGGTTCTGGAGTCCTTGTGGCTGTGGTGGTTCATTTTGGTTGAAGGGTAATTACTGTGGGGTAGCTGTGTTTGTGGCATATTTTGCAGGGTTTGGGGGAACAGGGTGGAAAGACTGGAAGAGGGAGGGTTGTCTATGGACTATTAATGGGGAAGTTTTTGAGCAGTATTTGCTGCCTGTTGTCTAATTTTGGTTGAAAAGTATTTAGCTTTGGGGTATTTGTTTTTTATACTATGTCTACATTATTACAAATATTCATTCATTCATCTTCTGTCTGGGATTAAGTGTCGCTAGTCAGGGTCACGGGGGGCTGGAGTCAATCCCAGCATCTCTGGGTGAAGGCAGGGTACACCATGGGCAAAGCACCAGTCCACCACATGGTCAACACACACACACGGGCAATTTAGAGTGATCAATTAACCTACCATGCATGTCTTTGGACTGTGGGAGGAAACTGGAGTACCCAGAGAAAACCCACACAGGCACAGGGAGAACATGCAAACTCCACACAGAGCACCCCGGACCGAGAATCGAACCCAGACCGCCTTGCTGTGAGGCGAGCGTGCTAACCACCATGCTGCCATATTTTTATATATAATATATTATTAGAAATAGTAAACCTTTATTACTGGATTTAATATGATTAAACAAATCATGTAAAGTATCAACTCAAACATAAAATCTGATAAAATTGAAATCTGGTGGTGTTGACAAATTAGGCACTATTTTTCCAAAACAAATTTACTTATGTAGATTAAATTTATGTAGTTAAATTTCTTGTGTTGATGCTAGAAACACACACACACACACACACATACACACACAAATACACACAAAATCCTAAGGGATGATCTGCTGTTGTCGCAATTTTATTTTCACGATAGAATAATAAAAAATGATTGAAACATAAAAAATCAGTGGTGCACACATGTTTACAGTTGCAAGAGCAGTGACTGCATGGAGTTAGAATATTATCTACTTAATTGTTTACCTAAGAATTCCCACCTTGTACTTTACATTTTACATAAAATTTGTTCTATTTTATTATTTGCATGAAGCCATTTGGTCCAAATTCTTACAATTTTTAATAATAATTTTATATTATATTTGAATTACATTTGAATCATCTCTAATTATATTACACGTATATTTAAAAGGGTAATGTGACATATGATATAGAGTCTCATACAGTAAATCATGTGTGTAATGCAATAAGTCCAGTCCATTGGGAAGCCATTACCACTGTGACTGAAGTCATGTGCACAATAGCTCCGATGCTTATCAGGAAGTGTTCTTCGGTCATTGTGCACAGTTGGCTCTGTCTTCAGATCATATCAAGTGTGAAGAAGGTACTTTTAGTGGAGGTTAGAGGACACATATCTGGCATGTTCCAGTTCAGCTCACATGATCCCGTAGCTCGTAAGGGACATGCTGTTACAGCCGGGGCATTATCACAAATGCTCCAGACCTCAGAAGCTAGCAGTGTCCCAGGGGCTCTTCTCCATAAGAGGATTTCTAAATTTAAAACTGTAATTTTCAAGTGTCCACTGTGAAAACAGTTGATAATGTGACTGGGTATTGACCAAAAAAAAAAACCCCCACAATAAACAACAACAAAAAAAACATTTTGCCACTTTTGTGGTCAGCATGATATTCCCTTTAGGTGTGGCTGGGTAGTCCAAAATTACAATAAGTTACAATTACAATCAATTACAATGAGTGGAGCCCTCAACATGAGACTTCAGATATGGACCAAGACCCACAGCGAGCATAAACAAGCCAGATACCATAACAAAGGCTGGCAGGCTGTTTATCTTTAGGTGAATGTACCTCCTGTTATTCCCTTACAAAGACCGATTTCCCCTTAAGTGGAGTCCTTATTAAAGAAACAAAAAAGGGTCTAAGATGGTCGGGTGCGAGAACTGTGGCAAGTCGTGACGTGAATAAACATTGCCATATAAAGAAAGGGAGCATGCAAGTCGACGGAGAAAGAGGGCAGTGTTGAGAAAGGCGCTGTACAGCAGAGCATTGTACTGTAGAGTGATAACCTTGTCCTGCCTGGGTGTCCTGCTGTTCGTGGGGATTGGTAGGGCAGAAGCGTCCCCTCATATGTGGTCATTTCTCACTGTAGTAGTCACAGTAATATGTCTTTGGGCAACACATAGAATTCTTTATTTCTCGTTGAAATGTGTTTCTTTTTGAAAGATTTTGATTTTTTTTTGTCCAATTCTCCATTTCATTTAACACAAGCTCTCTGTCCTTCTGAGTTATTGTGAATGCAGTAAGTTATAAAAGATCTACATATTATGTGCTGTGCCTTTTAAAGCATTCTGTTCTCAGCCATATTGGTTTACATTCAGGTTTTTAGGACTTATGGTGTGTGAGACCATTGGTTGCAAGCCATGAATGCATGAATGAACCAATGAGTTTCAAAACTCTTTTTTTGTTTGTGTTTTGTTCAAGTATAATTTGTTACATAGAAATCCAAATAGTTACTATTTGTTAAAGTACATTTATTGCTGTAATATATAACGGTAACACAAGACACTATCCAGACGCTTGCAGATTGGAACGGACACGTTTGTTTAATTAGAAGAGGGGGTAATCCTGAACTCTGCTGGAGCTCCAGGCCTGAGTCAGTGTCCAGAACAAAAACAACCAAAAGTAGAAAGTGGCAAACAGTCCAGGTCCATGCAGCTGGGCAGACCAGCAACTGCCCCAAAAGGAACAAAGACAAACACAACAGCCAGTAAAGAGGACGGCACACAGCCAAGTCACTACTGGAGCCCATGCTCAACACGCACTGTTCATGGCAATACGTCACCGTGAGAATAGGGACATAGGCAGAGTTTATCAGTGAGGAAACGAGGACCATGGGAGTGTATGTGATAATAAGGAATGGAGAAGAGAGCCAAGATTGGTGGATTGGGGTGGAATGACGGATGGTAGCTGGCAGATGGATTCTGGGAAAGACCAGTACTGGGGCTTGTGGGGATCATTATACTTACCAATGTGTAAGTCAAAATGTCAGCATCACTTATTTCATTGTTTATTTTATTTAATTTTAATTGTGCTAAGTTAACCATAATGACTATGCAAAACGTAACAACAAGAAATGTCAGTATGTGTACCTCTAAAAGCTATCAAAGCAAACTTTCGTGTGAGATCAGAACATCAAATATGTTACATTGTAGGCCTACTTCTAAAATCCCATCAGCAGGAACTACACATAGGGTTAGATTACAAAGAATTGCAGAGAAAGAGCTTTACAGCAAAGCTCTCATGGACTCTTGGAACCTGTGATTATGTGGTAGGCTTTTGCTCACATCACTGTCCCCTCTGAGTTAAAGTAATATTCAATTACCCAGCGAAAATGAACGGGCTCAGTTAGCTAGAAATGTACACAGCCACTATATATATATATATAGTATATTATAGTATATTGAAATACAGACTTTAATATAGCATTGTGATTAAAAGCTAAATTGCTATATCTGGTTAAGATGGACCTACTGCATCTGATCTAATGTTATGTTTTAAATGTATGATGTGTTATGTTAGACATACATTTTCTTCTGTCTCTTTTCTTTAATCTAATTATACACTCAATTAGTTTCCCCCTTCTGCTATCATGAATCATTAGCCCTTGTTCTTGGGCTGTTCCCACTGCCATAATTTACTGTGAAGCCTGTAGTCTCTGTGTGTTTTCACCTTAGTTTCTCCAGTGAAACAATTGTAGATTTAGGGCAAATTGTGTGTGTGTGTGTGTGTGTGTGTGTGTGTGTGTGTGTGTGTGTGTGTGTGTGTGTGTGTGTGTGTGTGTGTGTGTGTGTGTGTGTGTGATGCACATGATTTAAGTTTAATAGAGATAGAGTCAGTATAAGTATATCTTTGTCTAAATTCCTTTGGCATGCCTAATGGATGGAATACGGTTTTAAAAAGCAGAGAATGAACTACATTAGCTTTATTTTTTTCTTTTAAAGGAATGTATTGTGATTAAGAGTTTTAAAATGTTTTTAAAATAATTGTAATGTTTAAATAAACCTAACATGTTTGAGTGCCATAACGGCATAGTTTGATATTATTTATTATTATAAATAGAGAATATTTATTTATATATAAACCCTTTTGTGTCTTGAATTTGGCATTCTTTCTTAACAACAAAAGCAGTATTGCAAGCTTATTAACAAAATAGGTCAAACGGGAAGAGTAATGTTGCATAGAAGCCACAGTGCTGCTTATCACACTATTCAAGTTTTGTTTACTTTTCTGCACAGAGGCCAGTAACACTTAGAGCAATTAAATCACTCACCGCACCTAACCCCAAACAACATGAATACTCTTCCTCACCTTCCTGAATGAATCTTTTATGAATGTGTTGGAGCTCACATTCATCCTGCGACTGAAGTCCACAGCTGCCTCAGCACCTGTGAGGCCTCTG
Organism: Brachyhypopomus gauderio; assembly: GCF_052324685.1. Lineage (NCBI taxonomy): Eukaryota > Metazoa > Chordata > Actinopteri > Gymnotiformes > Hypopomidae > Brachyhypopomus > Brachyhypopomus gauderio. Next base: position 25,287,682 of record NC_135212.1, read on the forward strand.
TGAATTCCTGCTTGTGGAAATGAAAACAGGACAGCAGAAGGATCCTGCAGTCCTGCAGTCGCATCCCGCACCGCGTGCGAAGCCTTGTGCACAGTCTGTTGTGCTTGAGTGTGTAACTAAACCAATAAAGCGGGCTTGTTGAAAAACACGGTCATTAACATTTCACGCTAACAGAGTTTGCTGCCGTGGTCATCAGTCTGTTAGAGAGGGAGAGAATGTGCTTATGTGCGAATATGTTTCCTGCGCTGGGTTCATGGCGGTGGTGGTTAAAGATACAAGAAAGATGAGCTCTCCTTCAAATTTTTAGCATCCTTCTGATTAATCTTCTAAAACCAAATCTACCTTGCAAAATGGCTTTCTTTGGTAGGCCTAAGTTATATAAGATCTGCAGAATAAGAAATCTCACAAGTGTATTCATTGTCATTGTGAAAACCTTGAGAAGCAGACCCTCCAAAGACCCCAGTCATTTATTCATTTGTTCATTCATTATTATTATTTTTCTTTCTTTTTAATGAATGCTCAGGCACTGGTTCTAGTAGCCCATTACCCAGGACTGAATGTGGGGTTACAGTCATATTTCGCTGAAGCAGTGTTGTTCTGTCCTCTTGTGCTCTTGCAGCTGACCTGCTAGTGCTGGAAGCGGCTATAGTTGCTACTCCAAGTCCAGATTTGATTCTCAGGCTACATATGTGCTGTCGTAGTAATCAATATGTATGTTAAAGAGCATTTGCCAAATATTATATGAACTGCAGCCAGCAAGAATTGATGGTGTGTAAACTTTGAATAGGACAAGATTTGGATATGGTGCAGTTAAACTGGGTATGGCCCAATTATCATCCATTTTAACCTGAGCCAAAGAAGCATGTTGGTTATCGGGCTGCAGAAAAAATACTTTGAATTCATCTGCATATGGAAATTAGGCTATGAATACGATATTTTATGCATATATGCAAATGCGTGAATATTTATTATGAATATTTATTTTTATTTATTTGGTGTAATTTTATTATGGAATTGTGAAAATTCCATGTCCTCTTATGTTTGGTTCCACAAGACATTGATTAGCGTAATTATTTTGTAGAATTGTCAGAAGCTTGTATCTCTCAATGGAGGTAGACTTGACTGACAGCACCCTGCTGTACTGAATCTTGTCTTCTCATGCGTATTATCTTGGCTGTTTGACTTGCTAAAAGAAGATGCTAATTAGAGCTGCTCTCAGTTCAGTTGTTCATTGTGTATGCAGTGCAACTTTGTGCATTGCCCGGTAGTTTTTGTAACATGCAGTACCTTGATTCAACAGCAGGGGAACACAAAAGCCACCAGTTTACTCCATGGCATTAACTGGGAAGCGGAAAAGTGTAACAAACCTTCCCTCGTGTTTTGATCTTCCCTTCATCTTCTCCTTTATTTCTATATCTCACATCTGCTTTTCCTCATTAGGTTTATAGCCCGACTGTTCTTTTCTCACGTTTCTCATTCATGTTTTCGTTTCTCCTCTCTTCTTCTCTCTTGCATTCTTTTCCGTGCTGAACCCATTTTGGTAACTTCTTTTCTGTCTTGCTGCTACCTGCTGGCAGCTAATTAGAGGCTGTAGCCTCTCTAGTCTCTGTGGATGATTCATTGAAGCAAACAGGCGTGCAGTAGGAAGCAGTGATTTAGTAGGAAGTCAATTGGCACACGGTAGGATGCAGTGATTTGGGCAAGACCAGTCAGCTCAGGCCTGGGACATGCAAAGATGTAATGTTGACAAGGTTAGCAGTTGTTTTTTTCAGGCCAGTTTTTCATCTGAAAACTTTTTCAATTTCATGATATGGTGTCAGTTAAATTGATTCTCGTGAATCAATGATGAAAGGACAAGATAGCATATTATGGTGTTCAGCACAATGACTTCAATGCAGTGTGCAGGTGATCATTATAGAATATACATATATACACACACACATGTAGTAAACAAAGTTTCCAGAGAAACCATTTTTATATTTCTACGTATCTTACCTAACACACACACTGTATACTGTATATACTATAGCTCACATCTCCAAAACATGTGTCTTAAGACGTGTGTGCTGTCAGATGTTGCCCATTGCAAATTCTGAGCTTAATACTGGTTTAAGCTACTAAGCTTAACCATAATCATAACTTAAATCATAAAGCTCCCCCCCATTAACAAATGTGCGTTTACAGTAGGAGACGAATGCAAAGTGCTCACTGCAGCCCACAATGCTTGAGACCATAGATAAAAATGTTATTGCATCGGGAGGACAGTAGTGTGAACTACAGTACATATGTACCCTTATACATAAAAATGCATGGGACTAAAATAATGGACCTTGCCAAAGGGTAGTCATATGTTACCATTGTAAATAAAAAAATACTAACTGGGAACTGTCATCCAGTATTGATTTTACCATTGTACATTAAAAATGTATTTTAAAGTATATGTTGGCTTTATAAGCTTCAATTACAAGATTTGAACATAACAAGTTTCTTTTCTTCACTGAAAGAAAAGCCAGTTCTCAATTTCATGACTTATGATTAGATTATACATTAATGTTAGATTATTGTTACTAATATTTCAATGTGAGGTCAAAGTTGTTCCAATCTAATATTACGCTTAATGCTTCAGCTAATCTGTTAAACTTGCATTGGCTCGCATAATGAAATATACAGTAGGCTATATTCAGGTTCTTAGTGTGGCAACAGACGTTACAGCACATGCTAGCTGCACAGAACCAGACTTGGCTAATCTGGCAGGGAAGGATGGCCCTTCTTGGATGGTGTCACGGTGAGGACCCCGGCCCCTCCCTTTTGGGCGTGTGTTTACGTGGTCCACGTGTACTTGTCTGCGTCTGTGGTTGTCTGTGGGTGCGGTTATGTCTTGTGAATATCCGTCTCACCTGTGCATCGTCTCGTAATCACGCGGGGCTAATGTGGTTTGTCTATTTAATGTGCGCTCGCGCAGTGTCCTGTGCTCGTCGTTGTCTGAGTCTGAATGTTCTCTGTGAACGTTGTCTAAGTCTAAACGTTTCAGGTCTACGTTACGTGTTTAAATGTGCGCATACTGCGCTATTCTGTGTCACAATAAACGTGACGTCTGTGACCAAGCCGGGATTTGTGTCTCATCCTTCGCTCTGCACCGGACGTCACAGATGGGGATCTCCATGTAGACCTGCAGGGCTGTTTCTCCATTCTTTACTTTCCCTGTGTGCTTTCTTCGTATGAACTTGACATATCATCAGTTGACATACCTGAAAAGCCATTTGTTGTTTTTTTTTAGGATTACATGCTATAATAAGGCTGAGCATGTGGATATTGTAATGTATTTGATCGTATACAAAACATGTGGAGCAAATAGCATCAGGTTGGTGTTTTTGAAATAGCTTTCTTGTTGCTTCAAACTTGGGTTCATTGCTATTTCATAGCATTGCTCATCAACTTTGATTTGTTAATTTTCTTTTTTTACTAGTGTTTGTAAATATATTTTTGAGAACGCGTAACTCCTGCTTTCCGGGCAGATTGTCTCTCTGTAATCTTTAGAAAGGCAGACAATAGTGGGACCAGCTGGTACTGCAGATTACGTGCACACAGCATAATGTCATGCTAACATACATAATATTTCAGCAAATTCATGGGTCCACACTCCAGCATCTTCTCAACAATAATTAGACAAACTGAAGGACACTCTGTTTACATCACAACACCATTTCATGCAGGAAAAATGTACAGAACATGACGAACATGTTCATTTCATTTTTCTGTCAGAGGATTTTGACTGTAAATAGAGAGGTTTTGAGATGTTCTTAGAAAATGTGAAAATGTTCTTGGAAAATGTCCACCCGAATTGAGAACAATGGGTTAAGTCATCACATGAAGCTGGAGATTAGAGTCTTTTAATCTATAGATGCAAGTTATACATGGCTATTTTTCTTACATCTTTTATTTATTTTCCTGGTGTATAAAACTACAGAGACAGCAGTCCCTGATCTTGATGGGAACATCTTCAATATCAGAAGACAGGCAATCACCAGTCTTGGAGTGGAGTAAATCATTATACTATAGAAAGATGTCGACTGCACACACACTCCACTGCTTTCAACAGCCTCCTCTTCTATGGAAAAATAGACACCGACGGTCAACAAACTGAAAATTGAAGCGTATATGTTGCTGATTTACCTCCGTGCTGCCACAACCTGCCAGCTTCACTGTTGAAGACATCAGGAAGTGTTTACAGTTCCCCACTTTAAATCCCTCTGCTGCATGAGTCCGAAGCAGCACACACTGAATGAGGAAATGAAGAATTGCCTGAAGCAAGCCACTGCATCCTTTCCAGGACTTCATAATAAGCATGTAACTCTTGACACAAGGCTTTAGCTTTATCCAGCCCACTGCATTTCCACTGCATTTAGCCTATATGTAAGTGCCAAATAAAAACCTTAAGAGCCTTTAATATCCAATCCTTCCAGAAGATCCATCCATCACTTTCTAGGACAGTCTCCACCACTCTGTCAACACAAGCAGCATTGAATCCACCATACATCACCGTCACTGTAAATGGACAGAGCATAATTCCAGACATCCTCAGCAAATGCCCTGTGACCAACTGCACAAATGCCAGTGCTTGGCTCATCGCCAGGAAGCCAAACACCACTTAAAGATTACACTGATATACAGTTGTGATCAAATTTATTCAACCCCCAATGCTGCGAAGGGTTTTATGGAATTCAGTGCACATTTGTAATTGTGTTCATAATGAAATCTTACAAGGACTTGTTAAAGAACTAAATGCAACTAAGATAGCATCAATTTTTTTTGTCATAAAGTATTAAATGGCCTTTTTGTGATTTCTTCATTGACACAATTATTCAACCCCTTTACGACTACCACTCCTAAGAACAGAGGTTCATTCCAGTGTTTTCCATCAGGTATTGAAAACATCTGTGGATGTCAACGAGCAGCAATCAAGCATGATACACACCAATTAGGCAGATTTAAAAGGACTGTGATACTCAGCTCTTTCTAGACATCTACTGGTGTGTTTCCAAGCATGGTGAAGGCAAGAGAATGGTCCCAGAAGACAAGAGAAGAGGTTATTGCTCTTCACAAGAATGGCAATGGATATAAAAAGATTGCGAAGTTGTTAAATATTCCAAGAGACACTATCGGAAGTATCATTCGCAAGTTCAAGTTAAAGGGCACAGTGGAAACGTTACCTGGTCGTGGCAGAAAGAAGATCCTGACCGTGACTGCTGTGCGCTACCTGAAGCGTAATGTGGAGAAAAATCCCAGCGTGACTGCTAAGGAACTGAAAAAAGACCTGTCAGATGTGGGCACTGAAGTTTCAGCTCAGACAATAAGGCGCGCACTGCATAACGAAGACCTCCATGCCAGAACGCCCAGACGCACCCCCTTGCTGACTCCAAAGAACAAGAAAAGTCGACTGCAGTATGCCAAAAGTCATGTGGACAAGCCACAAAGGTTTTGGGACAGTGTACTGTGGTCAGATGAAACTAAATTAGAACTGTTTGGGACAATAGACCAGCGCTATGTTTGGAGAAGGAAGAACCAGGCTTATGAACAAAAGAACACCTTGCCTACTGTGAAGCATGGCGGGGGGTCAATTATGCTTTGGGGCTGTTTTGCTTCTAATGGTACAGGAAAGCTTCAACGTGTGCAGGGTACCATGAATTCCCTTCAGTACCAGGAGATCTTGGAGGAAAATGTGATGGAGTCAGTCACAAACCTGCGGCTTGGGAGACGTTGGAACTTCCAACAGGACAATGATCCGAAGCACACATCCAAGTCCACTAGAGCATGGTTGAACATGAAAGGCTGGAACATTCTAGAGTGGCCATCGCAATCACCAGACTTAAATCCAATTGAGAACCTCTGGTGGGACCTAAAGAAGGCAGTTGCAGTGCGCAAGCCTAAGAATGTGACTGAACTGGAGGCTTTTGCCCATGAAGAATGGGCTAAGATACCCATAGGTCGCTGCAAGACACTTGTGTCAAGCTATGCTTCACGCTTGAAAGCTGTCATAACTGGAAAAGGATGTTGTACTAAGTACTAAAAAATAATGTCACTAGGGGGTTGAATAAAACTGATAATGATGTGAGCACAGTAAAGACATTTGTGGTTATTCCATCATAAATATTATGTTATGTTTGTCTAATTTATAAGTGCCTCTTTGATATAATTGTAAATAAGATGACTGAAATGATCAAAATCAATGTCAAACTGGCCAAAACACTTTATTTCAGTGGGGGTTGAATAAATTTGATCACAACTGTAACATCCATCCCCTTCAAACTCCTGCTGAAACCACTGTGGCGGTGTCTTTGTGTGGACTGAAGAAGGTGTACTTAATGTCAGCAGATGCAGTGTTAAAAGAGGAATGCTTATAAAAAAAACCCCAAGAGCATCCACCCACCAAACATTCATATGTTCTGTTTGTATTTACCATTTACCATTCCACATTCAGACTAGGGCTGTAGATGATAAGGATTATTCTCAGAATATTTTAGCTTGGCTGACTGAGTGAGTAGAAACACCCTCCCCTCGACCCCCGCACTAATTACACTGGAGACAATGGAAGTGGAATTAGAGTGGTGGAGAGAAGGAATCTTACACACACCGTCTCCCAGAGCCCTCACACAAATCCCACAGGACAGGAAATGTGCAGCAGTAATGATGTTTGGGTTTTGTCCAAATATCTGGCATGGCAATAGAACCTTTACTTGACACAGTTCCACCAAACCTTTTTTTTAAATGGTGACAAATTTAGAGTCTGAGTTATAGTCACTAATTAATGAACCAGTATAACAAAGTGTGCAATGAAGCAAGCGTACACACAGTTAATAAGGCCCACAGAAGGGAGGCTTGCAGGATTTGGACTCCCATGTCCTTGACATGGTGACTTTTAGAATTCTAACTGGCTTTCAAGATATCAGTCTTCACTGTACCATCAGTACTGTACTGTATTGTACTGTATCAAGTCTTCACTGTACCATACTGTACTGTATCGACTCTTCACTGTACCATCAGTACTGTACTGTATCAGGTCTTCACTGTACCATCAGTACTGTACTGTATCAGGTCTTCACTGTACCACCATCATGATTCATGTGGTACAGATTCAGCACATATGATTCAAAATGGGAATGAAATCATTAGTTTATTGGCTTATCTGAGCTCAAAATTACTTTAAATAGAAACACCTACACAGTACCTATACTCTATACTCACTGGACTCTGTTCGGTCTTCTTGTATGTACATTTTGTGGGGATACAGTTGTTGACTATAGATCCATTCTTTCAATTTGTAACCCTCTACTCTGTTGATCACTGGTCAGATCCTGACCCCAGGACTACAGCAGACCAGATTTTATTTAGGTGTTATGTCATTTTCAATACAGCACTAACACTGTGGGTTGATAGCTATGATAGCTGGGTGGGTGTTGGGATTACTGGGTTTTTTCACATGAATTGTTACTATTGAATTGAGAGTGGACATCCACCAAAAAACACCTAACCAACAGTAGTCTAGTAATCTGAATCTAGACGAGGATTAAGGGTTGGTTGGATTAAAATTCATGGCATAGATGGGCTATGAACTCTACCCTAGCTGTACTCCACAATGTGTTTTTAATATTAATTTTGCAACAAAAAATGACATGGATTTTGTCATTCTTTTTGATAGAATCAAATATATGGAAAAAAAATTACACTGTAGAAGAAATTGTTTTATAGCAGCAAAATCTATGCTAATATAACTGCTTTTACTAAAGCTTTTAGCTATGGAGATTGTTACCAGAAAAAAAAACTGTCTTTAAAGTCTGACAGGCATTACTTATATTATTCTTTCATGTTCAGTCTGTATCTTTTTTCACTGCTATTTTCTGCTCAGTGTGATTAAACCAGTTAATATTTGAGCATGCGTATGTCTCTATATGTTCCTGCAAAGCCTGATTTGTATGCAGCTGGGATTTGTGAAATAATTGGATAATTCGCTCTGCAATCATTATCAATCAGTGCTTGCTGTAGTGCTAATGTGAAGTGGTTGAGGACCGGGCCTGGAATGCAGTCTGCTGGAAAGAAAGAGATCAATCACGTTCCCTGACATGCCACTCCTGAAGGCCGCTTCTCCTAGATTCACCCTGACATCGTCTTGCCGAGAAAAGGTCTTATAGTATGTTCCAGGAGTGTTGCATGTTATATTTCTACCTATTGCACAACTTATTTCTGAAACTGTGTGATCTATATTGTGGAAATGAAATGAGTTACGTGCCATAGATGCAAATTCAAACTGCCTGGCAGAGGAGACTAACATGGGTATTCATGCAGTAGTGGACTTTCATGTGAATGTGATGCCATTTGAGTGGTGCTCTTCTAAGATGGACCTGTCAGTGGAGTGTATCTTCAACTCCTGGGAACCTTAAATACATGGATCTTAGAGTGAAAGATGGAAAACTGATGAACAGAATGGCACAATACAAAACTAAAACTTTTTCACTGTCTTTATTATCAGACTCTGAAATATATATCTGAAATATATATTTATTATCAGACTCTGAAACATCTCTCTTTCTCTGTTTCTCTAGGGGCAACTGCCCACAAACAACCGTGCAAACACAGCTTGGAAACTGTGAAGATGTTTTTGATGATTTTCCTGGAAATAGGCCAATCTTTACTGCACTGATTCTCACTGGATCTGTTTTTTTATTATTATATTATTATTATTATTTTAGTTCTGTTTAAAATGGATATCAGTTGCTTTCACTTTCACAGCTGTAGAGTAATAGATGTGTTATTGTATATATTATCCAGAATGCCTTGTGCAATATGTTTTATATGTATAATTCATCAAAGGCACCGGTTCCCAAAGCACGTGCTGTGATATCTCATCCACACTAACAAATTTATATACTAACCTGATCGATTATGAAGCGCCTTGGCACTCTCTTCAACTAAAATATAGCTTGCTGATAATCATCTTATTTATTGTTATCATTTTGGAATGAGATACTCGTACTCCACAAGCATGCACAGTTTTTCCTTAAATTGAAAACCATAAAGCGTTTTAGCCATGCAGCTCTCGTTAGCAGGGGTTAGCGCAGCTTTATCTGGAGGGTGCAAGTCCAACTCCCTGCCACTAGAAGTAAGCTATGCAAAAAGGCTGAGGTGCTACTGTGTTAATACAACACTAGACCATTAAGTTGTGATCTTTGTATGTGGGTGCTTCTGTTTTTATGAAAAATGCCTTCATAAATAATTGAATTAGAAAGCCAAATTAGAATGAAGGCTAGTAACACTGTAGAATTCATATTTGTAGGAGCAAATGATGGCACGTTATCATTCCATAAAACAATAAAATAAACAACAACACTCAATTCTGCAATTTAACTGAGACATTTAGCTTTATTCTCCATTATTTTGCTTTTGTTTTTCTCTATTGGGATAAAAGCTAATGCACTTGATGCATATGCCTTTGCATTTGGTATTAGCTTTACAACCAGTATCTTCACAGTCACAGCTTTTTCGCCTGGTCTTTATTTTTTTAAATGTGTTTGCAGAGAGATAATGGCAAATATCTGGCACATATATCTTGAGTAGGAGTATCACTTTTCTTTCTTCACGTCTCTCACTTCAGCTTTCTCCCTAACAGTAAAATGAGCACACCATGGTTCCTTAAAGCAAGTGGGAATATATAGGCAAATAGTGGAAGTGAACAGCAGTGCGGACGAGATAGGTGAGTGCAGAGAGGAGAGAGAGGTGTGCTTCTACAGACAAGCAGCCCTGACTAATGAGGAGGCTGGATTAATGCCCCTCACAGCCAGGCTGGCAGAGTGGCAGCTTTAACAAGGCTCTTGTCATGAACATTCCAGGCACATGATTTAACTTGTTCATTGAAGTGCTTAATGACATGTCCACACTACGTGATCAACAGAGGCACGTATCTCGTGAGAGCACACTGTAGTCGTCACAAGAACCTGTGAAACACTCCAGTTTCATTACATCTTTCCCTTTTCTGAAAAGAAAAGAACAACAATTAACATTATCCATAGTTTTCAAACTCTCCAATATTCTAGAGAGATTCTAGAGTTGCATGTGGCTCAACTCGGCAAGAGGAATGTGGTCTCTTTGGGCACCTAAACAACTTTTCATTTAGAAGTATTTCTGCATTACATAATTGAGTCAAATTCAGCAATGTTATTACCAGTGCTTGGCATGTGTAAACATGTTTTTATAAGCTCAGTGTAATTATGCTGTAATTATGTAATTAAACCATATAATTTCCAGAAAACCATTATTGTAAATTATGTATTTAATTAAAAATATCTTATCTCTAGTCCGACAACCCCCCCATTTTAACCTGATGGTACGATCCTTGTCTGTCATCTCAAGTGACACAGCATGCACACCAGCACAAAATTCAGTTTGTGCAAGGAGTGCCCTTGTCTGAGCAGCGAGGTGAAAAGAGTGTGCTATTATCCTAAAATGAGCTAATTCCAATCTTTCACGAAATAGAGCCAGTTCAAACAGCCTAGATTAGAACATACCATAGAGACCACGCTATTTTTGAAATCTTACAACCTCAAAGTAACACATGCCGTTTTACATATGGGCTGACAGTCTTATACACTAGGGCACTGTGGTAGACAGCCCATTGTCCATAGCAGCATAGGGACTTTTTTCGCAAGTAGTTACATCTTTCTGCCTCTAGAGGTCACTGTAATTTGCTGTGGCTGTCATGACAGCACAGCTACTCTGTGAATCCAGGTGACTGATTCTTAGGCCATACTTAAGAACTGGACTGGTTCTATGAGGCAGTGGTGGAAGGATTGTCTGGAACAAGTAGGAGGTGTTGCTGATTCCTTCTGTTTATAGTTCTATTCTCAGTCAGGACAACACATGATCTTGGTCCAGAGGACTTACTCAGTGCTCAAAAAGGTGTCCACCCTTTTTTTTTTTGCTTCATCTAGTTTACCTCGGGCACTTTGTCCTCGGATGAGCTCTGGGAGGACATGGACAGTGTGTCAGCTCTCTGGCTTTCTGGTCCCTCTGGCTGACTTCAGCATGATGGATGAGTAAAGACTTCAGCGTTTTGTCCAGCAGCGGAACAGTGGTGTGAATTTGATGACCCATCGTCTCCTGGGTGGAGCTTACACCGATCGCACTGGTGGGCATTGCCTGGTAACAGACTGTGCTTCCCTGTTCGTACAGTCCTCTCAGCTACTATGTTTGACTGTGAACAACAGGGCTACATGTCAAATGCATGAAACCACATTTTGTCCCGGAAATGTTTAAAATTCAGCAGAGGACAACTGTGGTCCGTTGTGACTGACACGTGAAACAGGAATGCTCTGCCTTGTGAACGTGCTTTTAAATTTAGCAATGACCTAGTGGGACTATATCTGTATAATAACAGCCCACAACTATCACATACACAGCTCAGGGTCAGTTTCCTGCCAAGGGCCATCTGGAAGGACTATCACGATCAGTGATCCTTTGAGTCTGCTTGTTTCAAAGGAATCACTTTTATTCTAATATCACTGCCGATCCCAGACCTAAACTTCGGTTTCGTCCTCTATGTTTGGTCAGTCCCTTTGTGACCTTCATGCATTCACTGCGACACCTCCATTGTTGAGGATGCAAATAGCCTATGTTGATATAACAGCATACCACTAAATTTTGAGAGATGGGCTCTTGGTTGCAGTATGACTGCAGCCTGATTATTTTCCATCCTCTGTGGAGATGAAGATTTGGATGTTGTGACTGTTAATCTACAGCAACCTCCTATTCAGTGTCAGTTTCGAATTCACTCTGCAGTGGTCTCCTCAACAAGGTGTCAGCAACCACCAGCTGTTTCAATGTGCAGAACGACATCATCTAAGCCCCCCAGATAACGTAAAAAGTGTTCACATACCCAAACCACAGCAAAGCACTCCTTTTCAATCTCAGAATCTTTTTATTGAGTACGTGAACAGACAGCAACTGATCTAGGCATATCTGGGTCTCGCTGAGACAGTGTGGCCTCATGTGTATAGCTATTTTCACCCGTAAAGACTACAGTGAGTTTGTTGATGTCATCGAAGGACAATACCTGTGCTGATGCAAGTGCAGACTTCACCCTTCTGTGGTTCTTCTCACACAGTGTTTCACATGGTGTGCATATGGTTGAGAGACCACACAAGACTTTAATCCAGCATGGCTAGGGCTTGGGGAAGCTCAGTAATATTTGGAAGGGATTGGCAGGTCTGTGATTGCTCTGACTTTAACTTCTGACTTTTTCTATCTTTCTCAACGGTATCACCAAATCTCGGGTTTGCTGAAGTGACCCTTCTTCATTAAGCTTCATTCCAGATCCCTGAAGGAAGGTGTGCAAAACAATGTTCATGTCTGTCACTACTGCATCACCCTTATGGTTTCTCAGTTGTGTGCATATCTATCTCTGGACTATTTCCAGAGTTTAGGTAATGCTGATCGGGAGATGGTGGAATCTGAATATCCCTACGGATGTACTGAAGGTCATTAACTGCAGAGTTGGGATGAAGTGAAATTTGGCAAAAGCTGCTAGATGTTTTCAATGTGGAAAATATTTTTTTTTCCTGAAAGCCTGGGAGAAGTGTCTTACAAACAGAGAATGCAGAATCTTTTGTGCTTGACAGAATTATTGGTCTTTTTTCGATCACCATGCCTTTTTCTTGATCGCCAGCACCAAGTCTGTTGGCTTGGTGACCTCCTCTATGATGCTCAGTTACAGCATCTGTTTCAGCTCCTCCCCAACCTCAGGCAAAATGGAAACTCAGTGTGGCATTATGAGGCCCGAGGCTGAGTTGGTCAGAGTTCAGCCTTTGCTGATTTGAAATTCAGCAGCTCTATAACTTAGTCATTTTCAGTCATGCCTTCTGCTCTATTGACCAACCCCATTTCACATGCAATAGCACTTTTGAGTAAATTATTTGGGTAAGAGCCTTCAATTACTTAAATCTACCATTTATGACCCGTCTCTTTGTATTCACAAGAGGTTTGGAATTCTCTAGCACATGCTAGTTTGCCTCCTGGATGGCAGGTGTTTTCCTAGATGGGGGGTGTTCATGCATGCATTGCAGGTGCATGCATTCATCAGTTGCAGGTGTTGCAGCATGATCAGATAAGTGCCCCGTGACATCCCTGTACTATCTTGAACTTTGCCATTGACAGAGATGTTAACATTCCGCAGGTCACCACTCTGCACTTAACGTGTGGACGCTAGGATGTCTTGGTCTTCACTTTGTTAACCCTCACCATTTCTGTTTCAGACACTCATAATGCTCCATTTGTTTTACATTATCAGCACCGTGTTGTGCAGTTTTGAGAATCTTAGCTACTCTGGCTTCTAGTTACCTGATCAGTGTCTTTTTCTGTCTTCAGTTGGTTTTACTGTCATGTGGTGGTTATGGCAGGATGATACAATGGCTATGGTATGATGGTTATGGTGAGATGGCTATGGTATGATGGTTATGGTGCGATGGCTATGGTATGATGGTTATGGTGCGATGGCTATGGTATGATGGTTATGGTGCGATGGTTATGATGTGATGGCTATGGTGCGATGGTTATAGTGCGATGGTTATGGTACGATGGTTATGGTGCGATTATTATGGTGCGATGGCTATGGTGAGATGGTTATGGTGTGATGGCTATGGTGAGATGGTTATAGTATGATGGTTACAGTGCAATGGCTATGGCACGATGGCTATGGTGCAATGGTTATGATGTGATGGTTATGATGCGATGGTTATGATGCGATGGATATGATGCGATGGTTGTGGTGCAATGGCTATGGTGCGATGGTTATGATGCGATGGTTATGGTGCGATGGTTATGATGCGATGGTTATGGTGTGATGGTTATGGTGCGATGGTTATGATGCGATGGCTATGATGCGATGGTTATGGTGCGATGGCTTTGGTGCTATTTATGATGCGTTGGTTATGGTGTGATGGCTATGGTGTGATGATTATGGTGCAATTACTATGGTGCGATGGCTATGGTGCGATGGCTATGGTGCGATGGCTATGATGTGATGGTTATGATGCGATGGTTATGGTGCGATGGCTATGGTGCGATGGTTATGATGCGATGGATATGATGCGATGGTTATGGTGCGATGGCTATGGTGCGATGGTTATGATGCGATGGTTATGGTGCGATTGCTATGGTGCGATGGTTTATGGTGCGATGGTTATGGTGCGATGGTTATGGTGCGATGGCTATGGTGTGATGATTATGGTGCAATTACTATGGTGCGATGGCTATGGTGCGATGGCTATGATGTGATGGTTATGATGCGATGGTTATGGTGCGATGGCTATGGTGCGATGGTTATGGTGCGATGGTTACGGTGTGATGGTTATGGGGTGATGGCTATGGGGTGATGGTTATGGTGCGATGGTTATGGTGCGATGGTTATGGTGTGATGGTTATGGTGTGATGGTTATGGGGTGATGGCTATGGTGCGATGGTTATGGCTTTTTTGACTGTCAGCCCAGATTCTAATTGATGTTTCTGTGCCACTTCACTGTCTATCCCATCCCTAATACTTTGTTCTTTAGCTGCACCAAATTTGCGGTATTCCGTAAATTCATAAAGACTTTTCACAAATGACTCTGCAGACTCTCCAACATTCTGAATGCACCACTTTGCGCTTTGGCAAAAAATGCTCATCGAAATTGGCGATGATTGTGTTGTAACAAGATGAGATAAAGATGAAATAAAAAAAACAAATCCTGAGTGCTAACTAGATGATAGATGACTGAGAAAAGTCGATAGGCTTCTGGTGGGAAAATTTAAACATTGGAGAAATGGCTTGGATTCTCTGGTCTGTCAATATTTACTCTTCTGAAACCATGTCATGAACATTCCAGGCGCAGGAATGAATTTGCTACCTGAACTGTCCAGAAAGACAAAAACAAAATTCATATTCCTGTCCTCTTATTCCCTGTCATGTGACTCACAAAAACCTATGACAATCTGATTTTATTACAGTTTCTTTCAAATAAAATAGAAAGAGAGAAATGAGAAATGGACTGGCGAAAGTGTGAGCGTGTATATGTGTTTTGTTCATTCATTTGTGCTTATAGTGAATACTATAATGAATACACACTTATAGTTATCATCCCAACTGCAGCAAATAACTAACTCACTCTCCTAAATGGTAACGGCTCATTGGCAATTAACTCATGTCACTAAATGACAGCTGATCCTAACACCAGTGTGTTAAAGAGCATGTTCTGCTTAAAGAGTTGTGCTTACCATAACGGACTACTCACAGGGTGTATAATTACTTTCATCTAGATGAGCTGATAAATCTTAGTGTGTCTCACTGCATGCTCAGTGTGTCAAGACTAGATGAAGAGCATATAAAAGGTTTTGATAGATGGACACAAATGGGGTTTGGGATTTTTATTTCAATATTTAGATGCAGAAAGTGTATTTTGTTTTCGTTTGAGATATTATTTAAACTCTCCTTCTCTTACCCCTAAACACAGCCATTTACCCCCTATACACAGACATTTCTTTGTGTTTGTTGTTGCTGGAAATGGGTACACACACAGACACACACTTCAGTTCTTGGTTAGCTGTTGCCTGTCCCTTTAAGCACGATTGCAGAAGCAGTGAGTGACAACATATCAGCAGTGGGAAATCAAACTGCCACACATTCACGCAAGCATGCACAGACACACATACTCACACACACAAACAATAACATTCTAGACAGGTTCTGAAATAAATCTGCTCATAATCACTGTTTCCACATCAGGTTTTCTTCATCTGCTCCTTGCTGTCATTTATCATGTCTTTGCAGGATATTCATCCTGCTACAGCAACATTCATCTAAGTCATCTATACTCATGCATATACTCTTACATGACTATTTTTAAAGTATGACTGTAGTAGGCAGCATTTCTGTTTTCTAAATGTTACACTGGCCTTGTGCACAGAAACAGTATGAGATGAAAGATCACGCTATACTGCATCACACGTGCACCACTGGTGTAATAACCACCTCTAGTGCCTTTGTAACGGCGCTTGGAAGAGAAAGAGAGGGAGAGGGAGGGAGACAGTGTTGGGGGTGCAGCAGAGACGCTGGATTGGTTAAGCTTGGAGGGGGAGTGGCTAAATTCTGAATGATTTGTGAGACGCCCCACCCTAGAAGGATTTGGGGACAGTTACCAATGAGGCAGAGGGAGGGTGGGAAGAGAGGTTGAGGGGGAGATATGGTGTGCACAAAGCGTGCGTCTGAGTGGGCGTATGTGAGAGAGAGGTAGAGAAAAGGAAGGAGGGAGAGAGAGAGAGAGAAAAAGAGAGAGAGAGAGAGAGACGGAGGGAGCTGGAAGCAGTCTGAGTGGACTCCTGTTCCAGCATTGCTGCTGTGCTGAGGAATATAGGAACAGCCCACTCCACCGCCTCGGTGCCACACACACACACACACGCGTGCACGCGCACGCACCTCAGCTGAGAGGAGAGGACAGCGGGACAGACCTATTCAGAACTCACTGCCTGGTTCTGCTGGGACAGCTGGATCTTAAAGTGCACCTTTGGGAGAAGGAAGGACCGAAGGAGATTGGACGAGAGGCTGAACGGAGGGATAGAAATCTGGCAAGAGTAAAAGCCCGGGGTAAAGGTTGGGAGGGAGGGCAGGTGTGAAAGCAAAAGGAGAGAGAGAAAGGAAGACAGAGGCAGTTTAGCCCTTCCAGCAGGAAAAGGAAGCCAGTATAGGAGACAGCACCAGAGGGAAGAAGAAAGAGTATAAGACTGTGCACATGGCAGCCAGGAGGATGAGCCTCGACACAGGAAAACAGAAGCCCGCCTGCTGCGTTCGAGGAGTTTGGGCTACGTTGCTTCCGTTTGCGTTTTAATTCTCCCAGCCGCTCGTCTCTCTGACTGTGAGGTCTCGCCTTCTCTTAAGTTCAGCTGGTGTCATAAAGTCATGGCACGGGCTTTAGCAGCAGCGCGTGTTTGATTTCATCCTACCAGAAGCTGTGGTGTGTGTGTGTGTGTGTGTGTGTGTGTGTGTGTGTGTGTGTGTGTGTGTGTGTGTGTGTGTGTGTGTGTGTGTGTGTGACAGAGTGCAAGCATGAGTGTGTGTGTGCAAGTGTGTGTCTGAATGGCTTAGCAGAGAGAGAAGCTTGCGTGGGCTTCAGGTGGATGGCAGGATGCGTGCTGATAGACTGGTAAGCTGCCTGCACACCTGTCTCCAAGCTGCATGCAGAGTTTCCTCCCAGCATCCTGTCAAAGTGGCAACCGAGTGAGGAGATTAGCATCTGCTAGAGTGGCCGAGCTGCTGTCGTACCGAAGCTTTGTTAGTGGTTAATCGCGCCGGAGTTGCATGCGAGAGTTGGTGGACTGGGGAGCAGGACCTGATGGAGAACCTTAGAGCAGAGCTCACCTGAGATTTGGGCGACTCGTAAGGGTGTGGTTGGCCCTCTGTCGGATTCAGTTAAGGTTGTGCAGTTTGACTAGGGAGTGAAAATTCCTTTTTAGAAGAACTAAAGCTATTTGACTTTAGGACACTGAAGCCTTTTAAAGTCATTTGAGTTATGTGAACTTTTCATCATGAAGACGCATGTTATTATGGCCGGCTAAACACAAACATTGGGTTTTTTTTTCTTTTTAAACATTTTTATGCAGATTTAATTTTTTCTTTCATTTGGTACTGAGCCTTACCCAAATGGGGATCATTTGGCCCTTGGGGGCCCCAGTGCCAGCACCGGCCCCGGACCCCAAAATGCGACGCTCAAGCACAGACGAGACTCCGTACCGGCGTAGCCCGTCTCTGGACAGCAAGGCGGGCTCGCCACGTGGGCACTGCAGCGGCGAGCAGGAACCCCGCGCCGGCCTCTTCGGCTTTGGCTTCCGCACGGCCCCGGGCCCGCAGACGGCCAAGGCTGGCTATGGCACGGCTCAGGGCAGGAAGTACGTGGTGTTTTACCTGGACCTCTCCTTCATCTTCCTCTTAGAGCTCCGCCGCTGTAGGATGGCAGAGGGCTGCATGAGGGCCCTGCGGTACGCCATGGTCTTCTTCAACCTGCTCTTCTGGGTGAGTACAAGATGAATACATCCAGCATTCACATCCAGCACTCGTAACCAGTAGGTGCACTTGTGTGTGCGCGCATCTGTGTGTGTGTGTGTGTGTGTGTGTGAGAGAGAGAGAGAGAGAGAGAGAGAGAGAGAGAGAGAGAGAGAGAGATAGAGAGAGAGAGAGAGAGAGAGAGAGAGAGAGGGAGATATTTTCTGGCATTATTACCTCCATATCAGGTCAGATCTCCCATCCTCACCATGTGTGTGGTGTTATCTTCTCTGTTTCACTTCACTGCAAGATTGACTGTGTGTCTGCTGTTTTGTATGTGGACCTCTCTCCACAGTCCTCATCTTGTGTTTTATTAAACTTCTCAAAGAGTAAAGAAGAGGTTTGCACAGAATACAAACGAGAGATCCCCCCCTGTCTTCCGTTTTTTGATCCATGGATGCATGTGGCTGTTGTTTTTCTGTAAAATGTGCAAATTGCTATAATGCGAATATGTTGTATGTAGATGGTCTTTGATGAAGTCTTCGTCTTTCTTCAGAACATAGTGTGCTCTTCTTTCTGTAACCTTAGCATCATTCTGTGCCACTACCTGATGCTACACTGACCTTGGAATGAAACAGTGTGTACTTGCGTCAGATTTTATTTTCCTGTTTCACCGTTTGTCCAAAGACAACACCACTGTCCTCATTCCAACCTGTGTGTATGTGTGTGCGTGTGTGTATGTGTATGAGAAATAGAGAGAGAGAGAGAGAGAGAGAGAGAGAGAGAGAGAGAGAGAGAGAGAGAGAGAGAGAAATGTCTGTGAATAGTATACATAACTACAAAAATGCTGTAACTGTGATAAAAGGTGAAATGCTGCACCTCTTGTTGACTGCTCTAGAGTGTCAGAGTCATCTAATACACAACTCCTCACACACACATTCATTCTCACACTAAATGTAATATGTAACTACATGAGTGCAAGCCTGGGTGCGCTGGTGGAATATTGCCATTAAGTGTCAACACGTTCTCCCACAACATCTCTTCAAATACGTTTGTGTTCATCACCAGAGGCTCTGTGTAGTAGATCCAGGATGTTTGTAGAAATGTGTCTTGTTGGGTTTTTTTAGAGCATGGATGGGGATAAGTACCCCTTGGTAATAAAGTCCAAGCCTTTGACACTGAGGATTGTAATGCTGGTGGTGTGCACAGGTCACCTTTGGAGATGAAGTGACCCTTGTGCAGCTTAAATCACAGCCTGTCACCACTGGACTGGCTCATCTGTTGGTTTGGTGGGGGGGTGTTATCCACAGCCATCTCAAATGGGCTGGTCCATATGTGATTAGCAGAAGGAAAGCATCAAAACACAGACTCAACTGTCTTTGCAGGCACCTGCTATTAGAGACTACCAGTGGACATGTTGGTACCCAAAAAACCTCCAATGGTGTAATTATGTCTGAAATGAGAAGAAGCACTTCATGTACACATTCATGTACACATTCATACACACATTCATGTACACATTCATGTACACATTCATACACACATTCATGTACACATTCATACACACATTCATACACACATTCATGTACACATTCACACACACATTCATGTACACATTCATGTACACATTCGTGTACACATTCATACACACATTCATGTACACATTCACACACATTCATGTACACATTCATGTACACATTCATGTACACATTCATGTACACATTCACACACACATTCATGTAAACATTCACACACACACACATTCACATACACATTCATGTACACATTCATGTACACATTCACACACACATTCATGTACACATTCACACACACACACATTCACACACATTCATGTACACATTCACACACATTCATGTACACATTCACACACACATTCATGTACACATTCATACACATTCACACACACATTCACACACACAGTCATGTACACATTCATGTACACATTCATGTACACGTTCACACACACATTCATGTACACATTCATGTACACATTCTCATGCTTACACACAACTCACAGAGCATGTGCAGATACAGGATATTCATATTTAAGCGTGGTCCATCAATGTCTTACATACTGAGGCTAAATAAGTACTCCTTCTCCCTCAAAAACATACATGTGCACACACACACACACACACACACACACACACACACACACACCCATCCAGCCATCCCCCCCCCCCCCACACACACACACAAACAAACAAAAGAACACCAACACATGCACATACACTCATATATATAGACCAATTGGTATCTGCATGGAGACAGAAATGCTTTTTGCCAGATGAGCAACAAACAAAAGAGTCTTTGTACCTTAGATGTGCTTTGATGAACCTTAATGTAGGATCAGTGACTTTTCCAAACAGCCTGGAATATTTAGTGCATCAGTGCATGCTGTCAATGACACTAAAAGCCTCGCAGGGTCCTAAAGAGAGCCATCCAGATCATTCCACACTCTGCACCAACACTTACTAATTAATCTTGTTAATGTTGCCATTCTCGCAACAAGGGTCCTGCAGGGTATGAAGAAAGAAAGCCCGTGCATGTGTGTGTGTGTGTGTGTGTGTGTGTGTATGTGTGTGTGTGTGTGTGTGTGTTGAAGGAAAAAGGAAGTAGAATACAATACACAGATGAAGAGATGAAGACAGGACCAGGAACCATGAGATGGAGCAAGAGCATGCTTAGATGTTATTTTTATGTTTCTGCTAATCTAGGTCAAAGCGGAATGGTTGCCTATCACTGCAGGCTCGTCTTAATGCCCACAGACACTGGCTCTTCCCCGCAATGCATTTTTAACACTGGCAGTATGTGGGTAAGTGCCTCTGGTCACTTATTCACACCAGAGACAGTGGACACTGAAAAGGTCAGTAGATCTGGACGTGTTTGGCTTCTCTCCTGCCAGGGTTATATTGGCTAATACTATACATTGCACGTCACATGGGACAATGCAGTTTACTTTTATCAAGGAGGATGATGACACGAGCCAAAAGGTCAAATCTGGCCGTGTGACAGACCCTCTCTGTTGCTTCGCCATTGCTCCAGGCTGAAATGGAGGTGGTGTTTCACGCACGCTGTGAGCCCGGGGCAGGCCTGGCACTCCTAACCAAGCCCATTATCAAATAAAGAGTGCTGCTGACCTGTATTTTGTGACATGAAACAAAATCACTTGTAACCATTTTGACACAAATCTTTTCAACTATCAGAACTGTTGTCAGGGGGCACCCACAAATGCCTTTGAATTCAACATTCTTTAAAATCATTTTATGCAAGACTGATGCATGTGGTATTTGATATTTAATGTTTTATCTGATAAAGGATAATGTTCATACATTTACATATACAGACAAAGGACTTTGGACCATATCTTAACTGTAATAGGAAAGAAACTTTTAGTGCATCCAAATTAGCTGACTGTTAGTTTAGATGTATGAATATCAGATAGGCCAGTGTGGATCGTCTCAAATCATCTACTAAGTCAGTAATTATTACTTGAAAGTATTCTGTCTGTTGTGTTGGTTTATGAGCCTGAGGGTCTTTAAGGGGAGCAATATGACATTTAAAAGACTTAAAGTAATTTAATTGGTATCAGACCTGGACTGAATACATAATTAAACCAGAGAAATTTCATGCCGCATTATTCAGTTATTCTGTTATATATGTATATTATAAAGGCATATATGAGTAAAAACAATGTGTGTGTATTTCAGCATATGTACATATGTAATTTAAGTTTGGACTGATGAATGGTATCTGGTGCTTCTAAAATCTAACTGACTGTCTGCCAGGAGAAAGTCAAATCTAACTTGATGACCACCTGATTCCCTGTAACAAGCTGTTTTGGCTTTAAACACAGAGAGGTTATGATAATACAGGATAGATAAAGGATAGATTGATTTCTGAGGTGTATCAGATTTTATCCACTTAACAAAAGGGATTTGATGATGTCTGTTTAAGGTTAATTTCCAAATGAAGTGATTTTTTAACAGCAAGTGTTGCACACTGAGGGGTCATTTTCCAATTCCACATGATTCACTGCATGAATCATGTTGAAGCTCACATCTGTGACTCACTGGAAAAAATCGATCAGCGTCCCTCAAGTAGGAGATCTAGGTGATATTGTATCTCCTGGAATTCAATGCTATGTACAAAGCTTTTACAGTGTATGCTAAAAATAAGACAAAGGAATGAACAGCCTACAGTAAAAACCAGGACTCTGCTCTATAATCTGAAGTAACGTTTGGCACTCACATAGGATATACGTAAAAACTAATTTCGGTAACATACATATAGCAATTCCATGATTCTATAAAAATGTGTAGGCTTAAGAGCAGCATCCTTCAGTTGATTTCAAAGCTCAGTTGAAGAGCATTGCTGTGAGACAAGGCTCTAAATTAAAACTGCTAAGAATGCCATGAAAAAAAAACTCCCGACTGTAGGGGGGAAAAAACCTGTTGTGCTTCTAAATTGTAGTAGATTGAAAATCTAGTGCTGAATAGATTTACGTAGACAAGCACCGACCTGACCTTGAAACCCTTCCACACTTGAATGATATTTTGAAGATGATGTGTTAGACGTTGTACGCTGTATTAGTTACCATCAAGTCCTGCAATACTTATTCCACTGCAGTCAATATTTTTTTTCAAGGTCAAATATATATATTTTCAAGAGTACCAAGTAAGATTTTTGTCTTTTTAATATTATGGCATACTGCTGATCTTCACACTATTTACACAGTGCCTGGAAGTCTGCAGTGATGTCTCACAGTTCCTGAGCTCAAGTATGTGAATGACACCTGCATTTCCAGCCTTCTGTTACATTCTGTGCTTCCTCCTCCTAAATGCAGTTTGATTTTGAACATTTTGCATTTTAACTTCTGTTTAGGTTATGAATATTGAATATTTTTGGCTGTTGTTGGGTTTTTTTAAAGCAACTCCGTCAGATCAGAAGTGAAACTGTGGAGCTTCTGGGATCAAGGTCCAAAACCCCTATCCTATAAACCATAGAATGTGGCACAATTGCGTGCACAGCTCTCAATCTGACCCCTGCACAGCTAAACCACTGAAGCACGATCGGCCGATGTCTCAGATTCAGTCAGCACATAGCTACTTGCATGCTCAGATTACATGTGCTTCTGATTTCTAAGATCTGAAATAGAGACCACCCCCCCACCCACCTCCTCACCATGTGATTTGCATTAGCATGATAGCATGGTAGCCCCTGCCCATTAACTAGGAGATCTGCACTCTCATAGACCGACTAAGCCTTCAGCTGAGCAAAGCAAGCTGACTGAGAGCTGCCAGTGTCTGCCCTGGTGAAGGAGCCCACGCGTATCACTCTGACGGCAGGACGACGTGGTACCGCTGGCATGCTGAGCAGCACGGGCACTGCTCCTCAGGGTCCACATGACACTGGAGCCTCTCGTATCGCCTCCCAAGAGCTGGATCAGTGTTGATTAAAAATAGCATTTCAGTGAGAAAAATCAACTCAAGGACACCCTGGGCAGTGCTGCATGCTGAGATATGAAGAGTTGAATATGCTTTTAAAGTGTGGTTTCTTTTAATATGGCTGAAGTGTAGTTGTATGTTTGCTTTCATTTTGCTCTGATGTAAATGATAATATAAGTGAGTGTGCACAGAGTCATTGAGAGATTAATTGTAAACCTATATGCGAGTCCTGCGTTTGGCTTGGATGGTACCTAGCAGGCAACTTAAGTGTTTTAAGTGAATAATATTACTGTTTGCATTAGGTTTCTAAATGACACTGTGTGGTAACAGCTGTTCTTATTTATGGGTAATGAAAGGGCACACTGGCCTCTGTGGAGGGTGAGATTGCCTGGGAGACTTGCACGTGGCTGTGAAAGAGAGAACACAAGCATATTAGCTGTCTACTGATGGGCACTGGGAAATGAGTAATTGGGGCCCTCTCTCATCCCCCTGCTCCTTCCCTCCCTTTCTCTCTCATTTTCTTTCTAACTCGCAAGAGAGACGCTTTCGTTCCACAGATTTTACAAAAATTAGACTTTATTAAGTACTGTCCACATCCCATCTTCCCCGGTGATGCCGGCTGGGATATTATGGGAGGATTGACCAGAGCTGTGCTGTTCCCCGATAACGAAGGCAATGGGGAGAGTGGAATACAGCAAAGGAGGCGGAGGTGAAATGCAGGTTGACGAAAGGAGAAGTGCCTGACAGGTTCTGTCTTTCTGCGGGGAGGGATGTTCCAAGGACGTGGTTGCTACAGGAGGAGGCAGCGGCTCAGCTGGCTTGGCACGTGGCCTTCAACGTGGCCGTCAGTGGCGCTGGGCCTTCCAAGCTGCTCGTGAGCTCCCGCAGCACCCGAATAGCCCAAGAGAGATGATCGAGGGAGGGAGGGAGAGAGAGAGAGAGAGAGAGAGAGAGAGAGAGAGAGAGAGAGAGAGAGAGAGAGAGAGAGAGGGAGGGAGGGAGAGGGAGAGAGTGTCAGAGGTGACCTGAATCAGGAACACAGACACGTCTTGTGGTCGCGTAAACGAGTTAGTGGGGCGCTAATGATGACACGGAGCTCCGCAGTGTCCAAATGGAAGGCAGGAGAATAGGCAAGTGGCATAGCTGTGTGAGCGGAATGCTAGCAGAGCTAAGCAGCAACACGGGGGGAGCGGCTGTGTTGGCGGAACAGGTGTGTGAGCGACAGGAGGCCGCAGAGAGAGGAAGAGAGGGAGGAGATGCTATGAATAGAGCCAGATCGGCTGAATCATAGAGCACCTTGAGAAGATCATAAGTGGCCCGCAGTGCTCATTCATCAGAGCTGTCTCTTAGCAAGCACAGGCTAACAACCTCTTCCCTGCTGCAGTTCAGCATTGCTTCTCACTGGTACACACGCCAGTGTCATTCACGACATGTGCTGTAATTCACTAAGTCCGTGGATGATGCTGGAGTATTTAGAAAGTGCTATTTGTTTATCTGCTCTCAGCCACGATTTCCAGTGGGGCTTCGGTGTAGCGTCACTGCAGTAGGAGGAAAAAGAGCTCTTACGGTGGCATACTCTCCTAGGTAGCACAGTCTCATTACAGAATCATGCATTCAATGTGGTATAATTAAATCAATGTAATTTCAGTGTATTTACATATTTCAGTTTCTCCACTTTTATTATTTTATTTCTTCCAAATACTGGTTTAAATGCAGTAGATGCAAAATTAATTAATTTGGCGCATGTGAATTTGGTGTTGTCCTGGTAATTGCTTTTTGTAATAATGGGAGCCAGCAGCTGGGGTGTCTGGATGCCTTCACTCTGCCTGAGTCGGGCAGAGAATGCAGAAAGGTTCAACAAACCATTACACAAGTTCATCACGGACGAACTCATTATCATAAACCAGGAAACAGACTAACAAGGGTGACAAATTGGAAACTACCAGAACGTGGAACACAGGGGAAGCGCAAACACCTAGAGATGCGGTTCGGTTTGTGCGAGGAAATTATCGTCAGATTTTGCAGATAGACAGACAGGAACAGATAGGAGCCCCACATATGTAGGCAGTGATGGTGCAGGGGCAGGGCTTTAGTGGAGATGGCCAGCCTGAGGGCAGGTCGAGGGCAACGGGGGCTATTTGTGTTTTCTAATTTACTATTATTTTTAACCCCTTAAGCCTGGGCGAAAAAAAAAAAATGGGGGGGGGGGGGGGGGGGGGGGGGGGGCGTGGATGTGTTGTCCATTAAGGTAGCTGTGTGTTATCACTGCACCTGATACCTGTGTGTTATTGCTGTAGCTGTGTGTTATCATTGCACCTACTTTGATATGAAAATAATGTAGAATGTATATTGTTGTAATTTGTAATACACAGCAATATACTTCACACAAGAAGAACCTCGGTTTTCAGTCTTCTCTCATTGAAGTACTGGGCAAAAAACTTCAGCTGTTCACTGAAGAAATTCCATTGTGATCAGCCACATTTTTGTATGGGCATCATTCAGTGTAGGTAGTTACGCACTTGTCTATTTACATTTAGCTGCAGTTAAGAAGGCTGTAATAATGTGGTTGTGGTATTAAAGATCTCATTCATAGGAATTCAGTATCTATTATATAATATTAATAATTATTTAATGACACCCATTATCACAAGACAAATGGTCGTACATTAGTGTGGATGTTTATACCTTTTTTTAAAATAGATATTTTTGTTAAATGGTTAACTGGTGTTGATGGCGTGGTGCTAAATGCATTATTTACAAGAATGACGAATTCATTACACTACACGGATCTCATCACATGAGCATTAGATGGCACAAACATTATCTGGCAGAACTGAGAGGGTTTGAAATAAACATTTTAGAGCTGCGGTTTATTTATTTATTTGTCATTGACCTTGGATTTAGAGACTGGTCAAATTGTTATTTCTAATTTTATTCTTTCTTTGATGATTGTGGGTTGTCTTGATTGCAGCTTTGATTGCAGGGACAGCAATTTCCCCACCTGCATATACAATTTGCAAATCAGATTTTAGGTTAAGGAACTTGAGTTTGTGATTTTTGTAATTAACATGTATCATTACATTTTGTTATTCAACATCTATCAGATTTTATTATTCTGTATTTCTTGCACTGTGGCTAATATGATCGGTGTAATATAAAGTTACACTTATAAAGGATTATGCAAGAATATATGAATTGCAACTCTGTTACTCTAAATAACTATAAATAGAGTGCCAGTAAAATCCCACTTCCTGTGGTTGTTTCCTCAAACAGAAAACTTTATTTCAGTGCTGCGGCACAAGGCTGGCCATATGGCTTCATCACATGTGCTTGGGTTGAAGCAGCGTGTGCCAGGTGGCTGTATCTGGTCTCGTGGTTTACGGCAGACTGGCCATGTCTACAGCCACACAGCCACGCTCTGCTGCCTAATTCCACTCGTATACTTTGATCTGCTCTGTGCTCCATCCAGGGACCCTTTGAAAGTCTTTGTACTGTATCCACCGCTAACTTATGGGAGATTCTTGACTAAATCAGATATTCAACGTGTGCAGTGTCCTCTCTCCATGTCTGTCCCCCCTTTCTCTCTCGCCCCCTCCCTCTGTCGTCTCACGGGTGGGACAAGGTCCAGCCTCACTGGGCTAATCCCCTTCCTACACTCTCCCTAATGCTCCAGCAGCTCTGCAGGAGGCAGAGGAAAATGCACAGAATGAGCTGTTTACACAGGCAGATTTCACACCAGGGGATAGTAGTGCTGGCACCAAATTATTAAGGGATGTGAACGGTGTTGGTGTAGAGAGGGAGGGAGAGAGAGGAAAGCCAAAAAAAGGAGGATGGTAGGTATATTGGCTCTTTCTGCTCATGTATTTGCAAGAGCACAATGAGAGTGGAGCCCCGTCTGGGGGCTTGTGGGTAGAAATAACCACTGGTCTCACAATTACAGAACCATATTCAGACGAACTAGCGGTTGTGCAGACATAAATCACAAATGCCTTCATACACCAACACAAAACAAGCATCTGCAACACATGGATGGAAGAAATTTTGTCTTCCTGTAAGTTGGAACTAATTTTATTGAAGATTCACTAAGATTAAATTTAATGCATCAAGGAAAAGGGCCTTAAGCGATCTTAACATTTTATTGATGAAACTACCCATACCCCTCTGTGCATTCTCTTAATAACACTAAAACGAGGAAATTTGGATAGATAATCTCTCTGTTTCTCTCTTTCTGCCCCCACATCTCACCTCAGGTTTGAGGTTTGTCTGTGTGCAACCCATAAAACTTTCACATGCTGTTTCCATGAGATGAACAGAGGTGTCATGGGAGTTTCCTGGCCTCCCCTTAAAGAGTGCTGGTTTATCATTCTCACTGCATCTCGGTGGCATCTTATTGAAAGTGACTGGAGTGACTGGCCCTGACATTTCATGCAGATGAATCACAGCCACGGCAGAGCAGATGCGATAACGTCAGGCAGTCATCACTGGCAAACCTGTCAGTAAATACACAACCCTCTAACCACCACTGTGATGAGCATTATTGCCTTAACTAGGGCATAAAATCTGACTGTTCTTCTGTACTTACAATACAACTATAAGATGTATTCAGTGAGCTTCTGTATATAAATGTAAGCGGGCGAGTGAATGCAGGTACATGGAACAGGTGTGCTGTCTTGTAGATTTAATATAAAGCATCTCCCCACTGTATCTGACAGACACTATGGGCAATATATGCTGAGCATTTTCCCAGTGTTTACATTATACTGCATATTTGTGGCGTGTGTGTGAATGCATGTGAGTGTGTGTATGTTGGTAGTTGTGTTTTTATGCACCACCGAAAGATGGAAAAAGAAAAGTGAACTCCATGATCATTAGTATATTATTGATTTTTAATCTCTCTCTCTCTCTCTCTCACTCGCTCTCTCTCTCTCTCTCTCTCTCTCTCTCACTATCTCTCACTCTCTCACGCACTCTCTCTCTTTCTCACTATCTCTCTCTCCTGCTTCTTTTCTCCGCACTTATTGCTTCCTGTATTTCTGCTTTTTCAGCACTTACCTTTCATCTTTTCACCAACAGACCCCAACCTTTACTTTGTTTTGCATCATCCATTCTTCTCCACCCATGTCTCCACCCATGTCTTCCGAATTTGCAGTTTATTTGTGGGGTTTACAAAGACTACATGAAAATCCATTTGAACAAAAGTGTAGTACATTTTGCCAGCATAGCAGGAGATGCCACTCAGAGGACACAGTAAATAAATGTGTGTGCATGTGTGTGTGTGTGTGTGTGTGTGTGTGTGGGGGGGGGGTATGCTGTCTACATTATTGCAGAGTTTAATGATGTTGCACAAGAGTCTGTTGGGTCCCTGAAAGGTGCTCGGAGAGAGCATTAGATCTCTGTTAATCTGGAACCTATCTGCATATTGCCGATAGATTCTCCCAGCAGCCCAATCCAGAGTGCAACTCTCACCCATCTCTTATTTATGAGACACCGTAAACAAGATCTGCAACAGAGCCCAGAGCCGTCTTTACACTGCCTGAGTTTTCATTACCAGCTCAGAGCAACAGTAACTGTGGTGAGACCAAACAAGGCAGAACTCAAAGAGTCTGTGATACTGTAACCAATTAACAGCAAAAAACACCATGGCAAGCGGCTCGCTTGGTCTTTGAATGTAGCCTCAGTCTCTCAGTAGCATTTTAACCTTGTTTTGCCAGAGTTAGTGAAAGCATCATCGTTTCTTTATAAGAATTTAAATAGTGTGACATTACTGCCCTTATACATTTGAAAAAAATATATATATACAAAATGTGTCTGGATTAAATACAGCTCAGCTAATATAGCCATAATACAGAAGCTTTTGTATTTTGGAGGCAAGGCTAGGCAAGTTTATTTATGTTGCACCTTTCATACACACTGGCAATTCAAAGTGCTTTACACAAGAAAAGAAAGAAGCTTATTATGGAGGTCATGTATGTCTTACACTCACTTGTTTTTGCAATCATGCAGTTATCATAAATATCAATAATTTTATCATCACCTACATAGAAACACTACTGCACAAAACCGCTACATTGCACAACTATTGCAGTTGTGGTATCCAAGTATCAGATTCTGGGTTCTTGACCCTGCTCATCGCTGTGTAAGATGAACACATCTCAGCTGTAATAAAGAGGCCTGGTCTCAAGGTAACTGCTTGGACACATAAATAAATAAGACGAGCAGTGGGCCAGCTTGTAGTTCTGCTCAGGCGGGTCAACGAGGGAACAGAGACGATCACAGAGGCTAAACAAGCAGGCCGTAAGACCCGGGAATGCCGTTGGACTTCACAGAGTGGAAAGCTATGCAGAGGCTTGATAGTTTCTCTGCATCTTGAAGTGATGTTTCAGTGCAGAGGCTATTGGTAGTGAGGCAGGAGTGAGGTAAGTGTTTGGAGTAAGCAGGAGCATGGCCAGGGGTGTGGACACACCAAAACAAAAGAGGGAGACCTCAAAGCTTCCTCTCAAAGCCTGCAGACAGCTTCCAAATAATCCAGAGAAGGGGCCATGGCGTTGTTTTAATGAGAAATAAGACAAAGCAGATACCCCAGGTCTTCCTCATGGCAAAGCCCCCTGACAGGGTTTAACATAAATTAGGATTTAAACATAAAAGCTTCTCTGTTTGAAATCATGCATACCTTTTGATCTTCTGCATGGTTCTGGTTGAAGAAGAACTGCTTTATAAGCAGAATACTGAAGGATGTGTTGCTAATCCCAGAGCAGGGTGAAAGACACTGCCTTTATATTCCTACATGAGCTCGAATCTGTCTAATAACATCTTTTGGTTTATGGATATTAGGTTGAAACTCAGTTGAAAGACTGAGTTGGGGAACAAAGCCGTACTGGCTGTAGAATATGACTTGCAGAGATAACACACGCTACAGATGCACAGAATGCATGAGCAGGGATTCAGACTCATGGTTTGCTCTGCAAGAGTATCACTACTGATTTTATCCTCTTCTCTGGCAGAGACACAGAGAGAATCTCAGAAGGGGTTCTGCAATGTACACGTTTGTATGACTAATGGGAATGTTTCACAGAATGTTAGAAAAGTTGTTAGAACTGCTGTATGCAGAATTACCCTGTTTTAATTGGGTAGATTGTAATGTTTATTTAATGTAAATATGTTTTTAAAATGATATAATATTGTGTGTGTGTGTGTGTGTGTGTGTGTGTGTGTGTGTGTGTGTGTGTGTGCGTGCATTTAATGCTCTCTTTTTGGTAGTTAGCAATAACTTCAGTGATGTTTTATTTGAATCACCAAAGCAGTTTATCACAGCAGTAGCTTTGTATATTATTCTATACATAAATGTTTCAGTTTATTCAAGTGGGATGCCTTGTTTCAGTGCTCTGACATTGAAGTGAGTACTTGGATTGGTTCACTATAAAATGCAGAATTTCATCTGTTCAGCAGTGCGACTACTGTTATGCCCCCTCTATCATATTCCAGATTGTTAAGATTTTTATTGGTGAGGATGTGCAAACCTTTGGGTGTAGGGGCTATTTTTTTACATACAATTTCATCAACCATAAAGGTTACATTTTTTTGTCTCATCGAGAATTGCTAGAGGACGATATAAGACTTTCACAAACCTAACATAGATAGCAGAGTTCTTCAGTGTCCTCCCTCATGGTGGCCTCATGAACACAGCTTGCGTGCCCAGGAGGTCTAGAGCCCCTTAGATGAGTCTCATGGAGAGAGCCCAGGAAGTCTTGTTTCAGAGCTCAGTACCAATCATGATCTTCACTGGAGACCTAGGCACAGCAGCAAAAGTGAACTGCTGAATCACTTTCATTTCCAAACTCTACCTTTAGAAACTCTCTATGAATCTCTTTATTCACTTATAACCACCACCTGAACTTACTGAATGAAGTAACTTCCGAATTTCTTTTATAAAAAGTTCACTTAACTAGAGGTGTACATACCACCAATAGCTGTGATCAGTCAATCCATTACACCCATATGGAAATGTAAAATGTGTAAAGTAATTGTTACATTTTTCAATTTATCAGAAAAAATCAGATCTCATATATATTAACACATTCTTTGTTTCTTTCTTTCTTTCTTTCTTTCTTTCTGTCACACAGTTGGGGGGATGTGGAATACTAGGAGTGGGGGTGTGGCTTTCAGTTACCCAGGGAAACTTTGCCACCCTCTCATCGTCCTTGCCCTCTCTCTCTGCTGCCAATGTCCTCATCGCCGTGGGAACCATCATCATGGTGATTGGTTGTCTTGGTTGCGTGGGAGCAGTCAAAGAGAGCCGTCCTCTGCTTCTAAGTGTGAGTACAAATCAAAAGTGTGAGTAGTACAAAGTCTATAATTTCTGAAGGGTCCACCAGACAACAATGTGAACTTCCTTTCCAGGGAAAATAGACTTCTGTTATAATTCTGTCCACAGTGAGAATTAATGCCCTCCCCAACAAATGACAACTCTGATATATAATAAGTAAAATAAATATAAATATAGGCATACGACAATAATCTAAATGCCAAATACATTATGCAAAAATAATAATAATGGAGTAATCAGTACACAGTGGTACTCTATCAGAATATATCAATATTCTAAAACCCATAAATCTCAGTAGGTTGCCTAAACAAAGTTGATGTCATGCTGATGTGCTGAGGAGGCACAACAACAAAAAAGTATGAAAAATAAGTAGTAAACTCCATCAGGCACTAGTCAAGTAAAACGTCGGTGAAGATGTATCTTTTGACACCGCAGTATGGCAGGCTCTCAAGGAATGCCGTCATGGAGTTTGACAAAGCTGCTTCGCGTTACATTTCATGGCACACAAGAGTCTTAAGTAGTCTTTATAAAACCTCCCTAAGCTGCTGGGAAAGTCTCTCACAGAGCAAAGTCATCAGACTGTGTCTGTCCTCGAATCCCAGACTGGGTCCAAAAAACAAAAAAACTGGTCAACACAGAGATGTGAAAATAAGAAGTGTATCCTCACACACAGCTTCTGTGTGCAGGGCCGTATAAAAATATGCATGAAACATGAATAAAAATGATTGATGTAGGGCCTTTGCCATTTTGCATATCTTATGAATATGAAGTCAGTTCAGTTATTACCATGTATAGGGTCAAATGTAAGTCAGAAAGGTAAAGGAGTGAAATAGATCGGTGACTGATTATTTTACTTAACAAATGACCTACAGTCTGTGGTACTTTTAATGCAAAAGGGAGCAGGAGTTGCACACAGTAGTGATCTGTCTTTGTTGAGGGTTCAACACTAGGGTCTATCATGGGGTCGTCTCATGGGGGTAGTCAAAGATGATAAACATTTCATAACCAATTGCTATTTTACCATCATACAAAACCATGCAACAAGCCATCCCAGAATTCAGTAATATCTCCACCACCAGACTTTAATATCACCAGGGGTTTCCTGAATGCATTCTGAATGCATATTCCATGAGGAAGCCAAGATGGTATGTTCCTTTCCCATCTGTCACTTCATGATGTAGTATCCAATCAATCATCTGCATCGTTACATGTCATTTTTGAGCCCTTAAAATTCTCTCCTAAATGTCTTGGGGTGTAAAGCGTTTTCAGCTAACATTTCAAAATTCTAGGTTTTGTTATCTTATATTGGACAGCAGAATCCAAGAAAATGGGCATTCCATGATGTTTACGGATAAGTAGTTGCTTAGTAGTTTTGTGACGCCTGGCGTATTGTGGAGCAAAGAGGCAGACACAAGCACAGAGAAGAGCGAGGTTTAGCGAAGGCTAATCCTAATTCAGGGTCATAAAGACAAGCTAATGTCAAATCTGTTAGAGAATAATTCATATTTAATTTTATACAAAGACTACAAACAACAGAAGAAGACTTACGGGCACAAATCACAGTGTTGTAACACAAACCAATTACCAGCACAGACTACACAGAAACCAGGGTTTAAATTTTTTATTAACTCAAATGTAATAATAAAGGAAACTGGCTGATCTGTCTTTCACTAAAATGACATGAGAAAAACAGCTCTGTGCACTGTAATCTCCAATAACTGAAATGACAAACTCAAATGTTCAACTAATGTAGTCTATTAAAAAAATGTCCTTCGTGCCTGTTTATTATTTAAGCTCGCATGAGCAATACCTGGAGAGGTAGGCTCAGGTAGGGGTTTGGGGGAAACATTTGGATAGAGGGCAGGGGACTGAAGGAAGGGGGTAGACTCCCATGGTGGCTTAATCTGGTGGAGCTGTTTTAAAGCCAACCACAACCACATAATATAGCTTGGCTACATCAAAGATGTATCTAAACACAAATTTCTCATTCCATAATAATGTTTTGACAAAGTAAATAGCATTTACATTGAGCCAAGTCAAATTAGGTGGGTCAGTGTAAAGAAAAGGTCTTACATGACAGTAATAATTCCAAATAGAGGGTATCCATTCCGATTGATGCCCCTAGGTGGCATGACAGTTATGTTTCCAATTGATGCCCCTAGGTGGCAACCTTCAGATGAAGGAGTGAAAAAGTGTGGATTGTTAGCATTAGCTCTGACATTTCAGGCTGTAGAGGGTCATTTTGATTAGCATGTTCCCCTGAAGACCTGTTTAATGAGAGACTCTGGGCATAGCTGACATGTAGATTTCAAAGAAATCTGTCTGCTGTGACTCAAATATTAGGTGTCACCATGATGTCATTCTGTCTTCTCACTTGTGTTTCTCTCTCTCTTTTTGTAAGTTTAATTAAATACAAAACCGAAGCCAATTGAATCATATAAAAAATGTAAGCAGGGTCAAGATGGAAGTGTTGTCAGTCATACTATGTTAAGTATTAAGAAGTCTGATCAGCATTTATTATTACAAAATATAGTGCTGTGAGATAAAATCCTGCTGCCCGATTTTCTTTGTTTTTATTGCTTAGAACAATGTGAAACATGACCGGATTTTCAGTAGGATAGTCGAACCACGAAGGGCGTACTGTCTCTCCTCTGTGCCAAATCTGAATTCATTAGGGGGCTTGATGAAATCCAACAGCTAGTCGGACTGGAATAAGCTATTTATTTTTCACACATGGTTTTTGAGTGTTTATTTACACCATTGACATGGAATAGACACATACCATTACTGCATGCCACAAATATATATGTAATTTTTCTCTTGACACAGTGTGTCTTACTGCAACCTATGAAAAGAGCTTGAGATGTTTAGTGTGGAAAATCCAGAAGGTCAGGCTGAAGTGAATATGTTTTAACAGCACTGTAGCTTTTGGAGATAAAGACCTGAGCTTGGCCACCCAGCTGTCACTCACCTCATTGGGTTTTACGCAGCCCAAAAGCCAGCGCTCAACCGGTCTTGAAATGACACCACATGCAGCCAGTGACCCAGCATGGTAGAGTTCAGCCCATCATCATCATCGATTCAGTCCGGGCAGCAGAGGGAAAATGCAGTATCTGTAGTTTCAGAATACCTCAGAGCAAGGTAGCCCTGTGCCTGATCACAGGGGAGCAGAGGTTCTGGAGAACATTGCTCATGAGGGGCATTGGTGTGGAGAAACTGTAGACACATGGAATGTCCCAATGTGACACTGTTGCTTTACTCACAGCAAAATACAAGATTTATATAGGCTGCATGTTATGTTGACCTTATTATGACAGTGATTTGACACTGAAGTTGGATTTCAGCAAAGCTGAAGAATTAAGACAAGCCTAATTGAAAGGTCGTAACCTGAGCTCCATGACTACCACTGCCTGATGTTTTTGCATCTTATTGTGCCAGTTTATTTCCACTTTAGTGCTGGGAATTTTGTCATTGTACAATGAATCATACTATTTTATAAAAGGAAGCATTTGAATGTTATGCTGTTATCTCATTGAGGGTAATTTATTTTGTCTTGTGAAGCAGTGTGTTGGAGAGATGAGAAAGAATGCACTCTTGTTGACTTCAAATGTTTATTACTGCTGTGATAACTCTGAGGTAAATACAGAACTGGTTGACACCTGAATTGTTTTGTTGGAAAACCGTTTACCACAATCAATATTGTCCTCTTCTGAGCACATTTTCACAATCGTCTATATCCATAACCAATCAATGAGAGGCAAAATGTTTTCACTGTCTTTGAAATTTGTCTTGATGCCATTAAATTACTGGAAAAAATTCTTTTCTTCCATGCTATATCGAAATGTCAGCTTGATTGTCTCTGCAGAGTAAAAAATGAAAAAGTAAAATGCTAAAAATACGTCCAACCCATGTTCCATTTGGAATGCCAGCTATGACATTCCTTTCATTTTGGACAGCACTTACATTTATGACTGTAGTTCCCTCGAGGTGTAGCATGAGATGTGTAAAACACTCCATCTAAAAGCCCATGGCAGGAAGACTGGTGTCTCGTAGCAACCTATGTCATTGTTTCAAGTTTATTAAGCTTCCACAGAAACAGAGAAGGAGAAATCCAATAATACTATACAATGTTTTAGTTTTATTAAAAGCACTTACAATTTCAATGAGAGCCATATGGCTGATTAGCTTGACATTAGTGTCTATCTCCAGCACCGTCTGTTCATCAGATCAGATCCTCATACATTTCTATGAGGTCAAGAGTGAAGGAGGTCCTGGTTCACTTGATCTCATCCATGTGACCTCAGCTGAAAACGCTGGATTATAACTGTTCTTCCAATGGTAATATGCGCCCAATGGTTTTTCAAAGCAGGCAAAGTTGAGCTATCATTTTCCTTGATTTTATTAACAAAAAGCAGTTTTGTTCACAACACTGAACTTGACAGACATTTTGAAACGAATCAAAGAAACCTCTTTCAAATGTGAGAGTATAACAAAGAACATAAGAAAGTCTACTTTTGCCAGCCTAAATTCACAAACTGGCCAAGAAACATTGTTAGTCATGCAAACACATGTATACCTCTAGAGTAGTGCAGTTCAAAGAGCCTTGTGAACACTTGTCGCCTTGACAACCATCTCACTTCAGTGTGTAGCAAAAGTTGCACATGTTCAGTGGCTATTTCATCACAAGGCATACTGACCACATATGAATATATAGCCGGAGCGTTTACACAACTTTAGCAGAGTGTAGGACAGATTTTAAATCCTCAGGTATATTCTTGACTGCCTGTGCCTTGCAATGAATACTGTAATGTGTCCATATTTCAAGCAGTATCTTTAATTTGTAAACACAGCTGAATCATCTAGTCATTGTCACCATCTACTCAAACCCCTACACGGTTTTTTCCCCTAAGTAGATGCCATTCTTTTCAATCCATTCATTCAGAATGCATGCTCTAATGTCATTCTTGTTAGTAGCAGTTTACAGAACTAAAAGTCCTCATGCAACTTTATTCCTCCAAATGTGTATGTTTAGCAGTGAACTACTAAACAGTGTGTGCTGTCATCATGCCCTCAGTGGTGCTAATCTCACCTGGCTAAGAGGAACTCAGAGGAGCTCAGAGGAGCTCGGAAGATCTTGGTGGATATGCAGACCACCACCGTGTTCATCTGGCCCTAAACGTTCTATCCTCCAGCATTCAGCACCATCATTCCTCAGCATCTCATTGAAAAGCTGAGTCAACTGGGCCTGAACATCTCACTCCAGAACTGGACCCCCATCCAGTTTGGGAGCAGTGTCTCCAGCACTACCCTGATTGTTGTGTTCCCCCGGATCCCCCGGTGTCCATTGTTGGGTGCTAAACCAACACTCGTGGTTCACTCTGCTAATCTGTGCACGGCTTTTCACGTTTGATCATGATGACATGACCGTAGTGGAGCACGCAGAGTGAAGGAGCCGTGGCTAATGGTTTGGTGCACTGAATGTGGATAAAACAAAATATATTGTTGACTACAGGTACATATGGGGTGATCACTCTCCACTCAACATGGACAACTCCTCTGTGGCACTTGTCACAAGCACCAAGGTCCATGGTGTCCACATAACTGAGAATCTCACCTGGACCCTCATTAACAGCTCCATAACCAAGACAGCACAGCAGTGACTTCCTCCTGGGGAGGCTGAACTAGGTTTATTCTTCCACCCATTTCTACCATGTCCTACAGAGGGAGGATCAAGGGCATCTTGAGTAATTACTGTCTGTTTTGGGAATTTTGCCTTAGTCTTAAACTGTAAGACCCTGACGAAAATACGAGGACAGCCAAAAAGATCATTTATGATCTCTCTTCCATCCACCGTGAACATTTACATCACATGCTGCTTTCACAGAGCTACCTGCATTGTGGATGATCCCACACACTCCACACACTCTCTCTTCTCTGTCCTGCTGTCTGGGAATAGGTACCGATGCATTTGTGCACTCATGGCCAGACTGTGTAACACATTATTCCCTATGCCGTCATACTCTGCTTCCAGTCGAGTTGCACCGAGTTGAGTTGTACCATTTTGTTGGCATTTTTATGCTTGCTAACGCCAGTAGTGCTGTTTATACCAGTACTGGCTATCTGAGCTGCTCATTAGTGCCTGATTAGCCTGAGAGCACGTGTTGTATAGATGATAAAAAGTACAGAATCTGCATTTTACTTGCACACCAAAATAAGATAACATTTCTCAGATCTTCTGAAAAATATTCTGTAGATTACAAATAAAAATATTTTCATATTCATATTCAAATATTTCATATTTAAGTTTTTCTTTTATATTTGTTTTGTTTACTTTTTTATCTTTTTACATTTTTATTTTTCAGTTCATGTAGTATTTTTCTAAGATCTGTTGCGTCACCTCAGGGAGCTTCACCCACTAGCCCAATAGATTGAGAACCAGTCGATTACAATAATCTATAATTGTGTGCTGTCCTGAATAGCATAACAGTTATTTACTACAACATATGTAACATCTTGACACCTTTAAACTGCTCATAAATAGTGTTTCGGTGTTTCAGAAAGAATCCAAGAAAAGAATAACAGTATTTTTAATGCTTAAAAACTCTTTATTTTGTAGTTTAATTTCTTTTCAATTTCTTTTCTCAGATGTACAATAAAAGAGAGACAGGAAGAGAGTGAGAGACAGAGAGACAGACAGAGAGAGAGAAAGAGAGAGAGAGAGAGAGAGAGAGAGAGAGGGTGAGATTTCTACTCCTGCATTGGGTATGTAATGTGAATAAGAACACACACGAAGGATATCCTTTAGATAAAGGGATTGTGGACATGCAATCCTTCAGGTTTGCGAACACTGCACACTGCCTCCAGGCCTAACCAAATAGCCATAAAGCCATGGTTGACATTGTTGCATCAGACAGCCCCGTGATTGGTACTGCAACAAGAGGCTTTTAAAAATCTGCTACAACGCAACTACAAAGTGTAACATGCCACAGCCACATACTGATCAACCCTTGAAGGGCATTGAATTTAAAATGATTGTGGTGTGACTTAAGTGATTATGATTTCATACGTACTAGCAGCAGACATAGACCACGTTATCAAGTGCAGTGTCAGACCCTGAGATGCTTCTTGCTTAGTCTGCTCACTGCACCAAGAGCCCCACACCCCAAAATCCACGCCTTCTCCATCCACTGTCTTTATTAAACACAGTATACCTTTAACAGTACCGGCAATTGTCTGAATTATGTACATGAACCCTGTATTTTACCACTTTAGCCTGTTGATAAAAGATTGTATACCATACATTAGCATTTCAGCTATTTTAAACTGTTTTAAATAAACTGACCTCATGTTGTTTGCTGCTATGTCGTCTTGTTTGCCTTGAGTTGCCTCTGTTTTCATTTGGAATGCTTTGAGAAGTCTTGATGTTTTTGTCTGATTTTGTTCTTTGTACAGTTCCCCCTGCTAGAGCAAACCACACATACCACCATATAGACTGAATGAAAACCTTCAGAGATGGTGTTACCTTTCAAAGAGCAAGAATTCTAAAATCCTTGCAAAATTGTAAAGAAAAATGTTACATTAGTAAGCACAGAGAAAGGGACTATTAGTTGAACCACCTGCATGTCTACCTGCTGTAGCATACCCACGAATTTCCACAGTAATGTGAAAGCGACTTTGAGTGTCCTGAAGAGTGTCCTGAAAATACAATGTTAATATTTAATATATTAAATAAAATGTATTATTATTGTTATTAATAATGCACATATACTGCACAGGTGAAATGTTCTTAACAACAGACTGACTCCAGATACGTATGTGCCACTTGGGCACAGATTAGCATGACCCCACTCACCCCACTTTCCCTCGTTGTTAATGGCGATCGCAGAATCTAGCTGAGGGATATCATCCCTCACTTCTGCCGTCTCCCCACAGGAGAGGTGAGGGGAACGAACGGAGAGCAGGAAGAGAAGGGGGTTCAGGGAGATGTACATCTCGTTATCTCTGAGCCAGCAGGAGGTTCTGCTTGTTTTGAATGTCTCGAGTGAGAACAGTTAGGCTGCACTTTCTGCGACATGTAAGATTTGGTAATCTTCGCCGTTACATCCGACTGCCACTTAAAGTCGTCAGCCGCTGTTGGTCACATGCAGATATCTGCATGCTCATGCTAATGTATCCATTAATTTACCCTCTTCACCACTCATGCTAGGTAATGGTTGTTTGTTTTAATGCACAATGAAGGTGAAGGAATGGTGCTGAACAGACTAAACCAGGTAATTTGTACAACTAATTATTATTATTGTGTGTAAATGATTGTGTAGTCAATGCCCTTACTATGGGTGATTTCTACATGTTGATCAGTATGACAGCACGGGAGGCATCAGTACGATCCTGGGAATTGAACCCGTGACCTTGGTGTTGCTAGCATCTTGCTCTGCAAGCCTTTGCAGTTGAGCTACAAGAGCAGTGCTAACATCTTTGAACCTAGAACAACACAAATGTATAACGCAAAAGTTAACGCAAACAAATAACTGGCTCCGAGATATAACTGGCTGTGAAATAAATCATGACTTCAACGACAGTTGCTGCTCACATTGCTCAGATAATGTGTTAGGTTGGCTGATGTGAACAATGCCCCCCACCCCCTCCCCAAAGTTGAAATGAAACTTATGCCACGGGCTTCTCCATTTGTGTGGCATAGCATTTGTATCATGAGAGATTCTGTTCGTTCATGTTTCCAGTCCTAACAGCTGAAGGCCACAGGCGTACAGTGTGGTGGTCTGACGATTTATCAGGGGGCGTGTTGACGGTGGAACACTGCGCCTAAGCGAGTGGAGCAGGCAGGTGGAGTCACCTCCACGGTAGCTTTCATGGCCCACAGCAGGGCTGTGATGGGAGAGCAGATTTATGGTAAAAATGTCTCCCACTGGCAAGGGACAGGGGGCTGTTTACTCCTTAAGTAGCTATTATGTCACGGACTGTGTTAATGACTTGGGCTCGGCGTCCCACATGTCTTTATTTTTTGTGGATGATGCCAGAGTGACTGCAGAAGGACCCCAGATCCATTACAATTTAGCATCTTTGCACATGGC
This sequence comes from Brachyhypopomus gauderio, assembly GCF_052324685.1. Classification (NCBI taxonomy): domain Eukaryota; kingdom Metazoa; phylum Chordata; class Actinopteri; order Gymnotiformes; family Hypopomidae; genus Brachyhypopomus; species Brachyhypopomus gauderio. The sequence goes on from NC_135212.1 coordinate 25,328,614, forward strand.
TGATGAGGGATGAGACTGTGATGAAAAATTATGTTTAGAGAGATAAAGAGATAGAGAACGTAGGATAGGGAGTAAGACTGACATGTATGTACATGTATAGGCAAGGCTATTTAGTTGTGACTTTGATGTTATACAAGCAATTAACAATACCTCTTTAAAAACAGATGTGAGAATTTGATTTGTCCATATATGCATGCATGTCTCATTTTCAAGGAAAACATGAGGACAAAGGCTTCTTAAAGTGTGTGTGCATGTGTGCATGCTTGTGTGTGTGCATGTGCCCTGTGTGTGTGTGTGTGTGTGTGTGTGTGTGTGTGTGTGTGTGTGTGTGTGTGTGTGTGTGTGTGTGTGTGTGTGTGTGTGTGGTGGGCTGTTCTGGAGAGCTGCTCAGTAAAATAAGGTTTAACTTCAGGAATCCCTTCCTCCACTATTATTTACTACTAGACTTGTTTTATGTGAAACTCCTTTCAGAACAAACATTTTAAAGGTTATTGACACAGAGTTTGGTGTGCAGAAAAACAGCATTACTAATATGACAGACTGCAATCAGCTGCTTTCAACTGTTTTGTTTTTTCAGCTGTTTTGTGTGTCTATCTCTCTTTGCTTTCTGCCTCTCCCCCAGTCTCTCTATCTCTCTCTGTGTGTCTGTATCTCTCTGTTCCTCAAGGTTATCCTAGATGAGCCATACCATTGCATGCTTTCCGCTGAGCTGTCAGAGTCAAAGGGCTTCATAATTAGTTGATGAATTCTTAAGGCAAAACACTGGGTGTGACTGTTGCCCTCCAGAACTGGAGTTTGTGTCTCCTGATCTGTTGGGTGTTCTTCCTGCTTACTTCTTTCACAGTTTACACGTCTGACACTCCATGATCTGATAATGACAACAGATGCTGCTGTGCAAATTAAATGTTTTTTAAGGCAGCCTGCTGTCATCAGTGCTCCTGCAAAGTGTTCTTTATGAGATGAATTTTACTGCAGCTCTGCCATTCAGAATGGAAGTGGTATGAAGGAGAAGTAGAAATATATCTCCAGAAAAAAGCCAGATGTACTAGGGCTAAATCACCCTGCTGCATTTTTAAGAGTGCCCTGACCCTCGTCACCCATGCAGTTAGTCATAAAATATTTTCAGTGATTGATTAAAATGATTCTCCATCCATCCATGCTATATCTCACTGCTACCTCCCCCCCCTCTCTCTCTCACTCTCTCTCTCTCTTTCCAACTCTGCAGTTCTTCATTCTACTTCTTGTGATTTTCCTGTTGGAGATTCTGTCCATCATCCTCTTCTCTGCTTACCAAAACCAGGTAAGATTACCACTTCAGCACCTGTTTCTTGAAGCAAAGTCACAATGGATCTTCTCAGAAACAAAATGCTCCTGATATCTGGCCCATAAACACACTGCCACTTAATAACTGATGATGGTGGAGGCTGAGGTTGAAAAAAGTGAGAATCCTTACCCTGCTACACCTGAGCAGCACTGGGAAGATCGCACAGGCTACTCTGAGCATGGTTCACAGCTTCTGTGGATTGATAAAGGTGTGGTCAAGATGAAGATATAATTGTTTCTCCGCATCCTCTATAGTCGATTTAGGTTTTTAAAATAACTTGGAATATAACCAAATGTAAGTAGATAGTGATCATTTGTCTTCAGTACTTGAAAATATCTGTTAGAGGAAGCATGGTTACAGTTCCTCAGTGTCTGTAATGTCTCTGATCTACATGTGCAGTTTTTGGATCTGAATAGCTTTTCTTTCTCAGCAGTGTGTTCTCATAAGGCACAGAAACAGGCCATTTATTTTGTGCGTGTGAATGTATGTGCTACTCATTTCCTGTCCCTTCAGGTGCTGGTTTTGTTACAGCCATGCCAGCCCAGATAATGACACAGTGCCTGTGCAAATAATTTACCCCACAGTTTGTTTCGCACAAACTTAAACCAGCCTGGCTGCTTATCATTCGGCTTGTCAACTCAAATAGATGTCTTTGTTTATCTGCAACTGCATAAAAAAAGAATTTCCTGCCAAACTTGCTGGAAATCTCATCACCAACCACCATTTCACCAACCACAACTGCAACCAACAAAAATGTAACCAAATAGACACAGAACCCCCCAACTCTACCAGAAGAACTGTTTAACTGCTTACCCCAGATAGACTGTTATCAAAGGCACAGCTATGCTGAAGGTCTAGCTGTCTGTCTGATCAAGTCTGCTGTGGTGCAAAAGAATCCAGCAGCATCTGTGGTCCCCTCACTGGTTGTCCTCTGATGCACTGGTGCGATGTTTAATACATGAGTTCCCCCATAACCACTGTTAACAAACCCAAGGTCAGAAGGCAACTGAGCTCTCTTATCATCTTTATGTGTAATGCTTAGGAAGCCATTTTTATTTATCTTATTTATCTCGGTGCTTTGTGGCATCTCACTTTGTTTTGATGTCTGTGGCAGTAAAGATTATTGGGTAACGTTTTTGTTGGAGGCTGGGGGGAGTCAACCCTTAATATCATTTTAAAGCTCAGGAAACCAGATGTTCCTTTTGTTTTTCAAACCTTCAGGCCTGCAGAAAAAAAGAAACTAAGCTAAGAGCAGATCTGTGAAGATGGCTGGTGAAGTTGACAGTTACTATTTTTGTACCATCAAAAGTGATTTTGAGAAAAGATGGCTCTTTATTCTCTTATAGACCTAATGTACCCAGACAGTACAGTAGGCTTTAATACATACTGCATATGCATGCTTTCTGCAGACATTTAATTTCACTTTTATGATGATCATGATGATGGGTGTAAACAGTAAAGTGAAATATAACTGCATAAAAGCTTTAATTGAATTACTGACTGAGTGATAGTCTTACCAAGTCTGAAGGTATAAAGTACCGCGTGACTTCTCCTCCGCCCCCCGGTACAGTATAATTACTGTGTGATAAAAAGAAGGGTAATGGCTTCTCTAGTGAACCGCGGAGTGCAGAGCTTGGAGTCCAACTGTCAGCCCTCACTTAGGAAACACAATGAACCTGGAAATGTCACCGGAGTTCTACACCAAACTGGCGAAGTTGCTGTTGCCAGCACTGCCGATGGGCAGGACACTTAATGCGTCACGGCCGCCGCTTGACTCCTTCGTAGCGCCACCGTTGGACCGTTTTCCAGCAACTTCCTTACGTCCGTCTCACCCTGCCTCGCTGTCGCGCCAGCTGCCGGAGCTGCGAGCTAAAATCAGATGCTAATTAGCGCCGCCTGGCAGCGGTGAATATTGCGAGGGAATACCCCAGGGGCATGTCCTCTATTCGGTAAACACAGAGAGACGTTCCCCATCCGTTCTAACACAGCCAGTCTGAACGGGAGAAACAGCTGTGGGACCAGAGGACAGTTGCCATCTAATTCCAAGAGCTGAAAGACGTAGGGCCTCCAAGGCCCTGCCCGGTGTATCATGGGGCCACACACCTTACAACCCCAGACCATAAGAATCTTCTGGTCATAATTATTTTGACCAAGCCTACTGTAGTAATGCGATTTCTTTTAAAATGTATGTGCAAAAACAACAACTCCGGGATGATTACTCGAAGTGATGGTGTATTCTTGCACAGACAAAAGACTCCAACAGCCAAACTGAACTAGATTTCCACATTTTATTTAGTTATTATAATTATGGAAAACTGGATGAGTGCAGTTGTCTAGATATGAACATTCAGGACAATTCCATTCTAATGCTGTAATTATGTTATTTGTAATTATTTGTCATTTTAGTTAAAAGAAAAGAAAGAAAAGTCAGCCTTGCACAAGCAAGACAATCCAGCAGATTCAGTGTTCAGATAAACACATCGTAGGCCTTTGTTATTCAGCAAAAGCTTTACAAATATGTTACATTTTGAAGCAATGCTAAAATATTGAATAATTGATTTGAACGTTCGCAGTGAGCCAGTCTTTATACTGTAAACCCTAAAGCAAAAGAAAAGTGCTAATTATCAGATTCTGAGCATATTATTTATGTTTTTAGCAACCCCCTTCCCCACAAAAAAGAGAAAAAAACCTCCCAAAACCAAAAACAGTCCTAAAACTGAAGTTAAGAATATAAATTGTCACTACTCTTTCAGAAGTCTTCCATATGTATGCTGCTCTTGGGGTCAAATGTTCTTTTGAGATATGAAATGCATATTTATTGAACCACAGCTAAAGCTAAATGTAGGAAAACTGGAACAGCTCTCTTGTCATCTCTATCTCCCTCTCTCTGTTGACTTGAAACATAACCTCATGTCAATGTGTTCATGCTCAAGGTCACTCCCACAGGGAGCTAATCCGTAAGGTGAGGGTGGCTTAGGCAAATCTTTTAAATACTGCCCCTTTCTTTCTCTGTTTGCCCTGTCAGGTGAGGAAATATATTTTTTTCCTTTTCCACTAGCAGATTAGGTTCACATGTCTCCTTCGAAAATCCCCCTTTAATCACTTACGTTTAGTATAAATTCATTAAAAATCATCTCACTTCATTTTGGGGGTTGAACGTGGTGTTGGTCACTTTGGGGGTTCCATGGTGTTTGCATGTGCATTTGGACTTGTGTGTTCAGGAGATTGCAGGGGCACCACTGGGACAACAGAAGACTTGGATGGCATACCAGTGAATGGCAGTGACAGTCAGTTATGCTCCATATGCAGCTCCGTATGCATAATCGGGGCTGATACCAAGCTTTAGAAGTCCCGTCTGTATACTTATCTAATGCAGTTTTACTTTGCAAATCCCACTGCACACCAGAGATCCTTAAAAACTGACTGGCTCTCTGTGATGTGCATTTCTTATGTCCTTGGTAGGATACCAGATTGTTTGAGGAAAAGCTTTTATTTGCAGGTAAAAGATACGGATTGCTCGTTCTCTCTTTTGCCCCCTCCTCTCTCTCTCTCTCTTTCCTGCATGCACACGCGTGTGCACACGTGCTCCCCTTCCCTCCATGGCTTTGAATAATTAATGACAGAGGACTGGTAGTGTGTGGTTGTAGCTCCTGCAGCTCCTTGGCAGCAGACACTGAGAGAAGACAGCACAGCCGGCTCGCACCCCACACATTATTTACCTCGCATTACTCCAGGAAAGGGCTGCGGCCTCCACAAGCTGTTTTCTGTTGCAGGAAACCTGGTCCCTGTGGTCCAGACAGCTCATGCAGCACTATGTTCAAAGGCTGAATATTTACGGCTTTTAACTCAGGTCTCAGTGGCATTGAAGCTATTGAATGTGCAATTTACACTTCTTCCTTTGAGATGATTTTTTTGGTCTGATATTGTAAAAGTGGTATTACACACCTTAAAAGGCCATTAGATAAAATTCAACTGTTATGCAAGGGAATGACTGCAAAAAAATAATACGCAGAAAGTGTTTGTGCTTTATCATCTGTTCATAAGTAGACAGGAGTACACCATGGAAAACATAGATAAACTAATTCTTTTTGTAAAGCTCCCAGGAAAAGAGATTTTCAATTTTTGATACAATCTGCCACAACAGCAGACTTCATGGCTTTAAAATAAACCATTCTGACCAGAACAGTATCAGTAATTAAATTTTACACAAATACATCACAGATAACATTACTCATATTTGTCACATTAAGGTACAATTTTGTTAAGGTACAATATTGTTTGCTTTCATTTTAAGTTACATTTGAAGCATTTTTCTCTTTTTTGCACAACATGTCCAGTCTGTGCTCTACTAGTCGTTTGAATCAGCACACACACACGTGTCGCTTCACACCGTTACATAAATTAAGTTACAGTCAAGTGTTAGGTGTGTGTGCATACATGAGAGAGAGAGTCACTCAGCCAGTACAGTGATCACTCCTGGCATGTGGCGGACGTGTCACCCGGGTGTCATACTGTCACCATCATATTCCCCATCGATCATCAGTTACTACACTGCCTTTACCTCTGGAAGTCTGCAGTCTCTTCCAATCCCTCTGATTAATAAGTTATGCATCCCCCCCCCCTCTTTATAATGCACTCCCACACGTACGCTTCCCATTTGACATTCATGTTGAGTCCACTGAGCAATACAAACCACATTAGTGCACACTGATGGCTTTGGAAGTTACTGCAAGACTCAGATGAACAGGGTGAATTAAAGAGATACTGAAAAGAGAAAGAGTTAAGGGATTATTAGGCTGTAGTATCGGTGTAAATGTCAAATTGATCAATAACTATGATGTTGAAACTAAAATTCCGGTCCAATCAGTTATGAAAAGGTCATTACTAGGTTGATGAATCTTAGTAGCTGTATTAATGAACTGCCTCCAGTTCACGGAGATGCCAAATAACACCTTTCGGAACTGTCAATACAAGAATGATCTCACAAGTCAGCAGGTAAGGTTAAAAACACGAGAAAAGCCTGATTTAAAATGTTTGAATGGTAAATTCAGTTTCCATAGACCTACACCATGCGTTCTGACCCATCCAGACTTACCTATATAGACTGGCCACCAAAGCCTGTCTCATCTACTAACACTGTTCTACATCATTCCCTTGTCTTTTTCTGTGTTTCTCAGATTGACCAGTATGCTCAAAGTGACTTGAAAAAAGGCCTGCAGCTCTTTGGATCAGAGGGAAACATTGGCCTCACCAACGCCTGGAGCATTGTTCAGACTGATGTAAGAGTGCTAACTCTCACGCAGCTGCAAGAGCAAGAGATTCGTCGCGCAGATCAGGTGTCGTGGAGGCCGTGCGGTGTGGCTTAGGGTGATGCTAACGCACAGCGGATAACACTGTCAACAAATATTAGCGGAGGTTTGTCCAAAAGAGCTGGGTCAGAGATTCGATTGATCTCGAAGAGGAACAGAACCGGATGAACAAGGGCAGAATGATGTTTGTGTGCGCTCATGTGTTAGAGTACCGCAGGCGTGGACGCGAGTGTAAGGAGACTCTCGGTTGGATTCGGAGTCGATGTGTGTGGCACGATAGTATTTTATTGTGCCTAGCTAATGGAGTGTTCTAACGTGACTGTTGGTTAAATGAGTCGCTGTTCATTACCTGTGGAGGAACAAATGGCACTGGCTCTCTCTTAGTGGTGAAAAATAAGCCCAGCGTTCTCCCTCCGCATGCCGGATGATGTCAGGCAGCACAAGGTGAACTTTGATCATTCTTAATGTTGTTTAAGGTCGTGGCAGTGGCAACGATGCTTTTAGTGTACCGATACCATTGTGCACGATGTCTGCTGCATTCAGTGGTCTGTCACTGTACTTTCCGCGCATTTCGGAAGTGTTTATTAGAAAATGGGTTTTAAAACTTCAATAAACTGGTAAAAAAAAAGAAAAGGAAAGAGAAAACAGGGCATGATGCTGATGCATGCTCACAGGAAGAGGGAGAGTTATAGAGTTCCCTTATCCCTTATAGACCTGCTGTTTGTTCTACTGCCTTTGATGTGGCATCCTTTGTATTATTCATGTTAAATCCACTGCCTTCCCAAATAATGGAGGTGAGAGGAAAATATGGAATCAGCAAATAATAGCCAGACAAATTCATGCATGTGCTCTAATGCATGCACACACTTGCACATGCATGCATTAGTGCACATGTATGAATGTGTCTGCTTTGTATGTCACGGAGGGAAAGTGGGTAATGGGCTTCTGGAGATGTGTGGAGCCGCTGTGTTAATGGATGGGTAAGCCTGTATCTTTGGTCTGTTGTATAAATGCCTTGGCTCACAACTTGTAAATCTTTTGCCAGCAGAGTGGAGATGCAGTGAAAAAAATAAGGAGAAAGAAAAGAGTGGTTAAAGGCTTAGGTTGGTGGTTTCTCTCTCCTGGGGTTCAGAATAGCTCTTTAATCGGGCTTTTTGCTTGGTACCCCACATCTAAAGGCTGTTAAAGTGTATGGATTGGCCACCAGGGTTGAGAGACAAGAGATGAGGAGGATCTTGAGGGTGAATGAAAGATGAAATTAAGATGAGTGTGCCTGTGCAAAAGTGACCGACTGACATGTATGAATGTGGCTTTTAGGCCGGTTTTTAGCAGCTGTGGTAATGTAGTTTTGTTGCAGTTCCATTGTACATAGGTGAACTGTTTCCTACAGTGATAAGTTGTTTGGAAATTACCTAATTTCCACCAGTGGAAAAGAACTGCCTCCCAACCTCAGATGTGATCTTTTGACCTCAAAGTACTTATTTCCTGTGCACATCCACTGAGAATGAACTTGATTGAAACTGCATTAAATCAGAATAAGACCTATCATCATTCTGTACCCAGTCTCTCTCTGTCTCTCTCTGTCTCTCTCTCTCTCCCCCTCAGTTCCGCTGTTGTGGGGTGACTAATCACACAGATTGGTTTGAGGTGTACAATGCCACACGTGTGCCTGACTCCTGCTGTTTGGAATACAGTGAGAACTGTGGCCTGGAGAATCCTGGGACATGGTGGACTGCGGTGAGTACAGTGTGCACAAGGACACACACACACACACACACACACACAAACACACACCACACAGACCTGCATGCAGAGCTGCTGAAACATCCTACTGGGAATATCACACCTATTCGTACTGACTTCATATTTGCAGCTGTATCAGGACCCCTAGGCTAGTCACTCCACCTGTTGGCTTTGCTCACTCCTCATATGTCCAGTGTTTCTGTGTTCTACTCTCTGAAACATCATACACACAGTTTCTGGAGTTTGAAAATGAAGCACGCTGTTTTTATTGCCAGTCACGGTTACTAACGGGGCAGTTGGTCAGAAAACCATGGACTGTGGGGGTGACTAAAGCAACAGCTTGATTACAGGGACAAAGGCAGCTATTATACTGGTGCGCTGTAGTGCCTGAAGTGATTCTGATGGTGCCCACATTCTCCTCACAGAAAATTCTGGAAACAGGGCAGAACTGATTGTCAGTTTTTCAGAGGACTGCTGAGAGGATACAGCTGGAATACAAATGTTATAGTTCAGTGAGGGACCTTGGGGCACTGAAATGACAATGGAGCACTTTTCCCACTTTTTTAATGGTGAAATACGGTTTGCTAATAGCGCAAGCGTAGCATGAAGAGAGTGGGATGCTTTTGTGTGCTGCGCTTGGCCACGTACCAGACTAAATGATCTTCAGAGTAAAGGAACATTAAAGCTCGCACTTGTCAAAACCATTTCTGTACATTTTGGAAAAGCACTATAACAATTTTAAGCGTCACAACGAATCGGCGTGAAACACATTTTAAAAACCTCATTTGGACTTTTGCGATTTGACAGTGGAGCCGAGCTTCGGCATGCGGCCACACCTTTCCTGCCCCGGGGCGTGTACCACGGTTCCACGAGGCGGTCTGCGAACTGCCGCACAAGGCCTGGCACGCCCTGAGGGAGGCGGGACTGAAGCTGGCGGGAAAATGCATCACACCCTCGCCATCTGGAAGCGATGCCCCATCAGGGGTTTCCAGCGCTGTGGAGCAAAGTCTCTTCAAGCCGCTCGGCACGATGAGTCCCCATGAGGGGTCATCCACATGCTTCCGGCTGTTGTGGAGCGTTGCATACCATTTGAATAATTCAGACTGGTTGAGCTCTCGGTGTCTGAGCGCTTGGTGCACGTCTGATCGCAGCACTGTTCACCATGTGGGCAATGTGTGCGCTGTCCTGTAATTGTGTGAAGAGGTTTTCAGAAAGCACCCACAAATCACTTCCACTGAGTGGCACATCAGTGGACTTTCCAAGTTGGCAATAAAAGTGTTTATTCCATCACATTTAATTCTTGATCAGCAATACGTGTGTGTGTGTGTGTGTGTGTGTGTGTGTGTGTGTGTGTGTGTGTGTGTGTGTGTGTGTGTGTGTTCACAGCCTTGCTACGAGCGGGTGAAAGGATGGCTCCAGGAGAATCTGGTGGCTCTGTGGATATTTGCTCTGTGTACAGCTCTGACGCAGGTGCTTAGCGCCTAATCAGCAGGAGTTGAGAAGCTCCCACACTTATTATCTAACGATGCCGCATCAATATCTTTGATCAATACTAAAATGGTAACATGCCACTTAGTAACCATTTCCCTCTCTCTCCCCCCCCTCTCTCTCCCCCCTCCCCTCTCTCTCCCTCTCTCTGTATGCGTAACAGATTTTAGGGTTAGTGTTCTCCATGACTCTCTTCTGTCAGGCAGTGAAAGTGGAAACGTTCTACGCCTAGAGCTTCACCCTCTTCCCCAGAAGCGGAGATGTGAAGCGGAGTTGTGAAGCGCCTCCGCGCCACAGCCAGTGAAGCGCTGGAGTGATTCTCTCCTCACCGCCCGTGCTCTCTTCCGCTCTCACTCCTTTTATCTGTCAGTCGCCATGGCGATCACCCCTCTAGACTCACACCAACATGGTGCTTTTCACAGTGTTTTTTTTGTTTGTTTGTTTGTTTTTTTTGTTTGTTTTTCCTCATTTCTCTGTGACGCCTTTAGCAAACTTGTTAGTCCGATGGTCTTTTAAGTATGAAGCGGTAGTTTAACAAAGGAACCAATCAAGTTTTTCTAACTTCTGGTAAAACGAAACATTCTTATTCATCTGAGAAAACAGCATCATTTGTGATTTTAGGAGTGCTGTGCAAGGCTTTCTTAGTTCCTGGAGTTCCTGAGTCAATGAAAGAGCCAGAACGCTGAAGATCTCAGACACAGGAGTGTCCACTCTGTTGGCCTGACAAGCATGACAGAGGAATACCAGTAATCAGCTCTGTTGTTTGATAAAACAATACACGCTATTGGGTTTAAAACTAAAATATTTATTACCTTCACTTAGGCTGACTTTAATGGGTTTCTCTCTTCTACCATACAGAAAAAGAGTTCAATCAAAGTGCTCTATGGTGCCACCTGCTGTCTGAAGAAAAGCACACACATTTCAATATAGCTCAGCACAAACAACATTACTGAGTGCATTAAAAATAAAAATAAAATAAATCAGTGTCTTAAATACAAACAAGCACAGTCTGGAGAGAGAAAGGGACTTAATGAATTCAGTTGTAAAAAGCACAATATATATATTTATATACCAGTGCTGAGCACAATCTAGAACTGCAGGAATATTTTAACAAAAGTGCTGCATGTAAGAAGTGAGAGACTGAAACTCGGGTGTGACGATTGCTTCAGTGGCTGGTCTAATGCCTGGACAGCAGAGGACATGTGGACTGATCACATGAGGTTAAACGCTGAGGTGAGACAGAGGGACTGGAACTTGGCAGCAGAACGAACTGATGCAAAGTGGCAGCAAGACAGAGGACACAGCGTCTCTCTGCTTTTGACTCCTTTATTAACAAACGTGTACATGTATTTACATCTTCCACACACCAGACCTATGAAACATGCGTCATAAATAAAGCTTTTACAGTTATGTGGTTGGTACCATTCTAAACTCCTAAAGCCCTTAAATGGATATATCGTGCGCACTAGGGTTTAATGCGAGTAACATGGTGTTTTGTAATTGTTCTGAGCTTCAACCCTTGGCTTCCAGCCGCCGTGGCCGCTTCAACGTGGACTGCATGTTTGGGGACTGTGCAATTATCGGCAGTGTGTGGCTAAACAAACTCCTTTGCATAAAGACAAAACAAATTTGCATAAAGACAAAATTAACCTGACCGAGCGATCTCACGGCTCTGTGCGGAAATACCCAGGTTGTCCCTATCAAAGGCAAGAGTGACATTTCAATTTGAAAAACACACGACAGCGGCGGCGACCTGCTCAGCCGGGACGTACCGGCTGAATACTGATCTGATGGGAAGGATGGATGGAGTCCTCTCGCAGTGCCTCCGTCTTCTTCTCCATCTCTTCTTCCACCTCTTTGTTTCTTGTTATTCCCCCCAGCCTCTAGCCATCCCCGCCCTTGCTCTCTTCCTCCAGTCTTTCGATCAATAATGCATCTTTCCGTATTGCTCCCTTGTTCTCTTTCACACACTTAATCAATAAACCATAGACTACCTGTGCCTCTCGTGTGTATGTTTGAGGTAGTGGCGGGTCACGTACGGCCCTCTTTGCTTAATGCGGAGCAAATGAAACCTGGATGGAAATGGGTCTGGATGAGAGAATGCAGTGTGGGAACAAAACCAGGTCTGGACATGATTACAGAGCCACGGTGTAGAGTCAACCGGATCACTGTGTGTCTGACTAGTCAATTGTTTCAGAACAGATGTGCATTTCGTACTGTACGCAGTGTCAGCGTTTATCGCGTTTAAGATGCAGAGAAAGGCTAGAAATGCTTTTTCTGTAATAACCAGCACATTCAGGCATGGTGTTTGAGACACTGATTGGGGTATTTATTATTAGCCTCTCCTTCCACTGTGAACTGGTCCATAATTCCGCAGTAACTGCTTGTGTTTTATACGGCACTGGTCCATGCGAGGATCAATGGACAGTCTATGAGGCTGGTTCCGATCCAACTCATGTTCCTCATGCAAAGGAACAATGAAGTCACAATGGTACGTGTGTACATCACCCCAGCACTATGGATCTTTATGATGTGAAACTACAGGGTTAAATATTATTGGTGTTTTGCTATTGAGGGAGTATAGTGCTTTTTTTTCTAGCTCTGCAGGTAAGCCCTGCTACTGGGATAATGTCATTAAGAATAAATTGGAATAAAAAAAAATCGACATCAACCCAACCACCACAGAGAGCAGAGAACATGTTTCATATACATAGCTCACAGATAGAGGGCCTGCACTGGGTGGTGCGTGTGTGACAGTATCATCCACTTGATTTCTCTGTAGAGAAGATAGATCTGCTACTCTATGGGGATAGAACATTTTATCTGCCATTTTCAGACAGAGTAACAGAAACCACCCATTCACTCACTCACACGCAGACCAATCAGATTTCTGGTCATTTTCCATCTATGTCCAGAGTTCATTTTCTCAGCTAAAATATTATTTCCAAATACACAATACTTATTTTTTTCAAAATACTGAAACAAAGTTATTACAGACTGGTTGTGAATATGCTGCCCAAACCCTCAATAATGCAACTTGTTTCTTTTTATGTATGTATTGCATCCTTTTTACTGGCATACTCTGCATACTCTGAACCTAAATAAATCTTTAGTGGGCTCAGACAAAGCAATTAAGAGCATCTAAACAAATACAATACAATATTTGTCTAGAAATACTGCTGCCCTCTGCTGGCAGTACGAGAAGCACTTTGAGGTGAAGCATAGCGCACCTCTGCATTTGCACATTACCCATGTTTGCATTTTGTAACCCCATCCCCAGCCTTCACTTACAAGACGTGTGTCATCTTAGCTTTGCTGGCCCACCATTCACAGCATAAAATGTTCATGCTAACACAGATGGAGCTAACATGATAAAATGTGACTAAACCTTCATAGCCAACCTTGCTTATAATGGAGAGCATCATTAGCTAGATCAATAATGTAATTATAATCCAGCCTAGATCAGAGCAATCCATTCTTGTCCAGCTGTATAATTGATCAATCAATCAATTACCTAAACAATTGCTCTTTATAAGCAGCAAGACGTGTGGCTCTTACCACCGTCACTCGTGTTGTTTAGCACCAAATGCTGTGTGCACCCCCCTCTACTACACGCACACTCACTTCACACACCAGGCACTCTCAACAGCATTTTGAAAACAACCCTCTAGGTGGCCTGGCCACAAAATACATGGATAGAATGAATTCCCTAAAAATCAAGTTAATAACTACTGTGGAGAGTAATTGCTATTAATTCACATACTGGGAACAGCAATTTTTTATTTAAGTTCTGTTTATAGTAAGTCATGAAGACAAACATTCATCTTTATAACACATGCACCTAAAAACAATCTGAAACCAGAACAGGCTACGGAAGCAAGCTTTATTTAAAGAAAAAAGTGGGAAAACACACAGACAAAATGTGTCACTAGTACATGTCTACTGATCTTCCCCCTCCCCCCACATCTTGTGATCAGGCTCCTTCTGTCCCCAGATCAGTGCTCGTGAGAACACCTAGCCACATGTTCCTAGCAATGCAGCAAGTGCATCAGAACAACTCACAGCCCTCCCTTCTCCCTCTCCGTCTCTCTCTCTCTCACACACACACACACACACACACACACGGACGCGCGCGCACATCTTCACAAAGAAGAAAAAAATGTCAGAATTTAAATTACACACATACAATCGCACTCCCAGACTCCAAAGTGCTCACCACTGCAGGGATGTGCGTGCGTGTGCGTGTGCATGGGCTTATTTTGGAGCAGGAGTCTCTGTAGAGGGAAGGAAACTGCAGCTCTGCCTTAAGGAGTGAAACACATGGAAAAGAAAAACCACAGAGACACAGACACACACTCACGCTCATACTCACGCTCTCACACACCCGTCAGGGTATTTAAATCTATGTACAACGCGCTTGGGGCAGAAGGGTTAGTGGATCCTGGTGAGCTCCTCTACTATCTTAATCACTTCGTCCACCGTGGCCTCACGCTTCATGCCGCTGCCGTCGTCGATCTGCAGAGCGTGCGCGCGCGCACACACACACACACACACACACACACGGAGGAAGGCAGCGTCAACACAGCTTGCAGCAGAATGCATGCGTCCGTCGGCCGCTGAATTTCCAGAAGGCATGATGCGACTGGAGCAAAAACAAGAGTGAAACATCACAAGGCGTTGGGGATACCTGTAGTGTGCTCACCACCTCCTGCATTTTAGCGCGGCCCAGATCCAAGAAGCTCTCGATGAGGTCTCCATCGATGAAGCCCGTAGCCTGCTCGGTCTTACGCTCCGTGTTGAAGGACCTCCAGGTGGTCTCAGTTAAGGGCGTTTAACTCCAGACCAAACCCAACTACGCCACAGAAAAACAAACCTAGCGCACTCAAACCTCAAACAGGTGCCGGCGCACGTTTGTGCAGAAGGATATAAGCTGTGTTCGATCTTGCCCACGCTCTTGATGACCTTGTTCAGCCTATTCTGCAAGTCCATGAGCAAGCTGTACCAGCCCTCCGACAGAGACGTCACCAGTCCTGAAACGAACGAGCGCACGCAGACCTTCGTCACAGAATTTGTCAAAGGCTCAGAGAAACATTTCCGATTTAGAACCTTATTCATAACCTGAATCCAGAATTTTGGACATTTTTAAAACTGTAAAAAAAAAAATCTTTTTCGCCTACTTATACAGAGCAAGAGTAAGTTCCAGAGAAAGGGGTGGGAGTTTTCTTACCAATCATCCCGTTGACTGTGCCAAAGAGCACAGAGCCCTGGGTGGGTGTGGAACTCTCTCCCAGGTTCTGGAGCACCAGGGAACCGTGACAGAACACATTTACGAACTCGCCTAAGTGGAACACACCCACCTCCTGCAAATGCTGTCTTTCCTCATCAGTGGTGGCAGCACTGAGAGAGAGAGAGAGAGAGACGCAATAAGGTTAGGATTATCAGCTTTAAGTGTATTAAACCTGAAGTTACTTTTTAGTACTTTTCACACTTCAACGAAAGCGGCTAATTAGATTGTAATTTCTGCAGCTTCCATTGCAGTCAGTCAAAAGGCGGCAGGGATCGATCTACCCAAAGTGTGCAGATTAGCCACAAACCACGGGGCTCCTCTCCAACTATAGGCTGCTATACATTACACAACCTGAGTGGCAGCCTGTGTAGAACACACCACTACTGTGCTGTAAAGGAGTGCCTGCGCTGTAAAGGAGTGTCCTGGCCACAGTGCTGTACAGGTCCCAACACTGTTTACAATGTCTAACTAGCAGAAAATAACTCAAAATAACTCTTCATACTTATACTTCAATAACTCTTCCCTTAATGCAGTGGTTACCAAACTTTTTCTGCTGTGCCCACCTTTAGTAGATGAGAATATTTTTGCGTTTGTAGTTTGTGTGAATCCACTGATGTAGTAGAGGTTATGAGTTCAAATCTATGATCTAGATAACTGGAACTGTGACTCAGAGTCAAAGAGGGCAGTTTCAAGGCATCTTGGAGGGCAGTTTCAAGGTACCCTGTGCCCTTGGCATACTGAATTCAAGCTCATCTGCAATCTGTACACAAGTTGCCCCCAGGTGTGACAGAGCAGGGCAAAAACCTCTTGCCGCCATATTCAAGACCTTTAAGGCGCTGTCAGGACCTTCTACTCTTACCTGTCTTTCTGACAGACAAAAAGGTTAAAAGCGTTCTCTGCTCCAAGGAAGTTATCATCATCCAAAATCTCCACGGCACTCATCCAGTTAGGATTGAAGTCCCGAGCAATCTGGACAAAAGAAATGAGAAAGGCCATTTCGGAGTCAAGGACACGAAGGAATGAAAGCCTGGACAAATGGAGGTCAACACCCATGGTGTCGCTCTTCTCTTTAACACGCTCCACATTCAGGAGCGCTGAACAAAAGCACAGCTGGGAAGCCCTCACCTCTTCAAAGTTGCCCTCCATGGGTTTGTACATCAGCAGCAGGACAGATCTCATTAGGTCCCCCACCAGGATGAAGTCCCCTTTGGTCTTGAGATACAGAGCCATTATGTTGTTATAATGGTTGCACTCTGTCCTCAGTTCTTTCTCCGCGGTCCACTCGTACAGGCGCACCTACACACACACACGGCAAAAAATATGGCCCTGTCACGAACATGAAATGTATTCATTCAAGCAGTCTGTGTGAAAACCAAAGAAATGCACATAAAAAAAAAACAACACAGGACACTCACGGTGCTATTAATGCTCGCCAATAATTTGCCATTGAACTCCACCATGGAGTACACAGCTCCCTTGACCTCCTTTTCAGCCACTGTCTGGAGTTTACCTAGAGACAGGGGGATGTGTCTCACCATCAGATCATCAGCCTCTCAAGAACAGACGCTCGAAATCAAAAGAACAGACTGCATGGATGCATGACGTGAGACCATCTGTCCTTACTGTCCGTGTAGTGGAAGACAATGATGCGTCCCTGTTTAGGCTCCGCCTCCTCGGGGTAGACCATGGCGGTGCCCACGATGAAGTAGACCGTGGGGTCCTTGCCCAGCCTGCAGGACACGAGGCTCAGTGCATATTCACTGGGCAGGAACTGGTGGGCGTGGAGAACTGTGTGGGGGAGGCAGCAGGCAGAATGGAAAGGTCGTTTTTCTGCTCAGCCAGCGCGGCACATACCGAGTGCCCCACGCTTTACACGAGGCGTGAGGGCGCGAGGGTGGAGTGAGAAAAGACCCACACCTTCGAAAGTGTTCTGGTCGACCACGAGCAGGCTGTGAACCTCCACCTCCTCTCCGAAGGAGGTCTCATGGGGGGAGGTGCTGCTGGGAAACAGCTTGCTGGAGCTCACGCTGCTGGACAGGGCCTGGGGAGGGGGACAAAATGGAGGTCCTGAGAGGGAGACGGTGGTTGGGGACGCCTGGGTGGAGGTGGGGAGGGGCGGAGCGGGGCGTACCTGGGTGCTGGCGCTGGGGCGTACGGGGGCGGTGGTGCCACTGGAGTCCTGCATCTCGACCCGGCTGGACAGGACGCCGAAGCACTCGGACACCTCCTGGTAGCAGATCCTCCTGGAGAAAGAGGAGGAGAGAGAGAGAGAGAGAGAGAGAGAGAGAGCGAGAGAATGAGGGCACGTCTGCCGGAGCGGAGAACCGATAGAGGAGCTCTCAGAACGAGAACCGATGGGCAACATTTACATTCAAAGCCCATTTGCAGAAGCTGTTTAATTTCTCCTCTTATTTATCCCTTGACTAATTTATGCTTAAAGCACCAATTAGAAATTAGTGCATCTTGCAGGCTGGTCTTTAGTACCACTATCAAGACTTTGAAATTAGAGTGCACCTACTAAACAGTCATTTGCTGTGTTCTCCATTAATAGATTCACAGCCAATTCTGTGGCGTTTGAAGCTATGCCACCGAAGGAAAAACAAAGTAAATAAAAACAGATACTGAGAAATAACAGCAGCTCCATTAGTGTTGTGAGACTTACTTGGGTGATTCATAGAGAGGCACAGTGCGAATGTGGAGTTTTTGTATTTCATCGATGGTGCCGATGGTCAAAGTACTGTTATTGGCCAGTGCCAAGCTGCCAGATAAAACAGACCATGTGAAGACATTCTTGGACAAACATTTCATAAAACAAACAAACTCAGTTTTATTTTCTGAGGAACACCTCCAGGCCACCCCACTGTGACTCGTTTCAGCGGGCCTGCTATCTGTTCAAACACAGACAGCCGCTGGGTCAAAGGTCTCCTTCAGCAATACACAGAATTGTCTGCACTTCAGCGTTTCAGCGGCACACAGGTGCGCACACACCTGTCGGGGTAGCCCTCCGAGTTGAGCGGGCACATGTAGTTGACCTCCTTGAGGTTGACGTTGGAGAAGACGAGCTTGTGGTTGCTGGAGTAGATGACAGTGGGTCTGTCGGAGCAGGCGAAGACGTTGGAGGTGGAGAGGGAGCGGAAGGTGCGCAGCACGGTGGGCTGGGTGCCCAGGGTCACCTTCTTACGCTCACTCAGCACGCCTACGGGCCAAACCACGCACGCCGTCAGGGAACAGCACTAGTTCACTCACATGTGGCTCGCACAAGGAAGGAAAAAAAAAACAAAAAAACAAGAAAAAAAAAAACCCCAAACATCTGGCAGCTTAGTAAATATCACATTTGTTTGCACCATGTAAACCATCTGTTCAAATGCAGACAACATGCAAATGTTGTCATGCTTATAATTAAAAGTCTCCAGACTTCCGCCTGCTGGGTGTCATCTTTTTTTGTGTGTGTGTTTGTTATTTTTCTCTTAACAGCTGGACGGTACAGGGATGGTGCTGGCACTCCTCATACAACCCCATCCTGATTTGAGCCTCAATCAGATGGAGAATGCCACGGTATTACATATTCATATATGGCTAAATTAAAAGACAGGCTTTGAGACGGGTCCTTACAGGCTATTTCCCAGTCTGCTGTCAGCTCTTTCATTTGAAGCTAATATGCAGGACATGGTCCTCCATGGAAACAGCAGCACATGATCAAATTAGCCAGACTGCCTTTACACAATACATATGAATTTAAAATGTTCCTATTTCTGTAATACATAACTCAAAAGCCTATTTAAATCTAGTTTCTTATGTCTATTTTTCCATTCTATTTAACCCCAATTACAAAAAAAGACCTTTTGCTACTGATAATCAAAATATGCTCAAGCTGTAAAACACTATGCAATGGGATACTGCAGGAACCAAACACAGCACAGTTTCAAAATGTAAAAATATCACAGATAATATGTATTCCAGTATTCCAAACTTTACCTGACTGCACAGCGTGTTTCTTGAGGAGAGGTTTGGCACAGTGCCACAAGAAACTGAAAATTGGCATTCATTTCCAAATCAACATCTGAGATAAGACTGCCTGCAGTGTTTCTTTGGTCTTCAGTGTATTACAAAATGTGTTACAGCGGTCGAGCTACACCATGCCCTGCTCTGGTGTGTCGGGGTGCACCATGCCCCGGCTCCTGGCAACGTCCTCACGTCAACAACGATGTCTTCACACATGAGTGTTCAAGACAGAATTAGTTTTTACAGGCTCTCCACAGCTTAGGCTGCACGCAGTAATAAGAGACCTAGTTTTAAAAAATAGTATTTATGCAGACTGAATACAAATATATTCTCTATAACTCATACATGTATGCCATTATGTAGAATGGAAATGGGTTATTTCAAGAACAGTGAATCCCCTCTATGTTTGCGGACTACTGCTGAACAGAAATATTTCTGCCAGTTACATACAGGTGAAGATCATGGTTGAGCTCAGAATTAGGTCTGTATATATTGTCACAGCCCTGTGTATATAGGAAAATTTAAAACCATGCCTGATTGAAAATTTCCAAAACGGATTAAAAAACAGCAATAAAAAAAGTACTATTGCGTTCACTTATTTTAGCTTGCACAACTCCCCCAAAAAAAGTGTTACACTTTCTATAACCAGTGTAATAGTTTGCAGCCTAACTACAAAGCCAAGCTATCCGTTCCAGCCAGGTTCCAGCTCTAGCTC
The DNA here is from genome assembly GCF_052324685.1 of Brachyhypopomus gauderio. Lineage (NCBI taxonomy): Eukaryota > Metazoa > Chordata > Actinopteri > Gymnotiformes > Hypopomidae > Brachyhypopomus > Brachyhypopomus gauderio. Next base: position 25,348,482 of record NC_135212.1, read on the forward strand.
GTTAACCAGGTCAGTGAAGTGTGAACAGCGTGATGTTTCTCCAACCTGTCTGGAGATCCAGGCCAAAGTAGAAGAGTGCTCCGTCTCCCAGAGCACACAGCAGGTAGTGGCTGCCCTCGAACGTGGTCATCAGGATGGAACGTGGAATGATCTCTGAGAGGCAGAGGCGAAGAGGGACACAGCCAGTTACTCAGCCATTAAACCCAGCACGACATCCTGGTGCTTCTGAACAAGCCCATGAGAATGTAAACCTGCCAGCAGTTATGTAATATTCCCCAACCCCGCCCCCGTTATCCCGCTCAGCCAATAGCGACTTTGCTGTACAGAACAGAACGGCTCCTCCTTCCCCTGGAGCTTGGTGTTACTCTCACCTCCTCCCAGCATCTCCTTATGCAGGGGGCTAAAGCAGGGCAAACGTAGCACCCGGGCCGAGATGTCTGTCCACAGGCCCACGGCGCACAGGCCGGACTCTCCCCCACTCTCCCCCAGTGGGGTGATGTCCAGGCAGGCCACCTCGTGCTCCATCTCCGTGGAGCTGTGCACAAACAGGGTCAGACAGGGGGACTCCACTGGCATTAGCTCCTCCCGGTGCCGACCCCTCCCCGACCCCACGCCACTCCGCGTACCTGATCTGTTTGAGCTCTCCGGCGAGGATCTGCAGGTAGTAGAGCACTCGGCCCACGGCCAACACCACTTGGGTGGAGTTGCAAGCGGCCACGCTGATGTTCCTACCCTGAGGCTCTTTCCACTCACTCACCAGAGCCTTGCTGTCCTGAGTAACCAGCCGCACTGAACCTGAAGTTATCTGAACACCCAAGACACAACCCATTTAATTACTTAATTACTTGATTAATTCAAAGCCTTAGAAAGATTGTTGAGATTAAAATAAAACGCCAGACCATTAGGAATAAACAGGCTCGGGTTACATGTAAATGTGCTCGTAATCCTGCATTGGCGTAATCCTGCATAAAAGGAGAGGTGGAGAGCGGAAGACCTGAATTAGTTGTTGGTGAGCCACGTTTCCACAGAAGAACGTCTGCTGGTTATCCACGAAGCCCGGAAGTTCTGTCTCCTCCACCTCCTCTCCACTCAGCATCAGAACCCTGAGTGGTACATACACCCAGACCGTTAACATGCTGCAGCAGCCCGCAAAGCCCTGACACACCCAACGCATGAGACCGGCATTGCGGTCTCGGTATAAGCCTAACCTGGTCTGGCCAACGAAGGAAAGCACCAGCATGTCGTCGGTCTCTCTGCCCGCCTCTGAGCGAAGAGGCCACAGCCCTATACGCACAGCGTGAGGGAGCGAGAGAGTAGGAACGCCGGTTTAATAATTCAAGACTGCACATTCGAACCGTCAGTCCCCAGTGTTTAAAGCCTATAAGCCCTGAAGGAAGCTTTCAGATATGGCAGTTTGATCAATTTTATGACAACTGGGACCACTGTCACCTTTCAAAAAGTAGCTGTGAAATATCAAAGAATTGTCGATTCTGATGGAGATATGGAGCAAGAATTCAGCACACCATCTGCTGCATGGCTCATTTCAAATGTTCATAAAACCTGAGGTGTAGTTATTTATATAAAAATGGAAAAGTTCATACGCACAGCTCCCAAAGTAGCTACCTTTGACAAGTCAGCGATTAAGGCAAAGAACCCTCAAGTGAAACGGACCTTTGATGCCGGGCAAGTCGATACTGGCGTGTTCATGAATTCCGATGCCATTACGGATGATTCTTAGAGAACCCTCTTTAAACGCCCCGGAGCAAGTGACCAGCTGCAGTTGCAAGCACACAGTCAACACCAGAAAAATCATCATCAAAAAAGCATGAACGATCTTTGGCACAAAAGGACATGCAATAAATAGAAGTGAGCTTATGTATGTTTCTAGTCAATATCAACATGCAGAGTAAAGTGGAGAGAGCAAGTATACTGCTGGACCAGCTCACCTGGCCTTGACCTTGTCTCTCTAAATCCACTACACACATGTCCACTATGGGGCCGAGGTTAGTAAACGTCTCCATGACTGCTACATAGGAGCCCTGCTCGTTACTGTCCACGTTGAGCTACAGAGAGAGAGAAAGAGAGAGCGAGAGAGATATTAGAGACAATTTAGAGTTTGGCTCAAAGTGGTAGAACAAGGTTAGCGGAGCTATTAAAAGTGACTGACCTTCACCAGTTGAGAATCCCCAAGCCTAGAGCCTACAAACACCACTCCGTTATCCAGGTACGTGAGACATTCAGCGATGGAGGTCTGAAGGAGTCAGGAACAAACACAATGATCAGCAAGTAGTTTAGCATTTCAATCTATGTTTCTCCCTCCCCGTTACAAACATCTCTCCCCTCCCTCTCTCTCACACACACACACACACATGCACACGCACCTCTCCCAGCAGTTCCACTCGCAGGTCTTTAAGTACCATGGATCCATCCATCAGTTCCTCTTTTTCCAACAGCAACATGAAGAGCCTTCCATCCATGTCACCCAGCAGATACCGAGAACCATTTGGGTCCACACGGTTATGACACACAATTGTGCTTTGCTACAAATTTATAATGAAAAAAGAAACAGGCCACAGTTACTCAAGCCAAAAACAGCAATTTCATAGCAATTTCACCAGAAATTGTTTAAGAGTTCTAACAAATTACCTTGATTGTTGGAGGGGCAATTGCCAGGTATTTGTCTCCATTGTGATACGTAATGGACTCTTGGCCAATAATAATGGCACCACCAAATGGCTCAGGAACTGCAAGGAACACACACATGCAGTGACGCACATGTAGTGACGCACATGTATGCAGTGACACACATGCGGGTAATATATATCATTTGTCTGTGAATGATGTTCAACCACACATCATGTAGGTCGTGCCCATGCCTGGTTCCTATACCAGTTCAGCTCACCTGGAATGACCATAGAGGCCTCTGCTTCCACATTCTCCTGCTTCCAAGGGCCCTTGTTGAACTCCTTCTCCTTCAGAGAGACCTCATATGTCTTCACATGCCTGCCCTGAGGATCCTAACCGAAAGAGAAGAACATGCCAACATGAACATTTCACCTACAGCCACGTCTGTGCTGTCTGCCTGTCATGTTTGTTTGGATTAGACAGGACTGCAAGAACAAAACTAACAATAAAAACAATATCAAAAAATTAATAAATAAAATAAAATATAAAAAGGTAGTCACCCAGTCATGGAAACTTAAGATTTAACCTTGAGCGGAAATAGATTCAGGTCCAAACATTAAACAAATAAAACAAATGTTTTTTTGTTTTTAACGCTTTTGAATTATTAACCAAATCTACAATATTAAAAAAGTTATTTATTTAATAGAAGCGAACAAATTAAACTATAACTCTAAATAGAAGTGAAAGCACAGTTATTCTTCTCTTACAGAAGGGGTAAATCAGTCAACACAAACAGACTAAGGCAATACAATGATTCAATGTGACATTCAGTGTACCTGGTATATAAAACAGACAGTGGGGGCCTGGCAGCCATAAAGGAAGTGCACATCTATAACCTGCAGCTCCTCCAATCGAATGTTAAAGGCCTTAAGTTCACGGTTGTCTCGATCCAATGGGATGACTTTAAAGAGACCGTCATAAAGCCGCAAGCCAATCATGCGGCACTCGGGATCCACAATGCCGATAATGCCGGTCTCTGATGGACGCCCAATTCGATCCTGGACGAATGGGGAAAAAAACCGTTGCAGAAAAGTAATGCCTGCCATTTGCAGTGAAAGCTCCATTTAAACGTTCAGGTGTGGTTTGCAGTAATACCTGGACATTGCCATGTGCACGAGTGATGATGTCAATGCTGTCTCCATTCTGTTTGTACTCAAGGATGCAGGCGTTATACTTAGCAGTTAAAATGAACAGCAGGTCCTTACTCTCTCCCTTAAAAAACACGATCAACAAAACAATAAATTAAACAATAAAAATCAAACTAAAGTCACTGTCATCCATGTCGCGACTCACGCTAGCAGAAAAAAAAAAAGACATATGGTTTCGTAACCCACCTTAGGCCTGAATAACTCCATAACGGCAATCTTGCCATACATGCCGACCTCTTTGACAGGTCGCAGTCCCTCGGCAGTGACCACATAGATCTCGAGTCGTGTGTTCTTTGCTATAAGCAGGTTCAGGTCCTCCGCAGACGTGAAATGCCCTGTACACACAGAAGTAGAAGATCAAAGATAATTGTATTTGTGCACATTATTGAACAGTTACATCAAAAATGGCATCTACTACTCAGACCCACACAACAAGCATTTATATCATGACTACCAACAGTTCCAGTAAGCTGCCCAAAAAGATGCATGGACTACGATTTACATTATCACAATACACATGCATAATAAAGCTTACTTGTTCAATTCTGCAAAAATGTCTAATTGTAAGTTTCTAGAACATAAATGTGTGCAGCTTGCATACTTTAAATATCAGACGTTTGGATTTGGAGTGGTTGTGTAGGGGCAGAGGAAGCCACATGTGACTAAGGTCACTGGTGAACTGGGCAGCTGTTCATGAGCATCTAACCTAGCCAGCTACGGAACCGGCTAGAAAATAAATAATATGGGTGAGACGCTCTCAAAAATGGTGACTTGGCAGAAGGCGAGCCAGGCAGCTACATCAACACCGAGCTGCGTTGGTGATCTTCCACAATCACGAAACGTTGGTGTTATCACATTACTACACAGCAGCTTTCTGCCACAAACCCCCCAGATACCAAAATACCAGACAACATAGTTATGAACGTAACATTAATTTTAGCTACCTAGCTACCGTTAAATTCGATATTAATTATTATTATTATTATTAACAGCCGAGACTGCATCAGAAAACCCAGCTGCAGTGGGGAAACTCGACCACCATATTAGCTAACGCTGGCTAGCTAGCTGGAATTTAAGCTAATCCAATTTTAAATTGTTTACGGTGCCCGCAGATTTCAAAAGGAGCATAAAAATCCCCAACCACGCAAAAAAAAAAGCTGAGCATGCAGGAGTCCAAATATAGTTACATGATTCTAGTTAGCTTGTTAGCTTAGCTAAAGCTAGCTACCTAGCTACATGCTAGCACAACAGGCCCAGCGCGGGAGCCGTGAGGTAACGGCACTTGCGGGACGGACATCGACTAAAAAACACGCCGTGTGTTGTTAACCCACCAGTTATGCAGGCGTTGACTGCCGTGGGTTTCTGCGCTGTTACAACGTAGTTGTATGACATGGCGTTCAAGTTCAAAATACGAACACCTTAAAAAAAACCTTATTTACTACTTATCTTCAGCTTCTATGTACGATCGGGAACACACAGAAGAACCCAAAGGCGACAAATCAGCCCATCAGCGTTACAGCGCCACCTGCAGTTTTGGAGCATATACGACTGCGACTGATGATCTGAGTAAGATTTTGTTGCTGTTGTAAAATTGTATAATAATAATAATAATAATAATAATAATAATAATAATAATAATAATAATAATAATAATAATCTTTATTTGTATACCTTTCATGACTGGGGCAGTCATGGTCCTGTGGTAGGGATTCCCAGGCCTGAGGCCATGACTGATGACTGAGGTGCCCTTGAGCAAGGCACCTAACCCCAACTGCTCCCTGGGTGCCAGGCTAGGGCTGCCCTCCGCTCTGGGCACGTGTGCACCACAGCCCCCTAGTAATCACTAGTGTGTGTGTGTGTGTGTGTGTGTGTGTGTGTGTGTGTGTGTGTGTGTGTGTGTGTGTGTGTGTGTTCTAATTGCACAGATGGGTAAATGCGGAGGACAAA